>NC_064618.1:402258942-403458942 GCF_023898315.1 Schistocerca nitens | reverse complement strand
GAATTCGTGGGGGGAGGGGAGGGCATCAAACCAGTCAGAAGACTGATGCCAAAAAAAAAAGTTATCATTCGATATACTGTTACTCTGCTGCTCTTACCATATCCTTTCACGTTTCTGGTTTAATCCTATTTCAGTGCATTCTGTTGGTTTTGCTGTTTCTTTTTTTTACTGTTTCCTTTGATATTATTGTTATCAGTATAATCCCTCTTTTATTGTTACCGCGCGTACTATCAAATACTTCTCATCTTGTCACCATGTTTCATCGATCTTTGTAAAACTCATGCAACTTCAGACTTTACGCTCTGTGTCGGACGAGTGTACTTGTCCTTGAACATCCAACTTCCTCTGGCCTCTTTCTCCCACTTTTTAACTGCCTTTACAGCTCTATGCGCCCCAGTCCTCCTCTGCCCAATGCATTCCTCATGGCGCTGAGTTATTAGTGAGTCTGGGCAGCTGTCGCTCCTACCTGCCGTCTAACAGCATAAACGACTCGAGACAGTTCTATTCTACAAGCTCACAGAAACGTGCAGTCCTTACCAGCCCACCTGACTCAGTTTCGCTACGTATTTCAGGACTTCAGCATTCGTGTCATACTCCTGTCAGAGACATGGCTGAGACTGAATACCCCTTCTTGTTTTGTAAGCCTTTATAGTTAAGTTTTTCTGAGACATTACGGATGTAACAGTTGAGGAGACCGTGTCGCAGCATATTTACGCCCACATTTGTTCACCGAGGTGATGATCAAGTGTAAACGGGGACAAACAATACAAAAACGTGTTTATTGAGATTAAAACGGTCAATATAAAGTATCTCGAGTGTGTGATATACAATCTGCTTGAAGTTGGACAGCTCTCTAGCTTTGAATCTGCACTCTCAAATCATGACTCTTTGTATGAATACTTAATTTTAACCGGAAATAGCGACATAAATTTTCTAAACACTAGTTTTGTATCAAAATTCAAGGGCATACTTTCCTGCTCAAACTTTACACTGATTTCATCTGAGCCTACTCAACAGACACTCGTGCAATTATCGAAATATCCCCAAGCAGATCCCCAAATAGAGTTATTAGCTTCATCAGATTTCTGCACCTGGCCAGCTGCTAGTGGTGTAATATCCATGACTTTCATTTCACGTTCCAACGCCTAGAGATCAAACTGCAATTTGCGATTCTTAAAGGTTTTAAGCACCTGAATATGTCTTAACTTACAGCTTATACCTATGTTGTTTCTTGGTAGACAAATGCAGGAAAGAACTCGGACATAAATAGCGAGGTATCTAACTTCACTAAGAGACTCAATGATTTATACGATACACACGTTCCTTTAAGCCAGTAAGAGCAAGTAAGAAACCTGCAACATGGGTTACAGACCACCTCAAATACCTAAAGAGTGCCTGAGAGGCAACACCCTAGACATACAAACGGCACCAGACCTCTGATAATCTTCTCACTTACACGTAACTACGCAACTGTGTTAGTCAATCTGTGAAGGATGCAAATGTCAGGTATGACCACTCGCTAACTAAGTGCTTTCAGCGACCTGTAGTCCTGTGAAAAAGTCTACGAGGTCTAGTAATAGGCAAACCAAAATCTGCAGGTGAATCTCTAGTTCTTATTGAGGATCTGAAGTACTTCACCACATCGACATCTTTATTTGACCAACGCACAAGGGCGCAAACTACTGATTCGTTTGAAGTGTCAGTGGTTGGTATAAACGGAATTTTTTCCTGCAGCCGGTAATTCTTAATAAAGTTACGAAATGAATTGCTCGAATTCTTTCGGGAGCTACGGGTCGCGATAATGTAACAATGATCAATTTTCTTGTCGAGCCACTACTGCCCAAACCAGCATCTTCCCAACAGCATAGAAGCAGCGACTCATAAAATTATTAGCCAAGACGGAATCTGCCAAAAAATCTTCTGACAACAGGCCCATTTGCATAATACCATCATTATCCAAGGCGAATGTCACTTATATTAAAGTGCCTATATTAAACTCGTTTCTAGAGTATTCCGTATTACGTCGTTAGTGAACTATCTTGCAGTTGTCAGTGTTTTAATTAGGTGGTAAATGACGTAATATATTGAAAATGTGTTAATTATGGTTTGACAAAAGGCTGACAGTTCTGCTCTTACGACGTTTTATTTTTACAAAGATTATTCAGATGAACAGTAATATTATTTACTAACTAAATTTTTTGACGATTATCTTTGCTTATTTCAAATATTATTTCTGTTTTATCCTTTTTGTGTTCAAACTAGTTGAATGAAGTATTTGACGTACTATTTGTGCGTAAGTTCTGTAGGTATTTCTTGTGGGTATTTTCTCGTGCGTATACAGATTTCCATTACTTCAAGAATGTTCATTGCAAGACCATTTCGTATTCTGTGCCAGATCTGGAATGTATTTTAGATTGTATCAGCAGTGTGAATTTGATTTTTCAAATGCATAAAGAAGCTCCACTGATTATTCTCGCTGTTTCTAATGCGTTCTTTACATCTGGCGTTAAAATTTCTTCGTGTCTGGCCAATTTAAAAGTTATCACTGTTGGTAGATGTAATTATGTGTATGACTGGGGTATCATATTTGGATGTTCTATTTATGGCGGAGCGTTATTCTATCGAAATGTTGTTTCTCGGGATTCTGACACTGTGGACAGATGGTACGTATCTTGTTTTTTGTTGAGTTGATGTTTCTCGGACTAGGCGTACCTCTTTATGCATTGTGTTCCACTTTGGTGTCTTGCATTTGTAGTGTGATTTTTGTTATTACGTTGGCTCCAAAGTCATTTGTATAGGTTATGTTACGAAGTGTGTTAAGTCCTTTTTGAAGCGTTGGCTTTTCTAATGGTTGGTTATCTAATCTATTAGTCATTTAATGGACGAAGGCTAGTTTATACGACACTGGATACAGGAATTGAAATTTACGATGTTGTCAGAGGTGGCATTCTTTCTATAAATATCAAATGCGTGGTAATTATTTTTGCAGATCATGAGGTTCAAAATGGCTCTGAGCACTATGGGACTTAACTGCTGTGGCCATCAGTCCCCTAGAACTTAGAACTACTTAAACCTAACTAACCTAAGGACATCACACACATCCATGCCCGAGGCAGGATTCGAATCTGCGGCCGTAGCGGTCGCGCGGTTCCAGACTGTAGCGCCTAGAACCGCTCGGCCACTTCGACCGGCAGATCATGAGGTCTAGATAGTTAATGGTATTGTCTTTCTCCATTAGCATAGTGAAATTAACTGTAGGGTGTATTTGGCCGAGTGTTTGGTGCACATTTTGAATATCTGCGTAGCTGCCATCTACCAATATGAGGATTTCATCTACATACCTAAAATAGTATAGAGTTTGGTTAACAGTAGGCCAGTTTGAGTTAAGGGATTTCTTCTACTAAACATAGTTTCAAATGTGCTAAGCTAACCTATATCGTTCTAAATGTCCTTTATTATTATTATTATTATTATTATTATTACTATTATTTTTGTTGTTATTGCTTACCAGTTGGGTCTGATTCAAGAGATTCAGAAAGTCCAAAGAAGAGCGGCAAGATTCGTGACTGGTATATTTAGCCATCGTGAGAGCGTTACAAATTTCATAGAAAGTTTGAAGTGGAACACACTTACAGATAGACGACCCGCTAAACAGAAGGGGCTGCTCACTAAATTCCAAAATTCGATCTTCGCCGAGGATGTAGAGCAACCACCAACTTTCAAATCGCGCAATGATCACCATTCAAAGATAAGGGAAATTAGAGCTCTTACTGAGGCGTTCAGTCAGTCGTTTTTCCCTCCCGCGATCAGCGAGTGGAACAGAGGAGGGGAAATATGACTTTGGCGCGAATAGTGCCCTCCGTCACACACCGCTTGGTGGCTAGCGGAGTATATATGTAGATGTTAATGTAGATGTACAATTTCTGCATCGCTTTGTTGTTCGTTTCCAGGAAACCAAACGAAGAACGCGTTTGGCGACACCGTCTGTAGTGGGCCACTTGAAGTTGCAATGACCTGATTGTCTAACTTCAATGGTAATTATGTTGGGAACGGTGCACCGTATCAGATTTTTTTCTTAATAATTGTTTCTCAGCAAAACGAAGCCTGCATCACTCTTACAAGATCTTCAGGATTTCAGAATGTTTCTGATCACCCTATAGATGAGTGCTGGAACTGGGGTTAAATGTAATTTATGACACAGCTTGAGTATAAGAAGGGATCGGATGATAGGGCATATGTTAAGGCATCAAGGAATCATCATTGCGGTACAGGAGGGAAATGTGTGTGTGTTTGTGTGTGTGGGAGGGGGGGGGCGGTGGCTGGGGGGGTTGGGGGAGGTAAAATTGTAGACTGAGACGAAGATGTGTAAGCAGGTTGAAATGGATGTAGGTTACAATAGTTTTCGGAGAGGAAGACGCTTGCACAGGGCAGACTAGTGTAGAGATCTATATCAAATCACACTTTGTAGTATTACAACTAACGCCTAGGTTGTGTCAATATGATTCCATTTGACAAAGTACATTTTTTTTTACTTTTTTTTACTATCGGCTGATAGATCATGAAACGCTACGTACATACAAGCTTATTAGTATTCGCTCTTGTAGCTAACCATAAAAATTAGAGCGAAATATAGTGAACTTAAGGCCGAAGAATGCGTAGTTTCAGCTCCGTTTTCATATATTCGAACGGTAGTGGAATTGGAACTACACCGATGTTCGTAACTACAGCCACATGTTCAGCACATAGTGGACACACTGCATCACACGAATATTAACGGTGCTGCTACAACCCAATCCTGTTTATCGTTCGAAGTCTCCCCTCTGGAAACGCAGTACAGGAGTTTGTCTACTAGAATTCTCTGTCGAGTCACTCATTAATATCATTCATTCACGTTACTGTACGTTTTACTGCAGCTAGTAGGTTTGAATCCTGTTATGGTTGCGTAGTATTTGGATAATAGCATCCTTCGCGCGTAAGTGGTCCAAGAACGTTGGTGTAGATGCTTCACGATGATAAATTTGTTTTTAATTTTTTATTTGTTTATTAATAAGTGATCTACTTTTCGTTCCGTGAGACAAAACTGATGCGTCGATACTGTTTGATCCAGGTTTCTGCTTGGTGTCTACCAGCGAACAACGATGGTTCACGAAAGATCTTAAAAGAAGAGGCGATTTCTGCACTGCCCTGTTAAGGAGCAGCGCTCCGTTATCTCGACACGTTTTCGTGCCCTAGCTGTAAGGAAAAAACTAACTGGCGTTCGTTACCTTGGTCAGAACGCGTAGCGCCGTTCCGTGTGCTCTTGCTCCTTTCTTCCCCTGCTTGCAGTACTTTCTCTGCCATAACACGCCATCGCGGAAAGCTTCACCACGTTGATCTGCAGTCACCAGTGTCTCCAGAGGTGTATTCTCTTAGCCTCGCTTCGGACGCGTTTTTCTCTTTCGAGTGTTTCTCAGTTAAATACTTCCCATGAGAATTTTGCTGCTGCCATCCTTCTTCAGCGAAAACTCTTCGGTCGGCGGGTATTTCTTGACTGTGAATCGAAAACAAAATAGTTATACTACATCTACTTCAAGAAAAGAAAAAAAATGTCCAATGCAAAAACCGAAACAGAGACACCTAATGCAAAAAATGTTCTCACTGGAAACACTGTCCCTTTAATGACAAGGTGACCTCAATAGAATGGTGAGAGATTATTTCGTTGATATCGATAACAGTTGAGTAGCATGGAGAGCTGCATCAAACCAGTCTCAGGACTGAAGACCACAACAACAACAACAACGGTAACAGTTAGATGTAAGCTAATATTTTACGAGCCGGAGGGTGAAACGTCAGAAATTCAAAGCTTAAGACGTAATATATGGAAGTAAAATGAAACGAAAGTAGTGAAGCTCATCATATGAAGAATGCTTGGGGTATCATATCAGCAGCTCATTCTGTAACTAGCACTACAGCTGTATGAGGAGGAAAATTAGAACTATTCTTCCTACAGCTAAAAACAGAACACGATGCGCAATTGTAAACGATTACCGGTCCGTAACATTTCGTCTCTTGAAAAAATAAAGAAAAAATATGTACGAATAAGACTTACTTATCAACTCAAAATTTTTGCTTTCGCGAGCGTCGCTCTATCAACTGAGTCGTCCGACGATGCGTTACGGCCATTTCTAAGGCTCAAAACTGCCATTAACTCTCTCCTAGACACCTACAGCCCTTCAGAAATTGTGAATATTCGATAAGCACCCCTGATAAGAACGACAGTGAAGTAGGCGCAGCACAGGCGTTCTCGTTCCTTTTGCAAACATCGTGTGTTGCTTGCTCTTTTTTCAGCGGTATTTTTACTTGAAAAACAGAGGAGGATACTTGCTGAAATACCTGAATCTAAAATTAACACGCTTTCCCGTCGTTGTGACGACACGAAGATTTATGGGCGCCTAAACAGGTAAAGCAGTACAATGATAAGAGACGACACATTCCTCAGAGCGAAACGCCACGATGAATACTATGTCCTTCGATCCATGTTTTCTCCGGAAATGGTTTCACCGTGTTAGTGCTTCTACAATATTTATTTATTTATTTTTTGCTTACCATTAATGGGGATTTTCGCTTTGTTATACGCAGTACTACAGCATCATCGGCAAACAGTCTAATGCCGCTGTCAATACTATCAACCAGATCGTTTATGTAAATGGTAAAAAGCAGCGGACCTAATACGCTGCCCTGGGGCACACCTGATGCTACACTTTTTCTGTTGAAGTCTCCTCATTCAGGACGACATACTGCTCTCTGTCTGTTAAAAACCTTTCTGTCCAACCGATAGACCATGAGCGCGCACTTTTTGGAGCAAGCGGCAGTGCGGAACTGAGTCGAACGCCTTTCGAAAGTCGAGGAATATGGCATTAACCTGGGCGCCGGTATCTAGAGCCTGCTGTATATCATGCACAAAGAGGGCCAGCTGTGTCTCACATGACCGCTGTTTCCTAAACCCATGCTTGTTTCTGCAGATGAGCTTCTCAGAGTCTTAAAAGGTCATTATGTCTGAACACAAAATATGTTCCATGATTCTACAAAAAATCGATGTCAGTGAAATTGGCCGGTAATTATGTGCATGGATTTTCTACCCTTTTCATGGATTCCTATGACCTGGACCTTCTTCCAGTCCCGTGGAACTCTCCGCTGTTCCAGTGATCTCTGATAGATGATGGATGAGAAAGGTGACAGTAGTCAGGGTGGAACCCGAAGCGAAGGCTGAGCAGTGTCGTCCACCACCAATTACGCTAGGAGCACAACTGACTCTAATGGTATCTGGCGCGCTGCTTGAAGTTGAACGCGCAACGACTTGAGTGGCTAACTTCAATGCTAATTGACTCGAAAACGGCACAACCTATCGAATTTTTTTTCATAACAATTGCATCTCAGCACAACCTACCTTGCAACACCCTTACAAGCTTTTTAGACGGTTTCGGATCTTCCTGTCTAGCACCACATTTCACAATGTTCTATTTTCATCTTGTCTGAGCTGCTTATCGCTCATGTTTCACTTCCATAAAAGGCTACACTCAATGATGATGATGATGATGATTATGATGATGATGATGTTTGGGTTGTGGGGCGCTCAACTGCGTGGTTATCAGCGCCCGTACAAATTCCCAACCTTTGCTCAGTCCAATCTCGCCACTTGCCTGAATGATAATGAAATGACGAGGACAACACAAACACCCAGATATTAACAAATTTCTCTTTCTCGGGAACTCTTTTCCTTCTGCTGCAAGTCTGCACTTTATGTCTTCCTAACTTTGGCCAACATCAGTTATTTAACAGCTCAAATAGCAAAACTGAAATACTACTCTCAGTCTGTCGTTTTCTATTCTGATTCCCTCATTATTGTCTGATTTACCTCTGTTGCATTCCATTACCCTTGTTTTACTTTTTTCTTTTATATGGCATTACCCATTCTGCTCATCCTGCTCTTTTTGCCGTCTCTGACAGAATTATAGTGTTACTAGCAAATTTCAAGGTTTTTATTTATTCTCTTTGAACTTATGTCAGATACATCATACTTCTCTTTGTACCATTCGTGCCTAGTGAATTGTTGAACACGTTACATCGAAACTAATACTGTCAGTAGTTTGCCTTTAACATAAGTTAGACATAGTTATCATAGTACGTAAGTAGCTTAATTTTTTCTTGTAAGTAGTATTGTAGTATATTCAAACATGCTGAATAAATGATCTACCTTATGTTCCCTGATGCTACCTTATGCCCTTGCTGGTTTACATGAGCTCACGCAACAAAAGGGATAAATATGTCACGAAATATTTTATTCTTGCATACGATAAGTTTTAACGACTTAAGCATAGTTTCCATAGCGTTACTCTCTCCAGAGTTGTTTCATCAACGAAAATTGTAAATTGTCTTCAGCCGTAGTTGCCGACCAAAATGAGAGAGTAAGACGACCACACAGCCAACGATGCGTTGCAAATGCGTACAATTTTAACAGTGTTTACACCAACGCGTTTATAAGTCTATGCAATATGAGCTTTCATAGTGAACGTAAACCATCGACGAGAAAATTAAAGTAAGGAAATGAAAACTACAATTTAGTTATTAATATGAAAGGTAGGAAACAGCGTGGTAGAAGATGTAGTTATTTCGTACAAAACAGCTGCTGAATTCAAAATGGCATCACGGCATGTATTTAACTGTATCAACTAACGAGGAAATGGGCGAGCGCTCGAAATTCGACTTCATAAATTAAAGTGCCACGAGTCATCCGATTACTGTAATTCTTCAAGTCATACAATCCATAACTGCGGTACGCTACTACTAGTGTCGTGGATAAAATATTGTTGGTAGTTATTCCATTATTTTGATAGGTAAAAGAAGTGAATTGATCGTGTAGTAAAATACTCAGCTGATTGTATAAAGTCCCTTACAGAAAAACGCTGGTTCAATACCATGGAGAGTTTAAGGAATATTAGCGTTTCGTCAGACAAGCTACTTATAAATGACTTGGTTGATAATGCCAGTAGCTTCTATGACTGTGTGTGGTTGACACTGTTATAAGCAGGTGATAGAGGTTGCATAGAAAATTGTATAAAATAGGTTAATATCGTGCATTGACTGTGTCAACAGCGCTTGCTCCAAAGATTTTCACACTAAAGATAAGTAAATGAAATGTGCAACCAAATAATAAATAACGACAAAGTAAAATAATTCCACAATCACTGTATCATGGCTAGAAATAACGATGGGATTGTGATGTTTACATACAGGCAATAATATTTCCTAGGGTATATGAGTAATTATTTTTATTATTATTTTCAGTTCAAATTACTACTTCTAACTAGTCTTAAATGATTTTTAAATTGCAAATGTCATGAGTATATTGACACGTCTGTCTATATCTCCCACGTCTATCTTGCATTAAAGCGTTATCTTCTACATAAAGAATTTCTCTCACTGCAGATTACCATATTTCTCTATTCTATATATATATATATATATATATATATATATATATATATATATATATATATATTTACAGTTATCATCGTATCATTATGATCTTAAGAACGTGACTAGAAAGATATTTATCTGCACAGCTGCGAACAATAACCAAAACAAAAATCAAAATTTAACGGCTCTGGGATATTATGTTACAAATGAAATATGGCTCTTTTTTTTGGGTTGTCAGGCTTCTGACTTATTTGTTGTCATCGGTGCCGAATTCTCGTCCTGCGTCAACCTCTTCACCTCAGTTTACTTTTATTTAATCGTGTCAGAAGCATCGTACATAAAATCAGAATAATTAATACCTCAGTGAAGCATTTGCATTTAACGCCCTCATTGGTTTGTTGAATATATTCCAATCCCTGTAATCCCCTACAGTTTTTATCCTCTTCATCTCCATCTAGTACTACGGTGGTTATTTCTAATTGCCGTAACACATGTCCTGTCATCCTGTTACGCTACAATTAAGGAAATAAAATGATAAATTGCAAAAGACTATTTTATAATACCTATTACGCGAAGGAAAGCACTGTGATTGATACAAATAATGTTCTGATATTAAACCAGGAGGCGTATTAAACGGAATGTGGAAATACACGATCAAGGAAGAGTGCTGTTTTAATTCTCAGGCATGAGGACGACGTAGAAGGAAGGTTAAAATGTAACACCTGTCTTCGTCGTTAGTACTTGAGACGGAGCACTAGCTGTACTAAGAAGGATGAGGCATAAAGTCATTCGTGGCTATGTTGGTGAAGACTTCTGGCATTGTACTCAAGTGATTTAGAGAAACCACGAAGTACTAAAATCAAGACAATTAAGCGGCAGTTTGAGCCTCTGTTCTCCATAGTACTAGATCAGAGCATTAATCATCTTACTCTGTGGTTATAGGCACAAAGTTGGAGCGTCCCGCTAGCCAGAAAGAGTACGCAGTCGTTGGTTCCATACGCTGACCTCTACCCTGCTGAAACGTCAGGCACGGCAACTGACCGCGCTTTCGTGGTCCGCACGTCAAAAAACTTTCTCCGGACCAGTCTTAATTATGGGCAGGACTGTGTCCTTCATACGCGTAACATATAGACTTTCACCGGTTACGAAACTCGTGTCGTCCGTTCTGCGCAGTGGGTCCACCGGAAAACGGAAGCGGGCGGACTGGCCACTTGCCGAACGACGTTCAGTTTGTTCGCTCCCAGCGGCGTTAACCGACGTACTGGCGGCGGAAGCTTCCTTCCGCGAGACTCTCACGCGTCTATCAGACAGCTCGCCACTACGTACAAGTGCTTTGTCAGTTGGACTGCCGCTATGCGCAAAGTGAAACAAAAATCCAGTACTTCGCGGAATAATGTAGGTAGAGAGATAAAAACTGACAGACACGCTTTTAGGTGAGATGGGGTTTTATTGAAACCAAGAAAATAGTGCAAAATAACCAACAGATGGCGTTCATTATGACACAAAAGCAATAATTAGCATACCAACTGATTGTTAACGAATGATTGACATGCTGGTCGTCATTCATCAACAATACCTGTAGTCGAGGGACAATGTTGTGCACAGCACTGTACTGCATATCAGTAGATATGGTTCAAATCGGATGTTCTCTTTGAGCATCCCTGACGAGGCCGGACGATTGCTCCTGTAGGTAGCCCCACAACCAGTAATCACCCGGATTGAGATCTCGGATCCTTGGAGGCCAAGCATGACGGAATTGGCGGCTGAGCATGCGATCCTCACAAAACGATGTGCGCGAGATATCTTTCAGCCATGTAGCACTCTCGGGCGGAGCGCCATATTGCATAAAAGTTGTACCTTCTAGCAGGTGTTTATCAACCAGGCTAGGGATGATGCAATTCTGTAACATATCGGCACATTTCGCATCCGTCACTCTGACAGTTTGGAAAGCAGGACCCGGCATTTTCTGGAACAAAAAGTATCCAATCAATATTAATGTTGTAAATCCACGCCTCACCTTGACATCCTCGTCATCCAGTGGAGTTTTCACGACAGTTAGAAGAACTTCGGTAGCCCAAATTCTGAAGTAATGGGTGGTAACGGACCCTCAGGGTCTGACGCTCGACAACACATTAGACAACCTCTCCCATTTCTTAAAGTGCCCACACCGCAAATGCTCTCCACTTCACAAAATCGGTGGTTGGATTTTTTACGGATAACATTGGTTGGTGTGACATAGAGTTTTCTAAATAGTAATGCGTGAAACGCCGGTGCGACTTGAGGCGTCGCGATCACTAACTTCATAATGCTAAGATGAAACAACTTAAATCTCCATTTCTTCCCGAACTGCCCCAGTGGTAGTAGTACTTGTGTCTTGTCGCCCACTATGGGGCCGCCCGCCTAAACAACCCGTGGCTTCGAACTTCGTGATGAATTTCTTCACAGCGACACTTATCACACGACCTTTACCCTTTCGAATGTTCTTCTAATGGCAACACTAACCGTAAGGTTGCAGTCGCGGATTCCCAGTCTGATAGTAGATTTTCACTAACTGGGCCTTTTCTGGCAAAGTCAACGTGCCGCATCTCAAGACAAACATACATTATTCATTGAATTAGTGCAATCCCAAATGTTCTACATCTACTACATCTACATTTATACTCCGCAAGCCACCCAACGGTGTGTGGCGGAGGGCACTTTACGTGCCACTGTCATTACCCCCCTTTTCTGTTCCAGTCGCGTATCGTTCGCGGGAAGAGCGACTGTCTGAAAGCCTCCGTACGCGCTCGAATCTCTCTAATTTTACATTCGTGATCTCCTCGGGAGGTATAAGCAGGGTGAAGCAATATATTCGATACCTCATCCAGAAACGCACCCTCTCGAAACCTGGCGAGCAAGCTACACCGCGATGCAGAGCGCCTCTCTTGCAGAGTCTGCCACTTGAGTTTGCTAAACATCTCCGTAACGCTATCATGGTTACCAAATAACCCTGTGACGAAACGCGCCGCTCTTCTTTGGATCTTCTCTATCTCTTCCGTCAACCCGATCTGGTACGGATCCCACACTGATGAGCAATACTCAAGTATATGTCGAACGAGTGTTTTGTAAGCCACCTCCTTTCTTGATGGACTACATTTTCTAAGGACTCTCCCAATGAATCTCAACCTGACGCCTTACCAACAATTAATTTTATATGATCATTCCACTTCAAATCGTTCCGCACGCATACTCCCAGATATTTTACAGAAGTAACTGCTACCAGTGTTTGTTCCGTTATCATATAATCATACAATAAAGGATCCTTCTTTCTATGTATGCGCAATACGTTACATTTGTCTATGTTAAGGGTCAGTTGCCACTCCCTGCACCAAGTGCCTATCCGCTGCAGATCTTCCTGCATTTCGCTACAATTTTCTAATGCTGCAACTTCTCTGTATACTACAGCATCATCCGCGAAAAGCCGCATGGAACTTCCGACACTATCTACTTGGTCATTTATGTATATTGTGAAAAGCAATGGTCCCATAACACTAACCTGTAGCACGCCAGAGGTTACTTTAACTTCTGTAGATGTCTCTCCATTGATAACAACATGCTGTGTTCTGTTTGCTAAAAACTCTTCAATCCACCCACACATGTTAACGGACTTTTGGGTCACTCTGTAAGTTTACCTGCCTGAGAAATTATATTAGTCAGCAAAAGGAGAGCACATAGCACTGAACAGTTGCTGGTATTGGCAGATAATGGAACGTCTTCATCGGAGTCTTTGTGAGGTAAAGATAGGACCATACAGCCTAAAGAAAATAATTGTAACTCTTTTTGTATTGTGGCACAAGTTGTGCCCTGACAGCGGAAGAAGATACAGGACGTCACCTTCTTTCCTCTTTTTGATGGCCTTACCAAGTGTCATTCAAAGAGTGGCATGCTAATCTGGATTTGGCATTTTTAGTTGTAGAGGGTTGGCGGTTCATCTGAATATGTGAGATCGTTTTCGAAATGTTTACGCATCGTGTAACTGAGGTAGGACGTCAGGACCAGCGCGGTATTCAGCGAGCTGGGGGTGGCAAACCGCCTAAAAACCACACCAGCTCTCGTCGTTATGCCACTAGGTGGATTAGATCCAGAGTCGGCAGGTCTCTCCGAATGCCGAAAGTGGTGTACTAACGCGTGCGCCTAATGGGTCGGGATCAAAAATATACTATGTATCACAACCAAAAGCGAAAACTGACACAGTTGATAGTATTTGATCATGGAGGCAAACCGACTCAATACACTTAGGTACATTAGCGAACGTTTTGTGAGATAACTGAGAATATTTTGTTACGAACTTCCAGGAACTTTAGTATGAAATATTGTCTTAGTTAGTAGCAATGTGTTTGACTTCTGAACTTTTCTATTAAGTCCCCATCTTGCTCGCCTTAAATTTCACCCACGGTCCATGCTTTGGGAGGGTACATGCATGACGGGACACCAACACATTTTGCTACTGATGTTAAGCGCCAATATGACCCACGACGAAGAAGTCGAGAAGGACTTGTACCTTGACTTCAAGATCATCTAACCTCAATAAGTGAAATGTAGAGTACTGCGGATGATACGGTGAAGAACTGAATAAGAGAGACGTATTGTCTTGACAAGATTCTTGAGCTGATTGTTTGGAAGCTGGTTGTTTGAAAGACTTTCTATCTCGCTGTGGTGACAAATGGAGTATTGAATCCAAATGTTACGATGAAGCATGGATTGACTCCTTAACCAATCATGAATGTACAGTAAAATATAAAATTTAACGTGTTAAGCAGTACTGTATTTCATTTTTAGGTTGAGCATAGGTTAAGTTTGGAAACAATGAGATGAGGAGTTAATCTAAAAGTGTATATTTCAGATTAGTTTGTATAAGTAACACAATATTTCATGCTGAAGTCAGCAGCCACTCGCAACTACACATTTCCAATCACCTCGCAGTTTGTGGATCCATGTTTGCTGAAGCTTTTTGCTTCTACAAGGGGCAGTCAAATGAAAATCGAACACTCAGCACAACGAGACCATGAAACGGTTCCTTTTAATAGTAATCTCCAAAAGCGTTAAGACATTTGTCCCTACGGGAGACGAGACGATCAATGCCTGTTTTAATAGAACACGGGCGGCCTCTGACGGATCCACAACTGCATTCACTCCTGCATTTCGTTGTCCGACTGAAACTGACGTCCACGCACGTCTTTCCTCAGGTAGCCAAAGAGGCGAAAGCCATAGGGTGAAAGATTCAGGCTGTACGGAGGAGGTTGTAGTGCTTCCCTAAAAATGGTTCAAATGGCTCTGAGCACTATGGGACTTAACATCTGAGGTCATCAGTCCCCTAGAACTTAGAACTACTTAAGCCTAACTAACCTAAGGACATCACACACATCCATTCCCGAGGCAGGATTCGAACCTGCGACCGCAGCAGCCGCTTTGTTCCGGATTGAAGCGCCCAGAACCTCTCGGCCACCGTGGCGGGCCAGTGCTACCCTACCAAACAGTTTGGCAGTTTAGGGTTGGGAGCTATCGTGCAACAGGATGATTCAGTCCGGCAGTATTCCGACAATGTGAGGCAAATGGCAAACACAACAGTGGAAACATCCCACACCTTCCCTGGCAAAGAATTCCAAAACAGTTCATACAAGTTCCAATAAGATCATCATGAACTTCTCCATCAAATGCTGAGGCCTTCTGCTCGTCCAGTGCCTTGCACTATGAAGACACTTTGCAGATACTGCAAGGCCTCATAAAATCAAAACGTCCATGAAAGATGTCGGACGGAATCATTCTGTTGCACGATAACGTCTGCCCCCACACTGCCAATCGGACGAAGGCCACACTTCAGCGATTTGTCTGGCAAACACAGCAGCATCCTCTATGTACTCCGAATCTTTCACGGTTTGGTTTTCACACCTTTGGCGACCAGAGGAAAGACATACGTGGACGCTGGTTTCAGTTAGAGGAGATCGACTCTTCTCCAAGTGGCAATGAAACCATTCTATGGTCATAATCATAGCGTGTAGGCTTTCACGGCCGGCGTCTTCAGTAATTAAAACTTCCGGGCTAAGAGGCCGTGGTCCAATAGTAAAAATACTTCTCCCTGACGTTTCGTTGCCAGCTGCGGGCAACATCATCTGAGGTGAGTCTACGACTGGCTGCTAGGCCGTGGAGGTCCTGTTTATATCGAGCGTGTAGAGGGCGCCACCACTCGTCACGTGTTGTCAACAGTAAAACTATCTCTGGCTGGCGTCATTACTCTCGATCGAAGGTAATCGATTGTCACATCTTTTGTACAAAGTCGATCGCCATATCTTATCTAACTTCAAGCCTTCTTCTTTCCTGTTAAAATTATTGTGGTGTTTAGAAATCTCTACAGCCTCTCTAAATATACGTGCATAATAATGCGATGTCTTAGCTAGCACGCTCGTCTCACTAAATTTTATTTCATGGTCACCCGTTTCAAAAACATGTTCCGCTACAGCCGATTTGTCCGTGTGTCCCAGTCGACAGTTCCTTTTATGTTCAGTTAGGCGAGTATTGATACTTCTTTTTGTGGTTCCAATGTAAACCTTCCCACAACTACACGGAATCTTATACACACCAGGAGTAGCTAAAGGGTGTCGTGCATCTTTCGCCGATCTTAAGCGTTCACTAATCTTCTTGGTGAGTCTGAAGATTGTTTCAACTCTGAACTTGGCCAGCACTTTCCCGATACGGTCCGTAATAATGTGGATGAATGGAAGAAAAACTTTCCCCACCGATGGTTGTTGTTGTTGCACGTTTTCGGACATTTTTCTTCTGGGATGGAGTGCTCGATCTATCTCCTTTCCAGCGTACCCATTTTTCTGGAAAGCGGTTCGCAAGTGATTTAGTTCCTCTTGCAAATAAGCTGGCTCACAGATTTTATTAGCCTTGTCCACCAATGTCTTGATAATACCTCTCTTCTGCCTGGGATGATGGTTTGAATCCTTATGAAGATAACGATCGGTATGCGTATGTTTTCTGTAGACTTTGTGACCCAGAGTCCCATCTGCTCGTTTAATCACTGAAACGTCCAAAAAATTAATCTGTCCATTACTTTCTGTCTCCATAGTGAATTGTATTTTTGAATTGATGCTATTCAGATGTTTCAAAAAACGGTTCAGTTCTTCTTCACCGTGATTCCATATGACAAAAGTGTCGTCCACATACCGAAACCACTTCAAAGGCCCTTTTCTGGCTGACTGCAGTGCTTGCTGTTCAAAAAATTCCATAAAAATATTAGCAACGGCTGGACTTAGAGGGCTACCCATTGCCACTCCATTAATTTGTTCATAGAACTCATTATTGTACTGAAAATAAGTCGTGGAAAGGCAATGTGTATACAAAGCTACTATATCAGTAGGAAATATGTCAGATATGCAAGCAAGAGCTTCGTTGACAGGAACCATGGTGAACAGAGACACCACATCAAAGCTGACAAGAATATCACTGGGGCTGACGGTAATCCCCTTCAATTTTTCGATGAAGTGCATAGAGTTTTTAATGTGATGATCAGTTTTTCCAATAAACGGTTGTAACAAGGTGGCAAGATGTCTAGCCAGCTCTTGAGTAGGGGATCCAATAGCACTTACTATCGGTCTCAGTGGGACATTAGGTTTATGCACCTTAGGTAGCCCATATAATCTAGGAGGATAAGCTTCCGTTTTGCAAAGATCTTTTTTATCCTCTGAAGGAATAGAAGACTTTTTTTATTAATTGATTGGTAACTGTCAACACTTTCGTTGTAGGATCCTTTTTCAACTTTTTATAAATGGTAAGATCCAAAAGGTAACTGATCTTCTTGTGGTAGTCTTCACTCTTCATCACCACGGTAGCTTTTCCCTTGTCAGCAGAAAGTACAATAATACTCTTGTCCGCATTAATCTCCCGTAATGCTTTCTTTTCTCCTTCAGACAGATTACTGATAGGTGGCTTAGCTTTACGCAGTATCCTGGCTGTTTCCATCCTAACTTCATCAGCAGTGTGTGATGGTAACAGCCGAATCCCCGCCTCTATATTAGCTACAATATCCTCCGTTGGAATCTTCGGTGGAGTAATTGCAAAATTTCCTCCTTTCGAGAGAACAGAAGTTTCTTCCCTGGATAATTCTTTTCCGGACAAATTTATAACCGTTCGAGAATTGTCTATAACCGGAGTTTCCTGTCTGCTCTTCTGTAGATTATCAAAATTCTTCTTCTGCCTATTAGAAGACACTTCTGCACTATGTTTCATGGATCTAAATGTTAGCCCATCCACCTTATTCCAATCGCAAACCTGCATTGTATTGCTAATAAATAGATGGAGATTTAATAGTTGACTGCATGTTACCGCCAGTCCTCGACGTGTCTGATGGATCCGTTCTCGTAGCATTGCCAGTTCCATGCGTGAATAAATACGGCTAGCTTGCGCTGAATGAAACAATCTCCTCACCTTCAAAAACTTCGGAACTGTACCGGTGTCACGACAACGTAGCAAGAAAGTGAGCGAACAAAGCTGCTGGGCCTTCTTCTTGCGTAGGCTCTCCAATCGTCGTACCATAACCGACATATCCTCCCCGTAGAGGCGTCTAATCATGGCGTGTAGGCTTTCACGGCCGGCGTCTTCAGTAATTCTAGGGTCATATCGTGGCGGATGTTTGGTTCTCGTTTGACTGCCCCTCACATTTGTGTCAGTTTCGGTTAGTAACTGTGGTACACGCCGTATAATGTGAGATACAGTCTAGTAAATAGTTATGAAAATCTGTATGTTTTATATGGTAACTATTGTTCTGAAGTCTAGATATAAAGTCAGGTGTTTCATGGCACTAATACTGTTGATTTACATTGCTGGCCATTGCAATCCCAGCACCACGAAGATGGTATGAAGCAAACGTCAAACTAACACTTGATGTGCAAAATGATTAGCGTTCAAATGCAATCGCATATAGTATGTGGTATGTAGGAGTAACGTCATCAACATTCTGTATACAAGGAAAAGTTACGCTGCGTGTTTCTAATATACAGTGTGTAACGGGTGCAGATATTTCTGTTGGTGACTGAGGACGGTGTACTGAATAATATTACGTCAGTATTTACTTCATTGCTTTTAGGTTGGGTAGTACCTCGAAGTACATCTGCGTATTTTTCCCCTGGACAGGTCAGACGTTGAGGTGTGGATGTGTGGGCGTAAAATGGTTACTCTGTACTGATAGAGGTAATCTACTTTGTGGTGCAGTTACGATCGTGCAGAAAACAGCAGGTAGTAAATAATAAGGCGTTTTTGCGGGAAGAATGAGAAACACAGAGAAAAGTAGCCAAACACACTGATACTGTATGTGTATATATTAAGGTGTCGCATGTTAAAATATCTTCACTTATACCCGTTGCATCCTGTATAAAAAACATCTGAATGTTAGCTGCTTGTGAGAAGTGTGTGTTTTGCCCCATGTAAAAAGGGGAAACGTCTACTAACGAGCTCCATATATCGATGGCGGCAAGGGCGTTATCTATCGAGATAGCAATTTATCGTTTGCTCATTGCTACTTGCAATGTTCGAGTTCCCATGACTGCCATGCGAATACGGAGTCAACGGGTTTATGCAGGCCATACTCAAAGGCAAGCAGGAACCCAAGGTGATTAGCATCGGAGAGGACAGATATATTCTACATAAAAGTTTTCTCGGTATAATACCGCGTCATATTGTATAAACTATTGCTGGAGAAAATTAACGTTTCGGCCACAGTTTCAATGGCCGTCTTCTGGGTCTACTAGACCAGTAGAACCAGAAGTAGGCCGCTGCAACCGTGGCCGAAACGTTAATTTTCTCTAGCAGTAGTTTATACAATATGACGCGCTAGCATAACGAGAAAACTTTTATGTCTACTGACTCTGGCCGCGGAAGCCTACGCAGTTATGATAGATATATTGTTCACTCGGCTATACGGGCTTGTACACCAGCGCCACATGCCTTGACTTCTTTGCTACAACACAAGCATCCACACTGATGGTGCATCGACGTCAAGAGCATCACAGACTGTCAGCACAACAAAACATCATTGCTGCTATGTGTGTTGTCACAGCAGCGACAAGCGCACCGACAACGCTGGTCACACGAAAGATACCATATCACCTTTTTTTCAGATGAAACTCTGTTCTCCATATCCCACATATTCTTGCGTGGGGGCTCCAGGAAGAATGATTGTTGCCAGTTGGCATCGTCATACGATCCCAACAACTGGGAAAGGTTGCAGTTGTATCACAGTACAATAACATGTGGTTCGAATAACAAGCAATTTTGACGTGTTAAGGCCAGTGGCTGCTCTGTATCTTCGAAGTCTCCGTGAAATTATATTTCAGCAAGACAGAGTCCAGATACTACACAGGCTACGATACAGATGGTCTCCCGCTGTTGCCCTGCCCACTACATTCTCCAGATCTCTCAGCCACTGAAAATATGTGGTCACAGGTTGCCGAGATACTAGCACGTCACTACCCGCTAACAATTATGGTTCATGAATTCTGGTATAGTGATGAAGCGGCATGGAATGACGTACCCCTGTCTGTCTTCGAAGCTCAGACAGACTAGATGCCTGGTCGGCTTCGAGCCACTGTTGCTTTGAGAGCCAGGAGCTCTTTGTGCAGACAGCAGTTGTTCAATAAGTAATGCAACACGTTATTCTCTCGGCCAGTTTCGGTTTAAAAAAAGCGGAATTTGTAGTGGACATCGTTGAATATTCCTGCTTCGGCCTCTATAGTTTCCTTAAAATCTGGTTGGTGGCGAAGCTATACGTACCCTTCAAAATGACATCTTTAGCGGAGATGCGTTCCAAGCAGAGAGCTGTTATTCAGTTTCTTTTTGGCGGAAAACCAGAGCTTTCAGATATTCGTAGGCGCTTGCAGAATGTCTACGGAGACCTGGCCGTGAACAAAAGCACGGTGAGTCGTTGCGCGAGGCGTCTGTCGTCACTGCAATAAGATCGTTGCAAATCTGTCCGATCTCCCTAGTCCCAGAAAGAAGCACACAGTTGCGACTCCTGCACTGCCGATACGTGCGAACACTCCCATTGAGGTGATCGACGGATGACAATCAAACATCTCGCTGTTCTACTGGACATCTCGCTGTTCTACTGGACATCTCGCTGTTCTACTGGACATCTCGGTGTTCTACTGGGCGTCACTGATGGCAGTGCTGACACACTTCTGCACCGTTTAGGGTGCTCAAAGGAGTGTGCGCAATGGGTTCCTCGCAGCGTAACAGAAGGCTGTGAAAAGGAAGGAAGGACGATATGTGAGGAATTGCTTGCGCGTTACGCGGCTTACCGTGACAATTTGTTGTCGAACGACGATGAAACGTATGTTCATTACTTCGAACCGGAAACAAAACAGCAATCCATGGAGTGGCACCACATCACTCCTCCGAATAAAAATTTCAAAGTCGTACCTTCAGCCAATAAACCCACAGCGACTGTCTTCTGGGCTGTGAAGGGCTTATTGTGTCTGATATCCTCCATCGACCGAGTGAGGTGGCGCAGTGGTTAGCACGCTGGATTCGCATTCGGGAGGACGACGGTTCAAACCCGTCTCCGGCCATCCTGATTTAGGTTTTCCGTAATTTTCTTAAATCGTTTCAGGCAAATTCCGGGATGGTTCCTTTGAAAGGGCACAGCCGATTTCCTTCCCAATCCTTTCCTAATCCGAGCTTGTGCTCCGTCTCTATGACTTGTCGATGGGACGTTAAACACTAATCTCCTCCTCCACCTCAATCGTGGCGTAACTATCTACTCTGATGTGTATTGTACTATCTTCAGAAAATTGAATAAATGACTTCGCGTCTTCGTCCCCACATACATGGGGACGAACGTCTACTTCTCAATGACAACGCAAGGCCTCACACAAGTCTGCGCACTAGAGAGGAGCTCACGAAACGTCATTGGACTTTACTTCATCCACCCTGCAGCCCATATCTCGCACCGTCCAACTTGCATCTGTTTGACTCAATAAAGTGTGGCGCAGTACGTGAATGATGGGGCAGCAAGACGTTGGCTCCGACGTCGACCAGCAAAGTGGTACCAAGTGGGCGCATAGGCCCTTCCAGTAAGGTTGCACAAGGACGTCGCATTGAAATGAGACTATGTTGAAAAATAGGGTTCTGTTGCCAAACAGTGGGAAATAATATGGTTACTGCATTGCTGAATAAAACCAACCAGCTTTTAGAAAAAAGGTGTAGCACTAATTATTGAAAGCTCCTCGCAATTTCACACGGCCTACAGTCCTGAATCACCTAAAAGTTTTAGCCATTTTTTCTTCACCATGTTCTGTCCACGCAATTACAATTTCGCATCTTGACATCATTCCTGCTGTCTAAATTTTAATGCCGGGTCTGTAGCTGTTCGTATGTTATACAACTGTTCTCTGCTTTCTCTGAGTAAATTTTGACTGTTGTCCGTATTTCCTTCCGCTTACAGATCTTAAAAGAAAGCTAACACAACAAGTAACAGTTATTGCTTTCACAGTTTAATGCACACTGTGCACTTTTCGTAGAAAAAAAAACGTAAAACAAAAACTGTGTGAGAAACTGCTACGCGTATTTTTACATGGACTAAACAAGAGCTTAATTATCTTTCCGCGTTTACGGAGGCTTAGAGCATATGTTGCCGGCCGGAGTGGCCGAGCGGTTCTAGGCGCTACAGTCTGGTCGCAGGTTCGAATCCTGCCTCGGGCATGGATGTGTGTGATGTCCTTAGGTTAGTTAGGTTTAAGTAGTTCTAAGTTCTAGGGGACTGATGACCTCAGAAGTTAAGTCCCATAGTGCTCAGAGCCATTTGAACCAGAGCATATGTTGACGTATTTTAAAGAAGGATATTGCCCGATACATTAGGTAGCAATCCTCTAACTGCATTCTGGGAAGAGTTGTTTCCAATTACCTGAAAGTAAGGGGGAGGACGAACTCTCATCGCGTTCCCTAAATTATTTCATCATAGTCGTTGCTGTCATTTAAGACGTTTCTAGTTTTCAAAGGAAGCCTACAGTCAACTTCTAGGTGCAAACTTGGTGTGCAAGACAAGCGACAATGTTTGAATGAGCTTTCAGGATTGCAGACAGATGACGTCGACATCTTGCCACTATATTTCAGCTAACAACCATTCAGCCAATCGAATGGTTGAATTGTTTGTAAACAAAAAATCGTGGTAAGGTTTGGGTGTCATCCGGCTGCTCTCCTGATGCCTTATGGAAGACTTCATAATATCAAAATACCTGTTGCAGGTTTAGTTTTAAGGCACCACGACGAAGGTGTCTGATGAAGAGTGCTTCATGCTCCAAAGGTACAGCAAGTAATAAACTATGACACATTAAAACTTAATTGATAGTGATGTATAAACTCAGACTTATTCTTAGGAGAGATCTCTGAATTTTCTTTCTTAAATCTGTTCTCCAACCACAGGAAAGTTAAATAGCGATCCCTTCTAATGCGATTCAAGTGTGCTAATTCCTACAATGCATTACACCGTGTGTTGTTCCGTAACAACTGACTATTACGTGAATGGTGTAATTAACATAGTTATCTAGTCCACTGCAGTTACTAGTCCTGTAACACACTGCAAAGAGCAGAAAACTTAAATATCCTCTTCAGGGGATACATACTGCTTTATTAAAGCAAGTCATATGAGCACACAGTTTGGTCTAGTATTTAACCACACACATCAGTAAGCATTCTTACTGTTGCTAAAAAAAATGGTTCAAATGGCTCTGAGCACTATGGGACTTAACGTTTATGGTCATCAGTCCACTAGACCTTAGAACTACTTAAACCTAACTAACCTAAGGACATCACACAACACCCAGTCATCACGAGGCAGAGAAAATCCTTGACCCCGCCGGGAATCGAACCCGGGAACGCTACCGCACGACCACGAGCTGCGGGCACTGTTGCTCATTTCACACTTTGTTCCTTCTTGTTATGCTGACGAAATGAATTGACTAAAGCAGTTTGCCTTCAAAACGACGACGTGGCAGACGCAATTAACGCTCCAATGCTAATACAGGGGTTAGTTACATTGACCATAAAGGTGTGGGATTCACTACACGTTGTTACTCAACGATCAGTAACAAAAATTTTAAAGGTCTCATCTACTTGCACATAAACACGCATACCACGCAAACACACGAACTGGCAAAGTAAATTCACAAAGAATGCAAACACACACACACACACACACGCCCAAGAACATGTGGCACAAATGTTCTGTATGCTATCTCTTTTTCAGAGGCGCTACACTTTCCTATAAATCTCCCAATAAATCAAAGTCGACCATTCGCCTTCTCTACAACCGACGTTAAGCCTCGTTCCATTTCATGACGCTTTGCAACGTTACACCTAGATATTCAACTAACGTGATTGTCAAGCAGTATATCACAAACACTATATTCAAACATTTTAGGATTGTTTTTCCTACTTCTCTGCAGTAATTTACATTTTTCCACATTCAGAATAAGCTGGCTGCGTTCCTGATTCATTTCCTCACGCAGTATGACACAGTAGGAGGTTTAAATTTGAAAAATAAGAAGAAATATTTTTTCTGTTCATGTGAGAGTCACATACATGGAGTATGTGCGTAGAGGAGCAGATGCAGGAACCCTACACCGCCGCTCAGGGCAAGCTCCTGGTGGAGGTTGTGCTCCGTTGCATTTCTCCAATCTGTACTCAAGTATCAATAGCGTATCCGTGTCGTGTGGATAACTTGCCACTGCTTGTGTAGTACAATACTGAGTTTGTGTTGTTATGGATGAAAGGAATGGAGAGGATGAAATCCGATGGCGACACATAGCATACTCACGTCGATGAGCATAAAGGGGCAGTCGAGTTTATCCAACTGATGGATCACCATCAATAGTGTCCACATGCCCTCGCCTTCATAGTACACTGCAGGAAGGTTTGGAATTTAATCCAGGACATTGGCGCAAAGACTTGTGTTGAGAAATTTGACGCCATCACCTCTCCTCCTCTTGTGGGCCACATACTGGCTGGGAAAATTTTCTCTATTAGGATTCGAAAAGGCTTACCTCCGAGTACAGCACCACTGCATAAGAACTCATTAGGTGTTTCGGCTACGGAGGCTTCTTCCCGCTACGCATTAATTAGTCAATGTTTAAATTCAACGTATGTTTTTACTGCATTTTACAAAAATTTGTAAACTTTCTATATCATCTGTAGCATAATAAGACAAAACTTTTGGTCATTATAACTTAAAAGTCTTGCTTGAGACACAATGACAATACAGCCCAGGTAAACATTGTAGAACAGTTTTACTGGACACTTCCTCTGGAAAAAACTTAGTCACGACAGTAGCTAAAGTCCGTGATTAGCACTGATTTTATAAGAGTCCGAACTTAAGCTGAAAGCCATAATGACGAAACAGTCAAAATTTAATATTCGTTTGGAAGCAATCGAATTAAGTAGTGAAGGTCGAAGGAGGGGGAGGTGATAAGTGTTTCACGTCCTGTCGACAACGAGGTCATTAGAGCACAAGCTCGGACGAGGGAAGGATGGAAAAGCAAAGCAGCTGGGCGCTTTCGAAGGAATCATCCCGGCATTTGCCATAATCGATTTAGGGAAATCATGGAAAACCTAAATCAGAATGTCCGGACGCGGGTTTGAACCGTTGTTCTCCTGAATGTGAGGCCAGAAGGCCCATGCTAAACACTGTGCTATACCGCTCGGTGTAGCGAAGGTTAAAGACCAGTACCAAGTTCCTGGTCGTCTCCGATGCTGAGGTCACATCCTGTAGAGCGTAAAGGCAGGCACTGGCGGCACCATCGTTTGGCGGTGGCCACTGCCTCTTACCGTCGTACGTAGTCAAGGTTTCGATCTAGTTTCTGATAGAACAACGGCATGTAGCGCAGAGCTCGATGGAAGAGGACTCTGTGGCTTGGGGACGCCCTAAATAAACAGGATACGTCGAGATGCTATAGGAACTATTTGCTATCACGTGGCCCACGGACGTAAAAAGGTTCACGGGGCCAGTGACCTCTGCCACCTACTGCCCAAGGTAGCGTGCGTGACTGAAGCAGTTGATGTAAGCCCTTCGAAGTTAGACCACTGGTACACTATTGCTGTGAGAAGGGTTGCTGATCTGCAGGGAGTACAAACCGTACACAACTTCTCCAGCCGCCCTCCCATCTGCCCTTGAAGGTTGGTTGGTTGTGTTGGGGAAGGAGACCAGACAGCGAGGTCATCGGTCTCATCAGAGTAGGGAAGGACGGGGAAGGAAGTCGGCCGTGCCCTTCGAAAGGAACCATCCCGGCATTTGCCTGGAGCGATTTAGGGAAATCACGGAAAACCTAAAGCAGGATGGCCGGACGCGGGATTGAACCGTCGTCCTCCCGAATGCGAGTCCAGTGTCTAACCGCTGCGCTACCTCGCTCGGTGCTGCCCTTGAAAGACGAGAGTTTATGGTACATCTCGATGTCTGAGAAACCTGGTGCTTCTTTGTTGGCTACCTGTGGAACTGACGACTCTGGTGTTCTGAGTTTGATGTCCATCAGGGTTGATATCTGGACAGGATACGGGCTCTCCTCACCAGGGGCCAGTGAATGTGGACCCAGTGGCTACTGGGGTTGTACTGTGTTGTCCTTTATTCTGGGACAGGAAGATGTTGGACTCTGGGACAAGCAATCGTGGCAATCCACTGGTATGGGGCATCGCTGTTTACCGTGGGTGCACCTGGCTGATACGCTTGTGACAAATGGAGCCAGTGTGCACTCATACTTCCACCATGGCCCGTCCCATTTGATGAGTGACCATTCCCAGGACCATTGGCGGTGGGTTTTGGAGAATACCAAGCCCAGACGTCACCTTTGATGGAGTAATTGTGGCATCTGAAACGTTAAAATAAATAATTTCTGTGCCAGATGGAATTTATGATCTGTGTAGAAAAACAGTGGAGATGTTAAGGTTGATTTTGTTTTGTTATATTTTGGTGTTTTTATTTTTTAGCGTTGAATTAAATTTAATTTAATAATAACAATTCAAGAGAAGAAATCGGTGCACATAATTATTACTATAGTCCTGTGGCAGCTTTTACTGTAGAGAAGGGGAAGGAGTTCAGCGGTTCTTAGAGGTAAGTGAAAACGGATTAATTGCTGGCTGGCTTGGACTGTGTCAGAACGGCCGCTTGCGGGGCACGTAAAAACCGAGACAGTAATTCTGACCCTTTCAAGAGCTTGCAGTCTTTAACTTTCCGTTTTCACAGTCAAAATGTAAATGAATAATAGTTTTCTCTGGGTCAGCTCATCAAAAAAGTCTTCTGCCTCCTGCATAACTATCTAAAGCCAGACGGGTACTTTTTTCTAGATCCAAAAACAACCGTAATCATGAAATATGTCACTAATACGTTTCTCGCTAGAGTCAATCCCTTTGGTGTGCTGCTACTAACGATTCCATCGAGAATCATCCTCAAGTTGCAAGCGTATCTGATTTCCAAAGTTATTAAATTATTTTTCTCGCTCTAAGCAGTGAACAATTTTTTCTATCCCCTTTAGTAAGCTCAAGTCTCACAGATGGAGATTTCACGTATCGAGACTATGGATGGGGAGTTCCGTAGGGTGTAAGTTGGAGAGTCTGGAGTGGTGCTGCTGACCGTGGAGCTATTCGGTGGGGCTGGAACTGTCTTGAGGGGTGGAGCTATAAAATACCAAAAACAGAGTAAGAGCTTCGAATAAATCATGATGCCTGTGCAACTCTGCTAATTGTTAAAAGTTTATGTCAACAAAACTTTCCACTAATTTATTGGATGCAGGACGGAAAGGGGCTGTGTGTACTGGGGAGATGACACTGGGAGAACCAAAAGGGTTGGAATATGTGAACTGACACCTATTGTTGGTTAGCATGGTTTCCGGGAATCTTTCTATGGAGATGATCCGTTCCAGAGCCTGGAGAGTATGTGCAGAGGACATCCGAGAAACATAGGGGAATGTGGTTCCTCTTTCGATCATGGTAAACGATGCCAATGTCGTGTTACTAGGGCCTCCCGTCGGGTAGACCGTTCACCGGCTGCAAGTCTTTCGATATGACGCCACTTCGGTGACTTGCGCGTCGATGGGGAATGATGATGATTAGGACAACACAACAAATAAGAGGAATCCATTGAGGGGGTAGAACCCGTGGCGCCTGTGTAAGAATGCTTAGGCTTCCAGATGATTCACCTGTTTCCGATCTGTTGGCCATCTTCGGTGCACTAGATGGATATTTCCTAGGTGAATGGTTCCTCCGAGGAGTGGCGGGTGATGACCATTGCATGTAAGGTCAGGGTGGTTGCAGCTTGTTCCACTTCTAGGCCCATATGGCAACAGACCCCTGGTTCCTGCCCCAATGGTAACCTGGAGAGGATGTTAGCATTGGTATGTTAAGCTACTGAATGATGTATGCTATGGTATGAGTAGCTAGACAAAAACAGTACCCACCTCTGGTTTGGTCAGAATATTGGCGACTGCTTTGAATTACGGTAAACGAGGTTTATGGTCAGTCAGCAACATGAAAAGTCGTTCATACACATAATCGTGTAATTTCTTGACGCGAGTACAACAGCCAGATACTTCTTTTCTATTCGGCTTTAGGTGCATTGCAACTGACTCAGAGTTTTGGATATGAATGCTGTAGGACATAAACACCGTTCCCAAATCGAAATCGGGAGCATCAGCTGCTACAAATAAAGGTTTTGCTGGATCGTAGGCCACAGGGATCTCAGTGATTAGATTCGCTGATGAAATTGCTGTTCTCACTGAAAGTGACGAAGAAGAATTACGCCATGCACTGAACGGAATGAACAGTCGAATGAGTACGGAATATGGATCGAGAGTCAACCGGAGGAAGACAAAAGTAATGTAAAGTAGCAAAAATGTGCATACCGAGGATCTTAACATCCAAATTGGTGGTCATGAAGTAGAAGAACTTAAGCAATTCTGATAGCTTGGAAGTAAAATAACCCATGACGGACGAAGAAACAAGGACAAAAAAAAAAAAAAAAAACAGCCTGGCACATGCAAAATGGAGCATTCTAGGACGAGAAATATCAATCACAGGCCTTAAACAGAAGAAGAAATTTATGAGAATGTGAGAATTTAAATTTGGAGCACAGCGTCTTTGGTAGTGACTCACAGACAGTTGGAGAACCAGAACAGAAGAGAATCGAAGCGTTTGAGATGTGGTGCTTCAGAAAAATGTAGAAAATCATGTGATCTGATAACAAATGAGGAGGTTCGCCGCAAAATCGAAGAAGAAAGAATCATATGGAAAACAGTGATAAGAAGAACGGGTAGTATATTAGGACACGTGTTAAGGTACCCACTTATTATACAGGGTAAAGGGTAAAAGTTCTACGGGAAGACACAGATTAGAATACGTTCAGCAGGTAACTGAGGACGTAGGATGCAAGCGCTACTCTCGCAGTGCAATTCCACTTCGAATTCTTGTGTAAGAACTGATGGGACGGTTCTGCTATGGCCGGGCCAATTGGAATGAACTTGTGATAACAATGAAGTGGCCGACCACAGATTGTAGTTGCTTAGTGTCCTTTGGAACTGGAAGTTGCTGGACGGCATAAAGATGTATATTCTTGAAGCACTGAGAACTTGACCAAGATACTCCAAACGAGGGGCACAAGAAACCGCATTTGTCTGGATTGCACTTGAGATTGGCTTGTTGCAGAATAACAAAAAAGGCATAAAGATTGGCTGCCAACTCCCGGACTTTTTGCCAGTGACTGGAGCGTCGTTCAGATGGTTCGCTGTGACGGGTACGTGCAGCGCCAACTGTCCCAAGTACCACTGTAAAATAGCCAGAGCACTGGCAATAGCAAAAGGAAGCCTGTTACAGCTGAAGAGCCCAAGCAGAGTGTAAACGACCAGTTTGCTCCATTTTGGCTCGTCCAGAGCGAACTGGAAAGTAAGTGTCCCGAAAATCAATCTTGGCGAAACTCTTGCCACCTGCAAGTCGCGCCATAATGTTGTTCACTCTTTCTGCAAAACACTCCAGACGCCATTTTTCAGCAAGACAATGCACGACCACATGTTGCAGTACGAACATTTGCCTTCTTGGTACAAAAGGATGTCAACTTTTTGCCCTGGCCTGCCAGATCACCAGTCGTGTCGCCAATCGAAAATGAGTGTGATATGGTGAAAAAATGGATGCGGCGCTGTGAAACAATTCCCACCACCACATATGAACTTTGGAATCAAGTGTATGCAGAATCGATGACTATACCATTCGTGTCTTATAAGGGTCGATAGCGTCACACATAGAACAGGTTATCAGGGCTTATGGCGGATCCTGTACCTAAAGGTAACAGGGCAGATGCTGCGCCGAGGTGACTGAAGTACTAATGGACACGTCCTGCGAATATGGCCGTCATATCTCTAGTTGTTCATGGTGTTCTGTTTTTACTGAACATCAGTGTAAATAGATCTTTAATTAATAATTTATCGTCACATGAATGATACAGGCGTATCACTGAACGCACCTGTCGTGTCTCCTCCATTCATTCACCAAGATGGCTAAAACGTTCATGTTACTCGATTGGTCTGTTTAACACACCACACAGTATACTTTGATTTAGAAGCTTAAACTGCTGCTCGCCTGATTACGCTTATACAAGGCGAGAGTGCGAAGACAGGTCATTCCAAACATATTCTCAACGTGGAAAGACATCAGGATGCTATTTTTGCTAAGTTATATAGGACAATGTGGCAAATGGTCTCATATACGAAAAGTAATTCTTATGGTGTAAAGCTGGCAAATTATGACACTAACTTTTTTTTTTAATAGAATTGTATACATTTCACGCAGAATTGGGAAGAGCCTTTGCAGATTACTTCTGCTTCACACCGTGTGTGGAACTTAAATAGTTGTAAATTTCGCTTGCTACCACATACGATCATACTTTTGATAATAAACGTGGATTTGATATCGAGTCAAATGCCTTTCGAAAATCTAGAAATACTGCTTCTATCTGACTACCTCGGTCCATGGCTCTCAGTATGTCATGTGAGAAAAGTGAATTGGGTTCCACATGGTCTCATGAGTTCCACATGGTGTCATTTTTCAGTTCCACATGGTGTCATTTTTCGGAATCCTAGGCTTGCATGCAGGAGGTTATTCTGTTCAAGATACCTCATTGCGTTTGAGCTTAGAATATATTCCAAGGTGTCAAGGATGTTGGACGGTAGTTTTATAGATCACTTATGCTACCCTTTTATACACTTGTATGACCTATACTTTCTTCCAACTACGGGGCACGGAATTCTGTTCTAAGAATCTACGATAGAGCGTGATTGAAAGACAGGTTAATACAGCCACAAATTCTGTACAGAATCTGATACGAATTCTATCAGTCCTGAATCTTTGTTCGGTTTGACTTATTTCATCTGCTTCTGAACACCACTGACACGGAAATCCGTATCACTCATCTTTTCAGTGGAGAATTAAACTGGGACCGTACCGCTGCCTTTTCATTTGCTTTGCTACGCTTGTTTTCAGTTCTGTCTCGTCCATCAGTTTCTGAACGGCAACTCTGGTACCACAATCAGCTCTTACAAATGCCCGGAATTTTGTTGCGTTTTGTGAGAGTTTCTTAGACAATATTCTGCTATGGTAGTCGTTGAAGACGTCATGGTGTCAGCCTAACGCTTTTCATTCAGCATCTCTCAGTCTATAACGTATGATTTGCGTTACACTTATTCTGCAGTAGTCTCTGTTTCTTTAGACGTTTCTTTGTAGTGACTGGTAGAGGGTTCTTTTCATCATGAACTGTTCTGCTAGGAGCATGTTTATCAAATGGATGGTCAGCTGTTATTCGGAACTTGAGCCACAGTTCTACACGCTCCTCTCCAAATCTAAATGGTTCGAGTTCTTTATTGAGTACGACACTCCATCCCTTTATCGACTTAGCTGAACACATAAATCCTTCTAGTTATTTTAGCTGACATCTATACTTCGATAATCCGTGATCCTATAACTGCCTCTTGATCACTGATACCGCTTTCTACGTGAGCTTCCTCAAAGAGGTCAGATCATGAGAGTGTTTCCAAGCAACCTATACTACGAAGCTCTCATATCAGGCATTTAGTAACCTTTCGCGCAATCTTTTCAGTCTTGTTACGCCCACCACTAAAGAAACTGTAATTTTCCTGACCGATTGTTGGGTGTCAAAACCTCCTTCAGTGATGAGAGTCTGATTGGGCAAATATGATTCTATTCAAGTTAGTTTTTTTCGAAAGTTTGCGGATTCATTCGGAGATTAGTAGTCGACAGTTTTACGCCCATCCTTGTTATTAAGTCTTGCCCAAGCACTCTTGCATACATCTTGAATTTCTATCTCGGTGGATTTGAGTTTCTTGCCCGCTGCAACAGATACACCACTTACATTTACCATTAGCCTTTTCTTTCGTCATATAGCTCAATTTTCGGCAAAAACCTCTCTGTCATGCATTTCAGGTTTTACCCAGCTTCCTGTACCTAGTGTTACGTGGACTGCTATTTAGGAGCGCTTCAAGATCGGGCTCTTGGTTGCGGATACTTCGGCAGTTATCACTAGGATTTTAATACTGTCGCCCGCAGGGGTATTTATTTTGATCTTATACTGACACTGACGGGTCCCCTACAGCTGCCATTACATGTACTTGATTGAGCATCGCCTAATACACTCCTGGAAATGGAAAAAAGAACACATTGACACCGGTGTATCAGACCCACCATACTTGCTCCGGACACTGCGAGAGGGCTGTACAAGCAATGATCACACGCACGGCACAGCAGACACACCAGGAACCGCGGTGTTGGCCGTCGAATGGCGCTAGCTGCGCAGCATTTGTGCACCGCCGCCGTCAGTGTCAGCCAGTTTGCCGTGGCATGCGGAGCTCCATCGCAGTCTTTAACACTGGTAGCATGCCGCGACAGCGTGGACGTGAACCGTATGTGCAGTTGACGGACTTTGAGCGAGGGCGTATAGTGGGCATGCGGGAGGCCGGGTGGACGTACCGCCGAATTGCTCAACACGTGGGGCGTGAGGTCTCCACAGTACATCGATGTTGTCGCCAGTGGTCGGCGGAAGGTGCACGTGCCCGTCGACCTGGGACCGGACCGCAGCGACGCACGGATGCACGCCAAGACCGTAGGATCCTACGCAGTGCCGTAGGGGACCGCACCGCCACTTCCCAGCAAATTAGGGACACTGTTGCTCCTGGGGTATCGGCGAGGACCATTCGCAACCGTCTCCATGAAGCTGGGCTACGGTCCCGCACACCGTTAGTCCGTCTTCCGCTGACGCCCCAACATCGTGCAGCCCGCCTCCAGTGGTGTCGCGACAGGCGTGAATGGAGGGACGAATGGAGACGTGTCGTCTTCAGCGATGAGAGTCGCTTCTGCCTTGGTGCCAATGATGGTCGTATGCGTGTTTGGCGCCGTGCAGGTGAGCGCCACAATCAGGACTGCATACGACCGAGGCACACAGGGCCAACACCCGGCATCTTGGTGTGGGGAGCGATCTCCTACACTGGCCGTACACCACTGGTGATCGTCGAGGGGACACTGAATAGTGCACGGTACATCCAAACCGTCATCGAACCCATCGTTCTACCATTCCTAGACCGGCAAGGGAACTTGCTGTTCCAACAGGACAATGCACGTCCGCATGTATCCCGTGCCACCCAACGTGCTCTAGAAGGTGTAAGTCAACTACCCTGGCCAGCAAGATCTCCGGATCTGTCCCCCATTGAGCGTGTTTGGGACTGGATGAAGCGTCGTCTCACGCGGTCTGTACGTCCAGCACGAACGCTGGTCCAACTGAGGCGCCAGGTGGAAATGGCATGGCAAGCCGTTCCACAGGACTACATCCAGCATCTCTACGATCGTCTCCATGGGAGAATAGCAGCCTGCATTGCTGCGAAAGGTGGATATACACTGTACTAGTGCCGACATTGTGCATGCTCTGTTGCCTGTGTCTATGTGCCTGTGGTTCTGTCAGTGTGATCATGTGATGTATCTGACCCCAGGAATGTGTCAATAAATTTCCCCTTCCTGGGACAATGAATTCACGGTGTTCTTATTTCAATTTCCAGGAGTGTATAAAGAAGTCTCTACGTGGACCTCACACACATTCGGACACATGTGTAGCAGCCTCTGATGTGTTGTGCACACCTCACCCGTTTAAGTGGACGCTACATTTCTCAACCCTATACCGGAAATCCACATGAAACGTCTCTGTTAGATTCGTTTCGTATTATTTAATCTGTATTTCGTGCTGTACGCACTCAATCATTTGTGATTTATTTTTGTACTTCGTGTCTGTCATATTCAGTAGTATAGAGTTATTCAAAGTATCCATTTTTCCAGTAAGTAACCAGTCCTATGTATATTACTTACATTTTGTGCTTCCAGATTTCCTTTCTCTCTTTATCCTCTATACGAATGTGTGGGGGGGCTGTGTGCGTTGACCTTGTCTTTTATGTACAGGGTGTTTCAAAAATGACCGGTATATTTGAAACGGCAATAAAAACTAAACGAGCAGCGATAGAAATACACCGTTTGTTGCAATATGCTTGGGACAACAGTACATTTTCAGGCAGACAAACTTTCGAAATTACAGTAGTTACAATTTTCAACAACAGATGGCGCTGCGGTCTGGGAAACTCTATGGTACGATATTTTCCACATATCCACCATGCGTAGCAATAATATGGCGTAGTCTCTGAATGAAATTACCCGAAACCTTTGACAACGTGTCTGGCGGAATGGCTTCACATGCAGATGAGATGTACTGCTTCAGCTGTTCAATTGTTTCTGGATTCTGGCGGTACACCTGGTCTTTCAAGTGTCCCCACAGAAAGAAGTCATAGGGGTTCATGTCTGGCGAATAGGGAGGCCAATCCACGCCGCCTCCTGTATGTTTCGGATAGCCCAAAGCAATCACACGATCATCGAAATATTCATTCAGGAAATTAAAGACGTCGGCCGTGCGATGTGGCCGGGCACCATCTTGCATAAACCACGAGGTGTTCGCAGTGTCGTCTAAGGCAGTTTGTACCGCCACAAATTCACGAAGCATGTCCAGATAGCGTGATGCAGTAATCGTTTCGGATCTGAAAAATGGGCCAATGATTCCTTTGGAAGAAATGGCGGCCCAGACCAGTACTTTTTGAGGATGCAGGGACGATGGGACTGCAACATGGGGCTTTTCGGTTCCCCATATGCGCCAGTTCTGTTTATTGACGAAGCCGTCCAGGTAAAAATAAGCTTCGTCAGTAAACCAAATGCTGCCCACATGCATATCACCGTCATCAATCCTGTGCACTATGTCGTTAGCGAATGTCTCTCGTGCAGCAATGGTAGCGGTGCTGAGGGGTTGCCGCGTTTGAATTTTGTATGGATAGAGGTGTAAACTCTGGCGCATGAGACGATACGTGGACGTTGGCGTCATTTGGACCGCAGCTGCAACACGGCGAACGGAAACCCGAGGCCGCTGTTGGATCACCTGCTGCACTAGCTGCGCGTTGCCCTCTGTGGTTGCCGTACGCGGTCGCCCTACCTTTCCAGCACGTTCATCCGTCACGTTCCCAGTCCGTTGAAATTTTTCAAACAGATCCTTTATTGTATCGCTTTTCGGTCCTTTGGTTACATTAAACCTCCGTTGAAAACTTCGTCTTGTTGCAACAACACTGTGTTCTAGGCGGTGGAATTCCAACACCAGAAAAATCCTCTGTTCTAAGGAATAAACCATGTTGTCTAAAGCACACTTGCACGTTGTGAACAGCACACGCTTACAGCAGAAAGACGACGTACAGAATGGCGCACCCACAGACTGCGTTGTCTTCTATATCTTTCACATCACTTGCAGCGCCATCTGTTGTTGAAAATTGTAACTACTGTAATTTCGTAAGTTTGTCCACCTGAAAATGTACTGTTGTCCCAAGCATATTGCAACAAACGGTGTATTTCTATCGCTGCTCGTTTAGTTTTTATTGCCGTTTCAAATATACCGGTCATTTTTAAAACACCCTGTAGTTACAGTACAACAGTGGTTCAAATGGCTCTGAGCACTATGGGACTCAACTGCTGAGGTCATTAGTCCCCTAGAACTTAGAACTAGTTAAACCTAACTAACCTAAGGACATCACAAACATCCATGCCCGAGGCAGGATTCGAACCTGCGACCGTAGCGGTCTTGCGGTTCCAGACTGCAGCGCCTTTAACCGCACGGCCACTTCGGCCGGCTAGTACAACAGTGTTCCAACGTAGCCTTCTCAGTTAAGTCAAAGAGATTTTTTACCCTTTTCGTACTCATTCGACAGAAATTAAGTTGGTGGCTAGATGGGAGCAGGTCGTCGTAGGGAGAACGTGCTCACGGCACTCGGAATTCAACCTCCGGTGAGTGAAGACGGTAGTCTTAAGAGAGACTTGGCGCTGGTGAGTGTGTTAATGGGTGACTGATGTACGTGTTTGATTTGATAGTTCAGTACAAGTTCGGTAGTCAGATTCTTATATTTTCCGAAGTTTAATCATGTGTATAATTCCTGTATTTAGTAATTTTTTCCAGTCCTTGCTTTGTATAAACAGAATACGTGGCGTAAGAAGTTCGTTACTCTAGCACAGGTTTAAAGTTCAATTGTCTGTCTTCTCTTTTAATTGCAATGTGTGTAAACTTTCCTCGTTGTATCTATTTAATTTCTTCTACTTTTCACTTCCTATCAATTTTAAGATTGTGTAACTTTCTTCATACCATGTGCTGGTAATTTCCCTGTGTATAATTTCAATACCATCTTGTATTAATTTCATTCTTAATTCTGCGTGATATTTTATTACTCTTTGTGTCAATACGGTTTACATTTGTGTCCTTTAAGTCTTCACGAGTCTTAGTAATTTTGCTTTGTTGTTGAATAGTCACGATTTTTGCAAGTGTTTCACGACAGTGTACTTTAGTTTCATGTAGAAGATGATGTAGATAAATTTCTTTGTCGGAAAGTGTTTAATAGTATTGTAACCTCCCAAAGATATTTATTTAATAACCTCCCAACAGTAAAAAATATAATTCTATAATTACCATTCAGAGTAACTGCCCAACAGATAAGTTCCGAAACCTATCAATAATACAATGTGACTGATCTCTCAATAAAATTATGGCTCACTTATAACCTTTCAATAATTGACTGTGAATTTAAACTGGTAAAGTTTGGACGTCAGCAGCACTACGTCATGGCCCTGAAAATTCATTCTGAATAAATTGAAATATCTTACCTCAATTAGGTCGCCGGATAACGCGTATACATCTGCTCCTATAACAAATTTTTCTGGCGCAGCTCATTGCAATGCTGGCCGATAGATTTGTCGTGTATAAAAAGAAACAACTGATTTTTCCTTTCAATAATCGCGATGACCAAGGATTGGAGAAATTAGTAAATTCTTTAAATTGAAATGAATGATTGTCAAAAGTTACTTTTTATGAGAAAGATTGTTATTAAGAGATTTCTTTAAACATTTACATGGGACTTAATATAACAATACTACATATGTGCGAGGCTGCTTTTACCTTATATTATATCCCTCAGGCTCCGTCATCGCTCCACACGACTGGCCCAGCCAACACGATACACCAGACTGCTAGCAACTACTTACTGCTACTAACACACAGTTCCTACTGCAGTCAACACTGCTCTTTGGTCTGAGATTCTCATATAGCTTACATATCGCAGGCAGCGTGTGAGCAATCCATCGAAATTACATCTGCTCGAGTGCGCTAACAACAAGCGATGGTGAGTCAATTGGACTTGCCATGAAGAACAAATTTTTCTATAATCTATTTAGTATATACATTATTGATAAGTGCAGATCATATTAAGAAAAGACAAAATGTATACGCAATGAGTACAAAACATATTAACAAATATCATAAAGTGCACTGTATAACGCTTTAGTATTTTTACATGAATTAGACATATGAAGGAGTGAAATGAAGTGCACACCCACTGTAGAAGTCTTTAGCATATTTACATAAACTGAATACATTAACAAATGAAATAAAGTGCACACACACTGAATAAGTCTTTACCATTTGACAAGAATTTAAACATATTGAGAAATGAAGTAAAGTGCATACACACTGTATAAGTCTTTAGCATATTTAGGAGAACTGATCATATTAACAAATGAAATGAAGTGCACAGGCACTGTATAAGTCTTTAATATTTGAAAAGAATTTAAATATATTTAGAAATGAAATAAAGTGCACACGCACTGTAAAAGTATTTAGCATATTTGGGACAACTGATCATATTAACAAATGAAATGCACACGCACTGTAGAAGTCTTTAGCATTTTTTTTACAAGAACAGAAACATTAGCAAATGAAATAAAGTGCACATGCGCTGTAAAAGTCCTTAGTATTTTTACATGAATTAAATATATCAGGGAGTGAAATAAAGTGCTCTCACACTGTAGAAGTCTTTAGCACTTTTACAAGAACTGAATACATCAGGAAATGAAATAAAGTGCATACGCACTGTATAAATCTCTAACATTTTACAAGAACTAGGAAAGGAATGGGAAGGATAGCATCATGGTTGTAGCACAGTGGGTTGCACGTAGCTGCACTGAAAGTCTATATCTTTCTACAGAAGCTCAACACCAAGTAAGACACTCTGAAGTTCTCTTCCCTGAAGTATTTATCAGTGTAGCCAAGACACTGAAATGTTGTATTAATATTCTATGTTATCATTTTGGTAGTACATTAGTTACACCAAACAGTAGGACCATAATAACATCTCCATCGTTCAAGATGGTGGACAGCTTGATATGTCAACACCACATTCTTGTAGAATGCATACTCTTACATCAACGTAGAATTAGTGCAAATACCAAATATTGTGCTCCATGATCACGAGGATGGACAGGACATACGGATATTGCAGTAATTGGTGGTAATTATGTCAGAAGGTGAAGGACATTAAGTCTTATGCTAGTCATCATTCAGAATTACATTAGTGTATCAACCGATCTGAATAATTATTGGCACTCATTGGCCATTTACTAAACATTTATGTACTATGTATGGAGTATTACAGAACATTATTCTTAAGTCATCTCGTTACAGTAATTATTACAGAACATTATTCATAAGTCATCTAATTACAGTAATTAGTGGCATCATCACTTTTCTCATTACAGTAATAATTGGCATAACATTTATAGAGTACAACAAAATATTATTTACAGAAATTATTGGCATAGCATTTATCCATAAGTCATCTCATAACAGTAATTATTGGCATCATAAGACATCTCATTACAGTAATTATTTGCATCATGTCATCTCATTACAATAATTATTGGCACTCATTGGCCAGTTACAAAGCTTTTTTTATGCATTATTAAGACGTCATCGTTCAAAATGAGTTAATTATGGGCATAGCATTTATGCATATGTCATCTAATTATAGTAATCATTGGCATTCATTGGCCAGTTACTAAACATGTAGCAAGTATCACAAAACACTATTCATAACTCATCTGATTGCAGCAATTATTGACACTCATTGGCCATTTACAAAGTATTCATATAGTTTTACAAAACATTATTCAGTATTATTCACAAGTCATCATTCAAAACAGGAGCTTTTGAGTATAGCATCAAGCTATTGGTGTTTATATATGATGTCATGCAAGTGACATAAGACATATTTAAAATGTAAGACATTGTAACTATTACTCAAGGTCTGTAGTCCAATAATACATAGACATAATGGAATCAATAAACAGAAAATTTTGCAATATATTTAGGACTAGAAATATATCTTAAACTGGTAGCATTATTTAGTTGTATACTGGTAATAGTTGGGACTGGTAATGAAAGATTTTTTTGTGTTAGCAATGCATTGCACTGGGATAAACAGTCAATTGCTGGGGCATGAAAATATTTGCTTTTGACTTGTTGCTGGAAATAAGGATTAATAACGTCATTCGTCATGAGTCAGCTGTAGCAAGGTTATGAAACAAGTACAGTATATGTGATCACATTCAAAAATGATAGACACAACTGGGTAAAAAAAATGCAAGTACTAGAACAGGTTTAATAACTAACTGCTTATAGCATATTAATATCATGAAAAGCTTCTCCTGAAAAAATTACAATTGGGTTATTGAGCTGAAAGAAAAAAATGTATATTATGCTGAAAAGTAGTGAACTTCAAATTAACAGGTAATGAAACGTGTACTCAATATGTATGTACTCCAGATGTCTTTCCCAAAACATTCACTCATTATACAATGCGACATAAAACTTACAGTCAAAAGGAACTGCAACACATACTTAAATAACTACATAGCATATCTTACTAACAGAAAATATATAAACTTCATCATCATCCTCATCTGCAGAGAAAAACTTCATTATTCATATTATCATAACTTCATCATTATCATCATCTGCAAAGAAAAACGTCATTATCAATATTTTTCATATAACTATTCATCATAATTTATTATCATCTACAAAAAGTAGACACTTCATTATTCATATTACTATTTACTTCATAGAACTATTCATTGTATAGAGTTTCTTATTTCTAGCATATTTCATCACTAAAATTAACATGCATAGTTCTGTCTGACAGCCTGCATCAATCGCCTCGTATTCTGAAAGAAAAATAATTAGTCAAGACTGCTATCATACGATGTGTATAGTATATTCTGGATAATGCTTGTTAATTCTGATCCATTTACTCTTCATGACAAGTTATTGCATTTTTTTTCCTTCATTCTGATGGTAAAATTTCCATTTCATAGTAAACCACTGTTGTTGTTTAATTTATTTCTTTTACACGGTATTGCTTTCTGAAAATGATGAATAAGGATTAACATCTTGCATTTAAATCACATACTCATTAAATGAAAACTTGTTTCTAGTCATATAATTAAGCATACAGCATAGCATGACAGAAAACGTATTAGGTCAAAAACATAGACAGTTATCAAGTGCAAAAAATGTACACACAGTATCATAATGTAGTAGCAAAAAATGTAAAATAATCACGATGTTGAGATATCATAAGGCAAAATGTCAAAGTCAACTGGTGTTTGTTATATCTTAAAGATTACATAGTGCATACAGACAAAAATTCTACTTTCGATAGGAAAACAATCATACATACACAAAAAATGGAAAATGTGCACGGTCTGATGTCTAACGACAATAAAAGCGACCTGCTAACCTTACCTTGCCGGGCACTTGGCAGGAAAAAATATGATAATCATCAGTAAGTGTTCATATAAATATCTGCAAATGGCATTACAGTGCGACAAATCATAAAGTATGTTCATTCAATAAAGGGTTTAATATTGGAAATATGGTGATTGCCCTGGCTTTTTCTGGTTCTCAAGTTTCGAAGTGTACTACATTGGGGTGAGGAATGCTGCGAATTCTGTATGAACCTGCGTATAGAAGCTCAAATTTACTGCATCTACTCTTTCCTCTGTTGGATAAATAGTGCGTACTTACTAATATCTTCCATCCTATTTTCACGTAAACTCTCGTGGATTGTAAATTGTTGCTCTTTCGTTTATTTAATTGTGATTATTGGCGTAACAACGCATATATGAAAAGAGTTACGTGAAATACTTTTAGCAATGCTGTGCTTTGAATTTCTTTATCATCATTACCTTTTAGCGAAATAAAATATCTATATATTGAAGTCTTATTGTTCTGTATCTGGCCTACAATTTAAGGAACGATTTTTCGTAACTGTAACTCATGCTAAGAATCAATATATCTTCCCTACTTCATAGTTATTGAAAAATGAAATTACTTTGTTATGAACACTGATGTTACAGTTCGTATGATCGTTCAAAAAAACACAAGTTTGCAGTGGATTTTATTTCTCGGTAAAATACTATTTCATACCACGACTAGCCCAAGAACATGAGACTCTCATTAAAAAAAATTACGTTGTCACTATAAAGTTTGCCAGATCAGAACGGAGCACAGCAAGATTCCTATCCGATTTTGAAGGTACATTAACTTATTCGTACTGTGAATTATATCCTATCAGCAGCCCGCGTCAACCTGCAACACATCATAAAATCTGCTGATCTTCACTGCCAGTCTGGGAGCTAAAAGAAATAATATTATTTTACTATTATTTTACCGCTTCCTTGCGGTATGCTCGACTATATTGTAAGTCGTTTAAATACGCCGCGGCAGCGGCTCTTCGTTCTCCACGCAGCTCAGCACCACAGATAATATTTATATAACTGAAAAATGTCTCAACAGGATGGGATAATAGGCAAGCAAGCTTTAACAATTAATAATACAAGTTTTCATTTAAACAACTCTATTAAAACATTTAAATATCTCAGTGATTACAGACCTTTGTGAATTCACACGTAATGGCGTACATTTCTCAGTCTCGACAAAAGAATGCTACATTAGCGTTCTCTACGACAACACAGGAGATCTTACTAGCACAACTTCCAAATTAAGAAGACAAAGACATTCATATTCAACACGTATTATATACTAGTTCCTTTTTTAATCTCTGTTTAACATTTATCTTCTGTGTCGGTTTTATTACTCGCCGACGCAGACGTTCTCAAAAATAAATAATTAAAAAAAATACATAATTTTATACAATGACACAATATGATACATCTAATTTTCTAACTACTACATAATATGTTGTTTTTGTTTTTTACTAGACGTTACACTATGTGAAAGTCACGGCGTGTACAAAGCTGTTTTTGCTGTCTTCTCCGGCGCTCTGCGGCACGTTTGGTGTTGTTGAGCGCAATGTCAATTATTTCATGGTGGTGTAGTCGACGAGATGTGGGAAAGGATACTAATTCTTTAATTTTTTGTTAGGTGGTTCAACATTTTTCAATATAACACTCGGAGATAGCATAGTAGATTCATTTGGTATGGAGTTAATTACATCCTGGAATGAGAGTATGTGTGTATCCCAATCAATATGTCTTTTATGGCAGTATATTCTACATAGTTTACCAATTTCTTTCATTACTCGTTCACGAGGGTCCGAAGAAGCGTGATACTTGGATATATAGATCGGAGAAATGTTTCTAGCCCGTAACATTCGTGTCCACATTACAGATCGAAATTGTGGTCCATTGCCGGAAATTACTTTCAATACATGCCCTACATGAAATAGAAAATGTTTTTACAATGCATTCGAAACAGATTTAGCAGTAGCTTTGCGTAACAGAGTGAAGCTAACAAATTTCGAAGTGAGTTCAACAGCGACAAAGATATAGCAAAAACCTCTATTAGATCTGGGAATCGGACCAAAAATGTCTACAGCGGCTATGTGTCTCAATTTAACGGGTACAATGGGATGTAACGGATGAATATGTGAAGTCGTGTCTGATTTAGCTTTCTGGCAGATTTTACATGACGCTAAAACTCGTCGAATACGTTTCTCCATGTTGGCAAAATAACAGTTCTGTCTCAGTGTAAGAAAACATTTTCTGGCTCCATAATGTGCGTAACTTAAATGAGTATACCAAATTAATTTGTTAACAAGTTCGTCAGGAATACACAATAACCAGCTGTTGCTGTCATAATGGTTTCTAATGGTAACGTTATTCCTATTTTGCCAAAGATGTTTAATTTCTTTCCACACGTTGTCTTTGCTCTGCTCTTGTGCTATGTCTCGTAATGATGACGAAATGAAATTTTCGAATGCTACTTGCTGAATATACATGACGCTAAAATTTGCTTGGCAGAAGTTGGATCCGATGTCTTGCTGATTGTTGCTGACAGAACGGGATAGTGCGTCTGCTACAACATTTTGTGTACCGGGAATGTGAACAATTTTAAAATTAAATTCCTGTAAATAAAGTTTCCATCTGCTTAATCTGTCATGTGTAAATTTAGCGGAAAGTAAAAACTGTATAGCTCTATGATCTGTGTAAACGGTCGTATGTCTTCCATAAAGAAAATGCCTAAATCTCGTAAATGCCCATACAACACATAATGTTTCAAGTTCTGTGACAGAATAATTGCGTTCAGCAGGTGACAGAATGCGACTTGCAAAGGCGATGTTTTTAATTTCTGTAGTACCATCTTCTTCAATTTCCTGAAAAATGTGTACGCCTAAAGCGGTGTTAGAACTGTCGGTGGCAATAGCAAAATTTCTAGTAAGATCTGGGTGTGATAAAAGAGGTGCATTCAACAAGGCATGTTTCAAATTAACAAATTCGGAATGTGCTTGGCTATCCCAGGACCAAATAGCGTTTTTACCCGTCAGTTGGCATAATCTAGGGGTGTCTAAAGCAGAGTAATGAATAAATTTACGGCAAAAGTTAATTAATCCCAGAAAGCTGCGTAATTGTTTCTTTGTCGTTGGAACAGTAAGGTCACGTAAAGCTTGAAGTTTTTCCGGGTCAGGCGCAATGCCTTCTGCTGAAATTACATGTCCAAGAAATTTTATGGAAGTTTTCCCAAAGTGCGAGTTGCTGAGATTAACTGTATGTCCTTGTGCGCGAAAAGTTTATAACAGTTGTTCAAGAATCAGATTGTGTTCCGATAAGGATGTCGTCTACATACGTTGTGATTCTGTCTTTGAGTTCTGTCCGAAGTATAGTATTTAAACCGCGAATAAATGCTGCTGAAGAAATTGTTAAGCCGAACGGTAATTTGCAAAATTGATAACAATCACCAAAACAGAGAAAAGCTGTGTACTTTCTGCAGTTCGGATGGAGCTGGATTTGCCAAAATCCCGATTTCAAATCTAATGTGGAATAAACAGCAGTACCATGAAATTTCTGTAGAAGTTCTTCTAGTATTTGTGGGCGATCTGTTTCATTAATAATAATGTCATTGATGTGACGCGAATCAAGTGCGAGGCGAAGTGATCCATCCTTTTTCTTAACAATATGGAACGGGTTTAAGTACGGACTAACTGCCGGTTCAATAATACCTTGGTCAAGCATAGCTTGCAATTCTTTCTTAACTTGTTCTCTGTGAATATATGGAATGGGATAATGTTTGGCTTTAAACGTGTCGTGCTGTTTAACTTGAAATTCATACATAAAACCGGACATAGTACCAGGGACGTTGTCAAAAACTGGAGCTCGCTGTAAAAGAATTTTGCGTAGCTCTGCACGTTCGTCGTCTGTATTTGCACTGCTCTGTTTAACTTTATCAGAAATCATTTGCATAACGTCATAGTCGGCTTCCTCTGGTGAATTGTAGTTTTGCCTAATGGTAACGTGGGATAAATATTCTCTTTGTTACATTCGTTGAAGGTTTCTTCATTTATAACTGACATAGGTGATCCAGAATCGATTACTGCTGAAAATGTGCATGATCCAATCTTTACTTCAGTGACAGAGTGGGAAATGGGTTTTTGAATAACTGGTTTTTCATGCAAAAAAGTGTCTCGGATGTCGTCAAAAGTAATAACATTCTCGTGAATAACATTCTGCGTGTCAAAAGTAGTGCTTACGTTGTTGGAAGATGCAACCTGTACTGTATCTAGTCAAATTGTTTCTGAGGTGCTGTTATTTGCGGGAGGATGCTGTGGCATTTCAACTATTTGTACTGTTCTGTTATTTCTTCCTGACGTATTAGGTTCGGGATGATATCGACTGTCTGGTTCGTTCATGATAATTTGTTATTGCGGATGATTCTGCTGCTGGAAAGACCTACTGTTATTAAATGTACGTTGAAATCTGTGCTCATTACTTTTACGTCTGTCATGGTAGTCATTGCTATACGGCGCGTTGCGATAGGAATTGAAATGATGTGTTTTCTGTACGTACTGATTTCCTTGTTGCGGTGCGTTACTATTTGGTGGAGCCCACGCTGTACGTGTAGGCGGCGAAACATTAAAGCTTGGTTGACCTTGCACATTACATTGTTGGTTAGGTATGCCAACCGGCTGGTTTTGTTGCTGTTGTGGGGAAAAGCCTCTATTGTTGTCAAAATGTGTCAGCGATTGCTGAATACTTTCCACATACTGATGATTAAGGTTTTGTCTGTTATTAAAATTATGCTGGTATTTCTTGTCATTTCGGGAGTGTCTAATGAAAACTGTCACTTTCAGGTAAAGCTTTTCATATCAGAGTTTCTTTACTCATTCCTAATCCTAGATGGATCGATAGTTTAAGAGTTGCTTTGATAGTTATAAAGGATAGTAAAAGAGAAGGCAGCAGTGCAGAAAACTAAAGATGAAATAGCACTACTACGGCTCGGAGCCCTGTGCACGCTACGGCACATATTCATCGAAGTGTAATGAATCCCCTGAGGTCTCTTACGCGCTGCAAATAAATTTTAGTTTCTGCGTTACAGGCAATGCCGGTGAAAATTCAAAAGCAAATTGTTGTATCCAGTCCAGTTCTAGTTTCTGCATTAAAGGCCAAGCTGGTGGAAACGCGAGAGCCAATTGTTGTATCCAATCCAAAGGGTGAATCTGTGTTCTGTCATTTTTAAATACATTAAATTTTTTAACAGATAGAAAGTGCTTGTAATCAAAATTATCGTCTCTGAATGTCTGAACAGGTTCAGGATTGTATGATAATCTGTTTGTCTGTGATTGTTCGGAATCTAAGTCACATACTCTCTGTAAATTACCTAAGCTATACTGGCTGTGTAAGTGTGACAAATGTTCAGAATGTGGCATATGCGGTGACGTGTTAGAGGCTGAAAAATTTTTCATTTCTGTCACTTCTTGCTGTAAAGATGACAATTTTGTACACAATTTATTGTTGGACGAGCCTATCTCACTGATTGTCTGCTGTAAATTTTGGAATTCGGGTGTTTGATTAAACGAAACTGGTGAAGTATCGTCTGATTTGAGGTCATTGTTATTTTCGATAACGTCAATACGACTGGCCAATTCATCAAATTTTTCAGTCAGTGCTTTTACGTGATCGTCATTTTTAGTGTCACAAGCATTAATTTGTTTTTGTATTTTACGTGTGGTTTTGTTCAATTTCTTAACGTCTGCTTTGATGGCATCGGGATCCTGTATTAGTTCCAAAGTCTGTTGGTCATTGCCTGAAAGTCTTACGTGTGTGTGTCTGCTTTTGGTTTTAAGATCGGAGATTTCATCATGCAGTTCGGTGTTGAACTGTTTGATTTCGTCTGATACTGTAACAATGTTGTTGTCTACGTATGTTTTTGCTTTCGTAAATAAACGCGTATCTTCCTGTTTCTGTGCAGTAATTGTTTCCATGAATTGTTTCTTTACTTTGTTCTGTTCCTGTATAAATTTACGGTAACGCGTTTCACTGTTTTGTAGGTGGTGATTAAAACGTTCGTCAATTTGACTGTTTTGTTGTTCAAATTTCGTGTCTACTTTCGCATCCAGTGTGCGTGAAAGTTCTGATGACATTAATTTAAACTCGTCGCGTAACTGTGTTGCGTTTTCAGAACATTGTTTAGCGACTGCACTAATTTCATCTCTAAGTAATTTGGTTGTGGCTGCATGTGTATTACTTAATTCTTGTGCCACAGATCTAATTTCTTCACTACTGTTCCTAGCACAAGCCTTAATTAACTCACGTAATTGTTCTTTAGTCTCATGACATTGCACGGCAACGGCTGTAATCTGTTCACTAAGTTGTTTGAAATTGTTGTCTTGTTTTTCATTCAACTGTTTGAGATTTTCATTAGGTTGTTTGTTCGATTCATTAAGGTTGTCGTGTTTTTCATTGAGTTGTAGTAATAATGCCACAACTTGATCCAACCCAAAATTAGCGACTCTATTTTCTGTGCTGTGTTATGATGTATCTGCATATGTCACGTTATGTGTAACCATTTCGTCATTGTCTGATTCATGAAAAGGTTTGCTAATCGGATGTGCTCTATTGGTCACTACATCGGAATCAAATAAATCTGACGCGTTTTGTGTATGTTGTTCACCTTCGTAAGAAACATTTGTCCGTTCACTGTGTAAACTTTGCAAATCAGGTGTTTCAAAATGGGCAGCGTTCTTTCAAAATGGGCAGCGTCATCAGTTGTCGTTAAATTAACGGAGGACACAATTGAATTTGTTTGCTCATCATTAGAATTAAAGTCATTACTAGTGATCGGCACGCACTGATTATCTCTATTACACTGACTGTCGCTAGTGCGAGGTGCATTCAAGTTCTAAGGCCTCCGATTTTTTTTTCTAACTAACTACTCACCCGAAATCGATGAAACTGGCGTTACTTCTCGACGTAATCGCCCTGCAAACGTAAACATTTTTCACAACACTGACGCCATGATTCCATGGCAGCGGCGAAGGCTTCTTTACGAGTCTGTTTTGACCACTGGAAAAACGCTGAGGCAATAGCAGCACGGCTGGCGAATGTGCGACCACGGAGAGTGTCTTTCATTGTTGGAAAAAGCGAAAAGTCACTAGGAGCCAGGTCAGGTGAGTAGGGAGCATGAGGAATCACTTCAAAGTTGTTATCACGAAGAAACTGTTGCGTAACGTTAGCTCGATGTGCGGGAGCATTGTCTTGGTGAAACAGCACACCGCAGCCCTTCCCGGACGTTTTTGTTGCAGTGCAGGAAGGAATTTGTTCTTCAAAACATTTTCGTAGGATGCACCCGTTACCGTAGTGTCCTTTGGAATGCAATGGGTAAGGATTACGCCCTCGCTGTCCCAGAACATGGACACCATCATTTTTTCAGCACTGGCGGTTACCCGAAATTTTTTCGGTGGCGGTGAATCTGTGTGCTTCCATTGAGCTGATTGGCGCTTTGTTTCTGGATTGAAAAATGGCATCCACGTCTCATCCATTGTCACAACCGACGAAAAGAAAGTCCCATTCATGCTGTCGTTGCGCGTCAACATTGCTTGGCAACATGCCACACGGGCAGCCATGTGGTCGTCCGTCAGCATTCGTGGCACCCACCTGGATGACACTTTTCGCGTTTTCAGGTCGTCATGCAGGATTGTGTGCACAGAACCCACAGAAATGCCAACTCTGGAGGCGATCTGTTCAACAGTCATTCGGCGATCCCCCAAAACAATTCTCTCCACTTTCTCGATCATATCATCAGACCGGCTTGTGCGAGCCCGAGTTTGTTTCGGTTTGTTGTCACACAATGGTCCGCCTTCATTAAACTGTCGCACCCACAAACGCACTTTCGACACATCCATAACTCCATCACCACATGTTTCCTTCAACTGTCGATGAATTTCAGTTGGTTTCACACCACGCAAATTCAGAAAACGAATGATTGCACGCTGTTCAAGTAAGGAAAACGTCGCCATTTTAAGTATTTAAAACAGTTCTCATTCTCGCCGCTGGCGGTATAATTCCATCTGCCGTACGGTGCTGCCATCTCTGGGACATATTGACAATGAACACGGCCTCATTTTAAAACAATGCACATGTTTCTATCTCTTTCCAGTCCGGAGAAAAAAAATCGGAGGCCTTAGAACTTGAATGCACCTCGTATGATCGGTCAAATTATTTGAGTCAGCTTTTACACTCATTGCACATCGCGATGTACTGTTAGCAGATTTTTGCGGCATTTTCACAAATTAAAGTTTACTACAAAATGAAACAAAGACAAAGCAAAAATGGAACAAATACAATTACAACAGAGAGCAATAAATTGCCGATGATCTGTGAAAGAAAGAGTGACAAATTAGTAAATGTGTTGCGCCAGATGCAAACTACATTTAATATTAACTAAATAAGAGCAGATATATAACTGACTACCTCCCAGAAATTCACAAAAATACGATCCTGGCCGGTTGTTGACAAGTGTAACCTCCCAAAGATATTTATTTAATAACCTCCCAACAGTAAAAAATATAATTCTATAATTCACATTCAGTGTAACTGCCCAACAGATAAGTTCCGAAACCTATCAATAATACAATGTGACTAATCTCTCAATAAAATTATGGCCCACTTATAACCTTTCAATAATTGCCTGTGAATTTAAACTGGTAAAGTTTGGACGTCAGCAGTGCTGCGTCATGGCCCTGAAAATTCATACTAAATAAATTGAAATATCTTACCACAATTAGGCCGCCGGATAACGCATATATATCTGCTCCTATAAGAATTTTTTCTGGCGCAGCTCAGTGCAATGCTGGCCGACAGATTTGTCATGCATAAAAAGAAACAACTGATTTTTCCTTTCAATAATCGGGATGACCAAGGATTGGAGAAATTAGTAAATTCTTTAAATTGAAATGAATGATTGTCAAAAGTTACTTTATATGAGAAAGATTATTATTAAGAGATTTTTTAAACATTTACATGGGACTTAATATAACAATATTACATATGTGCGAGGCTGCTTTTACCTTATATTATATCCCTCAGGCTCCACTATCGCTCCACACGACCGGCCCAGCCAACACGATACACCAGACTGCTAGCAACTACTTACTGCTACTAACACACAGTTCCTACTGCAGTCAACAGTGTTCTTTGGTCTGAGATTCTCTTATAGCTTACATATCGCAGGCAGTGCGTGAGCAATTCATCGAAATTCCATCTGCTCGAGTGCGCTAACAACAAATTCCTTAATCATGGACCTCTTACAGTATTCGTATTCACAATGATTCAATCGTAGCAATAGGAATGAACCTCTGAACCTTGGACTTATTGTGAGGGGCAAAATTCTTTTTATCTCCGTTCCTCTGTGTTTGTGAACCATTTATGTTAGTGGGAACTTTTCCCATGCACCCCTAAGACTTGCTTTTTGTCATCGCAGTATACCTCAGCACACAATATAATAATAGTACAAGTGAGGTAAATAATTAAATAACAGATAAAGACAATGAAAGTTTAAAATTACTTTGTAAGTTTTTAATATGATGTTTTACTCAATAAACTGTGTTACACGGTGATGACTATTTCTCAAACAAATCCCTCCTCTTTTGTAAGATTACGTTCAGCCTAGTGTTCCTGAAGTGCAAAAGGCAGGCCTTACATTTCTAGATTTTTGTCTCATTGTCTCATTTTTTCGTTGGGGCTTAAGCTCCTGCTTGCTCTGAATTATTTATCATGTGTACTTAAATTGTTCCCAAACGCTCATTCCACTATTCACTTGTATCTTTTTATTAATGTTATCATGTTAGTAATTTTTACCAATTCCGTGATTAATTCATTTCTTGTATTAAATTTTCCTAATTTTAGTTGAACTGGGAGCCGACCCAGCAAAATTTTATGGCGTATGGAACTTATAGTAGATTTCAGAATTCCATATTGGCTAATTTCCTGCAGTTTCTGTCTGCAAATCACTTTCCAGTTAACCATTCACTGATTAATAACCACTTACACGAAGTCGCAACCTAGCTTGTTACAGAACCAGAGCAAAGTCCCTGGTTCAATCCTTCCTCTCGACTCACCAACAGGACCACGAGCAATGTTGGGGACAATGATGCACATTGTGAGCTTCGTTTAAACTCCATGGACAGGGCTGTTCTTCTCAGTTGTCTCTGCCAGTCGATCGAGTGATCTAAGTATGATCTCGGAGCCCAACACGGTAGACATCGTTAGTTCCAACGATCTGTACTGGTTCCAACCTGTTCCCTTATTGACAGCCGGAAAGGTCTCTTCAAGATACTGAATGAGGCATGCAGGCGTATAGGCTGACGGCACCTGGTGTTCCTTCTCACCCTTATGTTATGTTATGTCATGTTAACTGGGGACCTAGAAACGACGGAGAGGCTCCATCCCCGCCGCAGCCGCAGTGGTCCGCAATCCCACGACGACTACTGCAGTCCACTTCACCCCTCCGCCGCCCCACACCGAACCCAGGGTTAGTGTGCAGTTCGGCCCCGTGGGACCCCACAGGGAACGTCTCACACCAGACGAGTGTAACCCCTATGTTTGCGCGGTTGAGTAATAGTGGTGTACGTGTAAGTGGAGAACTTGTTTGCGCAGCAAACGCCAACATAGTGTATCTGAGGGGGGAATAAGGGGAACCAGCCCGCATTCGCCAAGGCAGATGGAAAACCACCTAACAACCATCCACAGACTGACCGGCACACCGGACCTCGACACAAATCCGCCGGGCGAATTCGTGCCGGGGACCAGGCGCTCCTTCCCGCCCTGAAAGCCATGCATTAGACCGCACCGCCAACCAGACGGGCTTCTCACCCTTGCTACCATTTTCCTACTCGATACCATTATTTACCGTAAGTTTGAACTGCGCCAGGCCAGAACTAACTGGATTTGACGTTAACTGATTTTCAATTTAAGAATGGATAGATACATCTTATGAAGCGCCTTGAATTTAGAGTGTTTTCCATAATATAATCAAGATTTGATTTCTCAGCATTCAGTGTTGTATTTTCTACATGACGAGAGTGTTCGGGGACTGGGTGTTCATTTAATTTCGAATTTTTTATATTACAGTTCAATTTACAAGGGTCACTCCAAAAGAAATGCACACTATTTTTGTAAAAATACAGTTTTCATTCTGCATGAGTGAAAGTTTTACAATGTGTAGATACATTCTTCCCGCTTGTTTTCAAACTTAGTTCAACCTGTTCCCGTGAGTGGCGCTGTCACAGCATGTCTTCAAGATGGCTGCTACACTTGACGTTCGTCAGAAGCAACGTGCTGTCATAGAATTCCTGTGCTGTGAAAACGAGACAGTGGGAAACATCCACAAGAGGTTGGTAAAGGTGTAAGGAGATGCTGCTGTCGATCGCAATACAGTTAGTCGGTGGGCCAGCAGGTTACGTGATGAAAGTGGGCATGGCAATATTGAGGATTGTCCTCGCAGTGGCAGGCCTCGTACTGCACACACTCCAGACAATACGCAGAGAGTTAACGAATTGGTGACTGCTGACAGACGCATCACAGTGAACGAATTGTCACGTTACGTTGGGATAGGGGAAGGAAGTGCTTGCAGAATACTGAAAGTGTTGGCGTTAAAAAAGGTTTGTGCCACGTGGGTTCCCAGGATGTTGACAGTGGCTCACAAAGAAACAAGAAAAACGGTGTGTAGCGAACTTTTGGAAAAGTACAAGAAAGGTGGAGATGAATTTTTTGGAAGAATTGTGACAGGTGATGAAACATGGCTCCATAATTTTTCACCAGAGACGAAACGGCAATCAATGGAGTGGCATCATGCAAATTCACCCAAGAAAAAAATTCAAAACCATGCCTTCTGCCGGAAAAGTTATGGCTACGATGTTTTTCGATTCCGAAGGACTCTTGCTTGTGGACATCATGCCAAGTGGAACCACCAAAAATTCCGATGCATATGTGACGACACTGAAGAAACTTCAAGCTCGACTGAGTCGTGTTCGACCACATCGGCAAAAGCAGGATGTTTTGCTGTTGCACGACAATGCGCAGCCACATGTCAGTCGAACAACCATGGAAGCGATCACAAAACTCGGATGGACAACACTGAAACACCCGCCTTACAGTCCTGACCTGGCTCCATGTGACTATCATCTCTTTGGGAAACTGAAACACTCTCTTCGTGGAACAAGGTTTGAAGATGATGACTCTCTTATGCACGCTGCCAACCAGTGGCTCCAACAGGTTGGTCCAGAATTTTAGCATGCAGGTATACAGGCGGTGGTTCCAAGATGGCGTAAGGCAGCTGAGAGGGATGGAAATTATGTGGAGAAATGAAAATATTGTTCCTAAAGGATGTATCTACACACTGTAAAACTTTCAAACATGTAGAATAAAAGATGGATTTTAAAAAAATAGTGTGCATTTCTTTTGGAGTGACCCTCGTATCTTTCATTTGAAAGCATGAGATATGCTATAGAGAGTGAACATTATTCTTCGATTTGTCTGTTTATTCTTTGAAATTGATAATCGCCTGGAGCGGTGCAACTTTTGGTATTTATAGGAATTACGTGAGCTTAGGCAGTCAGATATAGAATCTAGTCCACCGAAGATTTTAAGTAGTTAGCCGTACCGCATAATCGATGATTTTTGTTTTAGAGTATTTTTTAAGGACGATTCACCCAAGGCAGAACTATAAGAAATATATTATTACATAAATGTAATGCTAGTGGAAGGCAGTAAAACTCTACCAGAGGGGCCATTAAATACGAGAACCACAATAAGGCTCTCCCAGTGCCACAAAAAATATTTCGTTCGTGACTGACAGCGACAAATGTTATTTTATAACAAACTAAACCTTGAACTGAGGTGTCAAAAGCCATGGAACTGCGATTTACACATATACAGGGGGTGACAGTATCGTCTACACAAAGTATAAAAAGGCAGTGCATTGGCGGAGCTGTCATCTGTACTCAGATGTTTCATGTGGAAAGGTTTCCGAAGTGATTATCAACACACGGTGGGAATTAACAGACTGAACGCCGAATGGTAATTCGAAGTAGACACATGGGACATTCCATTTGAGAAATCTTTAGGCAATTCAACATTTCGAGATCCACAGTGTCAAGAGTGAGCCGAGAATAATAAATTTCAGGCATTACCTTTCAACATGGACAACACAGTGGCTGATGGTCTTCACTTAACGACCGAGAGAATCTGTGTTTGCGTAGGATTGTCAGTGCTAACAGACAACGAGCACTCCGTGAAGTTGAAACGTCCCCTTATGAACAATTCTACAGGACTGTGCTTAACCTGACACACAATATTTTTAGCGCAACGCAATCTGACTTTCAAAAAATCCCTACAAAAGAATGGCCCTGACTAACATTAAACTATACCTTTCACAAATCACTTACCTCACAAAAATCTTCGCTACTCAAGCTACTGCAATACAGCGAGCGCCACTACTGCCAGCTAAATAAAAGATTCAAAGTACTGAAGGCACTAACTACTAATAGGCATAGTTAGCAAATGAAAGATTTTAATAGAGAACAACCAATGTATTTACCTCAATAGTCATAATATATATAGCAGTTCATGACAAATTTCAAAACTCCGCCATCTCTCTCCCCACATCCACCACTGCTGGCGGCTCACCTGCAACTGCGCAACGCTACGCGCTGTTCACAGCCAGCTGCCTATCACTACAATGGCGAGTATTACAACAATGCAAAGCAGCCACAGACTGCACACAGCACAGCCAGTGATTGTCATACAGATGTGGCGTTACCAATAAAAAAAACCTAAACAGCCTACTTACAAAGTAACCGCAAAAATCAAAGTGGAACGTACGACGAACATCGGTTAGGACACTGAGGCGAAGTTTTGCGTTAATGGGCTATGGCAGCAGACGCCCGAAGCGAGAGTCTTTGCTAACATCACGACATCGCCTGCAGCACCTCTCCTGAGCTTGCGACCGTATTGGTAAGACCCTAGATAACTGGAAAACCGTGGCCTGGATGGATGGGTCTCGACGTCAGTTGATAAGAGCTGATGATAGTGTTCGAGTGTGCTGCAGACCCCACAAAGCCGTGAATCTAAGTTGTCAATGTTGCACTTTGCAAGCTGATGGCGGCACCATAACGTTGTGGTTTGTGTTTACATGGAACGGACAGGGCACTCTGTATGTTCGGCTACTTGGAGACCATTTGGAGCCATTCATGGTAATGTGGTATGTCACCAGGTTTCAGTTGTTGGCAACTGGTTTGAGAAATATTCCGAACAATTCGAGCAAACGATTTTGCCACCCAGATCGTCTGACATGAATCCCATCGACTATTTATGGGACACCATCGAGGGGGCAACTTGTGCACAAAATCTTGCACCGGCAACACTTTCGCAATTACAGACGACTACAGAGGCACCATGGTTCAATATTTCTACAGGAGACTTCCAATGACTTGTTGAGTGCATGCCATGAGCTGCTGCGTTATGCCGAGTAAGAGTAGGTCCGTCTATGATAAGAGGCATCCCATGGCTTATGTCGACTCAGTGTAATCCGTCCCATTGAAATAAACAAAGTCGCTTTCATAATTCTGCAGCTATAAAAGTTAAAAATTACACTACTGGCCATTAAAATTGCTACACCAAGAAGAAATGCAGATGATAAACTGGTATTCATTGGACAAATATATTATACGAGAACTGACATGTGATTACATTTTCACTCAGTTTGGGTGCATAGATCCTGAGAAATCAGTACCCAGAACAACCACCTCTCGCCGTAATAACGGCCTTGATACGTCTGGGCATTGAGTCAAACAGGGTTTGGATGGCCTGTACAGCTACAGCTGCCCATGCAGCCTCAACACGATACCACAGTCTATCAAGAGTAGTGACTGGCGTATTGTGACGAGCCAGTTGCTCGGCCACCATTGACCAGACGTTTTCAATTGGTGAGAGATCTGGAGAACGTGCTGGCCACGACAGCAGTGGAACATTTTCTGTATCCAGAAAGGCCCGTACAGGACCTGCAAAATGCGGTCGTGCATTATCCTGCTGAAATGTAGGGTTTCGCATGGATCGAATGAAGGGTAGAGCCACGGGTCGTAACACATCTGAAATGTAACGTCCACTGTTCAAAGTGCCGTCAATGCGAACAAGAGGTGACCGAGACGTGTAACCAATCGCACCCCATACCATCACGCCGGGTGATACGCCAGTACGGAGATGACGAATACACGTTTCCAATGTGCGTTCACCGCAATGTCGCCAAACACGGATGCGACCATCATGATGCTGTAAACAGAACGTGGATTCATCAGAAAAATTGACGTGTTGCCATTCGTGCACCCATGTTCGTCGTTGAGTACACCATCGCAGGCTCTCCTGTCTGTGATGCAGCGTCAAGGGTAACCGCAGCCGTGGTCTCCGAGCTGATAGTCCATGCTGCTGTAAACGTCGTCGAACTGTTAGTGCAGATGGTTGTTGTCTTGCAAACGTCCCCATCTGTTGAGTCGGGGATCGAGACGTGGCTGCACGATCCGTTACAGCCATGCGGATAAGATGCCTGTCATCTCGACTGCTAGTGATACGAGGCCGTTGGGATCGAGCACGGCGTTCCGTCTTACCCTCCTGAACCCACCGATTCCATATTCTACTAACAGTCATTGTATCTCGACCAACGCGAGCAGCAATGTCGCGATACGATAAACCGCAATCGCGATAGGCTACAATCCGATGTTTATCAAAGTCGGAAACGTGATGGTACGTATTTCTCCTCCTTACACGTGGCATCACAACAACGTTTAACCAGGCAACGCCGGTCAACTGCTGTTTGTGTATGAGAAATCGGTTGGAAACTTTCCTCATGTCAGCACGTTGTAGGTGTCGCCACCGGTGCCAACCTTGTGTGAATGGTCTGAAAAGCTAATCATTTGCATATCACAGCATCTTCTTCCTGTCGGTTAAATTTCGCGCCTATAGCACGTCATCTTCGTGGTGTAGCAATTTTAATGGCCAGTAGTGTGCTTTCGTACGTCACAAAATTTGTCGCTTCGTTCAATTTAATTTACTAAAAACCTCACTCCGATACACTTGCTTGTTACGGACTTATTTACGCTTCCCTGTCTTAGCTGCCCGGCCCTTTATTCGTGATGCCACACCTCACAGACAAAGACGATAGAGACATCGTGTCTTCGACGTAGCGGCAAGTGGAACGTGAATCGAGCATGCGATGCTCGCTCCTGGATGCACGCCAAACGTGCACGTGCGCGCTATCACGCAGCGCGGTTGCGCGCGGGACGACATTCGGGAGCGCCGCTGAGGCAATAGCTGTCCGCGGGCCGTCGTGACGGCGGCGGCCGCGAGTCCCTCCGGCAATTACTTCCTGCTCCGGAAGGAAAAGCCGGTGGAAGTACTCGCTCCCACCCCTGGCTGCCCCAGCCTGTGGGATGCGCCCCGGCGGCGGACGGCGGCGCGTCCGTGGAAAGTGAAACCCGTCGGCCAGCTTGGAGGGGCTGCGTGCTTTATAAGCTGCCCGCCACCCCAGGTCGGCACCACAGCAGTCGCAGCGCAACTCTCAGCAGCAGCAGCAGCACTTTGCAGCCGCGAGCACCGAAACCAGCCGCAGGAATGGCCCTCCTCAAGTGCATCGTAAGTACCTACAACCGCCGCACTTGTCGGGAGTCGCTAACGTTAAACACCTGCTACGCCACTCGTATTGCCGGAGTAGGGCTGAGAATGGGAGGAAACCTAAATGTCAAGCTCATTATAGATGACGCACTACCCGGTTTGGACAGGGAAAGGTCAGATATCAACGTTGGCATTGTTGACAGTGGCATTCATCTTTTGCTGTATTCGGGATAACTAATACATACACAAACTCCTAGCTTGTTGCACAATTCCAGTTACAGGGGCAACAAATCTTTGGTTTTCAGTATTTCACATAATTACCAATGGAACTTAAAAATTTAAATTACTGCCATAACCTACCCATCGAGAGCTATAATCTGATGTGAAATAGTTAACACGGTAAGACAGAAACTGTGTATATGTCTTCAGGCAGCACAAAAATTACCCAGACTATGTTCATCAAGTATTTGAGAACGAGAACACTTAGTGACTTCCAACAAACCTTACACGTAATTTCAAACTATTACAAAACTTCTCGCTGAGGCCCTCGCAAAATGATGAAAAGAAAAAAGTGTGTCGCTCACTACAAATTTTGCTGTCGACCCAGTAAAACTTCAGCATTAGGTGTCACGTTTCAATTTGTTACTTATTTACTAAGAACTCTATTTGCAATACTTCTCGCAGACAGACCACTGAATGTACCTGAAAAATTATTTCACTGTGCAATACGTAGTTCAGGAATTACGACGTCACGAGATTGAAATGCGTGAAAAACTAGCTCTTGCTTAAAACAGAGCGCCAATTAGCCAAACTATACTCATCTATTGTCTGATGAGACCACATAGCGACTTCCAACTAACATTAACCATAATTTGAAACATTTTCTTATCTTTTTCTCGCTTACATACTTTACGTCATATATTTGAAACGTTAACTCATTAGCAAAGTAGTTAAATGTTTACAGCTACTGTATACAGGGGACTTCGATTCCTTGTAGAATCGGGGGTTGAGGGTTTACTGGCTGAGACCTAAAATCGAAATTCTAACGTCACGCCGCAGGTTCAGAATGTTTACTTTTGCGTCATTTCTAGCGACGTGGGACGTCATAGATACTGTGATAGCGATATTTCCTGTAGAAGTTTGGCGCTTACCTTCCCGTCGTCAGCGCAGGTATCGGAAATGAATCACTTACTCAGATGAATAAGAGTGGGGACAGGTGATAGGTAAAGATTTCATCAACCCGAAAGTTTGTTTTAACATTACAGTGCTGTACTAAGTATGGTCATATTGGTTGTGGGATGCCCTCACCTTCTTACTATCGGTGGACTACTTGCACACGCAATTTAGCTTAACGTGGGCTCTGTAAAACAGCGCAACTTGTCATTTTTCCACATTAACAAGAAAGTAAAAAAACAAAAAAACATGATAACAGTTAAATACCCTAGGACTCACTGGGAATCGAACATGAGATCTTTGGGCTCGCAGTGTGAAACTGTACATCGAGACACCGACCATATGAAAAAAACAATACCAGCGCTCGTCAGAAGGGCGCGAGGGAAACTCTAGAAAGCGTTTCTCAGGATGAAAGGACGGGGAGTTTAGCCCTGCGAGCGCTCTGCTGTAGGCAATGCTTCTTCAGGCTCGAGAGATACTTTGTAATTTGGTTTCAGTAATAACGCAGTAACTGCGGACAAGCTGGTAGGGCACGACATTATATCGCGACGGAGTGTAGCGTTACTTGGTTCGTTTCAAAATACTATTTACCGAGAAAATAATACAAAGCTGCCAACAATCACGCGTTCGGTTGTCACCAGCATGCACTTCAAACCGTGTTACTCACATCGCAGTACATTACACTGAATGCAGTGCAGACGTTGCATGCCCCTCAACATGTGTTGTGTTTTCTTATGAGCGGAGAGCAGCTTCTGGTTACAAGCGAAAGCGGTAAATTTGTGTAATTATTGTTTGAGTTTGTTGGTGAATAGATAATATTTATGGTAAACAATTCACACGAAAGGAAAAACTCATTACAAAGAACGATATTTTAGATTTACTTCGGTGACAGAGATCGAAAAATGCTGTAGTCGCGTGATACGCAACTGGTATTAATCCTTTCCGTTCCAATAATGCAAATCATTTGCATAATTGGCTTCTGATACCTGGAGAAGATGTACATCTTTTATCTGCAAACTGGTTGTTACCGCAGCATTGTTAGTGTATTGTGTTAAGACAGGGTGAAGACCCTTATGCCAGTGTTACGTTCGTAAAGGAGTAAAGGAATAGTGAATCTGGAGGTCCATTCGACTACTGCAGTCATCTACAATGGATACTTTTACTGAAGGTGACACATTCCTTTCTTCCTTCGACAAGCGAACATCCATACCAATCAGGTTATTGGCGTACCGACAGTGTAACATCGAATCAGAAATCGGTGCAGCTAGGAAGTTTCCCTCGCACACAAAAGGTAAATCACTTTAGAGCCGCGAGTCAGGAAATCCTTAAGCTTACAGTTTGTTGTCTACTGTCTATTGAGCCGTCGCGCTCGTTCAGGTGCAAAATTTAAATTCTATGGCTTCATGCTCTGCATTAATATTTACACTCAGTACTCCACCGTACATTGTGTAGCTGAAGGCACTAAATACCAATTTCGTTTACCACCCTGATGGGTACTTACGAGTGATGAACTACAGAACAGCCGGCCGAAGTGGTCGTGCGGTTCTAGGCGCTGCAGTCTGGAACCGCGAGACCGCTACGGTCGCAGGTTCGAATCCTGCCTCGGACATGGATGTGTGTGATGTCCTTAAGTTAGTTAGGTTTAACTAGTTCTAAGTTCTATGGGACTAATGACCTCAGAAGTTGAGTCCCATAGTGCTCAGAGCCATTTTGTACTACAGAACTGAATGTCAACGCTCTTTTCTTGGTGTCTGTAGCTTCTCCATTTCAATCATTGGTACTTAGTGAAATGTTCTTCTCTCACTGCCTATGCATTTGGAAGGAAGGGAGGTTAGGGTTTAACGGCCCGTCGACGTCGAGGTCATTAGAGATGGTCGATCGTTTGGTTAGACGGGGAGAGAAATAAAAGACCGTACGAGGAACGACCGTCATATCAGTTCCTTATATCTTCCCGGTATTACTCTAAGTTATGACCGTGCGTTTCTTGAAAGAGAAATATTGCTTCTATCATCTAACAACCTTCTTTGGAAAAGTAAACGTGTTCTACCCTTATATAAGAAGGCACTGTGTTTGAGACAATGATGCTACCAGACAGAAAAGAGCTGCTCGTATGGAATGAATTATCGTAAGAGCATTGAAAGACATTTCGGTAGACACTGTCACATCTTTTGATGTTTCCCATTTCGACTCGCTTGCGTATACAGCATGATGGATCATTTGAACGAGATGACGGATTATTTGACCGAGACTGTTTGTGTCTCAGCAGAATTTGTTTGGTTAGAATCTATTGCGCATGTATGAAGTAAATACGGCATTAAATTACATACAGTAAACAACACTGCCATTTTTTCCTCATATTCAAAAGAAGGACCATGAACAGGAAGCACGAAGATAAAACTGATACATTTATAACAGTTGTGAATGTCGAACAGACCGTCAGTGTTCATCCACTACTAGGTATCAGAATACATAGGGCTGTGTTCGTTTTACATGTTGGAATATTAGTTAAAATAATCTGGGACTATTTTCGTGGTTTCTCACAGTCACCTCCAAAGTAAATCACACAGCTAACTAGAGCATATACGTTGTATTATTTTCCGTATATCTGTCTTGATCTTACTACTTGGTGTAATATTACCGTGCTCGAAAACGAAAGCGGTAGGAGAGAGAGAGAGAGAGAGAGAGAGAGAGAGAGAGAGAGAGTGGAGAGGGGGGGGGAGAGGGAGGGAGGGACGGAGCGAAGAAGAGGGGGATGGTGAGAGAAAGAGAGAGAGGACAACTGCTATGCAAATCCACACAGCGTATCTCGTAGGCTTTTTCGAGTTAATAAAATTTGGGGCTTTCAGTTGTTTTACATTAATATGCTGGTAAATTTAAAAAACAACAGAGAGCAACAATGTACTGTGTCTGACGACGGAATAATTCTCTGTTTGTCGATTGCCAAGTGAGCTCCTACCATGATGTCAGAGGCCCAATAACATCGTCCACATTCCTCAAAACTGTAGCTACTACCAGTGCCGAACATCTTATGAGCAGCAAATAATCAACATTACTTCAGCCACGGATTGTACAGTTCTAGTAATAGGAATGACATAGGGGAACAAAATACGCATGAGAAGGAGAGCAGAAACCACGACGAGTATTACATTCGCTGCCTCGCTGATACGAATTTTGGCTCGTGAGACGTGTGAAATTGGTTCTAGGAGATTCTCGACGCTATTCTACATGAAGACAGGGCAGTTCTTAGCTTTCACGTCACGTTCGTCGAACGGTGGCAGCGCTGTGCAAACTGTTTGCCAGCCACTCTGCCACAACTAAGGCCAAGGACAGCGGAATTCATTTCTTTTTTAACTTGTTCAACGCGGCAGGTGCTATTGTATGTTCTATTGTATAATGCCAAGAGGGATGCAACAGATACTTTTAACTCAGAGGTACTCGAGGATGGTGCAATGCTTTGCTACAAGCAGTCCCACAGGAAGTGACTGATCTTGCATCCTTCCTCCCAGAAAAAGAGAGCAAACAGTGCGTGATCAGAAAGAGAAAAAAATGGCTCTGAGCACTATGGGACTTAACATCTGTGGTCATCAGTCCCCTAGAACTTAGAACTACTTAAACCCAACTAACCTAAGGAAATCACACACATCCATGCCCGAGGCAGGATTAGAACCTGCGACCGTAGCGGTCACGCGGTTGCAGACTGAAGCGCCTAGAACCGCACGGCCACAACGGCCGGCTCAGAAAGATAGATGGACGTGATAAACGAATGACGTTCCGATTTCAATTTTTCATGTACTTTGAGCATTTTAACAGACAAAACTGAACCAAAAAGTAATTTTGGTAGAACCTGAGGATCTAGCGTCGACAAATGTAAGTGATACAGCGGGTAGCAAATATGACTCGTATTCGGAAGAAGTAGGGTTCATATCTCGTTCCTGCCACCCAGATTTAGATATCTCGTGGTTTCACCAAACAGATCAAGTCGGATGTCGATATGGTTCCTTTGGAAAGGATGCGGCTTACTTCCTCTCTTATTGTTGCCTTAAAAATGGCTCTGGGCACTATGGGACTTAACATCTGAAGCCATCAGTCCCCTAGAACTACTTAAACCTAATTGACCTAAGGACATCACACACATCCATGCCCGAGGCAGGATTCGAACCTACGACTCTAGCGGTCCAGCGGTTCCAGACTGAAGCGCCTAGAACCGCTCGTCCACCACGGCCAGCTGTTGTTGCCTAATGCTCTCGACTTCGACGTGACGTTAAAACCTAATCTTATTTTATTTTCTTGTAGCCTCCAATCGTTAGTCGCCAAGTGATATTTAATCATTAATATTCCCACACCATACCAAACTATACTAGTGAGAACGTGATCTAAGAACATTCATGGTTAATTTTCTTTTAATTTTAATTCCTAGCACACAATGTGGTGACAGGTTCAAACCTAAATCTTTACTGTTCATGCACGGCAGCTGCGCAACAGTCACTAGGTGATAAAAAGACTCAAAAGTTTCCAAAATCAAACAAGACCATGCTATTATATTAATAATTTATTTGTGGGACGTCACGTACTTAAAACAAGTATTAAATCCGTAAGGTGACTGGGTACGGAAAGATTTACTGTAAGTACATTACTGTAAGTTACCTTAAGTAACACTGATTATTTTCAGATTTACCTGTCTTGGTCGTAATGCATGATGTAATTATATGGGAAGAAGTAATATTTTTCGTGATTCATTTTGGAACGTCTGCTGTCCTATGAATAGAAAGAAACCTTTCGTAGAGAGCAGTGCCTTTTTAGTAGCATCTGAAACTGTCGTTCATGACGCTCTCGTCATTTCCTGGTAAGTTAACAGTGCATTTTAGGCTCCTCGATTGGAGCGTCTTCGTTCCTTATCCTTTCGTACGAGTATTCCACTTCAATAGTAAAGCACAATAATATGAACTATGAAATGTTATATTTCGTCTTTCGACTTTAAATTTATTCTTAGTATGTTTCCGGTACATCTTTTATCTCCGTTGTATCCCTTGTAAGCGTCCACAGCCCGTCGTTATACCTAGACTGCAGGATCCCGGGTTCAGTTCTCGGCTGGCTCCAAGATTTTCTTCGCACGAGGACTGAAAGTTCGTTCTGTCCTGATCATTTCATCTTATCTCCGTCACAAAGACGAGCAAGTCACCGAATTGGACGCAAACACAGCAGGCGGCCGACCAACCCCAAACTTGGTCTTCCCGGGCAGTAAGGTCACACGATCATTTCATTTCACCCGCCCTTGAAAGCAAAGTAGAGCATAATGATGCTTCAGGCAAGTATTAATACGTCAGTTACTCTTGCTGCACGGGACTGTATACAAACATTTTCGGAAATCGGTGAACACAATTTCAACTTTAGCTCCTTCATACACTGTTTTGTACAGCTGATACCAAAGGGGGAAAAGCTGTAGGGGAGAGTGGCGTATATTTTACCACCTTAGTAAAATACTCCATAAAGTTTAAATATTGGTAAAAATGCATCACAACGTGACGATGTAGCTTTTCATACGACAGCTCTAGCCTTGACTCAAAGAGAAATTTGTTAATTAAGAAAGGAATGATTCCTTGGAGCATTTCAAATTTACCTCTAGTTTCGTAACGATTTTTTTCTGGTCGGTTAGTGTAGCCCACGACAAAAGCACCTTTTTTCGGATAAGAGACAGTTGAAATTTTCAACAGTTCGTGTGTAAATTGTTTTACCGTTTTCGTCAAGTTTTGAGTGTATTAGTTCTTAAATTTATAATGAGATCTATAGCAGAAAAATAAATCGTAGACATCTGCATAAATACGCCCAGCACCCCTGCACATGATGCGGAATTCAGTTGTCCTAAGAACACTCAAGACACACATTGCAGGCTAGATTCTCATGCATTAGAAATAGATGTTAATTTTTTTATTCATAGGCTTGGATGAAAAATCCATGTACCTGATGTCTATCTGAGCTTGTAGACAGACATAAGCTGGTGGGTTGTAGTTACCTCGAGGCCTGCTAAATAAAAACCATTTCCCGTTATCTTATTTCCCCTGTTAAATCTGTGTGATAGTGTCAATCTTTTGATAAGGTCCTAGAACAAACCTTAAGAACTTATTACCGCGATAATAATATTAGCCGCGCATCCAAAACATCGTGTGCTTTTTCCATTTTGTTTCCACGGCTTTCATCAAAAGTTGCTTTTAGGTGACGACTTTGAGGTCCCGTGTCTACTTTGTTATTATTTCTTGGTACTTTTTACCATTCTGCTGAGGTCCAAACCGAGATTTCGTATTCTAAGACAAGCTGAATGATGGATCAGATGCTTTCTTCACTCCGTTCCCAACCGCCTTCTCCTTCTAGCTTACATCTAAGAGTTTAGAAATCAAAACGAGGCAGTCCATGCGGTACGTACTACCCGGACCATGTATAGGTCACAACAGCAGACATAAGGTGTGAAGGGAAACGTGTTACGGTAAGAAGATAAATGGAACTTTTTGTTTAAAATTTTGAATACATACTCAACCCAAACGCTGTTATTTATTACTATTTCCTACCTATTTACAAATGGTGAGTGACGAAAGGTAAGGCGATACAACTTGCAGTCACAGACACAAAGTATATACAAGGTGACCCACAACACTGACTGATTGTACGTAGTATACTACCATTGGCGCTCCTTGCCAAAACACCAGAGTGTGCTGCTCCCTACTGCCAGATCCTGTGTACATTCAGTGGGCAAAACAGCCTTCCGGACCTAAAAGGTGATACCTGGCGCTGTCGCTCTCGAGCTAACAGCCAGGTTTGGCGTTGCACCGGACTGTCCACCACACTCATTACTTACTGCGCGTTCCAGGAGTGGTCCAACCGGCTCTGGGAAAGTGACGGGACGGGGTGTTCATAGAATGGCCTTGTTCCACATCACTCGTTCCGCTTAATCCCATCCGCCTCCGGTTTCTCTTCCTACGCCTGTAGCCGTGCGTTCACCTGAGTGCAACAGATGTTTGGGTGGGCGCGGTCAACGCTTCACTGCTGTCTCTACCTTTTACTTTCACTTGACTGGCCGTCTAAAGACGCGCCTGGCGCAGGAAACATTTCATCAGTGTTCCTGGAGCCATGTCGCATGGTCCTCCCAAGTCAAGTAACACAGTAAACAATTACAAGAGTTGCATCTTTTGTCCTACTTGTCGACCACAAAAAAGGTCTTAAGGAGTCTAAAAATACTGCATAATAATAATAATGTGCAATACAGATTTTGCGCCGGCCAGAGTGGCCGAGCTGTTCTAGGCGCAACAGTCTGGGACCGCGCGACGTCTACGATCGCAGATTCGAATCCTGCCTCGGGCATGGATGTGTATGATGTCCTTAGGTTAGTTAGGTTTAAGTAGTTCTAAGTTCTAGAGGACTGATGGCCTCAGAAGTTAAGTCCCATAGTGCTCAGAGCCATTTTGAATACATTTTGCAAAATGGACTGGCCTAAATGGACTCGTCTCTTTAGTTAAGCTGTCGAGATACGGGATCGAGTCCGAGGTACGGTTGAGGAAGGTAATCCGGTGGGAGGGACGGAAAAGGATCCACTGAGCTGTGAAGAGTTATTTGAGGGAGACGCGTGGTCGCCTCCACTTGTAAAGCTGAAATAACGACAGGAATAGCGGTGTGCAGAGTAAGCGCTTGTCCGATGCTGCATTTCAGACATCATAGGCAGAAGACGAAGCAGCAGTCGAGCGGTATAATCCGTAGCAAAATAGCGCCACTGAGATCATTATTATTAAGTACGTAACTGCAAGAATATCACTTAGTCACACGACCTGAGTTCTCCAGCCTCTTCGTACGCAGTCAATAACTCTGTTGGCTTGGGTCGACGGATGACACAGTGCCGATGTGTGTAACTTCCTGTCAAAGCTGGTCTGCACAGTTTTTCGGGAGTAATCAATAACATGGCACTTTCTTATGTTTACAGACCTCTTTCATAATTTTGAGGCTAGAGCTCAGAGCTTCAGAAAATTTATGTTCTCTAAGCTGAAATCGATCTTCCACGTGCTTAATTCGTCGAATTCGAATAAATCACAGTTTTGCTTGTGTTTATTATGAGACGGACTGACATTTTCTTTCGTTGTCCTTATATACACAACTATACGAATTGCAGTATCACAAGTCATAAACAGTGCTTTAGGTGTACCACTGAAAAACCAATACGGCTACAGACCGTTTTTACAGTGCAATTTCCGGACGCCCTCGTTTTCCGTTGTGATTCTCTTGCGCTCCATGTGCTCTTTGTCATTACTTAATGCTTGCTTTCCTGTTTTCAGCTTCTTCTCGTGGTGGCTGTCCTAGCCCTGGTGGCAGCTAACCCCATTCCGGAGCCAGGAAACCTGGGAGGTGGTAAACAGTGAGTACAGACTACTTCGTTAACGTATACTATGTAGTTCTTCTAAACGATTTAGTGCTGATGTTCCATTCTCGAGCAGGGAAAAGCAGATCCGCTTGACTGACGCTACCTTCTTGTTTTGCAGCGAGCACTTCATAATCCACGTGCCGTACCACGTGCACACAGTACACCACCACCACGTGAAGAAGGTTCACGTGCCCGTCTACATCAAGGAGGAGCACCATGGCTGGCACCCGTGGGACTAGGCGCATAAGCGAGGCAAGTCGCCTTTCTTTCTCAATCGTTCTATTTCTTACATCATTTGTCTGTAGCTAAGTACACTGCGCAACACAATTAAACGATCACATTTTCGAAAACCCACAATTCTTACCCGTTACGAAGCTGAAGTCTGAAATCTGTCTCACAAGTGCGTACAGCATTTCTCTGTAATCAGAATGATATTTTCACTCTGCAGCGGAGTGTACGCTGATATGAAACTTCCTGACAGATTAAAACTGTTTGCCGGACCGAGACTCGAACTCGGGACCTTTGCCTTTCGCGGGCAAGTGCTCTACCGTCTGAGCTACCCAAGCACGACTCACGCCCCGTCCTCACAGCTTTACTTCTGCCAGTATCTCGTCTCCTACCTTCCAAACTTTACAGAAGCTCTCCTGCGAACCTTGCAGAACTAGCACTCCTGAAAGAAAGGATATTGCGGAGACATGGCTTAGCCACAGCCTGGAGGACGTTTCCAGAATGAGATTTTCACTCTGCAGTGTGCAGTGTGCGCTGATACGAAACTTCCTGGCAGATTAAAACTGTTTGCCGGACCGAGGCTTGAACTCGGGACCTTTGCCCTTTCGCGGGCAAGTGCTCTACCGTCTGTAATGGCGCGAAATCGCGGCATCCAGCATCACCGTCGGGCTCGACGACGTTTCAAACAGCAAAGAGTCGACACTTGCGAAAAGAAGGCCACAGCTCAGAAATTCGTGTGATGATTAAGGTGGATTGATAATGTCATATTGGCACCAAATTTGACAAAAATTCTGCTTAATGATACCTTGGGTGTGTCTCACGATCGGATGGTCCTCACAACCCCACCCCTCTTACCCACATTTCACACCTTCTTTTGACGCCTCTACAATCGAGGTCAGAACCGCGACGCTCAGCGCTGAAATCATGCGGTTTTCTTATGAGTATCCGAGAAAAATATTCAAGTCACACCGCCGCTCAGCATCGGCTCAGGGCCGGCCGGGGTGGCCGAGCGGTTCTAGGCGCTACAGTCTGGAACGGCGCGACCGCTACAGTCGCATGTTGAAATCCTGCCCCGGGCATGGATGTGTGTGACGTCCTTAGATTAGTTAGGTTTAAGTAGTTCTAAGTCTAGGTGACTGATGACCTCAGCAGTGAAGTCCCATAGTGCTCAGAGCCATTTGAACCATCGGCTCCAAAAGGCCGCAGGGAATGACGTAAGTGGTGTCAATGAAAACACTCCTTTCTCTAGGCCGTTTATTCTCACACATTTCGCGCTCGAAAACGAAGTTTGCAGTGCGATGAGCAACAGAGCAACAGGAAGATGTTCTAAGCAACCTGTGACACTGCAGACACCATCGGGCATTTTAGCCCTTCTCTAAGGACTTGTGTGGCTGCATCCCCATCAAACATGATCGCACCCATTTGGAGCCCAGTGCGACCGCAGTTCTTGCTTTTGTGTACAGGCTGGGACCACAAATGACCGTTCGAAACCATTTGGCGAAATTTCAACATGATCGTAAGCACTAAAGTGTTTTTATGCTTTTTCACCATTGTACAAAGTTGCTATTATCTCTAGATTCATTATCTTCTGAGGTGCACGTAAAACAATTTGAAACTGGACTCATCAGTACAAATAAGTGCTAAATACGATCTCAACTATTAGAGAGGTTTCAGCGATGTAAATGTTTGACGTTAAACACAGAAAGCATATCGACACACGGCTCTATTTGTCTTAAGAAATAATTGCCGAAAAGAAGATTTTCGTGTCTTCAAACTCAGTCAGTTACACAGAAATGTAACATTCAGACAGCTACTTACATCGTGAAAGCCTGGGTATTTTCCATTAAAATTTACTTCGATCATAATTCATCATTTCAAACCCGTTAAATTACTTGTGAATTTGCTGTAGAACTCTGAATAAGAGATGCAGTACCTACGCTGACAGTTCTTCTTCTGTGTTCCAGGCTGACGGCAGGCGGAGTTTCTGGAAGAGACACATCGGGATCCGCACTACCTCATTACCTCACTACATCTCATCTCACTTCATGTCATTTTCAATTCACCGTCCACTCATTTCACCACTATGTAATTAACGTTGTATTCCGTTGTTCTTTTTTACCGCCTTTTTTATTCCTAACTGTTATTTGTTATACAGTATTATTAATTAATAAATAATTTTTGTACAGTTAAATGAAGAGTATTTTTTTGCTACATATTACCATCCCTATTTCCACATTCCTTCTTAGTTGTCTAAAATTCATCTGTAAATACTACTTTGTTCTCAATCGCTTATTATATTACAATGAAACTGACCAACAAATTTTATGACTAAAATAAGTAATGTCATACTCAATCAAGGCCATATTTATAGAATAAGACGTAAAACGCCACATTCCATCTGAATCCCAAGATGAAGGACTTTCTGTTGCACCATAGACACAAAAGATTATTCTCACTCTATTGATAAGTGAAGTTATTCAGGAACAGCCATTTGTTTGTTCCGTCTGATCTCTATCAATCAAAAAATCTAATTACATTCTCAGAGCTCACCCCAAAAACTTTGTTTTCACATAGGCTATTGCCTGCAACTGATCGCTCCTACTACTCTCAGTTCCTACTGTGAAGACCTCACTGTCATGTCGAATGTGCTGTATGGATATGTACAGTGTGTTCTCTTCAGTCCTTGTCACTGTTTATTATTTATAAAAATTGCATCATTGGCGAGAAACTAATTTTCGATCTTAACTTACTTTGGATATCATGACATGCTCAGGAATATGGCTGAAACCAACGAGAGCCTGTAAATGAGCTGCTTGATTACAGAAATTTATTGCCTTTACACAGTCTACAGCTACTCTAGAGTGTTCTGTGCTCTTCTTGCTAGATGTGGTCTAAAACTTCTGTGCATAAAATATTTGGTAATATCGAAATAATTTCCTATGTACATTTAAAACCCTTCAGAGGAGTCACTAAAAACAACAACTATGTAATAATATTTAATTATAGACACTTTTATCATCTAGGCACTGATTACATGTGACAGTGGGAATTGTGAATGCTTTCCAAGTTCGAAATGTGATTTATATAGGTATCATTTTCTCTGAGAAATATTTGATACACTTAGAAGTTACAGTAACACATTCTAAGATGTAGGAAAGATATTCAAAATTAAATTCAGCAGGTGCCAACATGTAATTTTCCATTTTTCCACGAATAAGCTTCACCAAAACAGACTCTAATCTTTTAATAAGAAATGCACTACATGTTGTTCCGATAACACTATTGTCAAAAGGCAGAAAAAAGGATTTCACTAAAAAATTATCTGTGTCAAAGGAATTCTACTTTTTTGAGAGTCCAAGACTGCAAACAAGATGGATCTTCATTTTCATCAGTTTAATAGTTATCCTATGAATCATGATACACTTCGCTGATTCTTCCCATTCAACATGTAATGATGACTACCACAAATGTCTGAGGAATGCTCAGTACAGCAAGAAATATTTAGACAATATTGTAGACTGCAGAAACATCCAAGACCATTAATTTTTTACTTTATTACCAAATTAATTTTTTTCCTCTTACCATCATTCAAAGAAATTTGTTAAACCAGCAAAAATATCTAGTCATAAATTGTGTCACTTGGGGAAAATAAAGGTGGTAATATCAGGATTAGTTTGAAAATTAACAAACACAGCAGAAATTTACCTGCAGATTTTTTTCTTCATTGCCTTGCAAGTGGTCTTCCTTTTTTAAATACTTACTCATATGTTTGTTGCCATTTTTAGTGTTTTTTTTGCAGTTTCAGTTAAATTTCTTAATACTATGAAATAATTTAATTTGAATCCTCATAAAGATTTGTAAGCACAAAGATTAGTCAGTACTCCAAACAATTCAAGAAATGATACTTCAATAGTGCAGTTTAAATGAAGAAGAGAAATGTCATGAGTTACTAGTCATCCAGCAAATGTAGTGGAGAACAGAAAAATCTGATATGGTATCTCACAAAAGCTAAAACCCTGAGCATTAAGTGCTGCAAAATCTCTCTTTTCCATGTACGGCTGTTTGACTGGGAAAGAATGTGTCGTAAAATGTTTAATATTATTTGGTATGTCTTACTTCTGCCATTACTGTTGCTGCTATTAATTCTGTGCATTATTAAATGCTCATACTTTTGTAGTGCTTCAGCAGTTATCAGATTCATCATCATCTTCTTGAACAGTTTCCAGCCCCAGGCTGGGTCTGTTTTGAATGTAAGCCTCACCATTTAGTCCTGTTTCCCACCATTTTTCTGTGTTCACTTGGTCAATTTCTCAACTCTTTTTTACACACATTTCTCCACAACTTTCAGCCATTTATTCCTGTTTTCCTCTTGGTCATTTCCTTCACATCTTCATTTAACATATCTCCCTGGAAATCGTCTCATTTTCTGCTCTCTTTAAGTGCCAGTATATCTCAGCCTTGATGCTTCTAACCTGCACTGCAAGGGATCCCCTTTAATTATTTCCCTTAATCTTTCATTCCTCATACTATCTCTCCTTGTTTCTACTGTCATACATGCCTGTAATCTGCTTACATCTGTTTTCTTCATTATCCTTGTTTGGAATGGATAGGTTAATATTGGGTTGTAGTAACTTCTATATATTAGTTCTTTGCTATTTTGTGGGTCTTCTTTGTTCCAAACAACACCCCTAAAACTTGGCAGGAATAATTCTGCCTATATGCCATATTCACTCATATCCCTTTCATTTTTTCCATTTTCTGCTGCTACACATCCCAAGTACTTCACATTTTCTACCCTCTTCAGTTGTGCACCTCCAGCCCTTTTTCTGCTACTCGGTGTGTCTTTCTTTCTAGTTGTGATTAGAATCTCATATTTATTTACATTAAATTTCATCCCACTCTGTCTCACTGTTTCTTCCAAAACATCCAGCTATTGCTGTATCTCCTCCACCCTATTTCCCCATATTGTCAAGTCATTTGCAAACACAATTGCTTTCATCTTATCTTCTCCAGTTTTTTTCTGATACCTTAGTGATTTTCTCATCCAAGACCACTATGAAGAGGAGAGCAGACAATACACTTCTCTGTTTTACACCACTTATTTGCTGGAAACAGTCTGTCCTTTCATTTCCCACTTTCACACAACTCAGATTTCCACATTACATCACTTCCACGTTGCTTGTTGTCTCTTTTTCCACCTACTTCTCTTCTAAGCTTCCCATATTTCTCATTTACAGATGCTATCAAATGCCTTTTCTATACTGAGAAAGGACATCACAAGGGTTTCCCTCAAACTCATAGTGGTGCTCTTGGATACATCTCACTGCAAGTATGAGAACAACTGTTGACCTTCCAAGTCAGAGGCCATACAGTCCCTCTCTCAATTTGTTCTTGCCCCTTGAGTGGATCCTGCTCTCCAGGAACTTTTCATATGCCTTGGCATAGTGTGGTATCAGCGAGACTCCCCTGTAGTTTCTACAATCCTTTTTACTCACTTTCTTCGATATAAAGGCAATTAGTGCCCTCTTCCAATCTTCTGGAGTATTCTCCTCATTACATACCATCCTCATCATGAAATATAGCCACTGTTTCCCAACCTCCACTACTGCCTTCACCATTTCACCACTTACTTCAACTACACCAGGTACTTTTCCCCCTTTCATCTAATCTATAGTCACTTCCATTCCTTTCTGCGTCAGGTCTTTCCTTCCCCCTCCCTCCCCCTCTCCACAGTTATTATCCTCATCTCCAAGTCCATTTGAATATAGAAAGTGCTCAAAGTACTTCTTCCACATTATCTTCAGTGTCTCTTTTTTATTAACCTCTTTTCCATTTTAATCCCTGTTGTAGCATCCTCTCTCAGGCTCTCCTCTTCCTTTGACCATTCTATATATTACTTTCTTGTTTCTCTGCTATCTTCTGCCAGTAGCTTTGTCCATTTTTCCATCCACTTTCTTCTCTCCTCAGCTGTTGTCTTGTTTGCCTCTTTCTCCTCTCATTCTAATTCAGTCCTTTCTTGTCCTTCCTTCCCATTACCTTCTTGACCCTCTGACTGCACCATGGGGTCTCCTTCCACCTGGCACTTGTCCCTCCTCATTTAGCTACAACAGTTTTTATCATGGCACTTTTAAATTGTCACAATTTCTCTTCTCCTGTTTTTGATTCCTCCTTTGGTAAGCTTTCCCTTATAATCTCCTGGTATTCTTCCATGACTTCCTTCTCCTTCATTTTTGCTTACTCTAATTCTCCTTTCTTGGATCTCTGTCTTTTCCCATTCCTTCATGGTTCTCATGCACATCACCAGTTGCCAGTAATCAGTATCCAGTGCTTCAGAAGGTAGTACCTTTAAATCCATTACAGTCATCTTAGTGCCCCAGTCATACAGCACGTAATCCACCAAAGATTTCTGTACTACATTCCTGTTGTGGCTCTCTTTCTTCCAAAGTCAAGATTTATCTATCACTAAACTATTTCTCTTGGAGAATTCCAGCAATCTCCTTCCTTCTTCATTCTACTTCCTCATCCTTCTGCTCCTAGTACTCTTTCATACCCTTGTCATTCATTTGTTTCATGTGCAGTCAAGTCTCTCATGACTATATCCTTTGTCCATTCAACTGCTTTTGTAATTCTTTCTCAAAGTCCTCCTCCTCTTGAGATGTACAGCCCAGTTGAGCAGCGTACCTCTAAACTATCTCCATACTTTTTCCTTTTGTCATTATTCTGACCTTCATTATCCTGTCATGTATCCCCTATACCTCTTCTTTAAGTCCATGCCTCGCAACAGCTCCCACTCCCTTTATTCTACACTCTTCATTTCCATTCCTGTACAATCTGTAACCTTTCTGCAGTTCAAGCTAGTATTACAGTCAGAATAATTTTCTGCCCACTTGAATCAAATAATTTAAGAAAACTTGCAGATTTATAGCATCTGGAATGTACTATGAAATTGCTCTTAATTAGTGTATGAAAAAAAGGCATGAGCTTCACTTTGAAATAGATGCCATGAAGATTTCAATAGATAGCTGTCTGGGAGGTGAATCTTGAAATGCAGAGATGAGTACAGTATGTTACAGAGTTTAGGCTTAGAAAAAGAACAAGATCTGCAAGTAGTTCCTGTAAACAGCTTGGTAAACAAAAACTGCTGAAAGATGTGGTGATACTAAGTTAGCAGCCTCAAGACCTGCAGTTGGGATAGCTGTCTAATCAGCATACTTTGACTTCTGTGCCTACCCTTCACTTAAATCTCACAACCAGTGTTAAAATTAAACATTGTATGAAGCTGACAATAAGGTCGGCTAGCCCACAGTGTAGTACACGATCCGAACAAGAAGATTGATGGCTTCAACCTACCAAGAAGAGTGTGGACAGCTCTAAACCGGGTCAGAACGAGTGTTGGGAGATGTAAACACCTGATGAACAAGTGGGGCCTGGCAGACAGCGCTGTATGTGAGTGCGGAGAAATACAGACAATGGACCATCTACTCGTGTGCAAAGTGCATGGCTATGGTGGTGAACTCATGGACATACATAGACTCAGTGACTCAGCCATAGAGTGGCTCAAAAACATATCTAATATAGTGTAGAATTATATTGTTTTCTTTTTTAGTATATAGTGATAAGAATATTGTAAATTATGCCTCTGTGATGCCGAACGAGTAAATAAATAAAATAAAACTACTGAAATGTAGTATGTTCTTTCTCTGACATAAAGTATAAATTTATTTGGTTCCCATAATAAATCCTAATCAAATTGGCTAGAAGAAAGTTTATGGCAATTAATTTTATATTTTTAAGATTGTACTGAAAAACATTAGCACACCATTAATATTGCATTAATTCACTAGAATTAGATGTATTGTTTGAAGTACCATTCTCAAAATGTAAAATAGTGTTCCAGTGAAGCCGAATAGCATTCATGGCATACACACATAAGATCTAGGTGGATATTTTGTGAAGGAAGCAGCCTAATCAAAACGTGTGCATTTTAACTTTTCCTAGAGGAAGGTCATATGACTTTTTTAATGTGGCATCTTGCTTCCTTCTGAGAATGAAACCACAAAATTTAAATAGAAATTACTCTCAAAACATACACACACTTCTTCTAAAGATGCACATCTCAACAGATTGACTGAACTGTTTTACATGTGTATCTACATATGATATTTTTATGGCTCAATACACTGAATAAATTTGTGTTCAAAATCATATTAGTTATGGTTTACACATCATTATGGAGATTTTTAGTTAACATAAAACAACAATAATCTAAATCTAGCCTCTGTGAAATAATAAACTTTTGGACACAGATTTTACATTCCCTGCAAAAGTCACCTTTTTTTGTTCACTTAAACCATAAAATTCATGGTTCACAAATGCTCCAATTTAATCACAAAGACAGACTGAAGTGCTGAATTGGAAGAGTAAGGACAATGACAATGCACCCAATTACTGGATAACAATTTCAACAGTACCTCGATGTCATTCACAGTGAGGATTCATATTTGTAATTATGCCATCTGCAGATAGTGACATGCATAAAAAGCACTGTCACAATGCAGTTAATAAGCTACATTGAGAATACAACATGTAGGAACTTCCATGTTATAAAGACACTAATCTCACATCTCCGTCCTTATTGTGAAAGAGGTATCAGTTATGTATGTAGGCCAACTTCAATCAGAATGGACCTACCTTTCTTAAATTTGTTAACCATAAAGGAATTTCTTTATTTTTTCTACAGAGAATGCCAACATGGAAACACATTTGACACACATACTATCTCAAAATTAAGAAAAAAAAAACCTCAGAGAGGCCATAGGTAATCATTATCAACTGAATCAAAATATTTCCAAAAATATGTGATAGATTATTTAAACATTCAACATAAAACAAATTCTGTAGAGAATTTGGAAGTATATGTTTAGATTGATTTAAGGTCATTCAACAACATGAATATTACTGTGGAAAAGGCAGATGGGAGATTCATATTTACTAGAAAAATTCTAAGGACGTACAATTCATGTGTGGTGTATATAACAAACAAAACCCTTGTTGAACCAGTTCTTGACTACTGTATGATGGCACTAGATATTAACCAAGTTAGATTAATGAAAGATATTTAGAAGAGTAAAATAAGAGAGAACATACTTCATTTTGTGTGAGGTGGCACAACAACAGCACACTGGACTCAAATTTGTCTGTATATATTCATTATTACTGTTCTGATGTGTCTGTTCTATGACTTCCCAATTTGCTTAATACAAATCCTTGGAAAATACAGGGCTGTTTTCCTTTCTCCAAATCTCAGCTTGTGCCCCATCTCACCTCACCACTGATAGGATTTTAAAATCTAATCTTACTTTTCCCTTTTGCTCAATTTTATATACTTCACAGGTCTGTTAGGCGAGCATGAGGTCTGAAAATAAAATTTCAGTGGAAACCATACAAGACAGGCATAGTGTGTTCAGGAGAGCCATACTCACAAAATGCCCAGGGCCTGTGTGCAAAATGTGTACAAGATATCTCTCATTCAGTAACCATTATTAGAGAGAAATTTGAGCTTATTCACAGAAATATTGGTGACATTTCATTGTGTTTATCAGCTAAAATAGAAAAGAAAAGTAGAGAATGAATCTGGCATAATATTTATCCACTGTCACATAATGTCTGGTCGCTTGCAGAATACAGATGCAGACATGGATCCAAGGGAAACTATCACCATTCCCCTAAGAGGAAGAATGCCAAAAGAAAAATTAATCAGATCCCTTGTTGCCTCCTTAAAATGCTGAAAAATATTTGCAGAATATAGATGAGAGAACAAGAATATGATTGAGAGTAATAAAAAATAGGCTACAGTGTAAATTTTGTAGAAGGGACTCTCAAATCTTTAACACAGCTTGTAATTGAAAAGATGATCATGGTAGAGGTGTACTAAAGTCAAACTGGGTAAAAATGAGCACAAATGTTATTTCTAGGGTATATATGACCATGCTGTGATGTTGCAACAGGCAAGTGGTATGGGATAAGAACTACACTGATGAGCAAATCCATTATGACCACTTGTTTAATAGCTTGTTTGTTCATCTTTGGAATGAAATACATCACTGATTCAACATATCAGGGATCCAACAGTTTGTTGGCAGGATTGTGGATGAAGGTGGCATTAGATGTTTATTCACAGACTATGTAAGGTGTGTAAATAATGGGCCATTGTTTTATGTACATGGTGATGGCACCCAATAGTGACCCATATGGGTTCCGTAGTATTTACATTAGGTGACACTGGTCACAGAGACATGAATGTCAGTTCACTATAATGCTCCCCAAACCACTGCAGCATGGTTCTGGCTCCATGACACAGGAAATTGCACTGCTGCAAGATGACACTGCTGTCAGGAAGATATGAAGCAAAAAGAGATGCAGATGGTTCACAGGTGTCAGAGTGTCTTTGATTCCTACCATAGCTCCAATATACATGCAGGAGAATGTCTCCCAAGCATAATACTGCTCCCACCAGGTTCATCACTACAGTGTCATCAGTGTAGGCTTGCCATATATTTAAACTTTTTGATAATTTTATATGGAGACTTCCTTAGCTTAAATGTAAAGCAATCTTTCCATTTCATAACATCATTACACATTTAATCATGTATAATCACGTATGCTTCCTCTTATACTACAAGTGCGCAATAAGTTTTTTTTTTTTTTTTTTTTTTTTTTTTTTGTACAGAAATTTTAACAGCTATAAGTGTAGATGACATTGTCACAGATGTACAATGAAATGACTGTTGAGAGTTATTGGTTTATAGGTGACATGCAGCATGATGCCATTGAATGTGCAGTGCACATGATCTAACTTCTGTGTATATCATAGGTTTCTTGCTCTTCTCTATTAACAATTCCTTACCTGTTACTGATTCAAAATGGATGTTGTTGTTGTTGTGGTCTTCAGTCCTGAGACTGGTTTGATGCAGCTCTCCATGCTACTCTATCCTGTGCAAGCTTCTTCATCTCCCAGTACCTACTGCAACCTACATCCTTCTGAATCTGCTTAGTGTCTTGATCTCTTGGTCTCCCTCTACGATTTTTACCCTCCACGCTGCCCTCCAATGCTAAATTTGTGATCCCTTGATGCCTCAAAACATGTCCTACCAACCGATCCCTTCTTCTAGTCAAGTTGAGCCACAAACTTCTCTTCTCCCCAATCCTATTCAATACCTCCTCATTAGTTACGTGATCTACCCACCTTATCTTCAGCATTCTTCTGTAGCACCACATTTCGAAAGCTTCTATTCTCTTCTTGTCCAAACTGTTTATCGTCCATGTTTCACTTCCATACATGGCTACACTCCATACAAATACTTTCAGAAACGACTTCCTGACACTTAAATCTATACTCGATGTTAACAAATTTCTCTTCTTCAGAAACGATTTCCTTGCCATTGCCAGTCTACATTTTATATCCTCTCTACTTCGACCATCATCAGTTATTTTACTCCCTAAATAGCAAATCTCCTTTACTACTTTAAGTGTCTCATTTCCTAATCTAATCCCCTCAGCATCACCCGATTTAATTTGACTACATTCCATTATCCTCGTTTTGTTTTTGTTGATGTTGATCTTATATCCTTTCAAGACACTGTCCATTCCGTTCAACTGCTCTTCCAAGTCCTTTGCTGTCTCTGACAGAATTACAATGTCATCGGCGAACCTCAAAGTTTTTACTTCTTCTCCATGAATTTTAATACCTACTCCGAATTTTTCTTTTGTTTCCTTTACTGCTTGCTCAATATACAGATTGAATAACATCGGGGAGAGGCTACAACCCTGTCTCACTCCCTTCCCAACCACTGCTTCCCTTTCATGCCCCTCGACTCTTATAACTGCCATCTGGTTTCTGTACAAATTGTAAATAGCCTTTCGCTCCCTGTATTTTACCCCAGCCACCTTCAGAATTTGAAAGAGAGTATTCCAGTTAACGTTGTCAAAAGCTTTCTCTAAGTCTACAAATGCTAGAAACGTAGGTTTGCCTTTCCTTAATCTTTCTTCTAAGATAAGTCGTAAGGTTAGTATTGTCTCACGTGTTCCAACATTTCTACGGAATCCAAACTGATCTTCCCCGAGGTCCGCTTCTACCAGTTTTTCCATTCGTCTGTAAAGAATTCGCGTTAGTATTTTGCAGCTGTGACTTATTAAACTGATAGTTCGGTAATTTTCACATCTGTCAACACCTGCTTTCTTTGGTATTGGAATTATTATATTCTTCTTGAAGTCTGTGGGTATTTCGCCTGTCTCACACATCTTGCTCACCAGATGGTAGAGTTTTGTCATGACTGGCTCTCCCAAGGCCATCAGTAGTTCTAATGGAATGTTGTCTACTCCCGGGGCCTTGTTTCGACTCAGGTCTTTCAGTGCTCTGTCAAACTCTTCACGCAGTATCTTATCTCCCATTTCATCTTCATCTACATCCTCTTCCATTTCCATAATACTGTCCTCAAGTACATCGCCCTTGTATAAACCCTCTATATACTCCTTCCACCTTTCTGCCTTCCCATCTTTGCTTAGAACTGGGTTGCCATCTGAGCTCTTGATATTCATACAAGTGGTTCTCTTCTCTCCAAAGGTCTCTTTAATATTCCTGTAGGCAGTATCTATCTTACCCCTAGTGAGACAAGCCTCTACATCCTTACATTTGTCCTCTAGCCATCCCTGCTTAGCCATTCTGCACTTTCTGTCGATCTCATTTTTGAGACGTTTGTATTCCCTTTTGCCTGCTTCATTTACTGCATTTTTATATTTTCTCCTTTCATCAATTAAATTCAATATTTCTTCTGTTACCCAAGGATTTCTATTAGCCCTCGTCTTTTTACCTACTTGATCGTCTGCTGCCTTCACTACTTCATCCCTCAGAGCTACCCATTCCTCTTCTACTGTATTTCTTTCCCCCATTCCTGTCAATTGTTCCCTTATGCTCTCCCTGAAACTCTCTACAACCTCTGGTTTTTTCAGTTTATCCAGGTCCCATCTCCTTAAATTCCCACCTTTTTGCAGTTTCTTCAGTTTCAATCTGCAGTTCATAACCAATAGATTGTGGTCAGAATCCACATCTGCCCCTGGAAATGTCTTACAATTTAAAACCTGGTTCCTAAATCTCTGTCTTACCATTATATAATCTATCTGATACCTATTAGTATCTCCAGGATTCTTCCAGGTATACAACCTTCTTTTATGATTCTTGAACCAAGTGTTAGCTATGATTAAGTTATGCTCTGTGCAAAATTCTACAAGGCGGCTTCCTCTTTCATTTCTTCCCCCCAATCCATATTCACCTACTATGTTTCCTTCTCTCCCTTTTCCTACTGACGAATTCCAGTCACCCATGACTATTAAATTTTCGTCTCCCTTCACTACCTGAATAATTTCTTTTATCTCGTCATACATTTCATCAATTTCTTCATCATCTGCAGAGCTAGTTGGCATATAAACTTGTACTAATGTAGTAGGCATGGGCTTTGTGTCTATCTTGGCCACAATAATGCGTTCACTATGCTGTTTGTAGTAGCTAACCCGCACTCGCATTTTTTTATTCATTATTAAACCTACTCCTGCATTACCCCTATTTGATTTTGTATTTATAACCCTGTAATCACCTGACCAAAAGTCTTGTTCCTCCTGCCACCGAACTTCACTAATTCCCACTATATCTAACTTTAACCTATCCATTTCCCTTTTTAAATTTTCTAACCTACCTGCCCGATTAAGGGATCTGACATTCCACGCTCCGATCCGTAGAATGCCAGTTTTCTTTCTCCTGATAACGACGTCCTCTTGAGTAGTCCCCGCCCGGAGATCCGAATGGGGGACTATTTTACCTCCGGAATATTTTACCCAAGAGGACGCCATCATCATTTAATCATACAGTAAAGCTGCATGCCCTCGGGAAAAATTACGGCTGTAGTTTCCCCTTGCTTTCAGCCGTTCGCAGAACCAGCACAGCAAGGCCGTTTTGGTTAATGTTACAAGGCCAGATCAGTCAATCATCCAGACTGTTGCCCCTGCAACTACTGAAAAGGCTGCTGCCCCTCATCAGGAACCACATGTTTGTCTGGCCTCTCAACAGATACCCCTCCGTTGTGGTTGCACCTACGGTACGGCCATCTGTATCGCTGAGGCACGCAAGCCTCCCCACCAACGGCAAGGTCCATGGTTCATGGGGGAAGTCAAAATGGATATGACATACAAATGCTGTGCATAAAGTATCTGACTTTTCAGTATAAAATCTATCTAAAATGGATGTATATACGAATGCTTTTCAAAAAGTACGTGACTTTTCTGTATAAAAACAATCTTTATTCATATAAAACTGTTTAACACTAATCACATTCAAAGGAGTCGCATTCACCTTCCCCACACATTTCCCAATGCTGCTGCCACTGCTGGAAACATCTCTCCTTTTGGCATGGAGCACAGCTGCTCCATCAGATCTGGCATAATCTTTCCTGATCTGAAATCTGATTCCTTTTAAAGTGTTTTTCAATTTGTTGGAAAGCCAGAAGTCATTTGGTGCTTGTTCAGGGGAATAGGGAACATGACAAACTGCAGTCATGTTGTGTTTGGCCAACATTGTATTAATTGAGAATGATGAGTAGGAGCATTATCGTGGTGAAGCTGCGAACTGCCCACTGCCCACTAATCCAGCTGTTTTCATCTCACAGTTTCATAAAGGTGATGCAGAATCTCTTGGTAATATTCCTTATTGCCATTAGTACTTCTGGGTGTACTAATGATGGACCACACCACTGGGGTCAAAAAATATGGGCAGCATGAATTTCACATTGCTGCAGACCTGCCTCACTTTTTTGAGTCTCAGGTTGATGGGTGCTTCCATTTCAATGACTGGCATCTCATTTCTGGGCCATACCCATAAACACAGGATGCATCACCAGTAATCTCAGTGTTACGAAAGTTGGGATTACTGTTTGCAGTATCCAGCATGTCTAGCTTGATATCTGAACAAATTTGCTTCTGCACAGTTGTTAGCAACTTTGACACAAATTTTTATGAGATCCTCCTGAAGTCCAAATGTTAGATTACAATGGAATGAATGGATCCAATACTAATTTTAAACTAGTCTAAAAGTGTTCTGCTCACAGTTCATCTGCCCTCCATCACCAGGGATCTTATGTGGTTGATAACAACCTCATTTGTAGATGTTGAGGGTCTACACGGACATGATCCACTCTTCACTGATGAGTGGCCACCTTTGAAGTTGTTATACCAATCCTTTATGTGTGTGGTACTTATTGCTTCATCCCCAAACACTTGTTGAATCTTGCAGACTGTTCCAACTTTAGAATAGCCAAGCTCAGGACAAAATTTGATGCAATAACTTTTGTTCCACTTTTTCTATCATTTTGTCCGCAGCACAAAATCTGACAACCATCACTTGCACATTTTCACTTGTCAGTGGCTAACTAAATGATGGTTGTTTCTACAGTCTTGAAAAAAATCAGGCATATGCACCATGTATGCCTGCAACCAGATGGTGTGCATATCCTGATACCAATGTTGGTTCCAATAATAAGAAATGAGTTTGGACACTTTTAGAACAGCCCTCATACTATTATGAGATCATCTATTTCAGTGGAACTGGAATTTGCAATACATATTTCAGACATCATATCATTATTTTTGGTTTTAGTTTCCTTCCAAGGTCTTTGCTTGATTTGGATAGTAAAAATTTTAATACTTCATGCACCATGTTAACAGTATGAGGACAAATGGCCAAACATCAGCTTGAAACTTGCAGATAATGTAAGTCTTCCTGACACATCAAAATCTCAGTCATGTTCTTCATTATCTGAATCATTTTACTATCTTTTCTAACTACCCACCTTACAACAATCTAACTTCACATAGGTTCTTCTGTTAATTGTGCCCAACTTCTAGGTGAGGAAATTTTGTTGAGAATGTTGTCAGAATGTAAATTCCTTTCAGCAAGGGATGCTATTTGTATGCATCTACAGTACTGATTGAGACTGTGTAGCAAAACAAAACTGAACACACAATGAAAAACATAGCTACCAGCTACAAAAAATTAGCACACTTTTTACCAAAAATAATGTAACATTACCAGAAATTTCTCAGATGTACACACAGTAAAATATTTGTCTAGACACCGAATATATACTGAGCCTGGTCCACACATCTCTTGTGTAACAGTAATTTATTTGTTCAAATAGATCAAAACAGTGCTTTTGTGAAGATGGGAATGGTAGCAGAGAGAATACTAGTGTCAGTTAATTAATTTTACTGAATTTGATGAAAGACCACAGGGTGTGAAAGCCAAACACCTGGATCATTTACAAATATGAACATAGCATGAAGATCCATCCCAGTGGCTGCTGCACTACATTGTGAAACTGTGCTAACCAGATTTTTGGCAGTTCATCAGGATGATAGAAGGCTTTCATAGAGTTGTTATTGGTAATTTCAATGTGGACCATATTTGTTTTTAAATATCATGATGCTAATAGTTTTTTCATTAACTTGCACATACGTGTCTGTAACTTCCTCTGGCCTTTGATCTGACTAAGCCGGCTAGCTATACAGAAACTTAAAATTTAACATTGATCCTGAATAATGAGGCAACTAGGCATTTTAATATTAATGATAAGCCATTGTCAGATGAGAAACACAACATAAGCAACAGAAATAATTTTATGACTGATTGGGTAACCAATTCCAAACTTTTGGATTTATAGTGTGGCAGATATCCACTCAACCACCACGGTATAAGTTGCTTTACAGCTTAGTGAATCCAGTTAAAACTTAGTAGCTTGTTCATTCAGATAGTGAAAACACTTTGTTTAGCATGCATACTTTTATGTAAATGCTTATAGTGACTGATGATATATGTTGTGAACTATGTTTGGAATTAACCTCTGCTATTGTTAATTGTGAGAACTCTCTAATTTTAAACATGACAGCTAAAAAACTGAACCCAATACATATGTACAAAACTTTGTTTTATAATTAGAAAGTGCAGTGAGTTTGTATTTAATGATATGAAATGTAAGAAAAATGATAACAGCAATTATTTTAATATCATTATCTGTTTTTATATAATGAATTGTAACTGAAAATATAATATTTGGAAAAAATACTATTTTTTACTGAGGAATCATAAGCAGACTGGGTAAGACACAGAGTCCCATTATGAATTCAGACTCAGTCCTGTATTTGAATCCATTGTAGTAAGCAACTGCTTTCATTTATTTGGATAATATCTTAATCACAAAATAGACATGCTATTAATGCTGCTATAGTGTAGTGTAAAATCAAGTGGATGAATATGAAACATATCACGCAGTGCAGTGTGGCTCAGTGGCTTAGCATTTAAGTCACAAATTATGGATTCAAAGGTCTTGCATTTAAACCCTGGTTAATCCTAAAATGTTTATCTGTCATTTACAATTTCTTTCACCTTTGGTGATATTTGTTAATGTGAAAAATGTTCAGTTGCACAAGAATCATAGAATGACAAGGATGTACCACCTTCACTATGACCATATCTAGTAAAGCCTGTGGTGTTCAAAGAGACTTTCGGGTGATGATACCTATATGTTGTTGTATCATGCATAGTAACAGTGAATCTAGTTGAGCTGATGCTTAAAGAAACAGGTTTTACAATGCTGCTACTAAATTGTAAGTGTTGGAAATTTAGGGAGCATGGAGTGATATTATTACCTCATACAGTCAGTCAGTATACTACTGGGAAGTCCTGAGCAGAATACAAATAATGGAAGAAGTAAAGGTAGCACCTTACCAAATACCTTAGGCACTGGAAATTGACAGACACATATCAACATTGAAAGCATTGCTAATTTTTCAGGCAGTGTTGTTCCTAGAAGCTAACAGTTTAACACAAACACAAACACACACACACACACACACACACACACACACACACACACACACACGCACACACACACACACACACATGCACACTGCGAGATCCAAGACCTGTTGAAGCTCACTTAGGATTCTGTGAATTCTCTCCACACTGCTGGTGTCTATGTACTTCAATATGAATGTGGTGAAGTCTATGTTGGTGAAACTGAGAGACACATTAGCACTCTCATTTCAGAGCATGAATGTAATGTACAACTGGGACAGAAAAACATGCCAACTGTAGCAGAACACCACCAGGAGTGTGACTGTCCTGTCAATTTTCAAGAACCTTGTGTGAATACAGCAATGGAAAATAAGATAGACTATTGAAATAATTAAATGCCCTAATGACATGAACAGGGAGGATGGCTAAAAATCACCTGCAGCACGACTGCCAGCGATTCCAGCCCAATGGACTGCATGTGTTCACCAGCCAGCAGCTCTAATTGACCCATGGCCACAAGAGAACTGCCTTGCATCCTTAATGCCTTGCTGCAGGAAAACACTACCCCCTGAATGCAAGCTGATGATTTGCTATTGCTTTCCTACCACCAATGAGAGTTTGCCTGCCAATAACTAACCAGAGTGGCACAGACAACAGACAGCCAACATGCTACCTTCTACCAATCACCTACTAGAGTTGCCTTCCAATCAGCCACCACAATAGCACAAGCAATAGTGAACTGTACAGCTACCCCTCCATAACAATCTCTTCAAATTGCCCAGTGACACCTCAGATATGAGATGCTGGTAGTAACCAGATAACCAGAAATGACAGTGTATAAAGGAAGACAATCACCAGTACACAGCAGTTTACCACCCTGAAGCAGGCCGCAGCAAGTAAGATGAAACATTTGCAATTTAGTTGTTTTAGTAGTTTACAATGATGTGGCTCAGAACCTAAAATTAATTTATCCAAAATGTGTGTATGTGTGCACTTTTTGTGTTTTTTTCATTCTGTTAACACCTAGGAAGAAAATGTCCAAAACCAACTCAGTGCCTTAACTATATACAGAGGGGTTACCTTTAATCCTTCCATAATTTAAATATATTCCATCCACAAACCATGTTCTGCACAGCCAGTCATGAATGATAACATACAACAAAATGTATAAAGCATGGTACATATTATGAGAGAGTGACATCTTTCAGAAATTAATTACTTCATTAATTTATCATGTTCTGTAGATATCATCTTGAAAGAAGACCTTCATAAATTGCATTGACTCAATTTGTACATGTAGTCTCTTACCTGCAGTCTTTGCACCAATGCCCTGGATTAAATTTCAAACTTCTCCACAGTTCTCATAAAGTGAGAACATTTGGCACTGTTGATGGTGATGTGTCCGTAGGATACGGATGTTAAACTCAGCAGCCCCCTTTGTGCTATTCAAGAGGAACAGGCTATGTGTTGACACAGGATTTCAACCTTTCTCTTCTTTCATCGTCATCCAACTCATACATGACACCAGACTGTGCACACACCCATTGCAGTCACTTACAATTGGAAGTTACACTTAGACAACACAAAATGTACATATTTCATGAAGGTTAGTTGTTTACAGGTGTGAAGAATTGAAAACACCTTTCCAATTCAGGAGGCTGAAGCTGCCCTTTAGGGTCTCCTAGGCAGTCATGCCATACCAACTTTACTTGTTAAAATATTGTGTAATGAGTAATAAAAACTTAATTTTCTTTTCAAAAGACAGGTGATAACTAAAATATTCTTGTAGATTATTGGGTGCCTACTTATCTTTCTAATGGTCATGAGTGTGCTCGATAAGTAGCATTTTTTAACAGCACAAATGAAGTAATTCCTAAATCAGATAGTAACAATGTAGGTAGCAGCACAAGTTTCTGCTCTAAGTAGAGATATTTATCGCCAACAGCTGACATAGTGTAGTTGGAAGTTACACCACTGTGCCTGTTATTGCTTTCAGTTCTCTCAGTTCTCATAAGGATGTTGAATTTTCTGATGATTCCAATAATAGTATTTTACTTATAATATTTTTGAATTGTGTCCAGTATGATTCATTATCAGTGCTAGTGATACAGACAGCTTCTGAGGAAACACAGTCTCCACCAAAAAATTCTTTAGGTTGCAAAAAAAGTGATCGGGACTATCTGGAACTTAAAGAAACTAGAAACATATAGATCACACTTCATTCAGCTGGAAATAATGAGCCTGCTAACACCGTACATAATTACATGAGTATATACTTTCTTCAAAGGTGTATCTTTTAAACAGAATTGGGGATCTATGACAAAGTAAACATGGCCATAGTGACAACAGAAGAAACATTTGTAACATGCACATGTCTCAGTCTAGAACAGTGTTACATCAGGAAAGTGCTTCAGAGATAACAGTTAAATTATCCAACAACATTACCTAGTGATTCAAAATAGCACTTGCTTAAAATTCCTTTAAACATAACATAAAATCATTCCTGATTGAGCAATGCTTTTACTCAATAAAAATAATTTTCATTTACAAAACACAGCTTTGGGAACTGAATCTGTAGTCAATGGTAACTTCTACCATTTAAATTGTGTTGCTTCTTACTTGTAATTTATTATTGTAATTTGTGAACTAAAATTTGTCTTTTTTCTCTACCTCTCTCTTTCTCAATTTTGAGTTGTCCTATATATCAAAGTAGTGACCAGGAATAAATGTTTTTCATCTCATCCAGAATTATTATCCAGTGCTGTTGAGTGAGCTGACATAAGAGACAGGCAGCAAGACATTTATATCCAGGGACTGTTGACTTTTGAAATGGCACTGGAACATAGTGTGCTGCAGGGCTCCATACTTGGCCCTCTGCTCTTTTTAATATTTGGTCATACCGTGCTCTTTGCAGATGATACAACATATATGACTGAGGGTAGACTATCAGCGATAAAGAATGCTGATATTTTGTATGAGTTAGTCGAAAAATGGTGCAAAGCAAACAAAATTAAATTAAATGAAAATAAAACTCAGAAAATATCATGCAGGCTTGGTGGCTGTCCCTCCATAGCAAATGTAGATGGTGTCGAACTTCTTCAGGTCACAACTGACAATAAACTGACATGGACCAATCATACTGCAAATGTGTGTTCTAAGCTCTCAACAGTACTTTATCTCCTCAGGAGGCTCAAATGTGTGATAACAGAATAGTACTTAATCACAATATATTATGCATTGTTCCACAGCCACACCATGTATGAACTGCTGTCTAGGGACACACTACTGGTAGCATAAACATATTGCTCATACAAAAGACATCTGTAAGAACACAATCTCTTAGCAAGAAACTTGACGATTGAAGCCCCATTTTCAAGCAGCTGGGAATAGTGACAGTATTTTGGCAGTATGCTTTCAATTCTCATGTCTATACAAAATAAAACAAAGATCCTTCTACAAGAGGTGAGAGATTCACAACTACAGCACAGCACCAACATTTGTAATCCAAGCTGTCACTTAAGTAAGACACTGGACAGTTTTCCAACAGCAGCCATGAACATGTTCAACCATCTACCACTGGATGTTCAAACATTCAAACATTGACCCTGAGGATGTTCAGAGGAAGACTGATGCATGTGCTCAAGCAACATCCAATATATTCTGTATATGAATTTTTGTCTGCAAGTGGAACTGTAGACTGATCCACATGATATCATCACATGTGAAGCTACAAACTGGAAACACTTAAGAACTGTAAATTGTTGTTTATAGCCACTGTTTATAACATCAGTGTTGTGTGACGCTTCTTGTATGTTATCTTAGTTTCAGTGGTGGTTTTAATACATAATTGCTAAGATATGACACATTCAGCCTCTCAATGCTCAATGAATGATGTTGACTTAGTAATAGCAATAGAAATATGTTCTAGTATTCACTGTCTTATTATTTTTGTTTTACAATTCAACCTGGAATATTGCATTCACCCTATATACTACTCTAAACAAGCCATGGCTTGTGAATGACATAGAATTGGTAGCAAAGGCAATTTATGCTAACTACATACCTCCTAACCTCACAATGAATTTGGGAAAAGCAAGGCAGTTGGCAATGTCCAGTGGTGATAGTAATTTAAGCTAGCCTCCCACATTCCAGCTGAGCTATAACTTCTGAATATGGAAAAGATTCCACACAATATCAAAACATTCCAGTTTCATTTCTAGAAATACGTAGCCTGATTTTTTTACATAAAAATTTCCTTTTGTATGTTCTGTGGAACTATTTATGAGCTTAGACCACAGTACATGAATTTATACGTATGCTACAATTGCATGAAATCTACGATGGCTTCAATACTGTGCATCTGCAAAATCTCTCCACAGTGGCAAGCCTCATGTGTCTTACCCTGTGGGGCACCTAAGGTTGGTGTTGGTAGCACATTCAGGTCTCTCCTGACCTGCGGTGGTTGGGAAGGGGTGGGTGGGAGAGGGGGGGGGGGGAGCTGTGCAGCTGTTGGTCGCGTTAGTGTCTAGTTCTTGTGTAATCTCAGTGCAGTACAAAAGCTTCTTTTTGCAGAGAGAGCAATTCTAGTATAAGAGGTTTTCTGTGCAAGAGGAAAACTCACAGAGCATGTGAAGATGCAATTTACATACCATTTTTCTGCTTCAAGGTGATCACATTGTGAGACCATATGTGATTTAATTCAAAAATTCTAAACAACAGCTTCAGTACATGATAGACTGTGAACTGGTAGGCCTACAATATTAACACAACAGAAGCTTGATAACATTACAGACATCATGTTACGGAGTCCACCAAAATCAGTGAGGAGATTATTGCAAGAGGCTACAGTCTCTCATTCAACAATACATAAGGGTGTAATCAAACAATTGGGATGTATGCATAGAAAATTACTGCTGTGAAACAATGACATTGTATGGACCATGGGAAACGAATAGTGCATTTTGAATGGTTTGAGTGATTTGTTTACCAACATGAAGTTGGTGTTTTAGATCAAACGTTTTTCACTGATGAGGCTGGGTTTCACCTGTCGGGCTACATTAATTCCCATAATTCATAGATTTTGCCATCTGAAAATCCACATGCCTTAAGCAAAAAGCAGTTGTGTCCAGAGGAAATCAGAATGGGTATTGGCATAATGCAAGTGCAAATTATAGGGCCGATCTTTTTTTATACTACTGTGACTTTCGATTTCTATTGTTCCCAGACACTTTAACGATTTATTAGCCTACTGAATTAAAACAAGATCAACAAGAGAACTTTTCTCATATGCCACAACAGTCATTATGACTTTTAGATGAAATCTTTGAAGACAGAAAAATTATGAAAGGTCTTTGGCCCTTGTACTCACTGGATCTGTCCCAACCCAACTATTTCCTTTGGGGCGTGGGCAGGAGTGGTGGCAAGGGGGCAAAGGAGAGTCATCATACACTGGATAAAATGACCAGAAATCAGGGAATATATCACTTCAACAGATTCAGTCATTTTTTTTATAATTATGTAGCAATATAGGTTTCAATGTATTTTAAACACACTTTAACAAAAGAATAAGAGTAGCAAATAGCTTACTATCTAAACCAAGAAATATCATGTAAAATGGTATGTTATTATGTATTAATATACACTGGATGTATATCAATGTACGAGTACCACTTACAATAACCAAGAAAGCTAAATCTGCTGGGTGTGCCTACCAACATTTAAACTGCTGACCCCAGACAAAAACTTTGAAATCGCAGGACATCTGGGTCAAAACACATTATTTTTCTGGGCACACACAAATACCGTAGACACGTTTTTACCCAGAACTCCAAAACAATTACCAAAAACTACTTTAAGTGACACCAAATTTTGCCAGTTTGTTGGTGGGGGTCCCCAACTCTCCTTTTGTTAAGTGATATTCCATTCCCCCAAACCCCCTTCCCCCCTCCTCCTGCCATTAGTTCCCCCCCCCCACCCCCACCTTGACTGACTTCTAGAATCACCCCTGGGTGTGGGTGGAACAGTTGTGTATCAAAATAACCCAAAGACAATAGCTGAAATGAAGAGAGTGATAATTAATTACATATGAGACATTGGTAAAGGTGTTCACAAATAAATGTAAACATGCTGAACCACGCAGTCAAGAAAGAGGAAAACATTTCCAGAACCTAGTACGATATTGGTGAGTACAGTGTATTTAATTGTGATTAATAATTAATTAATCTCGTGGTTTTAATTGTAATAATGTCTCCCAACTTAACTGCAGCCACTAGTAGTGAATCCTGGCCTCTAGCTTATACAGTGACATGAATGTGCTGCCTACTTTATGCACCTCGAAAGGCAAGACACATGGCGGAGATACTTTGTGAACACACTGTGTACTTCTTAGCAACCTTTAGTATTGTAACAAATACACGAAGTACGAACATTGATTCATGGAAAATACAATGAGCCATGGTCAGACCAATAATATCCCAAGCATGTGAAGTAAAAATGCATACCATGGTAGTAATTGTATCTATTGGGATTGCACAATTCTTGCATTTCCAGTGGAAAATGTGGAGCTGCATGAAAGATGGTCAGCGTGTTGCCTTCAGTGTATAACAGAAAGCAACACAGCGAGATAGGAGCCTCTTATGTGTTCTTATCCACTGATGACATCAATATTATTATTGTTTCTTTTCTATACTTTTCACTAATAATACATGTACATTGTTGTTGTTGTTGTGGTCTTCAGTCCTGAGACTGGTTTGATGCAACTCTCCATGCTACTCTATCCTGTGCAAGCTTCTTCATCTCCCAGTACCTACTGCAACCTACACCCTTCTGAATCTGCTTAGTGTATTCATCTCTTGGTCTCCCACTACGATTTTTACCCTCCACGCTGCCCTCCAATACTAAATTGGTGATCCCTTGATACCTCAGAACATGTCCTACCAACCGATCCCTTCTTCTGGTGAAGTTGTGCCACAAACTCCTCTTCTCCCCAATCCTATTCAGTACCTCCTCATTAGTTATGTGATCTACCCATCTAATCTTCAGCATTCTTCTGTAGCACCACATTTCGAAAGCTTTACATGTACATTAATCACATGAAATGACTAATTTCTTATTCAATCAAAATGTCTCAATACCGCAGTGTATAATTTTCCAATTATTGATGACAATAGTATAATTGGTTTAGTATAGTTGATTCACCATGAGATATTTTCTTTATAGAAATACTCATGTTTTATGGTACATGCAAACAATGTAAATGTAAATTTTCAAAGATGCTAAAATTTATTTGGTTCTACATTGTTCTAGCTCATTTGAAGTCTTTATTCTCCTCTTTGGAATAAAAGTATTATTTTTTTCCAGAAGGTTCGCACTTCAAAAGTTATTCATACCCAAATTTTCAAGTTCTAGTATCTGAAAGTAAGATTATACTAAAAGTTCACTATAATTGTTTTGCAGTCCTCATGTTTCTGTTTCAAAAGCTGCATACTTTCACTAAACTAATTAGTTAACTGGGTCATTATTCCAATCAGGAAAGGTCACTTTTCTGAAACTTTTTAGTGAACTTTGAGAATCTCATTTTACTTTATTTCAAGTAAGAAATAACGAATGCACATACATACTGTATCTTTGTCATACATTAAAAATGATAAAATCTGTGTTATGTTAGTCATGAATGTCATTTTTTTATCTCGTTTACCATGTATAGCTAATGCTGTATCATATTTTTGTTTCTAGACAAATTGTGCCAATGAATGTCAATAAAAAAATAGTTCACACCAATAGTTCAACCAAATATGGAAGAAACTTTTCTTACTGACTACATTTTCCTTCAGCAGTTAGAAATTTTCATATAGTGTTTTGATTCATTAGACCCAGTTCTTCTGATCCGCATAAGGCCAGACACAGCAGCATCCATTTCACCTGGAATCAACCTCCCAATATCTTCAATTTCTGGTATTTAGTCACTGTAGTCAATTTGTAGCGAAAATCACGGACAAAAATAGAGAGACCTTCTACATATCTTCACGCCTGAGACAAGGATGCTGTTATTTATCTGAGCCACTATGCAGTTTGGGAGTAGAAAAAGTTAAAGAAGCATTAAATGAGAATGTCAGCCAAATCAAGCTGGAAATACAAACATCATTTACGAAGTATATTCTAACAATGTAGTAATATTAAGGAGATCCAGGAAAGAACTATGTAGCACATATGAACAAGGCTATGGGGGCTGCAGAACACAGGACTTGTCTCCTCATAAATGAATCAAAAATAGAAAATCACATCATTAGCATGTATGAAGCTATGGGTAGGAGGTTCAATCCAGGCACTGTGGCAGTGTAAGAGATTACTCATGAGCAATTTCCACAGTAGGCCTGCTTCAGATAGGCATATGAGATGAGGCACAGCTTAGGAAATAGAATGTAGTGGAGGAGGAGCCTTGACAATACGTATACTTCCCTGGGTCTGATCACTGTATGTTAGTGTTGGTTTACCTAGGGTCCTTACAATGACTACCAGAATAATTTCCTGTTTTGTTTGTGTTCTATTTGACATTGTACTCTGACTTTCATAATGTTATTATTAACAGGACTTTAATCTTCCTTTTTCATACAGTATATATTGAATCTAAGACAACCAAATGAACGGTCAGCGTGGTTAAGCACTAGCCACATGGAGGTGGTAAATGGGTACTTCTCCCCCCTCACCCCCCACCCCCACCCCCCTCTCATCACCCACCCAAAGTCAGGAGTCTTCTGACTGGTTTAATGCAGTCCATCATGAACTTCTGTTCTGTGACAATCTCTTCATCTCATTGTACTCTATGTGCTCAATTATTTGTTAGATGTATTCCAGTCTCTATCTTCCTTTACAACTGCTACCTTTACAGCTCATTCAGTTACAATGAAATTCACTGGCTGATTTCTTAACACATGACTTACCATCCTGTCATTCTATCCTTTCCACTTGTCAGTATTTTCATTATACTCCTTTCTTTGCCAGTTCTGAGGAGAACCTCATCATTCCTTACCTTATCAATCTATCTAGTTTTCAGCATTCTTCTGTAGCACTACATCCCAAATACTTCAATTCACCCATTTTTGTAGAATCCATATTTCACTACTGTACAACGATGAATGACTGTGATAAAAGTGGAGCACCAAGAAAACATAGTCAGATTTAACTGTAACTTCCTGCACTTACACACCACCCACATATGTGTAAATGACCAGAGTTCCAAATGTCTGTGAAAGGTAGAACAGCCACTAGAGTAGATTAGTGCTGTTGCATTTAGTGTTGCTACCAGGCTTGGTAGGGTATATAAGAGGTATGAGCGTCACCACATTTTGAGCAGTCAGATACCACATACTAATGTGAGACAGCATTATCAGCATCTGGCAGAGCTTGTCGGGGGTCTCATTGTGGGCCTTCACCTGGATGGCTGATCGAACCATGCAGTTTCCAGATTTCTAGGGCATTCAGATGTGACAACTGTATGATACTGGAATGCATGGAAATATGAGGGCAGGCATACTCATTGTCAAGGTTCTCGATGACCAATGTCTGACTCCCACAAGAGGCAATTGCCATACTGTGCACCAAGCACACATTATGCCCTTCACATCTGCACCTACCAGCCCAGAGCCAGTAATGGAGGCCCTGCAACATTGTGTGTCCGCCTGTGCCAGTGGTCAGAGCCGAGCAACAGTCAGAGTAGGTTGTCAATGATGATTCTCCCAGTAAACCGGCCATAACGATTTTCTTATCTCAAGGACAGGGGTTAATGTTACACCTGTGGCAACTGGGAGAATTATATTCAAGTTCTCCTCCCCCTGGGGACCCACCATCCAGCCCACACACATTAAGCAGTTTTGCAAGTCATATTCACTGCAGCAAGACCCTTGTCTTAACCATACATTCCTTACACCTCCCCTAACCTCCCCCTCTCCCCTTGGAAAAATAGGAAGGCTTAAGAGAAGGTAGGTAGCCCCTGGACCTATAGGAATTGAGATCTCCTCTCCACTCCCTTTGTTATATTATCGATACATTTACTTGAGCCCTCCTTATTATAACTCTGTTTGTCATAGTGAAAGGATCACCATGAAGCTCCAGTAGGTACCAACCAGCACTCTCATGCATAATAAGAAGTATAATACAGTCTGTAAGTATCTGTCCATCAGTTATTAGCAGTAATATTAATCTTGTCTTCTCTTAACGTATATAAACTGAGGTAGTTTCCCAGTGCCTGTCTATACAGGTTGAGTCACCTAAAACTTGCACTGGAAATACTGTAGGAATGGAAAGTGACATTGTCATGCAGTTTCCATAGAATGGATTGGTAGTCAGGGGCTCATATTGCTAGCCAATGAACAGAATGTAATAATATTTAGAAAGCGTATTTCTTCTGTAAATATACACATTTTAAAATGGAACAATGGCTATTGAAATCAACAAACTAAAAATAGGGTAAATTAGAATGTCAGTGGTGTTTGTTACAGGGTTCTAGTACAACATCTACCCCATGGATCCTACTCCTGTTACAGTTCCTGCTGCAAGACTTTCCCTATGCACCATCCTATCACCAAGTATAGCAGCTGTGCACCTGGCAAAACATATACTATCAAAGGGAGAGCCAAGATTGAAACAACACATGTTATGTACCAGCTGTTATGAAAATGCCCTCTCCATGAAGAGCTGCGTGGAAAAGATTATGAGAATTGTGTTAACTTCTGTATATGGGCATTAATACCAGATACTCCAAATGTATCATGAATCTTGTTTAGTGGTGGAGCCACATTTACCAGTAATGGTTGCGTAAACTGCCAAAACATGCACTATTGGTATCTTGACAATCCCAGTCAAGTGGAACACCAGCATTCACGATGTGTAAACATGTGCCCTGAGTTAGGGAACGGTGGTGGTCGTTAGTGTTTAACGTCCCGTCGACAACGAGGTCATTAGAGACGGAGCGCAAGCTCGGGTTAGGGAAGGATTGGGAAGGAAATCGGCCGTGCCCTTTCAATGGAACCATCCCGGCATTTGCCTGAAACGATTTAGGGAAATCACGGAAAACCTAAATCAGGATGGCTGGAGACGGGATTGAGTTAGGGAACCATCACCTCATAGGCTCATTTCTCATAGACAAGCAAAGAAGCCTGATAACAGACCATCTTACATTTATGCTAGAAGACATTCCTCTGCAGATCAGGAGGAACTTGTGCTACTAGCATGATGACTACCCAACCCATAGTGCACAAATCATGTCTTCATGAATGGTTTCCAAATCATTGGATTGGATGCAGGGGACCTGTGCCATTCCCCAGATTTTACATCTGCAGTCATTTGAGATCAGCCACATAGTGAAAAAAACGTGAATCCAAAATATCTTTTGTTTTATTTATTATGCTACAAGTAAAATTTTTCTGAAAAACTGCTTCATAAAATTTTCTTCATTTACAAATAGTACCAGTACACTCTTTTTTGCCTACCTTGGATCAAGCCTAGACATAGACATGACTGTGGGTCTCACAGGAAGCGTGCAAAGGATAAGTCCCTGCAGTCACACTATTCATCTGTGTCCTCAGTGGCTCAGATGGACAGAGCATCTGCCATGTAAGCAAGGTATCCTGGGTTCGAGTCTCGGTCAGGGCACACATTTTCAGCTGTCCCCATCGAGGTATGTAAACAACACCTGTCGACAGCTGAGGGTTTCAATCAATTGCCATTTATTCTTTTTAAAGTTGCATACACTGCTGTAAATAATACATATCAACAATGATCAATAAATAATTTACCCAGTCATAAGAGAACCTACAATGGTCAAGACATCAAGGGACACACCAGCACTCTCTGTTGCAAAACAGTAAGTATTAGTGTTGATGATGATTAATAGGAATGTAGCTGAAAATATGTGTACTTAGCTAATCTTGTTTAGCCATTTCTTGCAGCCAACGTGAAGTCACTGCAGTGACAGCAGCACCCTAACTTGGAAATCATTTTGTTTAACATTAGTTACAGTTTAAATAACAGTAGCTGTAAATGTGTCAGCGTGGGTATGATGTCAGACCAGAATCTATATCCAGTGGTTGTGATCGAAAGTCCATGATGTGGTGGTGCCAAAGTGGTATTATCCATGGATGAATGGGTTTGCCTACGTGATACACCAATGAAGTTGTCCACTTCGTTCCATGGAACTGTTCGCTCCACATCAGTGACACTGTGAGATCGTTTGGTCACAGGAGGAACCTTCCCTGGAACAATTAAAATATATCTACAGGGGCAGACATTTAAAAATCTGGCATACATCATTTATGCAATAGGGCATGCTGTAGAGTGTCGACTAAGATGGCAATCGTGTGTCCACTGATTCTAAGAGATGTTGTGGAGTAATATGTTGGAGTTAGCTCGCCATACTCTAGGGAGAAACCATCGTTCTACTCTGCAGTTGGTTGGTTGGGTTGGTGAGTAAAGGGACTAAACTGCTTTGTTAGCAGTCTCATTTTCCATCATCACACAGGTCTCAGATGAACACTTTACTGCAAAAATCATCAAAAATCTGGGAAAGGAATAAAATGCATAAAATGAACTGTGTAACCACACAGAAGTAGAAAATGAAAGATGCAAGTCAAGAGCATAAACATTAACGAAAAGGGAAAAAACGGCAGAAGGTGTTAAAACAATATATTAAATGGCCTAGGCTGGCTGATCACGAGAATAAAAAAGGATGAGCCAACCACTCTGCAAGACACTGAAATCTCCAGCCTAAAAACACAAGATAAGAGAAACACAGATGGTGAAGAGTACGAAGTCGAACAGACATCAGAGAGAGCGAAGAAGAGCTAAAATGGAGGGTAGGGTGAAGGCCTGGGAAAGAAGGCCAGATGCCCACCCTTAGATTGAGTGATAAAAACGCACGTTATGAATAAAACTTAAAACTAGATGAGCCATTGAGGCAGCATTACCTGCCTCAGGAATGTTAAAAGACTGCCTCAGGGTGGCTAGACTGGGACAGTCCAACAATATGTGGACCACCGTCAGTAACACTGGGGTGAGGCCTTGTGATGTAGGAGATTTCCGTGAGTCAGTCAAGTATGGCTCATGAGGAGCCAGCAAAGGATAACAGAGTCCCTGCAGGTGGCTCTAATAGATGACCTCCACACATTCGGTGTTTTCTTTATAACAAATACTTTATTTGGTGTACTTAGGGAGTCCCATTCACTTTATGATGTAAGACCAATTGCAGATCAGTCTATTATGTGCTGATCTCCAGAGTCGGTTTATGGACAGCTTGTTTAGTTAACGTCTCAGCAAGTTCACTTCCCAGGATTCCAATATGTCTTGGCCACTGGTTTTCAAGGGCATAAACAGATTCCTGGATAGTTATTACCAAAAGATGGCGAAGAAAGCACTGGTCGAGAGCTTGTTGGCTGCTTAAGGAGTCATTATAGATGAGGAAGGACTCACCTGTGTAGAATCGGACATGATTAGCAGCGTGAGAGATGGCTACAAATTCTGCAGTGAACACACTGCATCCATCCAACAAGTGGCACTGTTCAGTATGTCCAGTGTGATCATAAGTGAAGCCAACATGACCATCTACCATCGAACCATTGGTGTATAATGTTTCTGAGCCCTGGCACCTGCTGAAAATAGAGTTAAATTGGTGGCAGAAGGCCGCAGGAGAAACTGAGTCTTTTGGGCCTGGCGATAGGTCCATACGTAGTTGTGGTCAAGTCATGGACCACGGAAGTACACGTGAGTGGCCCTGCAGGAAAGGTGGTAGAGGGAAAGACTCAAGTCCAGTGAGTAGGGGATGGACATGGACTGCAATTGTAATCCCTGATCTCGGCTACCAGTGTGGGGGACGGATTGCCATGTCGTAGAAAAGGACACAGCAATTTGGATGTTTAGGCAAGCTGCAAATATGTGCAGTATAGGTGGCAAGCAGTTGTTGTCGCCTGATCCACAATGGAGGAACCCCAGCTTCCACGAGGAGACTGTTTACTGGCCTCATTCAGAAAGCTCGCGTCGCAAGTCAAACTCCACAGTGGTGTATAGGGTCCAGCAACTGCAATGCTGAGGTAGATGCTGAAATACATAGCAGGCTCCCATATTCAAGACAAGACTGAGCAAAGGCTTTATACAGCTGCAACAGTGTATTCTTTCTGGGCTTCTATGGAAGCAGAGATCTTTGAGCTAAGTGTGCCAAATTGGCCACAGAACTCTGATCTTATTTAAGTATGACCTGCTATATGTAAGTGCTTATAAATAAAAGAGTTAAGAGCTACGTGTGTTTGTGTTCTCTATAAAATACCCTCTATGCTGATGTGAATGCATAGTTGTCATTATGACTGAGTGGACGAAACATTCATGTCACAAGAGTCTTGTAGTAACTGACATGTCCTGTAATGATATCAGGAACTGGAAAAAGAAAAAGAATGGATTCTTACTTTATGATAATACGTTTTAAATGTTGGCTCCTCAGACTGTGGGAAGACTAATCTTGTTCGATCACTATTAACACATCTTGAAGGGATCTACTTCAATTATACTAAAAAATACTATTGCAGACTAAATATCAGCTGTTGCTGGAGATTTTCCATGGTGTCAATGGAGCAACGTAAGAGACATTCAGCGAAAGCAGCAATATTTCACTGTCTGAAAAAAGTAAAGCCAAACAGCATATTCGTATTTGACGACATTACAGTAGAAAATCAGTATCAGGTACGGCAATATTTTTGTTTTGAGAGTCATCTGATAGCTGTTGGCTTCTATTTGAGTTAGACATACTCCAGGAATCCAAACCACTTGGTCAGGGAGAATGTGATCTTTGTTATTGCTTTCAAACAGGACAATGTGAATTAAAAGCAGATTTACAAAGTGCATGTGGAAACTGAAATGCCATCCAATGAATTTGTTACCAAATATAAAGCTCGCTGGTGTAAGGTGCAGTACTGCTTTCTGGTTATTGATAAAACTACTAAACTGAAAATGGTTGATACAGATTCTGCTTAAAACATAGTGTGCCTACACACAACTGTGTCAATATATTGTAGGCTATGGACACAATGACACGCATGGAATCTGCTCATTCTGATGGGATGAAGCACAAGCCAAACATATATGTATATTTCGACAGAAAAATTAAGTCAATCAACACCAAAATAACGAAATTGGATAGCAGTGTCAAACCAGTAGCTACGAGATGTAAATTCCAGGTACACCAGTTGAATGACAGAATCTAGCCATACGTCAATGTGATAAATGAGAATCTTAAACACAATACTGTGGAAATCAAAATGGTAACTGAGAAGGTTCATGAAATTGAGAAAAAATTGAAAATATAAAAAAATCTCCCGTAAATTTTGTGGGAAGAAAAACTTGGGAAGAAGTTACTGAGGCTCTTCTGAGGTTGATCACTGTAGTAAAGGAATAATCGAAAATATTTTCAAACATGTGAGGAGCAGGACGTGTATAAGAATATATAAGCTGTGCGCCATCTCCAATTCGATTTAGAATGCAGTAACATGTTGACAAAACACGAAGTCACTGAGGTGCAGAAGGCCGTTCGTTTGAAATAACAGATGTTAAAAGTTAGGACAGTTGGAACAGGAACAGTCCTTCACTGAAACGTTTAATCCAATAACAAAAAGTATTAAAACAGCTCTCATACACAGCAAATGGAGGAGGAAAAAGAAGAAGAAGAAGAAAAACAAGAACAAGAAGAGAACCAACAAGAAGAAGAAAAAGAAGGAGGATGTACTCTGATATATTTCATCAACAATCACAGTGCTAGTGAATTAGATAAAATAAGTGTTAGCAAGGATCAATTGTATATGGTGAAATAGCATCATATATGCCTAACAAAGCACACCAAGCACATTGAAGGAGTTCAAGCAGACATCCAGTTTAGCGGGATTGACATTCCTAACATCTTGGAACCCCAAACAGCAATTGCTGGAAAAGATTACAATATCTGCTGAAATGTTATCTATGACTATTGTGCGTAGATGAGACAACGCCCCAAATGTACAATTAAAAAGCTAAAATGGAAGGAAAGCTATTAACATTATTAGAATCGAATTAACCAATGTACACAGTGAAGATGAAGGCACTGACATCCAGCAAAAAAAAAAAAAAAAAAAAAAAAAAAAAAAAAAAAAAAAAAAAAAAAACTGAGCTTGTTATCTCTGTTGTATGTATGCTGCGACGATACCAACAAAATCAGAGATTGACTATGGCTACTCACAGAATCGCATGCTGCAGGGATTACACCTGACATGAACAAAATAATATCAATAATTTTGCAGCTTTTAGGGATGAAGATGGTAGTGTGTGTGCTCCATAGCCGTGTTCGCAAAACATTCTTGTGTAGTACAATGTTTAGATGAATTATGACTGGTTGATTTCACGGATTTGAGAGAATATTCATGACTGAATAAAGGTTTCAGATATCTTTCAATGGTCATACACACATATTCCAAATTTTCCTAAGCCCCTCCAATGAAAGCAAAGAATGGGAAGGAAGTTGCTCAGGTGTTTGAACGACTGCTGCAGAATGGAACGAATCAGTTTCTTTATTATGTACAGACCAACCATGGAGGCGAATTCAATAGATATCTCAAGTCAGCAATGGATCAATGTGGAATAAACCAATACTCAGTGCTCTCCCACATGAAAGCAAGTATTGTTGAGTATCCAAACAGATCCACAAAAAACGTGCATGTGAATGCCGTGTAATATTTGTGCTTCATACAAATGGCTGGACATTTCCCATCAAGGTAAGACTTCTCAAATGCAGGTCTCTATTTAGGAATACATGTCAAATCACCTACACTGAATTTCTGCTGCGTGGATCCACAATCAAAATACGATTCTATACTGTATTTAGAAGCCCAGTGTCATGAAGGTCAGTCATATGATTTTTAGCTTGGTTGATTTTAGAGGGGAGGAAATTGTCATATGCCCTCACTTGAAGTAGCAGCATCATTATTGGTATGTAGTATAACCAATCCATACACCAGCCTATGCTCCAATCTGCAAGGGAAGCACATTGTGGTAACATGTCACAATTATGAGTTCCTTAAATTTACAGGTTTGAAACCTCACAATGACATCACTCGATACAGCAGCATCTTTCTTCAATATGATGAATGAATTATTCATCAGCAATATATCTCCCACAGACCTTTTGGTTGAATGACATTTAATAATAACTACGAAGTAAGAATTCTCATCCAACATCAAGATGATTTAAGAGTTCTGAGCAGCATAATACTTGGGACGCTTATGTATGTGGAATGATGGAAGTGCTCCAGTAGAAACATCGCAAGTTACATGTAACGCGTTCAACTTTCGTTTCAAGAAATACAATATGAGCTTAATGACGTCGAAGTCGATGGCGCAAGGGAAACTGGAATCATAACAACACTCAAACCTTACATATCCACATCAAATTTGGGCCTGAATCCTCCACAAAATGCAGAATGGTTCATAGATGGACCAATATGTAATCATGTTAGTACGGGTGTCCCTCTCAAACTGCTTATGGGGTTCTGTAAGGATAATAATCACGTCCTTACTAACGCCAAACTGGAACTGATTTCATTTGAAGTGCTAGAGATAATAATGCATAAATTCAAGAGGCACAAGCCCTACAAAATAAAGTTCTTTTGGAGAAGTTGACATGGAAAATGCCTAAATATATCCGTATTAGATCAGGAGCTTCTGGAACTTTTATGCGTACTGAGTTCTGGAGCTTAGGTGCCATTAAGCTTCCATTCATAGTAACTCTATGAATATCCAGTTCTACTGACGACATTCAATAGAATTTGGACAATAAATACATCCGTTCAACAAGAAATGCCTCGATTCATTATTCTGTTGCTGGAGACAGACAGGAGAAGGCACTTGAAGAATTCTAGAATACTCAACAACTGTAAACTAACCTATGCGAGAGGGTTCCTGAACTGTGTCTATGACCTATACGATAATCTGCAGCTCGACCGGCACAGTAACAACATTAGTCTAGTGCATGATATATACACAATGTTTGACTCTTCTTACTACGAGGATGATGAATATGGATGCATGTTCAGCTCACAGAAGTTTAAAGAACTAGCGCCAATTGTCATGATTGACTGCTCAAAAGAAAATGCGGGCATAAAAACAGCACAGTATTGAATTTGAATCAGCATACATTTATCCTCCAAGAACCATGGCATAAGCATTATTTTTCCACAATCGTTTAATAAATTACTTGCAGGAATCAGACAGTGATAAGTATAAATGGAAAGATACTGCTTAACCCCCGAGGCATTCTGTGGCGGTCTATCAAAGGGCGAATATTGTGCAGATGTGCAGCTCTTCTATGACGATTGTGGACAATTTGCGTCTAAAGATGTTGCATTCGTCGCGTTCACCAACACTAGACGAGTATTGGCGATGTTATCCTCTATCGTTGCTTTGCCCAGATCGTTTAGGACATTAGAGAGTGGCAAGGTTCGTCAGACGGCTCCTTGTTGACTCGTTTTCACCAGGAAAGCGTTGGAATGACGCGAGAATGCAGTGTGAAGGAATGGTGACATCACTCCAAAACTACAATTATCAAAACAACATATAAAAATGTTGTGGTTACGTGACATATTCAAAAGTGTATCAGTAAGGAATCGTGAAGAAAATAACCGCCCACCTATTCAAAGACCTAGGGAAAGGAAAATGCATGATGGAGAAATGCTTGACGCCTGATAGTACACTCGAGGATCTGACGTGCCCTATTGGTTCCCCAAACGATGACTCATAGCCAACCGGCGAATGAATTTTGCGAATTTAAGTAGTAGTTTTTTCTCTCTCTTTATGTGTTTGTGTGTGAATAGCGCTGTTATCCAACGTAATGCTTTTTTACTGTTTGTTGTTGAACTTTTCATTGACACTGCCATATTGAAAATGGATAGCTACAGCCAAGTACAGTAACTACTAACTCCACACCACAGTCTATTACCGAAACTGATTCGCTATATTGGAGGAGGAGGAGAGAGTTCAATACCTAGTCCTTCCACATTGGAGATCCGTTATTTGAGCTGACGCCTTTCTTCAGTGTTCTCATGGAATTAACTCCAGTCATTAAGAGGAGGAGGAGGAGGAGATTAGTGTTTAACGTCCCGTCGACAACGAGGTTATTGGAGCGCAAGCTCGGGTGAGAGAAGGATGGGGAAGGAAATCGGCCGTGCCCTTTCAAAGGAACCATCCCGGCATTTGCCTGAAGCGATGTAGGGAAATCACGGAAAACCTAAATCAGGATTGCCGGAGACGGGATTGAACCGTCGTCCTCCCGAATGCGAGTCCAGAATGCATAAGTAGTAGTTCTTTCTTTCCATTCTACAATAACATGTTTCTCCACAGACACCCTTGCATATATTATCATTTACACGAGCTGTTAAATGTTTCTAGGTGCACTCGATGACGATGATAATGACAGTAAAGTCGAATGGATTAACGCAGCTGCTGCAGGGATTCAATGATACCTTTCTCTAGTACTTTTTCTCTAGTCGTTGAGGGGCAAATATGTATTTAATAAACCTGAAGCTATCATTCTTATTATATCCTGACCCTTTCACTACAGAGTATAAGTGAACCGTAGGACAAAAATATTGTTTATAATAATTTGTTTATAGCAAATCTCAACTTCTCTCTATGGTGCACAGACATCGAAACAATAGGCCTAAGTAACTGCTCTAATTATAGATGTTGAGTTGGGGGTGGGGGAGCTTCAATGTTATTGGACCAAGGGAGTGAGCATTTCCTCGTCAATTTTTTGTCAGACAAGTGTCTGTCGACCACTTGATCATTATCGGGTTACGTCGCGATCTCGAATGTATCACACAGAATTGCCACAGGAGCGTGGGTAGCATGGGGGTGGCCTGGGTGACCTCGAGTATAACTCAAACACTTACCTCTAATGCGGAGGCTGAATGAGGGTTCCGGGGTGGGGGAGGGGGGGGGGCGCATGGGGTAGCCGCGCGGCCTAGGGCGCCTTGTCACTGTTCGCGCGGGTTCCCCTATCTGAGGTTCGAGTCCTCCCTCAGGCATGGGTGTGTGTTGTCCTTAGCGTAAGTTAGTTTAACTTAGATTAGGTAGCGTGTAAGCTTAGGGACCGATAACCTCAGCAGTTTGTTCCCATAGACTCTTACCACAAATTTCCAAATCTTCAAGTGTAACATGATACCCCTGACCTTGAGATAAGAAACCTGTTGTAACCAGATCGCAGGTAGAACTGGCACTGATAACCTGCTATCTAAACTAGGGAATTACCGTCCCACGCGAAGGCTGCCGTGAACCCCACCACAACACAAACAACTCCGCGTCGAGTGATGCCGTGACAGCAAGCATGAACTACTAATAAATGGCGTCGCAATGTGTGCAATGAAGACTCGTGGTCCTGCGCTACCCTGGATGACCATCAGTGACTACGGCGGCGAGCTGGGGCTGCTCTCGTTTTTTAGTGTTTTGGAGATGCACAGTAGTGTACCCTTTGTGTCATGATATGGAGAACCAGCGCGTATGACGTAGGTCACTGCTGGTAGTGATGAGGGAACTCTAACGGCAAAAGGGTACGCCACGGACATCCTATGTCATCGTGTGTTAACTCTCATGTGACAGTATCGTGGTGACATTCTTTTAACAGGACAACACTCGCCCACACATAACAAGTGTCTCTATGAACTGTCTGCGTAAGGCTGAGATACTCCAGTGGCCAGCAAGACCCCGAAATCTGTCCCTGATAGAAAATGTATGGGATCAAACTCGGACGTCAACTCTGTCGCAGTGTCAGGACCCAGGATATAAAGTTCAAAAACGGCTCTGAGCGCTATGGGACTTAACATCTGAGGTCATCAGTCCCCTAGAACGTAGAACTACCTAAACCTAACTAACCTAAAGAGATCACACACATCCATTCCCGAGGCAGGATTCGAACCCGCGACCGTAGCGGGGATATCAACTATTAGTTAAAACTGCTACGGCCCACCTTGCCCCACGAGAGGGTGCAACGGCTTTATGATACTCTTTCCACTCTTTCCAACCGTATCAGTGCATGCACCGAGGTCAGAGTGGGCTCATACGCCAAATTCTCTGTAAATGTGACTCAATCATTCGCAGCCACTCAAATAACATCACATACCCTCTCATTTCGTGACTTCGTTTCCTCCTCGCCTTCTGGGTGCTTCACTTTTTTGCGAGGCAGTGTACTCCTAAACTTTTTTCCTTTATGGCTCTGAGCACTATGGGACTCAACTGCTGAGGTCATTAGTCCCCTAGAACTTAGAACTAGTTAAACCTAACTAATCTAAGGACATCACACACATCCGTGCCCGAGGCAGGATTCGAACCTGCGACCGTAGCGGTCTCGCGGTTTCAGACTGCAGCGCCAGAACCGCGCGGCCACTTCGGCCGGCTTTTTTCCTTTATAAAATCAATACAGGACTTTATGACTCAGTGGTAAGAATTCTATTTTATATATATATAGCATCCCGTCTTCAGACCAAAAGTGGCCCATCGGGACCATCCGACACCCGTGTCATCTTCAGCTGAGGATGCGGATAGGAGGGGCGAGTGGACGTTATGATGATTTTCTGCGAACGGATCCGCTACTAGTCGGTCGGGTAGCTCCTCAGTTGGCATCACGAGGCTGAGTGCACCACGAAAAACGCCAACAGCGCATGGCAGACCGTATGGTCACCCACTCACGTGCCAGCCACGCCCGACAGCGCTTAACTTCGGTGATCTAATGGGAACCGGTGTATCCACTGCCGCAAGGCCGTTGCCCAAGAATTCTAAATGTGTTGTAGGCGCCTCTTTCGTCCCACTCATGCAACGTAAGCTTTAAAACTGATTTGTTCGATTCTTGTCTGTTTCATTTTGAAGATGATTTTGTCCACGTGTCTACTTCATTCAACATTATGTAGGGATCTAGGACACTGAGGAGCGGTGTCATTGGAAAACAAGGCCGTTGCCCAAGAATTCTAAATGTGTTGTAGGCGCCTCTTTCGTCCCACTCATGCAACGTAAGCTTTAAAACTGATTTGTTCGATTCTTGTCTGTTTCATTTTGAAGATGATTTTGTCCACGTGTCTACTTCATTCAACATTATGTAGGGATCTAGGACACTGGAAGAGCGGTGTCATTGGAAAACAAAATACACTTCGTGTATACCTCGGTTGGAAGGAAGATCAAGAGACGGACGTCTACATCTACATCTACATGTATACTCTGCAAATCACATTTAAGTGCCTGGCAGAGGGTTCATCGAACCACCTTCACAATTCTCTATTATTCCAATCTCGTATAGCGCGCGGAAAGAATGAACACATATATCTTTCCGTACTAACTCTGATTTCCCTTATTATATCGTTGTGATCGTTCCTTCCTATGTAGGTCGGTGTGAACAAAATATTTTAGCATTCGGAGGAGAAAGTTGGTGATTGCAATTTCGTGAGAAGATTCCGTCGCAACGAAAAATGCCTTACTTTTAATGGTTTCCAGCCCAGATCTTGTTTCATTTCTGTGACACTCTCTCCCATATTTCGCGATAATACAAAACGTGCTGCCTTGCTTTGAACTTCTCGATGTACTCCGTCAGTCCTATCTGGTAAGGATCCCACACCGTGCAGCAGTATTCTAAAGGAGGACGGACGTGCGTAATGTAGGCAGTCTCCTTAGTAGGTCTGTTACATTTTCTAAGTGTCCTGCCAATTAAACGCAGTCTTTGGTTAGCCTTCCCCACAACATTTTCTATGTGTTCCTTCCAATTCAAGTTGTTCGTAATTGTAATACTCGTACCAAGGTATTTAGTTGAATTTACGGATATTAGATTAGATTGATTTATCGTGTAACCGAAATTTAACGGATTCCTTTTAGCACTCATGTGGATGACCTACACTTTTCGTTATTTAGGGTCAACTGCCACTTTTCGCACCAGTCACATATTTTTTCTAAATCGTTTTGCAGTTTGTTTTGATCTTCTGATGACTTTATTAGTCGATAAACGACAGCGTCATCTGCAAACAACAGAAGACGGCTGCTCAGATTGTCTCCCAAATCGTTTATACAGAAAAGGAACAACAAAGGGCCTATAACACTACCTTGGGGAACGTCAGGAATCACTTCTGTTTTACTTGATGGAGAGACAGCAGAAAATTTTTCCGCCGATCCGTATGTTGGTTGGTTGAATTGCGAAAGGATACTAAACACCGAGGTCATCGGTCCAGTCGGATCAGGGAAGGACTGGGAAGGAAGTCGGCCGTGCCCTTTCAAAGGAACCATGCCAATATTTTCCTGAAGCGATTTAGGAAAATCACGGGAAACCTAAATCTGGATGGCCGGACGCGTGTTTTTAACAGTCGTGCTCCCGAATGTGAATCCAGCATGCTAATGCAGCGCAACCTCACTCGGTCGGCTGATCCATTTGCGAGTAGAGGAAGACAAGGTGCAGCTAATAATGGAATGAAGAAAAGGATGGAAGCAAGACTAGGCTTTTACATCCCGCATAAGCCGAGATCATTAGAGGAGGAGGAGCACAAGCTCGGATTGGGGAGGACTGGCTGCCATTCCATTTCAAAGGATAAAGTAATTTTTAGAAATTACGAAAAACCAAAATCTGGCTGCTCAGACGGAGGTTTGAAGAACCTCTACCACCCAAATACCGCCCCAGCTCTCTCTGCATAGTTGGAATAAGCCACCGTCATGCTCTGTACAGCTGTTTACAGAAAATATATGCAACTTTTGAATATTTATATACAGTGCTGGAAGCCTTAAATAAATACTAACTAGATAAAAAGCTTCATCTCGAAAACATCTCTCAGTTAGGAATACAAAGCTCTCGCACTACATTATATCTGACTCTGCTGGAGAACAAGCGACAGAAAAGCTCTGTTGCCACTCTCTTTCTGTTTTCAATTATATTTTATCAAAATTATTCCGCAGGTTAAAAGTCTGATTTGGCTTGCATTAAGATTAAGCTGCAACTACTGAGAGAATTCTGTCCCTTTCTCACTTTAAATACGGTGATTCTGTGTCGCTGCTAAGTGTTAAAAAATGGTGCACATGGCTCTAAGTACTATGGGACTTAACATCTGAGATCCCCTAGACTTAGAACTACTTAAACCTAACTAACCTAAGGACATCACACACATCCATACCCGAGGTAGGATTCGAAGCTGCGACCGCAGCGCCGTTCGGGAATGAAGCGCCTAGAACCACTCAGCCACAGCGGCCGGCTGTTAAGTGTTGCCTTGCAGTCGTGAGCTTCATGAGATTTCTGGTTCAAGCGAAAGTAGTACCACGGGAGCAACGTCTACGATCGTTCTCTCTCTCTACGACACACACAAACACACACAAACACACATACATACACACACGCACACGCACATGCACACAGTTCCCCTATGAAGAGATCTGAAAAAGAGAAAAGCAGAACACGTTAGTCCGGGGAAAAGCCTATGTGCCATCGTCATAAAAAAAAAGAAGAAGAAGAATCGCGGAGAAACCAGCCTTTGGTCTAGGTCACCGCAAAGTGCTTGACGTGTTAGCTCTCGACGCGCAGTCGGCTAGTTCGCATGTTGGTGGAGGAACTAGTTTTTGTCATTGGAATGTGGCCGCCAGCGAAAAGAGAAGGGACGGCCTTCAGCAACTTAATACCAGGCTGATCGCCGAGGTACTGAATAAAATAAATTTTTCGGTCCATTGTCAAAAGACGTGAGGACTGCTAATGTTGACACAACACACTGAATCGTGAAGCAAATTAGGCTTTTCAGTAAGAGGCATACTACATGTGAGCGGTTGCTTTTTCCTTGCATCCTCTTTTTATCTACATTTTGACAATGATAAAGAATAAAACGAAATAATGTATGGCATCACTCGTAATATAAACTGGAACTCTGTTACCCATTTTACTCGACGCACGCATGCTCCAGTAAATACTGGAAAGACCTTTCAGCATACCCCTCACACTAAGCTTCTTATTTAAATAGCAAAAATCAGTGGCAGTTTACGTTCCACATCATCTTCATCAACATCACCATCGTCGACACCTATTAGTAGGGCAGGGTATGCTCCTGCTCTGTGACTACACTAAATTATCGACGATACGGTCAATCCGAATCTCTCGTTCCTAAGGGTTTTTGCTTGGGGTCTTACTTGGCAATGTAATATCGGCCATCGTAATAGCATACCGAAGTCGTTTAAATTGGTGCGTCCGTAAATCACATATCATTTCCTCTATATATCACTCATTTCTCCACTTCTGGCTTTGTTCCTCAAGGTTACTACAAATTAGGGCAGCCGGTCATTCCATAGGACGTCTAAATGTGTTTTGGTCCAAGCTTATTGGATTTACTTAAGGCTTGTAATTTTATATGACGGTGAGTGTTTTTCAGCACTTTTGGGAGGGAACTACTTGAGTTCCTGGTAGTTAGCAATACTTAGCTAGAGACTGCAGTTAGTGCAAACAGGAATCGGCCATTGGAGATGCATTAATTATGCTCCAGAGGGTGACTGGCCAGAAGATATATATCTTAAAACGCTAATATCCACTATAACAGGTATCTTCAACCACTCCTTAACCACAAGCGATTATCCTCAGGCCTGGAAATAAGAACAAGTTAAGCCACTACCAAAAAATATTTCCACAGCACCCGCTGATTACCGAACTATTTGCATTCTTCCTGCACTGTCCGAGGCCTTACAGCATATGGGCCAAGACCATCTAACCCCGAAAGACCTACTAGGCGAGTACCAATCCAGTTTCCGTAAATATCGCAGTACAAGTTCTGTCTTAATAAAGTACCAGACGACCTGATGTTTGCCATGGATGCAACAGGCGACTATCGTGTGCTTCTTAGACATCAGTAAAGCATTTGACACTGTCGACTTGGACATTTTACTTGCCCAACTTACCAGCCTACGTTTCTCGCCAAGTGCAGTGCAGCGGTTTCACTCATACATAACGTCTCTCCAGCAATGCGTCATGTCCGGCACTATACAGCCACAATGGAGGCAGGTAACGTCAGGGATCCTTCAGGGTTCGGTATTAGGTCCTATATTCTTTTCATTGTATGTCAGTGATGTGTCATTCCTTTTTGTCCTGCAGATAGCAGATGAACGATGATGACCTGTAATTGTATCTGTGTGCAAAACCTACAAACCAGAAGGCAGCTATCGACAGCAGCAAAAGTTGTACAAGTACTGCCAGAATTGACTTTATCTGTCACAGACAGTATTACTAATTTATACTGTCATTATGTACACTCAAACCTTTTTAATACTATCTATTCTATTAAGTTGTTGTTTCTTAAGTAACTATGATTTAAAAAGTTACTGTATGTGTGAAATCGCGGTTCGATGTAAGAGAGGGCATGATGGTCCTAATCAGATCTGGTGAAATAAATAAATAAAATAAATGTAACGATTTTACTAAGCGGTTTTGGAGCTCTCAAAATTACATCTACATCTACATCTACATTCATACTCCGCAAGCCACCCAACGGTGTGTGGCGGAGGGCACTTTACGTGCCACTGTCATTACCTCCCTTTCCTGTTCCAGTCGCGTATGGTTCGCGGGAAGAACGACTGTCTGAAAGCCTCCGTGCGCGCTCTCATCTCTCTAATTTTACATTCGTGATCTCCTCGGGAGGTATAAGTAGGGGGAAGCAATATACTCGATACCTCATCCAGAAACGCACCCTCTCGAAACCTGGCGAGCAAGCTACACCGCGATGCAGAGCGCCTCTCTTGCAGAGTCTGCCACTTGAGTTTATTAAACATCTCCGTAACGCTATCACGGTTACCAAATAACCCTGTGACGAAACGCGCCGCTCTTCTTTGGATCTTCTCTATCTCCTCCGTCAAACCGATCTGGTACGGATCCCACACTGATGAGCAATACTCAAGTATAGGTCGAACGAGTGTTTTGTAAGCCACCTCCTTTGTTGCTGGACTACATTTTCTAAGCACTCTCCCAATGAATCTCAACCTGGTACCCGCCTTACCAACAATTAATTTTATATGATCATTCTACTTCAAATCGTTCCGCACGCATACTCCCAGATATTTTACAGAAGTAACTGCTACCAGTGTTTGTTCCGCTATCATATAATCATACAATAAAGGATCCTTCTTTCTATGTATTCGCAATACATTACATTTGTCTATGTTAAGGGACAGTTGCCACTCCCTGCACCAAGTGCCTATCCGTCGTCCTGCAGATCTCGCGAAGATAGCAGGTGAGTGATTGATACTGAGGGGGGAGCTGATATTTTAAAAGAGTGTTGAGTGTATCAAGTCGGGAGTGGGCGATCTGTAGCAATCGGACTTGTTCAGCCTGTGCGGAAAGCTTCGAAAGTTTTCACAAGTCTGCTCCCGCGCGCGGTAACAGAGAATGGCATGGTCATTAGTCGGTTTCCTAGGCGTCTGTAGCAATTTAGTGGGCATTCAGCATTGGGCAGGAAGAGGCCGAGCAGCCGGACGTGGAGCCCTTAGCTAGTTGGTGGTGGTGTTTAAACAACGAGCCAGACCTGTCGAGGTCTAATAGAAGACAACAAAATCTGTTTGCTCAGTAGAAACTGGACGTCTGGTGGTGATTCATGTGTCGTCCTCGTTTTTGAATTTAGACCGTTATTGTATTACATGTAAATAAAGAACTATCGACAGAAAGATATAAACCACTTGGAGACGGTGCAGTGGCTGTCTGCTGTTCTCGTTTTCCAATCTAGTTTTAGGATGTGAGACGTTTTTGAAAGTAGGTGGATTGCTACAGGACACTGTATCGCTGGGGAAACCGAGGCTGGTGACCCTGAATTAGACTAAATTCGCAGTGTAGGAGAACAGAGGATAAATCAGAGTCCACCAAGAAAAGTTTCTGGGCAAGCTGGTGGAGCAATACGTCACGTCATTTGTCCCATACGCTGCCCGTTGTAAATGCTTTCTGGATACTGGCCGCGCTATTTATGGAATTCCGTGCTACATCAGGCAATCTCCAAGGATGAGATGGAAGGGACGCTACAAATTTTCTCTTCAAGACAATTTTGTGTGAGTGTACTATTCTCTACATCGGCCAAAACAAAAATCCGAGCCGGCCTTGAAGACCCAACGCTACCGATCGGCTGCCGTGTCATCCTCACCCCTTAGGGGTCACCAGATGCGGATATGGAGGGGCTTGTGGCCAGCACACCACTCTCCCGGACGTTGTCAGTTTCGCTTCTTCTAAATCAAGTAGCTCCTCAATTGGCCTCACAAGGGCTAATTGCACCCTGCTTGCCACCAGTATTCGATAGACCTCGACAGTGACCCATACAAGTGCTAAGCAAGCCCGACAGACCTCAACTTCGGTGATCTGACGGGAACCAGTGTTACTGCTGCGGCAAGGCCGTTGGCTCTCTACTTCAACAGTACAGAACAACTGCGTTTCCGGACGGTTATAATGATATGCTTTTCAAATTCTTTATCATTTACTGCACACAATTCGATGAAAAGTATCCAGGCACCCCCATGTTATGTGGAACTGACCATTAGATGACACGAGAGGCAGACCTATCAGCATAAATAGTGGCCGGGACTACTTTGTTATGAGTAGAGAAGCATTAGAGTGGCAGTAACAGCAGAACGGATCGATCAGGGGAACTCAATGACTTTGAACAGGTATCAGTCATTGGATGTCATCAACCATTATAAGCTGATCAAGTCGGTTGTTGGTGATATGACTAAACGCGAAGCAAAGATCACAGCTGAAGTAAAGCCAGACAGACCTCACGGACGGAGACCGTGGAGTATTGCGGAGTGCGGTTGTAAAAAATCGCATGAAATTAGCACAAAGAATCACTCGTGAGTTCCACAGTGCCACCAGCAGTCCAGATACCACAATGACTGTTCTGAGGGGGTAAAAAAAAGGGGTGTAATGGTTGAGCAGCTCCTCGTAGGTTACACATTTCTAATAAATTAGAAGCGCTAGTTTGCTTTTGTTCTACAGTAGTTTTTGTTCAAAAATGGTTCAAATGGCTCTGAGCACTATGGGACTTAACATCTATGGTCATCAGTCCCCTAGAACTTAGAACTACTTAAACCTAACTAACCTAAGGACAGCACACAACACCCAGCCATCACGAGGCAGAGAAAATCCCTGACCCCGCCGGGAATCGAACCCGGGAAACCGGGCGTGGGAAGCGAGAACGCTACCGCACGACCACGAGATGCGGGCATAGTTTTTGTTCTACACATTTCTGTAGACAGCGGTAAAGGTCAGTTGAGGCGGTGTAAATAGCGACGCCACGGGACAGAGTATGAGTGGAAACGAGTGATCTGGAGTGATGAATCATGCTGTATCCTGTGGCGACATGATGGAGAGGTTTAGAAAACGCCTGGGGAACCTTACCTGCCGTCATGTGTTGTGCCAATACTGAAGTACGGAGATGGTGGTGTTACGGAATGGGGGTAATATTCGTGATTAACATTTGGTCCCCTTACAACAACTCAGAATCTGCTATACAACAATGAACACATTTTTCAGCATTGTGTATGACGTATAGTAGAGGAAGAAATCGGATACGACGACTGTTTGTTATCAGCTTGACGATGCACCCTGTCATAAAACAGCATCTGAGAGTCAATTATTTGTGGATAATATCATCCCTCAAGTCGACTGGCTGTTCAGTGTCCCGGCAAGAGCCAAATGAAACAGCTTTTGGATGAGCTAGAAAGTCGACTTCAGACCCCAATGTATTACATCGCTATATTCTCTGTTTTCGGTTTTTTGGGGCGGCCGCTGTGGCAGAGCGGTTCTAGGTGCTTCAGTCCGGAACCGCGCTGTTGTCCCATGGTGCTTAGAACCATTTGAACCATATTTTTCAGTTCTTGGGGAAGAATGGGCTGTCATCCTCCAAAGACGTTCAGGCACCACATTAAATAGTTCTAATACAAGGGGACTGATGAACTCAGATGTTAAGTCCCATAGTGCTTAGAGCCATTTGCACCGTTTTTTTCGGTTCTTGGGGAAGAATGGGCTGTCATCATCCACAGACATTCAGACACGACATTAAATTATCCCCAGCGCAGCTTTACCCGTTATAAAGACGGACGGCCGATATGGCCGAGTGGTTCTAGGAGCTTCAGACTAGAACAGCACGCCTGCTACGGTCACAGGTTCGAATCCTGCCTCGGGCATGGTTGTGGGTGATGTCCTTAGGTTAGTTAGGTTTAAGTAGTTCTAAATCTAGGGGACTGCCGACCTCAGATGTTGTCCCACACGGCTTAGAGCCATTTGAACCATTTTTATAAAGACGAAGGGTAAACACACTCCATATTAATGTCCAGTAATAGGCATCCGGATAATTTCGATAGTATATGTTTTGTATTTCCTGACAACTTTATTTTAATCAGCAGATGCATAAGTTATCGAAAGAAGTGCAAGGTTCTAGAATGAAATTTTCGCTCTATAGCGGAGTGTGCGCTGATATGAAACTTCCTGGCAGATTAAAACTGTGTGCCGGACCGAGACTCGAACTCGGGACCTTTGCCTTTCGCGGGCAAGTGCTCTACCAACGGAGCTACCCAAGCACGACTCACACCCCGTCCTCACAGCTTTAATTCCGCCAGTACCTCGTCTCCTACCTTCCAAACTTCACAGAAGCTCTCCTGCGAGCCTAGCAGAACTAGCACTCCTGGGATTTTATCTCTGCCTCGTGATGACTGGGTGTTGTGTGATGTCCTTAGGTTAGTTAGGTTTAAGTAGTTCTAAGTTCTAGGGGACTGATGACCATAGATGTTAAGTCCCATAGTGCTCAGAGCCATTTGAACCACAGCACTCCTGGAAGAAAGGATATTGCGGAGACATGGCTTAGCCACAGCCTGGGGGTTGTTTCTAGAATGAAATTTTCTCTCTACAGCGGAGTGTGCGCTGATATGAATATTTCCTGGCAAATTAAAACTGTGTGCCCGACCGAGACTCGAACTCGGGACCTTTCACTTTCGCGGGCAAGTGCTAGGTTCGCAGGACAGCTTCTGTGAAGTTTGGAAGGTAGGAGACGAGGTACTGGCGAATTAAAGTTGTGAGGACGGGGCGTGAGTCGTGCTTGGGCAGCTCAGTTGGTAGAGCACTTGCCCGCGAAAGTTTCAAGTGCAAGGTTAATTGTTTGTACACCATTCGACAAGAAAGTCATTAACGGGCCATGTAAAACCTTACGGAAATCTTTGTTAGCTCCTCGTTTCAATAACAACCTAAATCCAGTTTCCGCACGAATTTCAGGACATAATTTTGCCAGGAACTATCATGGTTACTATAAGTGAGCATACGTCGGTGTCACTGTGGAAATGTTGCCTAGCCGCGGGAGAGAAACCAGCCACGATTCTCGGAACGAGGGTCCCACTTGTTAGCAGAGGTAGGAAAAGTGAATGGGAGCTCGTGCTCCCACCCCTAGACACGCGCGACGTCCCGGCAGCACGCGACGAGTCCCAGGAAAGTGAAACCCACTGCTGACTGGGAGGGGCGGCCGCGTCCACTCTGTAAAGCTGTGGGCCACCCCGCCCTAGTGCTCACTGTACCAGCAGCCCACATCGCAGCACGAGCGCCGCGTCCAGCCCCGAGAGCCCTGCCCAGCCGCAGTAATGGCCCTACACAACTGTACCGTGAGTGACCAGCAATGCGTAAATATCCGTAATGATAACGGAACGTGTGAGGGATCATCTGACTTGTTCACTACAGACGCAGAGCGCTATGTACTTCGCGAGATTTGTCTCTACCCTTCACTACTTTTTGTAGGTGTGTTGCTGTTCTTTGCCTACAGGTACTACGGGCGCACGTTACGCTATGTAAATGGATCTGATAGTTTAATGACTCTTTACATTTCTGGCTGATCTCTTTGTATAAATCTAGCAATTCTTCTTGCAGACATCAGTCAGACGCAGACGTTACGGTCATTCTCGTTTTCAAGAACGGTCGTCGGAGGAATGCATACGATTCTAGGCCCACATTGCCGACATCAGTCTGTAGTACATGTGGCACATATTTTACGCTTATGCATTATGACGCTTTTGGAGAATTAAAATGTCCGATGTAAATGTCAATACGTATTTTATAAACACAGATCTTGCGAAACTCAATTATCTCTGTTCGTCCGTGAGATCCAGAGTGCTTTAGACAAAAGCTCCCAGTTTGATGCAATGTCGTGTTGTGAAAACAGTACGACCTTACCGCGAATCTGACCAGATTCGTGACTGGATTAATGACTTCGTTGCACATAGATCTCAGCACATAGTTCTTAAAGTACGAAATTGTCAGAGGTGAAGGTAATTTCGGGATTACACCAAAAGAGTGTTATTAGGAAAGTTACTGTCAACAACTCATACTCTACTGGCCATTAAAATTGCTACACCACGAAGATGACGTGCTACAGACGCGAAATTTAATCGACAGGAAGAAGAAGCTGTGATATGCAAATTATTAGTTTTTTCAGAGCATTCACACAAGGTTGGCAACGGTGGCGACACCTACAACGTGCTGACACGAGGAAAGTTTCCAACCGATTTCTCATACACAAACAGCAGTTGACAGGCGTTGCCTGGTGAAACGTTGTTGTGATGCCTCGTGTATGGAGATGAAATGCGTACTATCACGTTTCCGACTTTGATAAAGGTCGGATTGTAGCCTATCGCGATTGCGGTTTATTGTATCGCGACATTGCTGCTCGCGTTGATCGAGATCCAATGACTGTTAGCAGAATATGGAATCGGTGGGTTCAGGAGGGTAATACGAAACGGCGTGCTCTATCCCAACGGCCTCGCATCACTGGCAGTCGAGATGACAGGCATCTTATCCGCATGGCTGTAACGGATCGTGCAGCCACGTCTCGATCCCTGAGTCAACAGATGGGGACGTTTGCAAGACAACAACCATCTGCACGAACAGTTCGACGACGTTTTTGCAGCAACATGGACTATCAGCTCGGAGACCATGGCTGCGGTTACCCTTGACGCTGCATCACAGATAGGAGCGCCTGCGATGGTGTACTCAACGACGAACCTGGGTGTACGTATGGCAAAACGTCATTTTTTCCGATGAATCCAGGTTCTGTTTACAGCTTCATGATGGTCGCATCCGTGTTGGCGACATCGCGGTGAACGCACATTGGAAGCGTGTATTCGTCATCGCCATACTGGCGTATCACCCGGCGTGATGGTACGGGGTGCCATTGGTTAAACGTCTTGGTCACCTCTTGTTCGCATTGACTTCACTTTCAACAGTGTACGTTACATTTCAGATGTGTTACGACCCGTAGCTCTACCCTTCATTCGATCCCTGCGAAACCCTACATTTCAGCAGGATAATGCACGACCGCATATTGCACGTCCTGTACGGGCTTTCTGGATACAGAAAATGTTCGACTGCTGCCTGGCCAGCACATTCTCCAGATCTCTCACCAATTGAAAACGTCTGGTCAATGGTGGCCGAGCAACTGGCTCGTCACAATACGCCAGTCACTACTCTTGATGAAGTGTGGTATCGTGATGAAGCTGCGTGGGCAGTTGTACCTGTACACGCCATCCAAGCTCTATCTGACTCAATGCCTAGGCTTATCAAGGCCGTTATTACGGCCAGAGGTGTTTGTTCTGGGTACTGATTTCTCAGGATCTATGCACCTAAATTGCGTGAAAATGTCAGTTCTAGTATAATATATTTGTCCAATGAATATCCGTTTATCATCTGCATTTCTTCTTGGTGTAGCATTTTTAATGGACGGTAGTGTATTAACGATTCAGCGTAGGGGTGGGCAATAATTCTGGCTCGGGGGCCACTTTGTGGAAGCGGATGTTATCGGAGGGCCGTACCTTTTAAAACGATTGCACGTGTTCCATACGTATTCTGACTGTCCTGGTGGTTCGTATAGAAACCATTAACGGACCGCACGCGCCCCGCGAACTGCTACTTGCCTACACCTGATCTAGCTCATAATATTTGAAACTTCGTTACGCGAACGATACTGTTGTATACAGCGAGGTTGAAACGCTACTAGAATGCACCGAAATGCATCAAGACCTTCGAAGGATCGATGTTCGGTACAGCGACTGCCAGTTGATCTCGCACGATGCGAAGAGACCTACTGCCATTCGATTGCACGACTCACGACAGATCTCTGAATACGATAACAAGCGAAAAATACGTGGAGGTAGCCATCCAGAGCGACATAAAGTGCAGTGACCACATAAAACGAATTGTTGAAATAACAGATACCAGGCTAAGATTCTTTGGAAGAGACATAAGTAAATCAAATTTTGTCCACAAAAGAAGTGACGCGTGAATTTTGATCGACCAATTCTTCAGTGTTATTCATCTGTTTTGGATCCTTCCGAAGTAGGGTTGATAGAAAAGGTAGAGAAGATCCAACGAAGAGCGCTGCGTTTCTAGATCTACATCTCTGCAAGCTACTTTACGGTGTATGGCGGAGGGTACTTTGTGTACAACTGTCACTTACCCCTCTTCCTGTTCCAGTGCCGAATGAGCGGAAAGAACGACTGCTGTGGGTGGCCTTGAATCTCTCTAATTTCATCTTCGTGGGCTTTCCATGAGATATACGCAGTAGGAATTGGTGTATTGGTTGACAGTTCTAGAAACGTATGCTCTCGGAACTTTAACAGTGAACGGCACCGTGATGCATAGCATCTGTCTCACAGAATATGGCACTGCAGTTGGCTGCGCATCTCCGTGACGTTTTCGCGCTTACTAAATGAACCTGTAACGAAACGTGCCGCCCTTCTTTGGATCTTCTTTTCTATTTCGTTCTTCAATCTTTTCTGGAAAGAATGCCATACTCACGAGAAATATTCAAGTTCTGGTCCAACGAGTATTTCGTAAACTACCTCCTTTGTGGGTGGAGTACACTTCTTGAGGATTCTCTCAGTGATGCTCAATCTGGCATCTGCTTACCTATGGTTACTTTTATGTGGTCGTTCCACTTTAAATCGCTCCCTACGCATACTGCTAAATATTTTATGGATGTAACTGCTTCCGGTGACTGTTCCGCAATCCCGCAACCATTCAGTAATGAGTCTTTCTGTCTATGTATTCGTAATACGTTGCATTTATTTTTGTTAAGTGCCAGTTGCTAGGCTCTGCACCAAACGTTGATCCTCTACGGGTCTCACTGCATTTTGCTGCAATTTTCTAGATGTGCGACTTCTCTGTGTACAATAGCATCATCTGCGAACGGCCTCATGCAATTTCCGACGTTATCCACTATGTTATTCACAAATATTGTGAAAAGTAATGGGCCTATAACACTTCTCTGGGCCATGCATTTTGTCACTTTTACGTCTGAAGCCACTTCTGTTGACACCGACATCCTCTTGTCTGTTTGCTAGAAACTCTTCACTCCAATCACACAACTGGTCTGATATTCCGTAGGCTCGTGTCTTGTTCATTAGGCGATAGTGCGGAACTGTATAGAACGCCAACCGAAGCCAAGGAACGCGGCAGCTATCTGGGCGCCTCTGCCTACTGCTTTCTGGGTCTCGTGGATGAACAGAGCGATCTGGGTTTCACACGATCGCTAGTTTCGGAACCCATGTAGATTCCTACAAAGGAGATTTTCGGCCTCCAGAAATGTCGTAATACGCGAATATAAAATATGTTCCAAAATTCTAGAAGAGTCCAACTATGTCCGTCTGTTCGACAACCCTTTCTGAAAACGGTAATGATCTGTGCTTTTTTGTATAATTAGGAACGGTTGTTTCCTCCAGAGACCTGCTGTACGCTGCTGCTAGAAGAGGGGCAACTTATTCGCACGCTCTATGTAGAACAGTATTTGTAACCCGTCAGATCCAGCGGCCCTTCTTCTGTTGAGCAATTTCATTTGCTTTTCTATCCCATGGCACTTATTCCGATTTCTGTCATCTTCACGTTTGTGCCACGATGTAAAGGAGGAACTGTAATGCGATCTTCCCTAGTGACCCAGTTTTGCAAAAAAGACGTTTAGTATTTCGACTTTCTGTGTGTCATTATTTCGTCGTTTAGCCGACGCGAGAGCTGACGGAGACGATTATGATACTACAGCGGCAGACGCTGCAAAATCGACGTTGTGCATCAAGGAGTTCCGACAGGGTATGTCAATAAAGAGATTCCGGTAACATTATGTCCTTCCAAATACGTCTCGCGAAATGACCACTAGGAGAAAATCGGAGAGATTATAGCGGATGCGGAGATTTACTAACACTCGCTTTCCCAACCTGCCATTCGTGAATGGAACAGTAAAGGGGTAAACGATGATAGTAGCACATGTACTCTCCGCCATACCCGTAAGATGGCTTTCGGACTACAGACATAAATGTAAAGGATATACACTCTGGCGGCAAAAGCAGATCAGAGTACATTTAACTGGTGACGGTGGACATTCATGTAAGAGGATTACGCTATATTTCACAAAAACGATCACAAGGCTTACTGGAATCCCACGGTACAAACAAATTATTAGGAAATCATTACGTTTATGTCGCATTTCACACTACAATGATTTTACCAAAAATATGCTAATGACTGACTTATTTTCCTCCAAGACGCACAGAATATTATTTTCACTTGAAATATCCTTTCTAATAATGATACGGTTTAATTGATGAGATAGTTTTATCGTTTACTGATGTTCTCATCATCTTAGCCAAGGTTCGCATATGGCTTTATTCTCAATTTACACAGCTCTGAGACTTAGGTCCACTACGAAGTTCGTCCTCGCCCTTACCACGCTTATGATCCGAGCGGGATGTTACAGTGATTAAAGTACCTGAGACGCATGTGCGAGAATCTGGGATCAAATAGGCGTCAGCCCAACCACATTAAGATTTTCAGTGGTTTTCCTAAATCTCTAAGGGGAACTACCGGTATGATTCGTTTGAAAATGATACGGCCTGATTCCCCGTGTTTATTTCGAGCATGTGCTCTCTCTGTTATGGTTTCGTTATCGGCGCGAATGTTAGATTCCAACGTATCTTCTTTGTACTGTTCTTGAATCTATACCAAAGCGATGCATTTTCTGTACTTTGTCAACATTTCGTTTACAGATGAGATAACTGACAAGAGTTTGAGAATGAAGTAGAAGTGCAGTTTTGCAGCTCATTACAGAGGTTCGATTAAGCGACTGTAGATTTACGTCAAATTAGAGACTATCATTTTCTCCATATTGCCACTAGTACACACATCAGCTGTATTTCCTACGAGACTGGTTTGAAGATCAGTGGTCAGGCTACTAGTCACTCCGGCTTGGAAAGTGAAGAGTAAAGGCGGTTATACAGGTAACCTTGAACCGGAATTTTCATTGCGCTCAATGCACTCGCCCGCAGTTTCTCCTTCTCAGCTACAGTTGTAAATCACAAGCCTTCTGTAACAGTCCTAGTCCAAAATCAGTGATATTCACAATAAATTGCTGTCATGCGATGAGGTGACAGTGGGCTTATTTTCTAAAAGTTCGTGTTCCTTTAAGCGTCGTATTTGTACCACAATTTATCAAAATCTGGCGCTCCTTGATTTCGAACTATTAAACTGGTCAGGAACTTCAACCGTTTAGTACAGTATACCAAAGACAGTATTTGGCGCATATTTGAGGAAAGAAATTCACGATATTGTAAGTCTCTGAACGTTTTCGTTTGACAGTGAAAAGTGGACAGAAAAATACGTAAAACGGACGCGAAAGTAAAAGAACATAAAATCTCACTAATATTTGAAGCTGCAGAAGGAAAGTAGAACTAATCAAACATATTCATCTACTCCTTCATACTGTATTTTGTTCATCACATCGCGAAAGAGAACACACAGCGATAACCCAAATATTATAGAGAGAACGAGCTGCCAGCAACTTAAGTTTGTAATAGCAGTAATGTGCCAGTAATTTGCTACGCTACTTCTCCTTGAAAAGGTTGGAACTGAACTTAACGCAAATGGTAGAAAGGATTCTAAGTTGAAGAACGTTGCTATTACATTGTTATACGATGGGAAGAAACGGGGGCGGGGGTGTTGGCAGAGGTTCAAAAATGGCTCTGAGGACTATGGGACTTAACATCTGTGGTCATCAGTCCCCTAGAACTTAGAACTACTTAAACCTAACTAACCTAAGGCATCACACACATCCATGCCCGAGGCAGGATTCGAACCTGCGACCGTAGCAGTCGCGCGGTTCCGGACTGAGCGCCTAGAACCGCTAGACCAGCGCGGCCGGCGTTGGCAGAGGAGTTGGTCGCTACAAGAATTAGTCCGTTGTCAGTTACGTATTTCACAAGTTGCAGAACAGTTGCAATATTGTATCAACTCGCAGATAATGCCCACCAAACCGACAGAAACAATTGCGAAATAAATTAATTGCAGATAATCTCTTTCAATTGGGAAAAAACAAAGCAATGTTGCTTTTACTTTGGCATTCGCCTATTTGGTTTCCTTTGATCGTAATGAGGAAGTATTCCACCGACTCGATCACCGGCTGCTTTCAGGGTCGTAAGGCGGTCGCAGTGGGGACTTCCTTTTCAGGAAACAGAACGTGATATTAACACAATGCCCAGTCGTATTCGCAGCTATGAAGTCGCCGAAAATATAAAACATGGATTACGAAAACAATCACTCCGGCCTAACTTAACGCTGTTGATTTAGAACTGTGTGCAGTCGAGGCACCTTGGAGAATAAACTGTCAACAGCATACCTCGCATAAGTGACAGAAATTATTCTCGCTGCTTTGCGGCCCTCTTTGTTTCAAAGTAGCTGTTCTTCGTTTGCTATTGCTTCTTTCTTTTTTAAATATGTGCACTGGTAGCCGACAAAGAAAAATCGTTATATGTGTACTGTTATGAGTCCTATTTACGATTATACTAACAGCGCCTTTTAGTATCCTAATCTAGATAAAAAGATGATTTGTATAATGAGTGGCAAATACGAATGGTTCTGTAATTTATTTTTTGATTTGTAGGGATTTACGACTTCGTCCTTTATTTATTTAGGCAGTTTGTTAAAGACCATTTCACCCGAAAAAAGCATTTATATTTTTTAGTACGGAATGGTTTTGCGGACCTCGGTTCATCTATGATTTTTATTCCTTTCCGGATATAACGCTAATGAGTCTGTGTTATGAGTAGTGAGACTCAGAATGCTGACGTTTCCGAAGATTATTCTATTATATTTGCAGTTGTCTATTTCAGTAAGATGATTCCTGACATTTGTAGAATAAATATTTTGCCAAAATTAACTGCGTTTTTCCAAAAGTAGTTCCATGAAAAATGTTGTGTAGCACCACTGGTTTGATGCAGCTCTCCATGCTACTCTATCCTGTGCAAGCTTCTTCATCTCCTAGTACCTACTGCAACCTACATCCTTCTGAATCCGCTCAGTGTATTCATCTCTTGGTCTCCCTCTACGATTTTTACCCTCCAAGCTGCCCTCCAATACTAAATTGGTGATCCCTTGATGCCTCAGAACATGTCCTACCAACTGATCCCTTCTTCTAGTCAAGTTGTGCCACAAATTTCTCCTCAATTCTATTCAATACTTCCTCATTAGTTATGTGGTCTACCCATATAATCTTCAGCATTCTTCTGTAGCACCACATTTCGAAAGCTTCTACTCTCTTCTTGTCTAAACTATTTATCGTCCATGTTTCACTTCCATACATGGCTACACTCCACACAAATACTTTCAGTATAATAATACTGAAATATACTTTCAGTATAATAATATATTCTTCTGGATGCCAAAGGAGATGAAAAAAAACTTTTTCTCTTCCTCATCAATAAGCACTCTGAGGACTTTTAGCTTATTGTTCATTTAGAAAGCGGAAAATTTTACATGTACCTATTTACAGCTGACTCAGGTGGCTAAAGTAATTAATGGCAGGAAAGAAGTTATTTGAAATTTTGTTTCCAGAAGGAACTATCCGACTGGTTCGACATTCTGTAAAACAACTTAGATTGATCAGTCTGCGTGGCCGAAACGTACGGTTCTCCGGAAATGCAAGTACCTGCTTCTCTTTAAGACATGTGGTCAGTAGGTGATAGTGGTAGTAAAAATTAAGTCAATATTCTACTGATTAAGAACTAATGTTTGTTTTCACATTTTAAAGTGTCTCTCGTACAGCAACAAATACAAAATTCAAAGAGAAAGCAATATCTTTTTGTCGGAAACAGTCAATTCAATGAAAATCGGTCATACGTAAATTCAGCGTTACTGTAGCTTTTATGAGCATATCGTTTTTATACAAGGCTAGTCTATGGATGAGGCTGAGCTGTCGTCCAATGATGTTCCACTTGTGTTCGACTGGAGACGAACAGAGTGATAGAGCAGGCGAAGACATTAGGTCGACCCTCTGTAGAGCAAGTGCGGTTACAACAGCGGTATGCAGGTTAGCGTTATCCTGTTGGAAAACACCCCTGGATTGCTGTTCATGAGGCAGCGCAACAAGTCGATTCGTCAGACTAACGTGCAGGGCGCTTAGTATAGACACTAGAGTTTTCATACTGTCATACGAAATCGCACAGCAGACCGTAACTCCAAGTGTAGGTTCAATGTGTCTAGCTCGCAAACAGGTTGGTTGCAAGACCTCTGCTGGCCTCCTTGTAGGCAACACACAGCCATCACCGGCACCGAGGCAGAACCAACTTTCATCCGGAAACACTACAGACCTCAGTCTTGCCCTCCAATGAGCTCTCATTTAACGCCACAGAAGTCGCAAATGGCGGTGATTTGGAGCCAGTGGAACGCAGGATACAGGGCGTCTGTTACGGAGCTGCCCTCGAATAAATTCACATGTAACAGTTCTTTGTGTCACTGTGGTGCCAACTACCGCTCAAATTACTGCTTCAGATGCAGTGTGATGCGCGAGAGCCACACGGTGAAAACGATGGTCTTCCCTGTCTATAGTTCCACCTGGTTCTCTGGAGCCCGGTCTTCTTGTGATCGTACATTCTCGTGACCCCCTCTGCCAGTAGTCACGTTTAGCGTGTGCATTCCCGCCAAGTCTTTCTGCAGTATTCCAGAAACCATATCCAGCTTGTTGTAGGTCCATTAAACGACCTTCTTCAAAGTCAGTCAGGTGTTGATAATCGCGTCTTTGTCGCCTGAAAAATGGCTCTGAGCACTACGGGACTCAACTGCTGAGGTCATTAGTCCCCTAGAACTTAGAAATAGTTAAACCTAACTAACCTAAGGACATCACAAACATCCATGCCCGAGGCCGGATTCGAACCTGCGACCGTAGCGGTCTTGCGGTTCCAGACTGCAGCGCCTGTAACCACACTTATCCGACCCCTGATGACGTACGCAGCTCCAGTCTGGGGATACGCTGCGCCTACACGCCAGCGCCGTCTGCAGCTCATACAAAACAAAGTACTCAACATCATAAGCAATGCTCCACGATACACACGCATCGCGGACCTTCACCGGGAATACCGACTTGAGACTCTCACGGAGGTAATCCACAAACTCACCACAAGACTATACAGAAACTCCAGACATTCGCAGAACCCGTTTATTCTGAATCTGGGGAACTACGACCACAACCATAGATGGAAACATAAAAGACCAAAAGACATACTTGCAAGGACATAACATCTATGGCCAAGCATACGCAAACATAACGGCACAGGCGAGCCCCTGTTAATCAGACGCATTTACTGGATATCCAGCTGAAATACACTGCCGAATAACTGGCACCACACAGGGAAGCCGTACCGTACACTGCATGCAAACAAGCACCACACATCCCCCACACAGTGAGATGATCTATGGCCGATCTCCCACTACTGTATAACGATCTTGATTGTTCCAGGAATGTAGCAGCTGCAGCAACTGGGACACATCGCCATCGCTTGTCACGGTAATGATGCATGATACCTATACTAACAAATCCAACCTTGCATGAGCTATCGCAGCTAGTAAGCCACTACTGCTCTTACTACCATCCCACTGTCGCAGATGTTTTTTTTCCCACGGCACGAGCCATGGCACTTTTTTCCCTCTGCTCTTCAAATCGCTACCCTCACTCGCGTTTCGTCCACTATCTATCACCTGATGGACCGTGTTAATGCGTAGCCTTACCCAGACGCACGGACAACATCACAGCCCAGCATCCTGTGATCCACTTACTAGATAACTAACATGTTAACGGAGGCGGCTGTAGAACTTTTGGTTTGGTCACCACGTTGGTGCGGGCGTGGAGGGGTCCCATCTCTTTCCGCCTTTAACCGCACGGACACTTCGGCCGGCTTTGTCGCCTGAAAGGCATCTTGACTTACATTTACTCACAACTCCCAATCTCAAAGGTAAATAACGCTCACGACCGTTAGAGCGTGTATTTGGAGTCTACATGATTTGCATTCTCATAATGGCGCTTGTACCGCCATTCGTGCGCGACTGGCGCGAAAGAGACAACATTTTTCAGATGTAGAAACGCGCCTACCAACTTTCGTTTATGTCGCTTAACTCCTTCTTGGTGTTGCGATTCTTTTTCCGTCAGTGTATTTTAACTACACTGTGTTCATTTGCACGTTCCTGTGAAATACAACTGCTGAGGACTGCACCACTCTCTCGCAGTTGCCGCCCGGAGTGGCCCAACGGTTCTAGGCGCTACAGTCAGAAACCGAGCTACCGTTCCGGTCGCAGGTTCGAATCCTGCCTCGGGCATGGATGTGTGTGATGTCCTTAGGTTAGTTAGGTTTTAAGTAGTTCTACGTTCTAGGGGACTGATGACCTCAGAAATTAAGTCCCATAGTGCTCAGAGCCATTTGAACCATTTTTCTCTCGCAGTTCAGTGAAAATACGAGAAAACACTCCTGCATCTGGTACTCTGCGATCAGGAAACCGTCTACTTTATTATCTACAAACAGCAGCAACAGCAGCGTTTCCATTACAATCAATTATACAGGGTGATTCAAAAAGAATACCACAACTTTAGGAATTTAAAACTCTGCAACGACAAAAGGCAGAGCTAAGCACTATCTGTCGGCGAATTAAGGGAGCTATAAAGTTTCATTTAGTTGTACATTTGTTCGCTTGAGGCGCTGTTGACTAGGCGTCAGCGTCAGTTGATGCTAAGATGGCGACCGCTCAACAGAAAGCTTTTTGTGTTATTGAGTACGGCACAAGTGAATCGACGACAGTTGTTCAGCGTGCATTTCGAACGAAGTATGGTGTTAAACCTCCTGATAGGTGGTGTATTAAACGTTGGTATAAACAGTTTACAGAGAATGGGTGTTTGTGCAAAGGGAAAAGTTCTGGACGGCCGAGAACGAGTGATGAAAATGTAGCACGTTAGAGAATTGGCTGTTCCCTCAGCTCGAACAAGAAGCACAACAATTCATATTTCAGCAGGATGGAGCGCCACCACATTGGCACTTATCTGTCCATAACTACCTGAACGTCAACTACCCGAGGCGATGGATCGGCCGCCAGGCAGCCCGTGACAGAGCACTTCATCACTGGCCTCCAAGAAGCCCTGATCTTACCCCCTGCGATTTTTTCTTATGGGGGTATTTAAGGATATGGTGTTTCGGCCACCTCTCCCAGCCACCATTGATGATTTGAAACGAGAAATAACAGCAGCTATCCAAACTGTTACGCCTGATATGCTACAGAGTGTGGAACGAGTTGGAGTATCGGGTTGATATTGCTCGTGTGTCTGGAGGGGGCCATATTGAACATCTCTGAACTTGTTTTTGAGTGAAAAAAAACCTTTTTAAATACTCTTTGTAATGATGTATAACAGAAGGTTATATTATGTTTCTTTCATTAAATACACATTTTTAAAGTTGTGGTATTGTTTTTGAATCACCCTGTATAAAGTCAAGAACAAGTTCACAGCTTGAACTTCAAAACAAAACAAAAATCGATGAGTAAATACATAGCAAACGGAGTACTTACACATGAAATGAAAAGTTATCCCTGTTATCAACCGTATTTTTGTAACCAATTAAAACTGGACGCATGTAATACGGAATGCTCCGTTAGAATTAGTATATACCGTTCCTTCCCAAAGTATCTACTGTGCCTCCTGGAACAACCCTGTATGTTAAACTGTACGAACCGATCCATACTAGTCCAGTGACTGATGACTAATTTTCTCTCAAGCTAAGACGGATGGTTGCCTTAGTTTACTGTGGTGGCTGCTATTTTAGTATTTCTGTTCTCTCGTGTTTCTGTCTAGCAGTTTGTGAGTCTGCTGTTTGTTCTGCTTCCAGCTTCTCCTGGTATTGACTGTGATTGCTATGGTCGCAGCTAGCCCTGTTCCAGAACCGGGGTACTATGGAGGTGGTTACCAGTGAGTATCAGTTGGAAAAATATCTCGTACATTGCTGTTGCAAGAAAGATGTGTCTCAGAAAGCAGTGTTGCACAGCAGAAAATCTCTTGTGTGCATGTAGTAGATCTTGTGTTGTACCTCCGTTCCTGTCTCTTTCAGTGAACACTACCTCATTCACGCACCATTTAACGTCCACACAGTGCATTATTACCATGTGAAGAAGGTGCATGTTCCCGTGTATGTCAAAGAGGTCTACCACGGCTGGCATCCGTGGGATTAAGCGCCCAGTAGAGGTAAGGTTCTGATGAAGTACCGTACCAGCTTTCGTGTCCTTGTTTATTGATAACCATATTTAAGACCGTCACGACTGCAATGAAACGCATTTACTACTGTTTGTGATCCCTATTGTTGGTACAGTAGACGAGCAGTTCGTAACCGGTAACCCGTTACAAATGAAGAAGGAAATAAGTCATCGGAAATAAATGGTCACTTGTAGTGGTTCTGCATTCAATTCAACGCCTACAAATATGATTATTACATTCATATTTTTCTCCTCTCTTACTTCAGCATCAACCAGTTTATGCGGATTCCACCAGCTTTTTGATGCTCTGTTTTGAAACATCCCATTAGAAAAATTATGAATTATTGTGATGTTAAACTTCTAAGTTATTTGATACAGAAACAGCTGAGCAAAACTGAACGTATTACTTTTGAATACATTACGGGAAAGGCAGTGATCAATGTCATACAAATATTTACTATTAAAAACAGTCTTGATCACGATTTATTTATCAAGGTGACCGGTTTCGACCACTACTGTGGTCATCTTCAGACCTACAAGTTGTATACTAAGCTTTAATTAGAGGGCTACATACAGTAAAGAAAATACATAAAGTTATAAAGCTATAAAACGATGAATTGCCATTGAGTAGGAACCTGTTTCTGTTGGAGAATCACTACTGGAGAAAACAGTGCACGTCTTACTGTACATAATGGAGGCTCCACCCACTTCTGACTGCATGATGTCATTACTAACCAATGAGTTATAAGTCGAATTACAATTTAAAATTTTTTAGTTAAAAGAATATTGTCAAGAATTAAAAATAAATACACGCTAAACTTAGCTTATTAAACAGCTATTGTCAATTAAGAAGCGTTAAAGATATTTAAATATGTAGGAAAAATGAACTTCGGTTTGCAGTACATGGGTTGCCCTCTCAAGGCCTGTCAGTGAACCATTTGAAACCACTGGTTGCCATAGCAACCACTAGTTCGACTATCGACTTTACAACAACTTCAGTGGAAAGAAACCTGCTGCCTCATCTTTGCAACGGCGTTCAACTTCAACATGGCAACCAGGGTCTGGACTGTTGTTAGAAAGAGCTTTTAGTTGAGTTTGGTACGAATGATTTAGTTACGTCTTCTGTGGGTCATTTGTACGTTACACTGCAATTCTTATTTAGACATGAGTGTTTCCAGATCGATTACAGATGATTGTATGTGTGGCTTAACGATATATAGTTTAATAAAATATGTAGTTATTTACCCAATGTACACTACAGATATCTGAATAAAATTAGAACGGATAGAGATGCTCAGAAGAAACTCTTTCTTAGCTTTCTTACACGTTTTAGCTTTGATGTCGGTCACGCATTTTATACTGAAAGTAGGATATCAACGAATTTGGTAGAAGTATTATTTCCATGTTTCTGAACTAAAAGTCAGTTTTATTGATGACGCTAGAGCTTATTTTTTTTCTCCACTGTTGTTATGATTGACATTATTCCTTCTGAACTAAATCGATTAAATACACAGAATTTTTGAAAGAAAATATCTGTACTTCGTAGACGTATGTAAGATGTTTAACTCCATCAATAGAAGCCTACAAAATAATTGTGATGATGTCAGTATGCTGCTTCCGGTCTATATCGCTTAATAATGGCGCAATGTGACTATGATTTAACTGTCACTAGAATAGAAGTAATCAAGAAAATAAAAATGGTAGCGCACGTTCTGAAATATTTATCGATAAAGAAGAAAACGGAAACTGAAAGAGCGAGAGGGAAGTTATTAATGACCGTCTGATTTTACGATAGCGCGTAACAACTGCGCCACGGCATGCTAATTCGCAGTAGGCGAGCTCATTTTGGCTGGAACACTGCGATCTGTTCCATTTTATTAATAACGCGATATTATGGGTGAAATTCATTTGGTACGATGCTCGACACAAACAAGAAGTTATCTGAACGATATAGTGAACCGTAATGGCACATCTAATTTAAATCTGACCAGCTCCCAGCTGCCAGTCGTCTTGGCTATCAGTTACATCCATTATATACGAGTTTTCATACGAGGAAGAACAATCACTCAGTAAGACATGGGCCAAAAGTGAAGAAATTAAACCAGAGTGTAGAATATAGTCTGTATCAGTATACAGTACATAAAAAACGTAAAATCAACTAAAGGCAAATAACTAACTTATCTTAGAATTCATGTAAGAAGTGTACTGAATCACTGTCTGAAGCAGTGTGACTGCGCGGGACATCCATGAACAACGTCAGCAAAATGTGATGCTTTTGATGACGGTATCTATGAGCTTACCAGGAAATATATGCTGGTTTTCTAGTAAAACTTTCCTCAGGCCGACGACGGATTGGGGAAGAGGGCAGCGAGCAGCGACATACCTGTTTCGTGCAGCTCATCAATACTGTATGGGTTTAGGTTGTGAGATCGAAATGGCCAAACAATCGGTCGATTTTTTCCTGTCCAACACATCGTCCATGAAAGGGTTGTCATCTACTAGGGTGAAATTATCTGCTACTCTACCAACATACGAATGCATAGATGTGTCAGGAATACGGTCGCTGTAAACTTACACACTCACGGTTGGAGGAGGAAAAATATCTAGCGATATAAATTATCTAAGGCTTTCCTTTCATCGAAATCTAGCTTGCAGTAAAATAGAAATATATCGCAATTTTATAATATAAATTGGGGTCCACAGGGTAATCAGGTTGAGAACTGATGACTGCAAAATATTAACAAGAATTATTGACTGAAATATGGCAAATATAGTAGAAGCTGGCCTCAGGATTGAATAATTACAGTTCTGGAGAGCCGTACGGACCAGAGAGTCTATGTTGACCCCACAACTTACCACAGAATACAAAGTTTTATAAAGGCAGACCTACGAGTATAGCATTTGTAGATTTAGAGTTAGCTTTTGGCAGTGTTGACTGTGATACATGAAAGATAAAATACAGAGAGCGAAAGGGTATCTACAATTTACACGGAAACCAGGCTGCAGTTTGAAGGGTCGAATGACGTGAAAAGAAAGGAGTAGTTGAGAAGAAAATGACAGAGGGTTGTTTCCTGCCCTCTATTTCACTCAATAGGTACCAAAGCAGGCTATGATGGAAGCTAAAGACACATTTAAAAACTGAATTAAAAAAGGCTAGAAGAAATTAAAACTCTCAGGTTTGCTGATGACGCAGTAACTTTGTTAGAAAAAAAAAATTGGAATGAGCGTTTGGCGTCACTGGCCGGAAGGCGCTTGCGGGGCAGGTCCGGCCGCCGTGGTGCGGGTCTCATTACATTCGACGCCACACTGGGCGACCTGCGCGCCGGGTGGGGATGAAATGATGATGAAGACAACACAACACTCAGTCCCTGAGCGGAGAAACTCTCCAACCCAGCCGGCAATCGTACCCGGGCCCGTAGGACGGCAATCCGTAACGCTGACCACTTAGCTATCGGGGCGGACATTTTGCTGGATGGCAGTGGACAGGGAAGAATCTTTGAACAGAATGGATAGCGCTTTGAAAAGAGGCTATAAATTGGACATTAACAAAAGTGAAACAAGGATAATGAAATGAGGTGAAGTTAAGTCAGACGATGTTGAGGGAATTAGATTAGGAAATGAGACACTAGAAGTAGTAGATGAGTTTTGTTATTTGTACAACATAATAAGTGACGGTGGTAGAGGGAGAGATTGTAAACGAAAGACTGACAGTAGCAAGAAAATCACTTCTGAAGAAGAGAAATTTTTTATTGGCGAATATAAACCAAAATATCACAGGTTTTTTCTGAGGTTATCTGTCTGAAGTGTACGTGAGTGAACTCTGGACGCTGAACAAGACAAGATGAGAATATAAGCTTTTGAAATAAGGTTCTACGGAGAAGTGCAAACGATTAGATATGTAGACTGGATAACAAGCATAGAGGTACTGAATCGAATTGAAAAAAAAAAAAAAAAAAAAGAAATTAGTGGCCTAACTTGAGTAAAAGATGGGATAGGTTGATAGAACGTATCCTGAGGCGTGGGGATGGGGAGAGGGCAAAAATTGTAGAGGGAGATAAACACTTTACTGCAGTAAGCAGGCTGAAATGGATGGGGGTTGAAGAAGTTATGGATAAATGATGACGCTTGCACAGGACAGACTATTCTGCAGAGTGAATCAAACCCGCCTTTGGACTGAAGACCACGACAACTACAACCTAAAGCAACAGGTTTTCTATAGATCTGTCCTTCAGTGTTTATGTGCCCACGACAGTAACACTCCTGAGTACCACATTGAAATCAGTACAGTGCAGGCCACTTCGCATACACGAAACTTTCATGAAGTCTTCTGTATAGTAGTTCTCTACGATATCAGATTTCCGTTGCAGGAAAGTTAGTCTGTAGATGAACTGAGGCCGCAGTGTTTTTGTTTCGAACACGTTACGGTAACTAGTCATGGATTTGTAGTAACCCTTGGTAATTTGGAGCAACATCTTTAGTATGCAGTCAGAAAATGTTGACGTAAACCATGAACAGCGAAACGACTAACGTCTAACCATATGATCATCAGCAAGTTTGACGTGCTGTCCGTATAACAAGTGATGCTTCAACGCCACACGACAAAGTTGTCTAGTCCGGCAGTTTTTCTTTTCTCACTTCCAGTATACAAAATACAGTGTTATTCTCACAGAAGCAATTGTCTACTAAATACAGGTAACACAAGAAGATTACGCCTGATTTTCAAACGTTAGCGTGCTACAATATTAAGCAATTATCACGAAAACTGAGTCTGAAGCAGCCATACAGTCTTTCCAGGACACTTTTGCTACTCACATCTAATTTACGGAAACCAGTTAATAAACCACTAACTTACCCTCAGCTGTCCATGAAAACAGCGCCGTAGAATGAACTTGATATTCTGCATCCAAGAGTAGCTTTTTTTTGTTGCAGGCTGGGGCAATCAATGAACATCTGCAGCGACTGCAGGGAAAGATGTCAAGGAAACTCGCGAGCCGCTGGAGTAACGAGAGTCCTGACACCATCATTCGTTCTGCCACCCATCCACCACGCATTCCATGATTTTTTTGTTATTTACATTGTTTTATTAATTTATCGTTCTAGGCTAGTATTCGTTATGCAGTGCTCACAATACATGACGCATTTTGTACAGTGAAACATAGTACTTTCACCTTCCGCTGCCGCCCACATTTCCGCACTCAGCGCTTATGCGGGCCTGTGAGATTTCACTATCACCCTGTTCCTGTTTGTGTAGTAGCTACTCGCTCACACCTCCTCCTCCCTCCACCCCCCACCCCCACCCCCACCCCCTTCCCTACCTTACTAGCCACCATGCCTCTCCGGTCATACATTATTACTTTTTTTTAAATTGCGTAACTGGGTGATCCTTCTTCTGGTCTATAATATCGAACTGTAAGATTCTACAGTGTTGTTATAAAGAATAATAATATTTACCATATTTCCCTATCCGATATGAAATATACTAGGAAAAAGCTTACTGAAATAACATGCAGAACCGGGATTTAAAAAAAAAATATTTTAGGAGATGGGGAGTGAGGTGATTTAAATGCTACATTAAAGGGTCGTTCGATAGGTGCTCGTAATTTACATCTACTCACCAGTCTACATGTAATTTTACAACAGTTCTAACCAATTCAGTCAGCAACCACAACAATGGAGTCTGTACTACGCTGGCATGTACATGTCATGTACTGCAATAGATGTGCCGGTATTTACAGCTATTACTAAAACACTATGCCACTTACTACTCTGTGGCTAAGCTACACTAACATTTACGAGATAACAGGGTTTGAATGAAAACCGTGCTAGCGCCGATGCAACATTAGAATGAAATTACAAATACCACAGGTGATGGCATTATCTTTAGCCATGTGAACAATGTTCACAGGGGCGAAGAGTAGTGACAAGCGCTTTTTGTAACCGCTTCCCCTACGTCTGAATGACAGGACATTTAATTATTTACCTTCTCTTGTCAGCAAGGATAATACCTGTGACACGTTATGTAATTCTGTATGTATCTGCGCTATAACTCGACGGACTAGAGTAGTCATACCATCGTCCTCATTCGCATTCGCAGTTCTTAAATTCGCAAGAGCATCACTGCATACATCACTCACTTTCTTTCAGCGCTTTGATGAAAGGTATGACTCAGTTTTGATTTATATTTTACTACCTAGTCGTTGTACACCCAGTAGCTGAGATTCTGGAAACGGTTTTCTTTAGGGAGATGAGAAGGCTTCTGTCAAGGGTATCCTGATTGTAAGGACAGCTGAGAACATCATGATATGGGTATCAATTTCGCCGCAACGTTAGATGTTCCCTTGATGTCTCTGAACGCGCAGCAGATGAAATGTAGAATCTGTGTCTGGTGATACATTGTATCATGCGGTGAATGGGATCGACATTATTAGATGCCTTTCACTACCTAACCGAGGAAGGGGGAGGGGAAGAAAAGAGAGGGAAGGAGGGAGAGAGAGAGAGAGAGAGAGAGAGAGAGAGAGAGACTACAACTCACCTAACGGCTTCTTGGCTAAAGTAATATTGAAATACCGCAGAGAAGACATTATACATTACGACAGTTCCCTTTACATTAGGCATTAGACAGAGTATATTCAAGTTAGCAAGAAAAGGACTATTCTCTTTACTCTACGCAAAATTATTTCGTAACGTTTGATAACAGTCTCCGAATGAGAAAACTAGCAACTGTTTCTAACACTGAATTAAAATGCTGCAAATCGATGGAAATCGCTCGCATCGCAACAACACCCTTGAAAAATTATTGCGAATTGGAGAGTAAGATTTGTATCCACGTTGTGGGCAGTGTAGGCGCATACGCGATCAAAAGGTTTTTTTTTTTTTTTTACATTTATTCTTGTGACTTTCTGCTCCAAAACTACAATCACAAGCTAAGTAACTTATGGCAAACAGAACTTCTGCCGTCGATGGTATTCCAGTGCAAGAAGAATTTTAAGTAAACGAATAACCCTGCAACTAGAAGGAGATTTTCACTCTGCAGCGGAGTTTGTGCTGATATGGAGCTTCCTGGCAGATTAAAACTGTGTGCCAACCAAGACTCGAACTCGGGCCTTGGCCTTTCGTAGGTAAGTGCACTACCAACTTTTTTTTTATAATCTCATTTTGTTCGTTATAGTTCGCTGAATTGTTCGTGGCGGACGTCCCCTGACGCCCATTGAAGTTCATTATTGATCCATTCACTCAGTTTTTTTTATTACAGAGGGCAGCTAACGCTCTGATCGAACACGCTGAGCTACCTACTTTCCAAACTTCACAGAAACTCTCCTGCGAACCTTGCAGAACTAGCATTCCTGGATGAAAGTTGTAACCTCCCCGCAGAATTTTGTAAATGACAATAATCAAATGTTAATGGGAATAGAACCAAGTGTAACCTTCCCGCAAAAATGAAAGAAAATATTTAATTAAATGTGAATGGACATCGTGCTAAGTGTAACGTCCCCACAAATATATGAAAATGAAAAGAATTGAATAAGAATTGCAAATAGTGCCAAATGTTAGGTTCGGAATTAAATGTATCCGTCGTACTTTCAGTACACTGTCCATTTTCATTAGAAAAATTAGTCTGTACATTATTTGAGTTTTCCAAACCGGGTGTGTTAAGCTGGGCAGCGCTCATTACAATAGTGCGCCCCGCGTCATCAATTGTCGTCAAATTAACAGAGGAGACAATTGAGTTCGTCTGTTCATCAGTAAGATACAAATCATCATTTGTGGTTGGAACGCATTGATTGTCAGTGAACGCAGGATTGTCATAATTACAAAAAATGGTTCAAATGGCTCTGAGCACTATGGGACTCAACTGCTGAGGTCATTAGTCCCCTAGAACTTAGAAGTAGTCAAACCTAACTAACCTAAGGACATCACAAACATCCATGCCAGAGGCAGGATTCGAACCTGCGACCGTAGCGGTGTTGCGGTTCCAGACTGCAGCGCCTTTAACCGCACGGCCACTTCGGCCGGCGTCATAATTACACTGCGTGTCACAAGTACTATCAGTGAAGTTGTTAAAGTCGGTAGTTTCATTCATTATACTTCGCGATACACTATTCACAGTCTTTGGCGGCATTTTTACAATAGTCAAAATTATTCACAAATGAAATAAGCACAATACAAAAAGCAACAAACACAAATACAACAGAGCAACGAATTGCCGATGATCTGAGGAAAGAAAGTCACAAAATTAGTAAAAGCGTTGCGCCAAATGCTAATTATATTAACTAAATAAGAGCAAATATCTGACTACTTCTCAGAAGATTCTCAACGAAATACGATCCTGGACCGGATGTCGCCGAGTGTAACCTCCCCGCAGAATTTTGTAAATGACAATAATCGAATGTTAATGGGAATAGAACCAAGTGTAACCTTCCCGCAAAAATGAAAGAAAATATTTAATGAAATGTGAATGGACATCGTGCTAAGTGTAACGTCCCCACAAATATATGAAAATGAAAAGAATTGAATAAGAATTGCAAATAGTGCCAAATGTTAGGTTCCCACAGTAATAAAATTCAATGATAATAAAAATGTGCAAAAAATGTTAAGTCCCTACAAAATTAACCTTAAGATCAACCTGATAAATTGATTCTGGGAGGAAAAGCAAAGGAAATATTGTTTCAATTGTAATGATTATTTTCTTAAAAAATTGCTTTGAGAACAAAATTATTATTGGGGCAATTCTTGAACAAATTAATTACAGTTAATATACATCACATTATCAGATGTGCGCAATGCTGCTTCATTACCTTATTTAAAAATTATACCTCGTCCTGAACCTTGACCAGAGGACCATGTCGACGCCCGCCGACTCCTCACACACAACTCCGACTGTCTCTCGCGCGCTACTGGCACGAACGAACAACATGCTCTCGCGACTCGCTACGAACAACTACAGCGTCGCAACTCCACTGAACTCTCGCGCGGTCAAGCGCAGACTAGCAACGATAAACAACTCTCTGGTCAGAGATTCTGTCATGCCTCGCCATCGCTGCTACTGAATACATGAATACATACGTGTTTCATAACCCTCCACTGGGGGGGGGGGGGGGGGGGGCAAAAATTTGGCAGCGATGGTGAGTCATTTGGACTTGCCATGAGCAACAATTTTTTTCTTAATTAATTAATTCTTACAATTCACAGAATATTCAGATGTAGAACATGAATTAAATGTGATGCACATGCATCAAGTACAAAACATATTAGACAATGACAAAATGCGAGTACAAAACAAATGACATAAGTGCACCCGCACTGAAAAACTCTTTAGCATTTTCACAACAAATAAACATAATGGCAAAAAAATCATGTTGATAATTGACATTCAGTTCAGCAAATCGAAAAATGTATAGGCCATGAAGATAAATGATGTTAGCAAAAAAATGATTTTCACTATGTTACAAGAATTAGGATAGGAAAGGGAAGGATTGCATCATGGTTGTAGCACTTTAGGTTGCACGCAGCTGCACTGAAAGTCCATATCTTTCCACAGAAGCACAACACCAAGTGAGACAATTTGCAGTTCTTTTCCCAGAAGTATTTATCAGCGTAGCCAAGACACTGAAATGTCGTAGTAATATTCCATGTTAAACATTTTGGCAGTACATTAGGTACACCAAACAGTGGGACCATAATAACGTCTCAAACGCTCACGGTGGTGGACAGCATGTCGTGTCAACACCACGCTCTTACAAGGCACACCAACGTAGAATTAGTGCAAAAACCAAACATAGTGCTCCATGATCAGGAGGATGTACAGGACAAATGGATATTGCAGTAATTCAGGGTAGTGAGGTCAGAAGGTGAAGGACATTAAGTTACATACTAGTCTTCATTAGGAATTGCATTAGTAGTTTGCGGCATTCATATCCCAGTTATTGAACATTTCTGTACCATGTATGTAGTAATACAGAAAAATGTTCATTAATTGTTTTACATAGAATATTTGCACCCATTCTCTAATTACAAATCATCAGAAGAAACAGGAGGTAGTCAATAATAATGTTGATATTGGTCATCCCAACACAGTCATCATTTCTCAGTTACAAAGCATTATTAATTAGTAGCATTCATTTTCCAGTTTCAAAACATTATTAATTAATCATTTGTCATTTCAATATAGTAATAATCAGTAGCCTTCTTTTCCTAATTACAAAGCATTATTAAATAATCGCATTCTTTTCCCAGTTACAAAGCATAATAAATAGCATTCATTTTCTAGTTACAAAGCATAATTAGTAGCATTCTTTTCCTAGTTACAAAGCTAGCATTCATTAATTAATCATTTGTCATTTCAATATAGCAATAATCAGTAGCCTTTTTTCCTAATTACAAAGCATTATTAAATAATCGCATTCTTTTCTCAGTTACAAAGCATAATGAATAGCATTCATTTTCTAGTTACACAGCATAATTAGCAGCATTCTTTTCCTAGTTACAAAGCATTAAATAGTCGCATTCTTTTCTCAGTTACAAAGCATAATGAATAGCATTCATTTTCTAGTTACAAAGCATAATGAATAGCATTCATTTTCTAGTTACAAAGCTAGCATTCATTAATTAATCATTTGTCATTTCAATATAGTAATAATCAGTAGCCTTCTTTTCCTAATTACAAAGCATTATTAAATAATCGCATTCTTTTCCCAGTTACAAAGCATAATGAATAGCATTCATTTTCTAGTTACAAAGCATTATTAATCATTTGTCATTTCAATATAGTAATAATCAGTAGCCTTCTTTTCCTAATTACAAAGCATTATTAAATAATCGCATTCTTCTCCCAGTTACAAAGCATAATGAATAGCATTCATTTTCTAGTTACAAAGCATAATTAGTAGCATTCTTTTCCTAGTTACAAAGCGTTAAATAATCGCATTCTTTTCTCATTTACAAAGGATAATGAATAGCATTCATTTTCTAGTTACAAAGCATAATTAGTAGCATTCTTTTCCTAGTTACAAAGCATTAAATAATCGCATTCTTTTCTCAGTTACAAAGCATAATGAATAGCATTCATTTTCTAGTTACAAAGCATAATTAATAGCATTCATTTTCTAGTTACAAAGCATAATTAATAGCATTCATTTTCTAGTTACAAAGCTAGCATTCATTAATTAATCATTTGTCAATCATTGGTCATCCCAATACAGTCATCATTCCTCAGTTACAAAGCATTATTAATTAGTGGCATTCATTTTCCAGTTACAAAACATTATCAATTAATCATTTGTCATTTCAATATAGTAATAATCAGTAGCCTTCTTTTCCTAATTACAAAGCATTGTTAAATAATCGCATTCTTTTCCCAGTTACAAAGCATTATTAATTAATAGTATTCATTTTCCAGTTACAAAACATTATTCAAAAATGGCTCTGAGCACTATGGGACTCAACTGCTGTGGTCATCAGTCCCCTAGAACTTAGAACTACTTAAACCTAACTAACCTAAGGACATCACACACATCCATGCCCGAAGCAGGATTCGAACCTGCGACTGTAGCAGTCGCACGGTTCCGGACTGCGCGCTTAGAACCGCGAGACCACCGCGGCCGGCTCACAAAGCATTATTAATCATTTGTTATTTCAATATAGTAATAATCAGTAGCGTTCTTTTCCTAGTTACACAGCATTATTAAATAATCGCATTCTTTTCCCAGTTACAAAGCATAATGAATAGCATTCATTTTCTAGTTACAAAGCATAATTAGTAGCATTCTTTTCCTAGTTACAAAGCATTAAATAATCCCATTCTTTTCTCAGTTACAAAGCATAATGAATAGCATTCATTTTCTAGTTACAAAGCATAATTAGTAGCATTCTTTTCCTAGTTACAAAGCATTGGTCATCTCAATACAGTAATTAGTAGTATTTCCCTAGTTACAAAGCATTATTAGTAGTTCTTTCTAGTTACAAAGCATTGGTCATCTCTATATATAGTATTTAGTAGTATTTTCCTAGTTACAAAGCATTATTAGCAGTTCTTTCTAGTTACAAAGCATTGGTCATCTCTATACAGTAATTAGTAGTATTTTTTTTTTTTAAGTGACATATTATTCATAGCTGATCGGCATTACTCAGAACTCTCTTAAACTGGTATCATTATTTGGGACTGGTAATACATTTTTTTGTTAGCAATGCATTGCGTTGGGTAATTATAAGGGAAAGCAAGAGAGAAAAATTTGCTTCTGGGTTGTTGGTGTAAATGAAAATGTGTAACGTCATTCGTCATAAGTCAGCTGTGGCAAGATTATGAAACAAGTAGAGTATATGTAATCACATTCATAGATGACATAGATTTAATGAACCACTGCTTATAGCACATTAATTTCATAAATAATTTCTCCTGCAAAAATATATAAAAAAATGGATTATTAAGCTGAAAGAAGAAATGTATTTTATGCTGAAAAGTAGTGAACTTCGAATTAACAGGTAGTGAAATGTGTATAAAAATGTGTTCCATAGCTGTCCTTTCCAAAACCTTCCGTCATTATACTATGCAATATAACACCTGCTGTCAAAGCGAACTGCAGCATATACTTAAATAACTACATAGCATAAATACATAACTTCAACAATATCCTCATCTGTAAAGAAAAAAACTTCATTATCCATCACTTCATTACTTATGTTATCATAACTCCATTATTATCATCACCTGTAAAGAAAAAACTTCACTATCCATAGTAGCATATTCTTCATCATTATTCATCAGCATTCATTATCATCTGCAAAAAATCACTTCATTACTCATTACATAACTATTCCTTATCTATAGCATATTTCATCACTAAAACTAAGATGTGTAGTTCTGTCTGACAGCCTGCATCAATCGCTTCGTATTCTGAAAGAAAAAATTAGTTAAGACTGCTATTCTGCGATGTGTATAGTATATTCTTGTTAATGCTTGTTAATTCTGATCCATTTACTCTTCCTCATAGGGTTTTTGCATCTTCTTTCGTTTATTCCGTATGTGAAATTCCCATTTCTGTTTAATTTATTTCCTTTACACGTTATTTCTTTCTGAAAATGATGAACAAAGATTAATGTCGTGCATTTACATCATATACTCACTAAATAATGACTGGTTTATGGTAACATAATTAAGCATACAGCATAACATGACAGAAAACGTAGTATGTCAAAGACATTGACAGTGTTCAGATGCAAAAAGTGTACACAGAATATCACAATGCAGCAGCAAAAAAAAAAAAAAATGTAAAACAGTCATGATGTTGAGATATCATAGGGCAAAAAATGTCAAAGTCAACTGGTGTTTGCTATATCTTAATCATTTCATAGCGCATACAAACAAAACATGAAAACAATCGTATATACATAAACAAATGATGACAACTTGCCAAGAAAAAATGCGATAATCATCAATAAGTAGTCATGTGAATATAATTGCATAAGTAGTTATAAAATGTGTAAGTTCATCTGGAAGAATGTGCACGGTCTGATGTGTAACGACAAGAAGAGCATAAAGGCGAGAATTAAAGACTTTAATGGAGAAAAAATTTCATAAAAATTGATATGTCACTAGATAACATTGCATAATTATTCATAAGATAAGTAAGTTTCTCTAAAAAAAATGTGCACAGACTGATACGTAACGACAAGAAGAGCGACCTGCTAACCTTACCTTGCCAGGCACTTGCCAAGAAAAAATACGATAATCATCAATAGGTAGTCATGTGAATATAATTGCAGAAATAGTCATACAATGTGTAAATGGCATCATAGCATGTTAAATCATAAAGTGTCTTCATTCAATGAAGGGTTTAATGTTAGAGACATGGTGGTTGCCTTTACTTTTTCTGGTTCTCAGGGTTTCGACGTGTACAACATTGGGGTGAGGAATGCTGCGAATCCGATATGGACCTGCGTATAGAAGTTCAAATTTACTGCACTTACCTTTTATTCTGTTGGATAAATAGTGTGTAAGTACTAATATCTTCTGTCCAATGTGAAAATCTCGACGTGTACAAACCTGTTTTTGCTGTCTTCTCCGGCGCTCTGCGGCACGTTTGATGTTGTTCAGTGCAATGGCAATTATTTCGTGGTGTCGTAATCGACAAGATGTAGGAAATGTTACTAATTCTTTAATTTTGTTAGGTGGTTCAATATTTTTCAGTATAACAGACGGAGATAGCATAGTGGATTCATTTGGAATGGAATTAATTACATCTTGGAATGAGTGTATGTGTGTGTCCCAATCAATATGTCTTTTGTGGCAGTATATTCTACACAGTTTACCAATTTCTTTCATTAATCGTTCACAAGGGTTCGAAGAAGCATGGTACTTGGATATATAGATCGGAGAAATGTTTCTAGGTCGTAACATGCGTGTCCATATAGCAGAACGAAATTGTGATCCATTATCGGAAATTACTCTCATCACATGCCCTACATGAAATAGAAAATGTTTTACAAATGCTTTCGAAACGGTTTTAGCAGTAGCTTTGCGTAACGGAGTGAAAGTAACAAATTTTGAAGTGAGTTCGACAGCGACAAAGATGTAGCAAAAGCCTCTGTTAGTTCTCGGAATTGGACCAAAAATGTCTACTGCGGCCATATGTCTTAATTTAACAGGTACAATGGGATATAATGGAGGAATATGTGAAGTGGTGTCTGACTTAGCTTTCTGGCAAATTTTACATGACGCTAAAACTCGTCGTATACGTTTCTCCATGTTGGTAAAATAACAGTTCTGTCTCAGTATAAGAAAACATTTTCTGGCTCCGTAATGTGCGTAACTTAAATGAGTATACCATATTAATTTGTTAACCAGTTCGTCAGGAATACATAAGAACCAATTGTTGCTGTCAGGATGAGAGCGGCGAAATAGAATGTCATTGCGTACAGTGTAATGGTTTCTAATCGTAACATTATTCTTATTTTGCCAAAGGTGTTTAATTTCTTTCCACACATTGTGTTTACTTTGCTCTTTTGCTATGTCCTGTAATGACGACGAAATAAAATTTTCAAATGCAACTTGCTGAATGTACATGACGCTGAAATTTGCTTTGCAGAAGTTGGTTGCGACGTCTTGCTGATTATTGCTGAGAGAACGAGATAGTGCGTCTACTATAACATTTTGTGTGCCGGGAATGTGAACAATTGTAAAATTAAATTCCTGTAAATAAAGTTTCCATCTGCTTAATCTGTCATGAGGGAATTTAGCCGAAAGTAAGAATTGTATAGCTCTATGGTCTGTGTAGACGGTGGTATGTCTGCCATAAAGAAAGTGCCGAAATCTCGTAAAAGCCCAAACAACACATAACGTTTCCAGTTCTGTAACAGAATAATTTCGTTCCGCAGGTGACAGAATGCGGCTTGCAAATGCGATGTTTTTAATTACTGTACAACCATCTTCTTCATTTTCCTGAAAAATATGTACGCCTAAAGCTGTGTTAGAACTGTCGGTGGCAATCGAAAAATTTCTGGTAAGATCTGGGTGTGATAAAAGTGGTGCATTCAAAAAAGTCGTGTTTCAAATAACATTCTCGTGAACAAAATTCTGCGTGTCAAAAGTGTTGTTTGCATTACTGGAATATGCAACCTGTACTGTAACTAGTCAAATTCCATCTGACGTGTTATTATTTTCGCGAGTATGCTGTGGCATTTCAACTATTTGAACAGTTCTGTTATTTCTTCCTGACGTCTTACGCTATGGATGACACCTATTGTCTGGTTCATTCATGATAATATGTTGTTGCTGATGTTCTTGCTGCTGAAAAGGTCGACTGTTATTAAATGTACGCTGAAAAATTGTGCTCATTATTTTTACGTTTGTCATGATAGTCACTTCTATACGGCGCAGTGCGATAGGAATTGAAATACTGTGTTTCCTGTACGTAGTTATTTCCTTGCTGCCGTGCGTTACTATTTGTTGTAGCTGGGACTATACGTGCACGCGGCGAAACATTAAAGCTTGGTTGCCCTTGTAGACTGTATTGTTGGCTAGGTATGCTAACCGGCTCACTTTCATGCTGTTGTGGTGAAAACGTCTTTTGTTACTAAAATGTGGTTCCTGTTGCTGAAAATTTTGACGATATTGATAATCAAAATTTTGTCTGCTATTAAAGTTCTGGTGGTTGTCATTCCTAAAGCGTCTATTACCTTTCCTATTGAAATTACTTGTCTGATCATAATTGCTGTACGTTTGTTGGCCTTGGTTGTTATATGAAAAATTTTTGTTTACGAAAGAATAATCTGACTGCTGCACTTCTAAAAGCTGCAGCAGATCCCTGAATGCCGAAATATTTTCTTTTTGTTGACCTGTTAAAAGTGACACTCTTAATGATCGTGGCAATTTAGAAATGCATAATTGTATAAGTGCAGATTCACTATAAGGTTCACTTAAATACTGGTTTTGTTGTACCATATGCTCAAAAAATTGCGTCACACTGGGAAAATTGGAGTTCTCATAATTTGGCAAACTAATAAGTTGATCTTTAATTCCGCGCTGTGTCGTCTTCGACCAGTACGCTGACAGAAAAGCATTCTGAAATTCTTCTACCGAGTAGCATTGTCTCGCGATCGGCCTCATACGAGTTGCCGGTTCGCCTTCCAAAAAACTGCAAATAAATTCAAGTTTGTGTGTCACGGGCCAAGTCGGTGGGAAAGCAAAACTAAATTGTTGTATCCAATCTAGTGGGTGAATCTGTGTTCTGTCATTTTTAAACACTTTAAATTTTCTCACAGATAGAAAATGTTTGTAATCGAAATTATCGTCTCTGTATGACGGAACAGGTTCACTATTGTAAGAGAATCTATTTGTCTGTGTCTGTTCTGAATCTAAGTCGTGTACTCTCTGTTGATTACCTAAATTATACGCGCTGTGTGAGTCTGACAAATGTTCGAAAAGTGGCGTCTTCTGTGATGTGTTATTAACTGAAATATTTTTCATCTCTGTTACTTCTTGCTGTAAACATGACAATTTTCTACGCAACGTGTTATTAGACGAATGGATCTCATTAATTGTCTGCTGTAGATTTTGAAATTCAGGTGTTTGATTAAATGAAACTGGTGAGGTATCGTCTGATTTGCTGTCATTATTACTTTCAATAACGTCAATACGACTGGCCAATTCATCACATTTTTCAGTCAGTATTTTTACCTGATCATCGGTTTTAGTATCAGAGGCATTAATCTGTTTTTGCAATTTACGTGTCGTTTCGTTCAGTTTTTTAACGTCAGCTTTGACGACATCGGAATCCTGTGTTAGTTCTAATTGTTCGAGTCTGTCGGTCACTGTTTGAAAATCTACTGAGTGTGTATCTGTTTTTGATTTAAGGTCAGAAATCTCATCACGTAATTCCGCGTTCAACTGTTCGATAGTATTAATTTTGTTGGACACTGTAGCAATATTGTTGTCCACGTATGTCTTTGCTTTCACGAACAATTTACGTTTGTCTTCTTGTCTCTGTGCAGTGATTGTTTCCATGACTTGACGTTTTACTTTATTTTGATCCTGTATGAATTTGCGGAAACGCGTATCACTGTTTTGTATTTGGTGATTAAAACGTTCGTCAATCTGAGTGTTCTGTTGGTCGAATTTCGCGTCAATCTTTTCATCCATTGTGCGCGAAAGTTCTGCTGTCATTGCTTTAAACTCGTCGCGTAATTGTGTAGCTTTTTCAGAGCATTGTTTAGCGACTCCGCTAATTTCGTCTCTAAGTGTTTCTGTTGCAACTGTTTGCATTTCCTTTAATTCCTGAGCAACAGACCTAATTTCTTCGCTACTTTTTTTTGAACAAGCCTCAATTTCCACGCGTAACTGTTCCTTAGTATCATGACATTGCGCAGCAACGTCTCGAATTTGTTCACTAAGCTGTCTGGAATTGTTGTCTAATTTTTCATTTAACTGTCTGGAATTGTTGTCTAATTTTTCATTAAAGTATTGTTTGAGTTTTTCGTTATCTTGTTTGTTATCTTCACTCTGTTGTCTGACCTGTTCACTAAGTTGTTTGAGATTTTCATCATTGTTTTCTAGTTTTTTATTAAGTTCTTCTTGTTTTTCACTCTGTTTTTCATCCATTTGTCGTAAAAATGCCATAACTTGATCCAAGCCAAAATTACCGGCTCTATTCTTCGTGCTGTTTAATGGTGGATCTGGAATTGTCTCGCTTTCTGTAACCATTTGGTTATTCTGAGATTTACAAAAAGGTTTGCCAGTCGAATGTACACTATCGGTCACTATTTCGGAATTAAATGTATCCGTCGTACTTTCAGTACACTGTCCATTTTCATTAGAAAAATTAGTCTGTACATTATTTGAGTTTTCCAAACCGGGTGTGTTAACCTGGGCAGCGCTCATTACAATAGTGCGCCCCGCGTCATCAATTGTCGTCAAATTAACAGAGGAGACAATTGAGTTCGTCTGTTCATCAGTAAGATACAAATCATCATTTGTGGTTGGAACGCATTGATTGTCAGTGAACGCAGGATTGTCATAATTACACTGCGTGTCACAAGTACTATCGGTGAAGTTGTTAAAGTCGGTAGTTTCATTCATTATACTTCGCGATACACTATTCACAGTCTTTCGCGGAATTTTTACAATAGTCAAAATTATTCACAAATGAAATAAGCACAATACAAAAAGCAACAAACACAAATACAACAGAGCAACGAATTGCCGATTATCTGAGGAAAGAAAATCACAAAATTAGTAAAAGCGTAGCGCCAAATGCTAATTATATTAACTAAATAAGAGCAAATATCTGACTACTTCTCAGAAGATTCTCAACGAAATACGATCCTGGACCGGATGTCGCCAAGTGTAACCTCCCCGCAGAATTTTGTAAATGACAATAATCAAATGTTAATGGGAATAGAACCAAGTATAACCTTCCCGCAAAAATGAAAGAAAATATTTAATTAAATGTGAATGGACATCGTGCTAAGTGTAACGTCCCCACAAAAATATGAAAATGAAAAGAATTGAATAAGAATTGCAATTAGTGCCAAATCTTAGGTTCCCACAGTAATAAAATTCAATGATAAAATGTGCAAAAAATGTTAAGTCCCTACAAAATTAACCTTAAGATCAACCTGATAAATTGATTCTGGGAGGAAAAGCAAAGGAAATATTGTTTCAATTGTAATGATCATTTTCTTAAAAAATTGCTTTGAGAACAAAATTATTATTTGGGCAATTCTTGAACAAATTAATTACAGTTAATATACATTACATTATCAGATGTGCGCAATGCTGCTTCATTACCTTATTTAAAAATTATACCTCGCCCTGAACCTTGACCAGAGGACCATATCGACGCCCGCCGACTCCTCACACACAACTCAGACTGTCTCTCCCGCGCTACTGGCACGAACGAACAACATGCTCTCGCGACTCGCTACGAACAACTACAGCGTCGCAACTCCACTGAACTCTCGCGCGGTCAAGCGCAGACTAGCAACGATAAACAACTCTCTGGTCAGAGATTCTGTCATGCCTCGCCATCGCTGCTACTGAATACGTACGTGTTTCAAAGTATAAAAAAAAAAAAGGCTTCAAATGGCTCTGAGCACTATGGGACTTAACTTCTGAGGTCACCAGTCCCCTAGAACTTAGAACTACTTAAACATAACTAACCTAAGGACGTCACATAAATCCATGCCCGAGGCAGGATTCGAACCTGCGACCGTAGCGGTCGCGCGGTTCCAGACTGTAGCGCCTAGAACCGCTCGGCCACTCCGGCCGGCGCTTAGCCACAGCCAGGGGAATGTTTCCAGAATGAGATATTCACTCTGCAGCGGAGTGTGCGCTGATATGAAACTTCCTGGCAGATTAAAACTGTGTGCCGGACCCAGACTCGAAATCGTGACCTTTGCCTAACGCGGGCAAGTGATCTACCATCTGAGCTAGCCAAGCACGACTCACGCCCCGTCCTCCCAGCTTTACTTCCGCCAGTACCTCGTCTGCTCATTCTGGAAACATCCCGCAGGCTGTGGCTAAGCCATGTCTCCGCAATATCCTTCCTTCCAGGAGTGAGTTCTGCAGGGTTCGCAGGAGAGCTTCTGTGAAGTTTGGAAAGTAGGAGACGGGGTACTGGCGGAAGTAAAGCTGTGAGGAAGGGGCTTGAGTCGTGTTTGGGTAGCTCAGATGGTGCCGGCACGGTGGCTCAGTGTGTTCGGTCAGAGGGTTAGCTGCCCTCTGTAATAAGAAAAAAAAAACTGTGTTAACGGATCAACGAACGAACTTAAAAGGGTGTCTAACGACGTCCGCCCCGAGCAGATGCAACGAACGAAAACGAACAAAATGAGATTAAAAAAAACGATGGTAGTGCACTTGCCCGCGAAAGGCAAAGCTCCCGAGTTTGAGTCTGGGTCCGACACATAGTTTTAATCTGCCAGGAAGTTTCAACCTGGCAACTGTTACAATTAACTGTTAACTCTGAGAAAATAAACAGTAGCCATCCACACAAACGCCTCAAAATATTGCTAGTAATATTAGAATTTTATTTACCATGAACGTTAACCCTCTGCGTACGTTGACGAGTCTGACTCGTGATAATTCTGGACCAAACATCAATATGTCGAGTCAGGCTCATGTAACCAAATGCGGGCCAGACGTAAACATCACGAGTCCTACTAGCAGCCACGAAATTCTGACCAAACGTAAACATCGCGAATCTAACTCATGAGACAAATATGGGGGATGCAAATAAAAGTGGCCCGGACGACTTTATACGATTGGACGTGAGCTTCTGGCAGCTTTAACGGAGGAGGAAAAGACCTGCCGTTACTTCCAAAAGTATGGAGCAGCTGCACATACAGCCGGCGGAACCTTGGAGCACATTTACACCATCTTCACGACCAGGGAGTTGTCAGCAGAGGTCAGTCTGATTGCGGCACTAGCTGATCACCTATGTCACCTTATCTATCAGTGTGCGATTACTTTGGGTGGGGAACCCTCAAGTGTAAGGTGTATCGCAACAACCATGACAGTCTTTAAGAGCTGCAGCAGAACATTTCGTATGAGACTGCAGCAATTCCATCAGTCCATCTCCCATACGCCCTCAGAAACTTGTTGACCAGGGCCCAGGTTAGTCCTGTGTTTCCTTTCCTCTGCTGAGTTTCTTTTTTAAACTGGAACCCTCTTCTCCAGAACACTTTTATTTGTTCCACTACTTATCTGTTAGTTACAACTGTGGTTTAGTTGTTACTACTGCGCTTCCAGAATTCGTCTACGTAACAAAGCAAGAGTGTTAGTGATTTTCTACTTTCGGTTTTGAAAAACAGTTAACAAAGCGTTACATAACGTTATAAGGTGAAGGCAGTCCGCAGCTCGTGGTCTCGCGGTAGTGTTCTCGCTTCAAGAGCACGGGGTCCCGGGTTCACTTCCCGGCGGGGTCAGGGATTTTTACGTGCCTCGAGATGACTGTGTGTTGTTGTGTCGTCTTCATCATCATCATTCATCCCCATTACGGTCGGAGGAATACAATGGCAAACCACCTCCGCTGCGACTTTTCCTACTACGGCGGTGCGGGGTCTGCCGCATCGTCGCTTCTGCTCCGTCAAGAAGTGTGGGACTTAATCATCACCATCAATGTGAATACAGGTGTGTTTACACGGATGTAGTTCAAAATGGCTCTGAGCACTATGGGACTCAACTGCTGAGGTCATTAGTCCCCTAGAACTTAGAACTAGTTAAACCTAACTAACCTAAGGACATCACAAACATCCATGCCCGAGGCAGGATTCGAACCTGCGACCGTAGCGGTCTTGCGGTTCCAGACTGCAGCGCCTTTAACCGCACGGCCACTTCGGCCGGCCACGGATGTAGTGATAAGAGTCCAGTGGCAGCGACATGTACGAAACACAGATTGTGAAAAATATTTAACTCTAGATGTCGGGAATTAAGAGGAAAATTTAATACCTAAATCATGTGTTTCATGTATCTGGCAGGAAGCGGAAAACACATCAATCATTTGGAAATTTTCTGAGACTCTCGGCATAAAAGCATATGTTTCAAATCATTTAAACGAACACCCCAGATTGATAGAACTGTTTTCTATTAGATTTAATGACAAATTTTGAGAAATACTTGTTAGGGGAACAAATCTCTTCGCACGGCAGATAATAGACAATGAATGGTAAAAACGGAAAATGGACGACACTTTGCACTGTGCATTGTGGTGGCTCAGTTCAGAGAACTAAATATGAAAATTTATTGGTCTACAGGGTCTGTAGTAGAAACGCCAATATTAAAAAAGTAATGCCTTTTAAAAGATTTAAACAAATTTCGAGATTCTTACATTTTTCCAGTAATGTAACTGCTGGCAGTACTGACAGACTTCGAAACATAAGTCCTACCACCAACCTTTCGGATGAGAAATTCACACATGGTTTCAAAATGTCCATATAGACCAATCCTCAATTAAATATAAAGGATGTTTAGCATATGAGCAATTTAATACATCGAAAAGAGCGAGATTTTGATTAAAAATTTACAAACTATGTAGGGCAAGTACCAGTTTTTGCTACGGTTTCAGAATATATACTGGCCGGGACGCAGTAACAGTGCATCAGAGAATGCTGTCATGGAATTGTCAAAATCCATACTGAATTAGGGATATAATTTGTTTCTTGATAAGAGGTGCTCCTCTCCCAAGCTCTTACCAAAATTACAACGGGAAAACTCAAATTTTATCTGGACTATGCATTGGTAAGATATGCGGAAAATATTCAAAGGGTATTAAAGCAGAGGAACATTTGTGGAGAAGCTGTAATAATGAGATGGAAAGAAAAGCGTGACGTGTATATGACACCAACGTCACAAGAAGTGTAGAGATGGTTGAACACATCGACAAACAGTTTAGAAAAACAATGAAGCCCAAACGCTACCTCGAATACAATTAGCGAATGGAGGAAATCGATCGTCAAGATCAAATATTGTAGTGTTTCCCTATCATGTTAAAAACCCTCGAAGGATATCGAAAGCTTTTTTTATGTGTCTGATATGATTCTAGTCAATACGTACTTTACCCATGAAACAATATACGGTCAAAGGAAGGAAACATATGTTCATTACCGTATAAATACAGAAGAGGTAACTTTTGGACAAGGAAAAGCGCGGAAAAACTTCGCTAGCTGAAACACCTCTTCGGCTCCAAGCGCTCTTTTGGGTCCCTCTTTCAAAGCTTATCGTTGATGATATATAGTGTAGCCGCCCATAAGAACAGTATCGCGTGAAACAAACAAGCGTATAGCTACATAGCAAGTATCCGAATTCCAGCTTGTATTGCGATTGTCTAGCTCAGAGGTAGCCAAACATTTTTACCTCCCGCCTACTTCTGTATCTCTGTTAGTAGTAAAATTTTCCAAACGCCCACCAGTTTCACGGTAATGGTGATTTACGGAGCAGGGAAGTAACATTACGTTATAAAATTTATAACGCAGAGTTGCGGCAAGTTAAGGTATGTAATAATGAATACTTATCAATTACTTTATGTCAAAATTGAAACTTGAACATATCTTTAACCCTCAACAGCGTACCACCAGCCTTGAAAACTACAACACCCAGTGGGCGACAGGGAACAGGTTGACTACCACTTGTCTAGCGCATCACGCTGGGCCCTTTAACATGCGTCATCTCCAACCGACCCGGCACGGGTTTCGTTGAACTACATGGTGCGGAAAGGATAGTTCCGTGCGTATTTAGTGGCGATTCACGTCAGCGAGGAGAGATCCATTTCAATATAAAGCAGAATGATAGCTACAATGTGGATCCCGTTGTTGCAAAATGGCACTTAGAAGCTACCGGTACCAAGAATTTTCAGTTCCATCAGGACGATTTTCTTTACGAACAAGTGTGTCCGAAAATTTTTGGAAATGGCTGTTAACGGTACAACATCATTTTTATTATACTATTTTCTGGATAACATCAGTTAAATGAATCTGGATATGGACGTTTCTCATGAAATTAATGATGAACAATTTGGTCACGATTTCATTAGTACACACACAAAATACAAAACAGAACATAAAATGCAGAAATTCGAAATACAAAACCACAGAATCTGAATCAAACAAGACACTATAATCTACGTAAGTGTGTGAAATGCTCTACGATCTGTTATGTCCCTGAACTATATGTTTCATCAGATTTTTCAGGCTGTAAGCGTAGTATATACGCACACGCTTAGCCTTTGCTGTGTAAGGTATTTTTTCTGTCTGTTGGGAAACTTCCTTGTGCTGCATCAAGGTTGGTGCAAGTCTGGGCTATTGTCGTTTCTTGGAGCGGTTGAACTGCAAGTTTAGAAATTAGTACGTGGTCGCTTTGGAAGTGCTATTCGAAGATTAGAACTTAGCAAGTTTTGTTCATATTCAGCGCTCCGTGCAAGGGACATGCGCCTACGAAGATCGCAATTTTTTATCTAAAAGTTTGTATTTTTATGAAGATCTAGATTTTCGCTGTAGCGTATCGTGTTGATAATGTGAACTATCGTTGAGTTATTATTAAGAGACAGATTTAGCGAGATTACTTGACATTTCGTTAAGTGACATGTACGTAGTGCTAATAAACTTGATTGCTGAACGTAATATGAATATTTAGAACCGACCTTTGCGACTACGACTACATTGTTTAGGGGACCGAGCTTTATATCAAGTTATCCGAAAGGACAATTGAATTCGCTAACAGCTAAGGGACTAATTTGTGTGAAAGACAGCTGTTATAAGCTCTAAGCTTGCGTTTCAGCTCAAAGTAATGGCCTATTACGTACCTGATTTCAGATGCCCGGTATTATAGTACAGTACTTTGTTCTGAGATTTTATCAATGATCATATTTGTTTAAGACGTTGTTAGATACAAAAAAGGATGTTAATCTTTCTAACAGCGACCCATTCAGTGACTAAATTTCACGAATTTTAATTTCTGGGAAGAAGCTTACAAGAAATTCTGTGCGTACGAAGGACTCTCATCAGGAAGTAAAGAAATCAGTAATTAGATATTTAACTTTATGACTCTTGCAGGTCTGCACTGTAATTAGTGTTATGCTATGTCTATTGCTTGCATTACCAACGTTCTGGAAAACAACTGAGAGACGGATAGCGCTTCCCGAGAGAGTGGTGGAACTTTCCTTCATTCGCAGTTTCATCACTAAACAACCGGGTCAGCTGCTTTCGGTCCGTAAGTTGTATGCGAGGAAACATTTAAATAATTACAGGACTGCCGCGGCAAATGAGATCTCGTGATGAGTTAACACAGGTGAGTACAAATAAAGTTTTCCCAAGATCTATCAGTACCAGTGCTATATTCTGCAATCTAGTAACAAAAATTGCGGCCGAAGACTTTCTGCATAAGAATTCACTCTCGTTCATCCAACGGTCTTGTCAATGAGGGCGGAGGAGCAGTAAGAGGTTTAGGGCACTCTCTTGTCCTTGGGGTGGGAAACTGCCCCTAAAGATGGAAGAATCAGTAAATATCTACGGCTTGAGTATGCCGAAGGCAATAGCAACCACTGCATTAAAGACATATAACGTGCACCCACAGGACACGTGCCATGTAATTGAAAAAGTGTCATGATAATCTCTCCATTGGAAAAAGATTCCGGAATAATCCCCCATTCGGATCACCGGGAGGGGACTCTCAAGGGATTGATGTCCATGAGAAAAAGGTTGAATAACCAAAGAAAGGATAGCGTTCTCCGAGTCGAGGCGTGGAATGTCAGAAATTTGAAAGTGGTAGGGAAAGCAGAAAATCTGAAAAGAGAAATGCTAAGGCTTGATCTAGATATGTTGGGGATCAGTGAAGTGAAATGGAAAGAAGACAAGTATTTCTAGTCAGGTGAGTGTAGGGTAATATCCACAATAGCAGAAATTGGTGTAACAGGAGTAGGATTAGGAGCAAGGAGGACATGAGAAACAGACCAGCACAGCGAAAATGGCATTCCTGGCCAAGAGGATACTAGTAACAAACATTGCCTTTAACTGGAGGAAGAAATTTCGGAGAATGTACGTTTGGAGCATAGCATTGTGAAGTAGTGAAACATGGACTTTGAAAAATCCGGAACAGAATAGAATCGGAGCATTTGAAATGTGGTGCTGCAGGAGAATGCAGAAAATTAGGTGAACTGATAATGTAAGAAACAAGGAGATTGTCTGTAGTCTCGGCGAGGAAAGGAATATATGGAAAACACTGACAAGAAGAAGGGACAGGATGGTGGAACAACTGTTAAGACGTCACGGAATAACTTCCATGGTATTTGAGGCAGCTGAGCTGTAGAGGGTAAAAACTGTAGAGGAAGACAGAGATGGAATAAATCCAGAAAATAACTGAGGGCGTAGGTTTCAAGAGCTACACTGAGATGAAAAGGTTGCCATAGTAGAGGAATTCGTGGCGGGCTGGATCAATCCAGACAGGAGATTAATTACTAAAAACAAGAAAGTAACGTATCGGTTTTCTGTTCATAATGGTGTTTTTTCATTCTTGTCACCTTACCATTCTTAAGGCGAGACTAATTATGAAATAAAACATTTTGGCAGTAAGAATTATGTGTACGAAATGTAGAACTATGTCTAATTTTTAAAAACACAATTGCTTCAGATTGTATTGTACTCCTCATATGAATATCGTAACAAATGATACTACATACAAGTATAAGCCGGTTACTGTTTGTCTTCTCCCGTAATAAATCTAGAACAATGATGTTACATCATAATCATAGAGTTAATACAACGGTATCAATGACTAGGGTGCAGCCATAGAAAAACTTGCACCAAATATCTTATACGTTGGTATAGCAGTATACAAACACATGCTACGTCATCATCATTGACTATGCAAGTGGTCCATGGTCTTAATGTGCTTGAATGATACCTCGCACAGTCGATCACTCTACATTACAAGATGTATACATATTTCAATACACATCAGCCTGAACACTGAACAAATAAATCTGTTTATGAACATAATTTTCTTTCGATGTCCGTCAGTAAAACGCTGCTGCATCATTCTTTTCAATGTATGCAGTCCAGGAAGATAAAAGTTATCATATTACCAAAAGTACAACAGTGCATAAAACTCTGTACAGTACTAAAGTAAGTCATGTTAATAGTAATTAAGAAAATATGAGAAACGACAGTCTATTTATTAAGTTGTTGTATGTCCACCCTTTTGACTGGAGGTCTTGGGGATCACGACCGTTCGCTATTGTAAGAAAACGAAGCGCCTACAACCATCCTTATGATCCTGCTTTAGTAACCAGCATCGGGGGTTGAGTGCACATCTTCACGCTGTAGTTGATGCTGAAGGCGTTATCACAATCCATATACACACAGCATCAGTGGCCAACATAGCTGGTTTACGCAGGCTACGTATACCTGTGGTGTCAGCAGTCCAACCATCAACTGCCATCTCAACTATTTATTAGTTGATCTATAAGCTGGTATGTAATATAAATGATTCACAAATTCAAAGTTCCTGTTTCAGAGGACAGACGGGCGAGTGGCAACTGCAAGCTGTTAATTTTTGCATGCACACGCCATCGCTTCGGTGTATTCGGTGGTCATCACTTTAGCTATTACGTCTGTCATGATGCAGCGGCAAAGAGAGCAAATTACATCATATTAACAGTACGGCAGCATGTCTCGGCGAAGAGGTTTTTTGCGAATTCTTTTTCCTTCCTCTTAATTAGTTACCTTGAAGTGTTAACAAGCACAATTTCAAGAGCGGCAATAGTAACCTTATTGCGAACCTTATGAAACATCTAAAAAACTAATACATAGCATTGCATGTCCTTATTATCTGAGAAGCTTCCCACGTTCGTTTAATGTTCCACTACGTCGCTAAGAGGTAGGTCTCTGCCTTTTGTTGGCAGTATTACGACTGGAAATTCCAAATGTTTCAAGAAACTTGAACAGTTTCAGTAGTCGTTCAGTTCTAGGCAGTGTTATGAACTCGAATGACGAAATAATAGTCTGGTAATATTTGTATTAAACATTCTGCTTTCGCGGTTCAAGTCTTTTCCTCTCGTGGCTGTCCTTCACTGTCACTCGCCAAGGAAATAAATGTTATTGGAAGCCACAAATACATTAGACCACTGGAGCAAGGAGCTGTTTTTTTCGAATTTGTTTTAAAATTTGTCATTAATGGAAGCCTTGAAATGAATTAGGCTCTCAAGAATTTAAGAAGAGTATGTTAGTTCCTGGCTACACACTTGTACGTCCAACTGTCGAGATATTAGCGCAAGAATTCATCTTCTTGGTTTTGTGCTCCACTTGTAATTCCCGTTAATGTTGATCAAAACCACCACAGCTGAATTTAAGGTACATATGTATCACCAGAATTAGTTTCGTTCTAACGAACTTAATCAGGTAATACTAAAAATTCACTAACAGTTTTCTGTGAGCACTGCAGGGTGTATCAAAAAGAGTCGTCTGATTTAAAAAAATCATAACTATTAATGTTATTTGAGACAGTGCGTGAACAACGTACTGATGTAAAGAGCAAACTCTCGAGTTTTACATGGTTGTCGCTAGGTAGCAGCACTGTGCGCCCACTAGTAAAAATGTTGTCGGGACAACAGAGAGCGCTATGTGTTCTGTGTTGTGTGCAGTGCGAGTCAGTAATAACTGTTCAGTGTGACCTTTGTACTCGGTATGGTGTGGATCCTCCTACACCACAGAGCATAAGACGAAGCCATGAACAACTTCGAGAAACAGGCTGTTTGTGTAAAAGCAAATTGCCGGGCCGTCCCCGTGTGTCTGACACAGACGTCTAATACATCCGCCATAGTTTCACCAGGAGTCCACACATATACGTTCGCCGTGCAGCTCGACAACTCAACATGACCACGATGTCCATCTGATGTTGCGTCGACATTTACACATGAAACCATAAAAAAAATCAGCTACTGCAAGCTCTCCGTGAAGGTGACAAACAGCGAGGACAGTAGTTCTGTAATTTCGTTCTTAGCAAGACGGAGGATGACAGTTATCTTCGATGCTTAATGGTTAGTGACGAGTGAACATTCCATTTAAATGGAAAGGTGAACAGCCATAACGTGAGAATATGGGGTACGGAACAACCACATGAAGCTGTACAACATGAGAGGGACTCTCCAAAATTTGATGTGTTTCGTGCAGTTTCTGTATGATTCATATTTCTTTGTAAAGAACACTGTTACAGGAAGCAGTATCTCGATATGCTTGAGAACTTTCTTGGAGACTGATTCGAATGGCTTCATTTACCAACAGGATGGGACACGGTCACACTGGCATCTGGAAGTGCGGGAATTTTTAAATCAAAGGATTACTGAACGATGGATCGGTCGCACTGGACCAAACAATTCAGTCTTACATTACTGGCCTCCATGGTTACCGGGCCTCTCTGTATGTGATTATTTCCTGTGGGGGCTCATAGAAGACTCTCTTTATATGCCTCTGTTACCAGCAACAATGAATGAAATAAGAGGTCGCATAACAGCAGCTGTGGAAGCTGTAGCTCGAGACATGCTCGCAGCAGCGTGGGAACAATTTGAAAACCTCATTTACATATGTCGTGCATCTCAAGGGGGGCATATTGAACACATATGAAACGGTAAGAAAAAAACTGAGTTTACCGTTCATCAAAAAACAAAATTCATTGTATATGTTTATTAGTTCCAGAAATACAGGCGTGCCAAATCGGATGATTGTGTTTGATACACCCTGAATTATGAAGACAGTTGGTAAATTTTCATTGCCATCTGATGATGTTCATTAGAAAGTAACCGGCTGTGGCGTCATGAGCGTACCTTAAATAAAGCTGTGGTGGTTTTTCTTAACTTTAAATTAGTCCTAGGATACCTTGGCTCGTGCACATTATAGTTAGAATGCAGTGGCAATACTCATACTCCATATATACTCACACCATTGGTCTTCTAATTTCTTTAAAAAATTATTTTAACGTCGAAATAAAAGAAGCAAGAATTTTTTCTGGGATTGTTTAGAATTTCATTAAACTTGTACGAGGTTATTTAAAATCGCCAAACACAAATATATGACTGCACTTATTTACAGCTGCATAATAGTATCTCAAAACATTAAACTTGCTGTCAAATTATCCTCGCAATTGCCACTTAATTTCCACCCCTTCATTCCTATACGATTTGTATGAGTGGCCAAATCGAAAAAAAAAAAAAAGTTGACATGTTCCACATCCACGAGGATCTCCTCAGCATGGATCTATGGAACGAAAAACTAATCTAATCTAATCTAATCTGGAATTAGTAAATAATCTATCTTGCCATTTTCATCTAATTTTATGTAGTTTCATTGCAATGGTTGCTTAATATCAGGAAATAAAATTGAGGACCAGCGCTTGTCCTACATGACATTTAACTACACATCAGTTTTTTGCTTTTTTCTTACCTTACCTTATCACAACATTAGAACTGGTTGTGAGCGAGCTCTTGACTAGAAGTGAAGACAGTCTCATCTAGTTAAAAGGATTTGTTTCTTTCCTAGATACCACAAATAAAAGAACATATTTTCCCAATCATGGAAATGTATGCATAATGATAATTGTGTTCTAGATAAACTTCATTCTGTTTTTCCTCTTTTTTAATTAATATGTTTGAATGCATACCCAAATAAGTGAATGCCGAAATATCGTCCTAACATTGCAGATCACCTTAATCTTAATATTACTCGAAATATTGCAGTAACTGCTAATTTACCAAACATTGTACTATTTGACAAATTTCTGATACGTTGATGACCAGTTTACCGCTGGCTGACTTGCATCAGAAAATAAGTGATTGTTGTTCCAAAAATGTGGACAGTAAAATTTTTGAAAATACAAATATTACACCGGAGAGATAGTTTGATATAATTTGCTCAGGTAAAGTGTAGGCATAAGAGTATAAATGAAATATAAGACTTCCCTACCATGTATTAGTATCACATATAGGAAAATCGCCAAGTGTGAGGGTCTAAAGCCCCATCTTCAGGTGCAACTTACATAGTAGATTACATTAGATTAGGTGTGCTTTTCATTCCAATTGATCCATAGTGAGGAGATCCTCTGGGATGTGGAAACTGTCAGAAAACAATAACACAATATCTCGACTTCGTGAATTAGTAACATTACTAAAGGTATATCTAAAATTTAATCACTGTGTTAAAGGTCATAGGTGTATCCATCGTTCCTAGTCAAGATATTATTCAGTGAATATTATGTAATTACATTGGCGAATGAAGTGCAATGAAGACATGATCCAAAATTTCGTTAAAACTGGTGGTTCCTGGATAAAGTATATAATATTTACTGAATAATATATCTTGAATAGGAGCGATGGGTACACTAATGAGCATTTAACATTGTATGTTTTAGGTATTACCTTAATTAATGTTAATAAAAGTTGACATATTGTATATTACTCTTTAGAACGTAAGTTATACCTGATGATGCTGCTTCAGGCCATGAAACCGATTGTGCATCAATAAAACAACTATTTTACAGCTGTCAGTGGTATTCTTAACAGCAAGAATAATATTGAATTTTGGGAGACCTCTAGTAACATGAAGCACAACTTACTGTTGGAAAACTGAGTGTACATGGACACGGAATTACAGAAAAAAGGCAATATGTAATAATAAAACGTGGTTCTGCCTTGCATAAAGACAATTTTTCTTGTTTTAGAGCCCAAACAAGTTGTCAGAAGTTTCTCCATCTCCAGTGAGTTAATTTAGTCTCTGTTAAATAATGTAAGGAATATATGGAATATAACACATAATGAAAGTAGTGCTATAAGAATGGAAAAAACGTTTAGAATGAAAAATATCATTAACTTATATTACGTCTTAAATTTGGCAAATTATGTAGAGAAACACTGATAAACGCTTACAAATTGCAAATGATATCAAGGAAGGCAGTAAGCTGTTCTGCAAATGTCAGACAGCCACATGAACACCAATAGGTAATACTAAGGTATATATTCAGTTTTCCTGTTAATATTGATCAGTATTTTCATTAATGTAAATACTATAACCTCAAAATCTGTTATGTATTGCAATGCATAAATCCTTGATGTGTTATTTAACAGAGACTAAATGAACTAACTGAAGATGGAGAAACTTCCCTGAAACATATTTGGAGACTGAAAATTGTGTTTTCTCAAGGAATAAACACATTTCCTTTTAACATACGAGGAAGAAAACACTGACAAATAAAGAGCTTCGGCCACAAGATTGTTAAAGGCAATATAAACATGCAACAACAATCATATGGTCGTGATGCTGGTATGAGACTGTTATACGACAAACGTAATGTATTGAAACAAAGGTGCCCAGTAATCGCATTTGTAGGAAATGTAGCAAGACGCAAAGATGAGTAGAACTGAGAGCATGCGATATGTGGATTAGGATGTGAAGCTAAGAAGCACAAATGTTAACATGTGCCTTACATTAACTTTAAGGGTTTCCAGTTAAATTGTTAGTCACATAGCTATCATGAGACTGCTTCACAACTATGCTGTTCACTTCTCACAAGTTTGTAGCATATAGACTTGTATTTATGCTTCTGTAATCTGTGTTAGACACCGCTCTTCCTCACTGAATAGTACAAATCTAGTCACAGTCTAGACTGAAGCTTCTCGTCCTTCTCTGCTGATCTGCAAAGAAAATCAATGAACTTTAAATTTTTTTGTTTTGCAAAGATGGCAATTTCTCGGCCGGTCCAAATAACGTTGGTATCAACGAACTATTGTTTTAATTACTAAATTAATGTTTCACGATAGCTTAATTCCAGTGTCAGTTTGATATAGAGAGTAGTTCCGTTTGTATGGCTTTTTCAAAACAGTTTAGTTGTGTGTTCCTTGAATACATAAACTGTAATATTGTCCCGCTATAAATTTCTTTGTGTTGGGCAGCATATCGGCAACAGAAGCTGACCCAAGTCGCCATAGGATCAGGAACCTCTGCCACTTCGTTTTTTTTTTAAAGCTAGGAATTGAGCAGCTGATTACACAAATGGACGTACTTCTCTTGAAGGTGACCAATGTGAAGAAAGTCTCAAAACCACAAACACAGACGAAAATTTTTACAACTTTGTCAGTTTGACTTTAAACAACAAACGATTAGATGTGTAGGAAATAACAGACACTACAGGCATAACAGAAGAATGAACACCGTGTATTTATCATCAATAATTAACTAAGAGAAATATTTCTGCAAAATGGGTGCCGAATTAGATGAATGTTGATCCAAAGCAAATATGGATGTGAATTTCTCTAAAATGTTTGGATTTCTTGATAAAGAATCAGACTAATGATGCGCTGATTTGTTACTAGGGTGAGAGATAGCTGCAGTACGTTGCTCTAGAGACGAAATAGAGGGGTAATTGGTAGGATCCTCTCTTATTACTACAGGATCAGTCTCGTGTAATATTAGCGATATAACAATGGCTTTGAGAGCCACTATAATGCCCTTAGGATACTTGAGAAACACACATGTAGGGTTTAAAGTCGCCACAGTTTAGGATAGCGGTGGTAAGGTTGAAAATCGCAAGGTACCTACCGCGAAAGCTGGGTGTGTAAGACAAAATCTTTAAATTTAACACATAAGAAATAAGGAAAGGAAAATGTAGTAATACTGGGGAATGGGGAGCGTAACAGCCCGGATGTTTTCATTTACACCTGCATCCAGACTCAACAAAGCAGTGGAAAGTGCATGGCAGAGGGTATTCTCCATTGTACCACTTATGACGCTTTCGTCCCTTCCAGTCGTATATGGAGCGTGGGACATATGACTGCGTCAGTGCCTTTGTGCTCGTTGAAATTATACTAACCTTGTCCTCTCGGTCGCTACGGGAGTGATGTGTAGGAGGCTGTAGCGTATTCCTAGATTGCTCACTTAAATACTGGCTCTTGAAACTCTACAGGCCTTTGTGGGATAGTTGACGTTCAGGATTTCCAGCATCTCCGTGGGTCAAACAAAGTTGTGAGCGTTTGTGCTGCCTTTCATTCTATATGTTCAATATCCGTCTTGGTCTCATTTGTGATCTGACTTCACACACTTTAGCAGTTTTGTAAGTAAGTTCCTTTATAGACATAACAATAAACGGAAGTATAGTATTTACTTAACCTGTGACTGAGCTTATGTGATCATATTTCAATCCTCATAAATTGATACAACCAGTTTTTTGTATTAGTTAAGTGAGAAACTTATATTACAGTCATAGGATTTTACACTTCTGTATTTCTCGAAGGGCGCAGTTTTAGATTTCTGAAAATTTAAAGCAAATTTTCAACTTTTGCACAACTTTTAACTGCACTATGAACTGAATGGATATTTGTGAAGCTTTTTTTACAGACAGAACTTCAGTATGGATAGTTGGATGGTGTGGAACAGTCTGCTGAGGTTACTATGTCTACAGCCTCCCTGGTCGTTAATACCCAGCGTGTGCGCAGGGACCTGACGTAGCTCCCTGAGGCATACCGGAAGCTGTTTCTACATTTGTCAACGGCTCTACATCCAAGATAACATGCTGCGTCCTCTCTGCCGAGAAATCTTCAATCCAACCACAGCACAAATTTTTTCGAGGGAGGGACAGGATAGTTAAAATGAGCAGCTAATGAGTATCTTTTGTATAACAGATACCTTGGTAATTTGTTGCAATTTACTCTTTGTTGAAGTGTTCATCGGAACACCATGTACTAACAATACCGTGCGGCAAACGGCAGCAGATATTGCACTACTGATGAATGACATCGAAGACACCACGCTTATATTCGTTGGGTCATTGATTAGTAGGCTTTCAATAGGTATATTCTACATGTCTGCAGCTAAGGTAAAAATAAATTAATAGGGTTCATTAGGGACAACGTAGAGGGCTGGCTCCGAGACGGTCGTGATCAAATTCCTGTTGTTACAGAGAAGAGAGCTTGAGTGTTTTTATAGATAAGGTCAAAGATAACCAGCATACATACATAATTATATCACAACTACATACATGAACACAATCATCTGCCACAATGACCAGTTGTCCTCTAAAAAATATAAATTACATACTACCAACATATCTAAAGCTCTTTCAGCAGCAGACTCCACCGCGAAATTGCTAAGTCTAACAGGGAGATGGCACTGTGGAAGTCACAGGACCACAAGGTTAAAGATCAGTACTTGTAATGCCCAAAGACAGAATAAAATTGACATGGCTGCAATGGTATCAGTATAAAAATCGCCATCGGTTTACGCAGTAAGCGTGAACAAAATTAGAAGACACAGTAACACTAGCGTGTAGTGAGTTACCACAAGTTTTTATGACAGACCATACGCTAATGGAACTTGAAATAAATATTTTTGATCTATGGAATTAGAACTGACATAAACGTGGAGAATTTAACATAAAGGCATGGTATTCGTATGTATACGTAAGGAATGAAAGTGAAGACAACATACTCTAACTGGTGGGAACTGTTCAGGAACATTTTTCGAAGCTGCAGTTCCTTATACATCATTTAAGGTAGACTAATGGCTGACACTCTTTGATAGTGACAGGTGAACCAAATGTTTACATAAAGAAAGAAAAATGTGATACAAAGAAATTTTTGTACCGGTAAACACGTAATATCATATATTACATAAATCATCAAAGTGTAATAAGGTAGCATTAAAAGATATTATTGACACTACACATCAAAGTAGGCAAACCGTGTGAATAGCTACCTCTGTTCGTTATAGACAAATAGTACAAATAATAGACACAAAATGTCGTGATGTAAGAGAAACAAAAACAGCTGAATTAACCAAGAAACGACTGGTAATGAAGTCAACAGACTGGAGAGAAATTCACCCATCTGAAAACACTAGGTAAGCACTGAATGCTAAACACTACAAATAAATGTAAACATAGGTAAGATCAATACATGGATGGCTACCAGCATTACAAAATTAAGCAAATAGCTAAAAGTAGAACATTGGAATTGCAAGATACACAAAACCTAACTCAATTTTGACAGTTACAGAGAGGAATATAAAGCCTAGAGTCAGTTAACAGTAGAAACTAAAGCTAGCTTGTGACAAAATAAAATTATAGTTTCAGATAACACTTTGAAAATTTATGGTTCCATATAAATATAGACACCAGATATTCTGATGAAAAACATAGCACCATAACTCTAGAGAAGGCAGAGCGTTACGATTAGAGGGTCCTAGATAAGACCAGTGACATTGAATTAATGTTACGCTTACTCAGTAGATACACTCATAAAAAAGAGCCTTCTAGAAATGACAAGCATAAGCACCATCTTCAGAGTGACAAAATTATTGTTCTTGTTTCCAACAAATGAACCATCGTTGTCAAAATTAATGCAGCCTGTACAATGAAAAATAAAAAATAATAAAAAAAGAAAATTAACTGTGAGTCTGGACGTTTTATGTACGTAGTAGGCTTCTAGAGTACCCATAGCACCTGAGGTCGCCAATTTACACACTGAGGTGCCACACCACATTGTTTTCCGCCCTTCCATAATGCTAGATACGGTCTGAAAATATCGACCCATTCTACAACTATATGTTGAGCACAGACCCGTTTCTTTGCCATCAACTCTTTTTTTTAATGAAATAACAGACTTATATCGACTGATTATGTAGATGAACTCACAGAACTAGAACCGTCTGTTGCACGGTATTCTTCTTCTATTTCTTCTTCTTCTATCACATATTAGGCTGTACATATTTCCACCACTTCTCTTTCTTATTGACAGTGTCGGTCCTTTCAGCCTGTTCTAATGTATCCTGATTGTAATTTGCTGAACATTTTGGTTCAGCTGACTGATGCGAAGGGTTGCGACAGTTGTTTACCATGGCAGAGAGATCAGATGCAGATTGGGTCAGGGCTGTTATGGTATGAAGTTATTTCCAATAAACTGTAGCATCTCCAGAGATCGAGGTATCACATGCCTTTTTAATATAATACTACTTGTTACCAACTGAGCAGAGCGTCTCATCTGAGGAAACAATGGTAACCAAACTTGGCGTCACATATTAAACGATACCCGTACTCGCGACTCTCGTTGCTAAATTGAGAAACCAATCCAGCACTCTAACGTCGTGTGTGAGGTTTACATTGTTAGGAGAAACTTTGGAAATGCTACCTTGACGTTGGAGGCAAAATAATCTCTCCAAACAGTAAGTCTGTAATGAAACTGTTGGCTATTCAATGCAAGATTTAAATCACCTTCAGTCAGAAAACGTAATACTGTAGACACAGCATCTCAACGCCTGTATCGCCGTCTGACAGTAACTGTCGTATTGTAATAATTTCAGTTACACTTATATGTTTTGATATTCGCCGTATGTCTTGCTATTCATTGTATGTCCGAAGTGATCGAACCAATTGTATCTTGTTCAACACAATCCAATCGTAACCTGTCGAAGTGATGTATTACAAAGGATATTACGTATTATCCATTTTTGTGTCCACATACAATGTTTTACACGTTTTCATACGTACATCCTTCTGAGATACAAGATAAAGAGCACTGATTGAAATTCAAATTTCAGCAATAATCCAGTCATTATGTAAGTTAGTTCAATAGCATTAAATGAGATACAAATACTCCTACGAAAATAATGCTAGCCCCCCCCCCCCCCCTTAATGTTACCCCCTCTCCCTGTGCCAATATTTACAGTTCTAGAACTTCGTTATTTCAAGTGGACAGAACGAGTTACTGAACGCCGTAAAAGTATAGGGCGTACGTTATGCTATCAGAATTTTGTGAGAACAGAAACAATAAGTGGAGCGTCTCAACTGGGTTTGTAAAATTTAATGTTTTCGTGTCTTATTACTTTAATGTTTCACATTTCTGTAAGTGTGCCGGTAATGTTCTATTTGGATTTCTGGTGTCCAATTTTTCTTGGAAATGTGTCTCTGGAAATTAAATGTATATACTTTCTACTTTGCTCATTTTGCGTTGTGATCCTATAAAGGCTTACGTTACGTACTTGCTGATCAAAATTCACTACACTTATAGTCAGTAATTATTAGTTATTCAACAAGTCAAGCAATATATTTAGTATTACTTGAGTTGTAAATTCCTCAGAAATTAAATTAAATGTTACATGGTGACTGGCTGGAAGTGTTTTCTGTATGAATAATGAGTTAACACAGTTACGGTCACATATTTTATTGAGTCCTCTTCAGGTGACTATTGGAATGCTTCCTCATAAAGGAGTAAGCTAAATTTGTATTCTGCGTTTGGTCAGTTAAGTCTGACAGAACATTAAATTCTGACCATGTGACTTTCTGACAAGATAGGTTTCCCTATATGCAGATACGCTGTTCCTCCCAACACAAGAGGGAGAGTACTGGTAAAGTTTTCACAAGACGTGTAGTTGATGTCCAAATTTAGATTTTCCATGGTTCTCATCAATAAACCGACGTAAATATCAGATGATAGCATTCTCTATTCAAGTATCTTTTCCATTACCTTATTTCTCGTTCATCTATAGTTTTCCCCTCGATAAAATTTTTCTTCCCGGATTTCTTGCATCCATAAAATAAAGAGTAGCATCTCTTTATACTTCAGCAAACATTTACGTTGTCTTTTTTTCTTTAAGCTAATGAACCTTAATCAGTCGTGACAAATGTTAATTTTGAAATGGTAAGGAATGAGGAGGTACTGCGCAGAATCGGAGAGGAGAGGAATATGTGGAAAACACTGACAAGCTGAAGGGACAGGATGTTAGGACATCTGTTAAGACATCAGGGAATGACTTCCATGAAACTAGAAGTAGCTGTAGTTGGCGAAAACTGTAGAGAAAGACAGAGATTGGAATATATCCAACAAATAATTGAGGACGTTAAGTTGCAAATGCTGCTCTGAGACCAAGAGGTTGGCACAGGAGCGGAATTCGTGGAGGGTCGCATCATACCAGTCAGAAGACTGATGACTCCTTGACACCTCTATCACTAGTTATTGAGATCTGTCTTCCTCTTCGTCATGTATGAAAAAAATGTAGTCCTCTTAGAACATTTTCCTGTTAATTAGCCTGTAAAGTAATTTGCCCTAGAAACGACAGTTGAGACTTGCGTTGAATGTCAGTTCAAACAGTCTGTAAGCATTTACTCCCCTCTAAAATATCGAAACTGAGGGCCATCCTAACATATAACATACTTACTGATTATCGTCAAATTCAAGAAACAACTGTGTTGTTAAAGAGTTAGCAATCGGCTGAGTATTAAAATTTCAAGTGAAATTGAACGTTTATCTCGGAGAAACAATAGGGATAAAGGCATGACTTCCTAGCGTTGCAGTTTCAAAACTGACTGTGTTTCAATGATCTAATGTCTAATGATATTATTGACGATGTAACGTCTTGTAATAAACAAAGACAATATATTATGTAATAATTAAAATATTAGAGGTGTCATATTGTGTCATTATGTAAAATTATGTATTATTTTCTTTATTTTTTATTTTTGAGAAAGTCTGTGTCGGCGAGTAATAAGACCGACACAGAAGATAAATGTTGTACAAAGATCACCAAATGAATTTGTATATAAGGCATGATGTAAAGCAATGTCTTTGTCTTCTTAATCTGAAAGCTGTGAGAGAAAGATCTCCTGTTATTGTCGGAGAGAGCGCGAAGGTAGCATTCTTTTGTCGAGATTGTGAATTGGACGCCATTGCGCGTGAATGTACACAGGTCTGTAATTATTAAGATATTTAAATGTTTAAATAGAGTTGTTTAAATGAAAACTTGTATTACCTAAATGTTAAAGTGTGCCTGCCTATTATCCCATCCTGTTAAGATATTTTTCAGCCATATAAAAATATTATCTGCGGAGCTGAGCTGTGTGGAGAAAGAAGAGCCGCTGCCGCGGCATATTTAAACGACTTACAATATAGTCGAGTATACCGCAAGGAAGCGGTAAAATAATAGTAAAAAATAATATTATTTCTTTTAGCTCCCAGGCTGGCAGTGAAGATCAGCAGATTTTATGATGTGTTGCAGGTTGACGCGGGCTGCTGATAGGATATAATTTTCAGTGCAAATAATTTTATGTACCTAAAGAATCTGATAGGAAACTTGCTGTGCTCCGTTCTGACCACGGCTAAATTTTATAGTGAATACGTAATTTTCTTTAATGAGAGTCTCATGTTCTTGGGCTAGCCGTGGTATGAAATAGCATTTTAGTAAGAAATAAAATCCACTGCAAACTTGTATTTGTGAACGATCGTACGAACTGTAACATCAGTGATCATAGGACATTAATTTCAACTTTGAATAATTACGAAGTAGGAAAGATATATTGATACTTAGCATGAGTTGCAGTTACTAAAAAATCGTTCTTTAAATTGTAGGCCAGATTCAGAACAATAATACTTCCATCATTTTATTTTGCTAAAAAAGGTAACGATGATAAAGCAATTAAAAGCACAGCATTGTTAAAAGAATTTCACGTCACTCTTTCCATATATGCGTTGTTACGCCAATAATAATTAAAAATAATTAAATAAACCAGAAGGAGCAAAAACAATTTTTATAAAAGCAACAATTAACGAAAGGGCAGTCGGCAACAGACATAGTTTTTTTTTTTCAGAGAGACGTGAAACTGGCGCCCAAAAACGCGGGGCCCGAATTTGCAGTGGCCACAATTATAAAATTTTATGTATTTTCTTTCAGTGTCTATTGTTATGTAGGTGTATATGTATATGTATTTAGTGTTAAATGTATGTATATCATGATCTATGCTATGTATTAATGAATGTTCAAACACTCTTACATGACAAAACGTACTACTGCAAGCGAGTTTGAGAAGACGATCCTGATTGTACTGAGAAGCTCTAACGACTACGTAATCCGGGGGCAGCCGGACCCCGAGATAATAGAAACTAAAGGTAAGACTACAGTGTAGTTGTCCTGTTTGTAGAAGTTGAGCTCCAGTGAAGTAATCTCATATCGCTAGTGGTGTGCATACTGTACGTAGTTTGATGTTAGTATTTGTGACAGGACAAAGTTGATGTAGATAGTAATTTTTAGTGTGCAGTGTAGTGTATATAAAGTGATGTATTTTGTGTGCAAGGGGAAAAACTGTTAGATTTTGTGTTTTAGTAAGCAATTTAGGAATATGGTTAAGTTGCGTAGTCAACGTCCAAGCAATATGGATACTGAAGAACAACAATTAGCTAGTGAAGGAAATGTGGAACAGGGTGCCTCAAGTAGTACTAGTACTCTCTTTGAAGATATAACTGGCGAAAATGTGGGGGCAGGGCCACAGGAAGTAGTGCCACCGCCCACTAGTCATCAAGTTGATGTAGATAAAGAAATTGTACCACCACCAGAAAAGCAGGAACCAGAGAGTGGTAATCTGCCTGGTGGGTATTCAATTCAGACTATATTAGAGCGTGTGCTAGATTACCAGGCAAAATTTGCGCAACAGCAAGTTGAGCGAGATCGCCGGCAAGCTGAGCGAGATCGTAAGCTAGCAGAAAATTTACTTGCCCAGCAAGCCGAGCGAGATCGCCAGCAAGCCGAGCGGGACCAGCAACTTGTGCAATCGTTAGAAAATATGAAAAAAGAGATAGCAGATATGAAAAAGAATTACGAGTCGATACCTAAGGCCGTGCAGGAGCTGACTGAACAGGTCACCCACCTGCAAGTAGCAAACACTAACATGGTAGATGAAATAGGGGTCTTAGCCAACAGAGTAGAAAAGCTAGAAATAGATTCCACACAGCTTGTAGAGCAGAAGTGGAATGAACAGGCAAATAAAATTGAAACAGAATTTAACTCATGGCTAGAAGTGAAGGAGACTGAGATTGACACGAATATTAATTCTAAAGTAGAAGCAGCAATAGCAAATAGAGATTCAGAATCGTTCAGTACCGCCGTAAATAGTCAGGTACAGAACGATGTGCAAACCATTAAACAAATACTCAGTGAGGATATTCCGCAGTGGCAAGTGAATGTTAACAAACGGATATCCGATCTGGAGAAGGGTTTAGCACAAAGCAGGAAACAAGTGGAACAGGAACCTCTGTCGCCAACAGCCCATGGTTGTGGCAACGCACAAACTTATATGCGATACAACAATGGGGAATCTGTAGTCGATAATGCGAAGAGCTGTAGCTCCGGTTCGGAGCACACAGCATATGTCCCAGCAGCGAACCCATGTAGTTCAAAAATATTAGTGGAAGAAAGTTTAATTAAAAATAGACAATTTCAAACATTTACTACTGAAAGGAAATCAGTACACCCAGTGGTATTTATAAAAAGCTTTAAAAATATCTTACCCAGTGTATGGAACGAAACACAGAAAATACAATACGTAATGTCGTACATTCAAGGTGACGCAGCACTGTGGGCTACAGAAGTAGCAGACAGCTGCAAGACATACGAACAGTTTGAAAGGGCATTTTTATCGAAATATTGGTCGCCGTGTATACAAGAGCGACTAAGAAAAGAGGTATATAATCCCGAACCGTACTCACCCCGTCTTGGGAATTTGAGGCGGTACTTTGAAAAATATATAAACAAAACACGCTACTGGGACGAGCCTATATCACCGAGAGACATAATAAGACTACTCAAATCCCATTTACCAATTCAGATCAAGGAGAAGTTAATACATGTACCAGAAAGCGACATGGAAAACTTCCTGTCGGTCCTAGATTCCATAGATTTAATACAGGAAGATGTAAAATCGGCGTGCGACCATTTGCGGAATAATGGGTCGGGATGTAATCACGACAGAAACAGTAGTGCACAGAACCACAGCCATAGAAATGGTGGGGGTGGTAGCAAGCGACAAGAACAATCGCAAAATGGTAGTAACGGTAGAGGCCAAAACGGGTATGGACAACCAAATTATAACAAAAAGCGTCGATTTGACGACAGATACGAATCCGGAATGTCAGGGACCAACCGCTGGAAAAATGCGCGAGGTCAGTGGCAGAGTAATTATAATGATAGTAATCGAAATTGGCAACAGAATCAGTGTAGAAGCCCAGAGCGACAGGCTAGTGACCGGTATGACAACAATAGACCACCACCGCAAAACGCGCCTATTGCGCAGCCGTGGCGGCCTACAAATCAGAACGTACATATAGTGGAGGTCGCGGACAATAGCCGTCCAAGTACCTCCCAAGTAACTAATCCAACAAACTAGAATCGGCCTCGATATGCTCTCCATCGACGGCCGAGGGATGGAGTGAGAGCAACTCGAGTAATAACAGTAATAGACCTGGGATACGCATGCTGCGATACAACGAAGGTGTCAGTATGGATAAAGATCTGCTGAACGAATCGCACGAATGTAAGAAGGATAATAACGAAAATGTGCAAGCTATTATTGAAGCTAGAATCAATGATGTTGCAGTAAACATAATTATCGACACAGGTGCCTCAGTAAGTGTGATGAGTATGGAGCTATTTAAAGCACTGGGAAAGGGACATAGTATTCCGACCTTCCCGGTTAATAATTGTAAGGTGTCTGGAGCCATTAGTGCACAGAGCCAATCAGTTAAGTACCAGGTGCAGGTGGAGATTTATAAGGAGGGCGAAGCCATAGTGAGCTCGTTCCTCGTGGTTAAAGGATTGAAGGTGGCCTGCATTCTGGGAGTAGATTTTCTCCGTGAGAGGGACGCATTGATCGACCTCTCCGTGGGGAAACTAAGCATAATTAATAGGGGTAGAAGGATTGAATTATCTATGATGAAATCGAAGGAGGTACTTGTGCCGTGCTGTAATCGAATCGATATCAAAGGTAGGAACCCTTGGGTACTACACATCGATGATTTTTCACATGCAACAGACCTCTATTACCCGAACTTAGAGGATCAAAATTTCGAAACAAATGTTGAGGCATATCAGACTAAAGTGCACGAATCGGAAGGTTTAAATGATACGCAAAAGCAACAGTTGACGCAGCTGCTATCGGAATATACTATGGTATTTACCGACCGTCCAGGAATAGTCAAAGGGTACCACTATCACATAGAGGTGATACCCCATAATACATACTGTCGCGCAACCTACTCCATCCCTTGGTCGAGGAGGGAATTAGTAGCTAAAGAAATTCGAAAGATGTTAGAGTGGGATATCATAGAGCCCTCCTTCTCTCCATACAGTAGTCCTCTTGTAGCAGTGGCGAAAGCCAATGGAAAAATCAGGCTAGTGTTAGATGCTAGGGACATTAACAAAATTATTATACCTGTCCGGACTCGTCCAGAGAATTTAGACGAGCAAATACAAAAATTTCATGGAGTGCAGTACTTGACCTCGATCGATCTGAAAAGTTCATATTGGCAAATTCCCCTTACACCGGAATCCAGGAAGTACACAGCTTTCATATTCGGGGGGCGAAGTTACCAATTCAAGGTGCTTCCCTTCGGATTGAATGTGAGTGCTGGAGTGTTTATTACTGCACTAGACACCGTACTGGGTCCAGACCTATTGGAAAAAATTACGGTATATGTAGATGATTTGGTAATCGCGACTGCTACTTGGGACGAACACATGGAATTGTTGCACAGAGTACTAGAGAGATTTAGGCAAGCAGGGGTGACAGCAAACCTCGAAAAGTCAAAATTTGGCAGAAACAAAATTAAATTTTTAGGCCATCTTATTACACCACTCGGTATCAGTCCGGACAACAAAAAATTAGAGGCGATCCGACAATTTCCAAGCCCCTGCACTAAGAGACAATTGAAAGCGTTCCTTGGGCTGACGTCTTTTTTCAGGAGGTTCGTGCCCAATCAGCTGTTAAATGACGCGTCACTACTAAATCTATTACGAAAAAATGTGCAATGGGTTTGGAATGACAAATGTCAACAAGCCTTCGAAGCGATTAAAACCGCCCTACTGAATGCGAATATTTTGCAGCACCCCGATCTGTCCAAAGATTTTTGTCTCGCGACGGATTCATGTTCTTATGGCTTGGGCGCGTGCTTGTTTCAGTGGGAAGAAGGAAACGACCCAACAACAATAAAAGTTATCGGCTTCGCCAGTAGGACGTTAACTAGCTGCGAGAGAGCCTACTCGGCAACTGAACTCGAAGCACTTGCAGTAGTCTGGGCTGTCAAAAAGTTCAATGATTATCTACAAGGGAAGGAGATTAGAGTCTATAGTGACCACCAAGCGTTAAGTTTTTTAATGTCATGCAAGCTGTTCCATACCAGACTGAGGAGATGGATGCTTGTCTTACAAGAATATAGGATAAAGATCATGTACATTAAAGGCCAAGATAACGTAATAGCGGATGCTCTGTCACGACTGCCGGCAGGATTACCGGAGTTAGCAGAAATGTTAGAGCAATCCGCGGAATATAAAGTGTTGTTAGTGCGTGACAACACTTACATGAAAGATTTTCTATATATATGTAAAAACATGTTCGAGTTACAAAGATCAGATCCGATGTGGAGAAAAATTATTAATGATATTGAAGAGGGGGTTAACAATAGAGGTGAGCAAGATTTTAAAATAGTGAACCATATTTTGTATCATAAAATTAGCACGAAAGAAGACTGCTGGGCAGTATGTATACCCAGCCAGTCAGTAAAAGTTATGATATGGCACACGCACTTGGCATGGGGCCATGCAGGGATTGGAAAGTGTGCAGAGATCATGGCGAGATACTGCTACTTTCCCCGTATGAAACACCATATTCAGACAACAGTTAGAACTTGCGTGATATGTCAAAAAGCGAAACATTACAATAGATCCACCAAGTTTGAACTACACCCTATAGTTCCTCTCAGGCCACTTCAAATAGTATCGGTAGATGTGGCAGGTCCCTATCCCATGGCCAGAGGAGGTATGAAATATATACTGGCCATGTACGATATTTTTTCCAAACACTTGGCAATTTATTGCATAAAATCAGCTACTGCCAAAACCATGGTCAGGCGGATCAGTCAAGAATATTTGCCTAAAGTGGGAAAACCCGAAGCCATAACAACTGATAATGCATCTTATTTCACGGGTCGAACTTGGAAAAATTACTTACGGGAACAAAATATACAGCACATTCTGGTATCCCGATTCCATCCAGAAGCAAGCCTAGTTGAAAGAATATTCAAAGAATTGAATAAGTTCCTTAGAATCTACATAGGAAACCGACATACTAAATGGCCAGAGCTAGTACCGAAATTTGTAGAAATACACAATTTAACACCCCATTCAAGTACAGGCTATCCACCGGTAGAGATATTGAATGGATTTAAGGAGACACCGAATGAATGGCTCACGCCGTTGCCGAGATTGCCAGCTAAGGCAGAAACAAGGGAAGAAAAGATGAAAAAGATATGGAACAGACTAACCAACTGTGCAGCAAAGAGGAAAAGCAAGTACGACCGAGGAGTAACAAACGAACAGAAATATAATGTAGGAGACCTAGTACTCATTCGTAACCACCCTAAATCCTCAGCCACCTTAAAACAGAATAGTAAGTGGCAATTGCTATATTCAGGACCCTTTAAAGTAATAGGCGTGCCACATGAATGTAGCTATTTGTTAGCACATCCCCATACGGGGAAGATCAAAGGATTATATCCACGTAAAGACGTGAAGTTATTTATTCAGTGACACATAATATATAAAGAGTAATAGGTGTAAAAAGATTTTAATTGTGTTTCAGAATATAAGTGTGTTAGTATTTAGAAAGAAATTTGTGTGTAATGAAGTTGGGAGGAAGTGGAACCAGAAAGTGAGCAATAGCTTACACAGGACAGATTTTGTTTACAGACAATTAGTCATTAAGATATTATGTGCTTATTAAAAAATGAACAATTTTCTTGTTGTATAAAGGATTAATTTCTTGAACCATTTTCTATGTGTAGTGTGTAAGTGCAATCAATGATGCAATCTTATAGAGTAAGGGAATTGCTGTAATTGTATTAGGATAAGAAACCCTGAGAGAGAGAGTCTTTACTAGCCAGACATTGACTTTGCAATATGCAACAATGATGTAATGTGATGTTGGCTGCCAGTAGTGATTTGAGAACGACACTGGAGCAGAACCTAATTAAAAACGAGCCCGTTCCGTGGAAACTCCGTTCTGTATGTAGCAATGCTTCAATTGAAGCCTGTGTACTTGGTACACGACCTTGAATATTCATTACGCGATACGCGAGTTAAGTCAGACAATGCAGAACCTACACTGTAGTCATATAGGAAAAATCATTAAAAATAATGTTATTGCTGAACGAAGTATTTATTGAACAATATGCCCGAGTCAAGCTGTCATGCACATGGTAAAATCTGTTTGATAGATGGGTGATAATCAGGCAAGCTACACTAAAAAAAAAAAAAAAAAATATGTATAAAAAAAAAAAAAAAAAATTCACACACCGTTAAAAAAAATTTACAAAAGGGCCAAATACGCCTAGCAACAATATGAAGAGTATGTTGTGATAAAGTGAAAACAAATAAATGCTATGTAAATCAGAGTGACTATGCAAAGAACAGTTAAAAGGTGTTAAAAAATAAACTGTGTGCATAAACACTTAAGGACAGGACGGAATATTGTGTGTAGTAGGGACAGAAAATGACTGTTGTATCTGCACCAATATATACGTCGATAAATCTAGTGTTGAGTGATAGACTGTCCTAGTGCAGCGCTCAACGAACAATAGACAGTGTATAAAAACAGTAGTTATTGATCCGTTCGGAGACGATTTACACAAACATCGCTCAACGGAGACATGTAGTATGAGTGTAACGAACCATTTTCGCGTGTTGAAAGACGCTCTGGCAGTGCATCAACCGTGGAAGTGAGTGAAAACGTGTAGTACAATGTGCGTGTGACGAACTCTGAATACCAGTGTCACGATGCCACAAAAAACCTGTTATCACGCCAAAACATCCTGTGCATACCAGTGAAGCGACGGCTTACTGAACAATAAACGCTTTTAACAAATTGCCTCTTCTTCCACAGCTAGTAATCTGTGTCCTTAAAGACAGTACACCGTTGTGGAATGTTTGTTTCATGCGCCACGACGGGGAGCCATGCGGAGAAGCAGAGACGAGTGCCGTGCCGCCATCCAGCCGGTTGCGGTAAACCACTGCCACTCGCCGACAACAGCGAATGGTTCAGCGCGGTTCGCGACTGCTTGGGCGCCACGCTAGCACGACCTCACTGTTATTGAGAGCCGGTCGTCGAACCCAGCGGCCGTCGGTACGCGGCGTTCCAGACGACGCTACTCAACAATTGCTTCGCGCCGCCAGCTCCATACCACATTGTTGTCATTCAAATGAACTATTAACTATATGTATAATGTGCTAACATGAATGGTGTTTAAGGGACACGCAATGACGTGATAAACATTTTTTTTGTTGTTATCCAACACGAACTCACAATATTCATGGATTTAGTGATGTATCGATCTAATATGTTTGCGTCATGTTAATGAAAGATACTCGCACGAATGCTAGACATTTTAAACCAACTGTCGCGAGTAAGTGCAAAGACGGTTCATTATACTATTGTAAAAATGTGTAATAAGTGACTTTCATAACAATCCAGAATACAAGTAGTATATTGATAACAAAGAGACTAAAAGTGTAGCATGCTATCACAAATAGCCTTTGTTATATGTGGACATTGAATAGAGTCTAAACTTTTCGTGAGATGACCATGGCTCCGGCGCAGTTTTCCCAGGTTTTCTGATCGCACGTAGCCCGAATGGGGGAGCCAAATAAATGTAATGACCCTGGGACTAGGTTGACGGTCACCTCGCAAAGTGTAAGAACAGTATACGAAGTGTAATTAAACCTACAGTGTAAAAGAACTGAGTAGTGTAAAGTGAATGTTCCAACCAAAGTAATAAACCATAAACAAGACAGACGTTAGTGGCAGCATATTGCCGAACATTTTCATCGTTAGTCAAATGCTGCCAGGGGGCAGTGTAACGTCTTGTAATAAACAAAGACAATATATTATGTAATAATTAAAATATTAGAGGTGTCATATTGTGTCATTATGTAAAATTATGTATTATTTTCTTTATTTTTTATTTTTGAGAACGTCTGTGTCGGCGAGTAATAAGACCGACACAGAAGATAAATGTTGTACAAAGATCACCAAATGAATTTGTATATAAGGCATGATGTAAAGCAATGTCTTTGTCTTCTTAATCTGAAAGCTGTGAGAGAAAGATCTCCTGTTATTGTCGGAGAGAGCGCGAAGGTAGCATTCTTTTGTCGAGATTGTGAATTGGACGCCATTGCGCGTGAATGTACACAGGTCTGTAATTATTAAGATATTTAAATGTTTAAATAGAGTTGTTTAAATGAAAACTTGTATTACCTAAATGTTAAAGTGTGCCTGCCTATTATCCCATCCTGTTAAGATATTTTTCAGCCATATAAAAATATTATCTGCGGAGCTGAGCTGTGTGGAGAAAGAAGAGCCGCTGCCGCGGCATATTTAAACGACTTACAATATAGTCGAGTATACCGCAAGGAAGCGGTAAAATAATAGTAAAAAATAATATTATTTCTTTTAGCTCCCAGGCTGGCAGTGAAGATCAGCAGATTTTATGATGTGTTGCAGGTTGACGCGGGCTGCTGATAGGATATAATTTTCAGTGCAAATAATTTTATGTACCTAAAGAATCTGATAGGAAACTTGCTGTGCTCCGTTCTGACCACGGCTAAATTTTATAGTGAATACGTAATTTTCTTTAATGAGAGTCTCATGTTCTTGGGCTAGCCGTGGTATGAAATAGCATTTTAGTAAGAAATAAAATCCACTGCAAACTTGTATTTGTGAACGATCGTACGAACTGTAACATCAGTGATCATAGGACATTAATTTCAACTTTGAATAATTACGAAGTAGGAAAGATATATTGATACTTAGCATGAGTTGCAGTTACTAAAAAATCGTTCTTTAAATTGTAGGCCAGATTCAGAACAATAATACTTCCATCATTTTATTTTGCTAAAAAAGGTAACGATGATAAAGCAATTAAAAGCACAGCATTGTTAAAAGAATTTCACGTCACTCTTTCCATATATGCGTTGTTACGCCAATAATAATTAAAAATAATTAAATAAACCAGAAGGAGCAAAAACAATTTTTATAAAAGCAACAATTAACGAAAGGGCAGTCGGCAACAGATATAGTTTTTTTTTCAGAGAGACGTGAAAACGACGAGAATTAAAATTTAAAGAAACGCAGATATAAGCTATGCAGTGCCGTAGCATTTTATCAAACATTTATCCAGTGATTGCTTAACGATAAGAGCCAACTAGTGAGATATCTGCAGTATTACCACCGTAATTTTTTAAAAATTTATTTAGCTTTCAACAGGCCGATTAAAGATATATTCCTTGAAATATGAAACAGAAGACCTGACAGATGACATATGAAATTAGTACAATCAACAGTTTAACGAAAAACCTTCAGACCACTTAAAAATATACACGTCAATTTGCGTTGGAATTGTTTAATACTATGGGTGAACACTGTTTACAGTAAGGTTACACACATATTTCCAAACACACCTATCATAGTTTACAAACAGTGTAGAAACTCCAAGGACATCTTGGCGACGTAGAAAAACTTGAAAAGTACTATTTATTCATGCCAGGACTGCTGAAAAAGAATAGACTGAGCACTTTTGGGATCTTCTACCTTTAGGCGCACAGCCATTGTAAAAAAGGTTATTTTCTTCTTTGTCTTTTTCTTATACAAACATTGTGGAAGCGGGGTGACGGTTGGTCAAATGTTTAACAAGGAAAATCACGAAACAGCCGTGCAATTTGAGAAGTTATTTTATTTTATTTTCACAACCTGTTTCGGTAATTCGCTATGAAATCTTCAGGCCCCACATGCACCTCGTGTATAAACACTCATAATTACCGATATTCGCCCATTGGAGCCATCAGTTTCTGGAAATCGTGAATTCGTATTTCAAGTGCTTCCTGGGAAGACTTGTCAAGTCTGCGAAGGAAGCACTTGAAATACGAATTCACGACTTCTAAAATCTTATGGCTCCAATATGCGAATATCGGTAAGTTTGAATGTCTATATCATGTGCATATGAGGCCTATACAAATTGAATTGCCGAAACTGGTTGTGAAAATAAAATAACTTCTCAACTTGCACGGCTGTTTGGCGATTTTCTTTTTTTAAATAATTACGGGGTTAATGGCATGGTCTGTGGAGCTGAATGCAGTCGCAAAATGTGGTTGAACTGATGTCACTGTGTGTCATGTTTAAATCTTACACAGCAAGAGGTTGATAATCATCTACTCGCCTCTCACATTTCTAACTACCAGCGCTATCTCGTGCTCGCTCAGCACACCACGTCTGAGGAACCGGCAGATGATTCAAAGCCTTGCCGCTAGGAGCCGCTGTTGTCTCTTACTAGAAAAGGTGTCAAAAAGCGCATCGATGTGCAATTCTCGTTTGTTGTAAGTGTGACAGAAATGTTTCTTGATATCTGCAATAGGAAGCACCGTTTAGTATTTCCGCTTTTACGTAGCATAACATCTTTGCCGAGCTAATTGTGTCCACATTCTAGAGCTATAAATACTTCAGAACACAGAAATACAATTTTTGTCTTAGATCCACTTGTTTGTTAAGAACGCTGGTGACGAATTAGCGAAGCGTTGGTTAGTACGTGATAGCAGGTATTCTTAATAGTTCGATCAACAGAATGAAGTGCACTGATACTGCCCTGAGGACTCCGGCCACGTGGACTGATATAAGATAAACAACTAACAAAGCAGCACAACATTTTCAAGCGTAATCATTTGCCAAGTCTAAATTCTAGGATGTTATGAAGACAAAATTAGGACGTAGGTCGATTTTACTAGCGACAACACTTTACCAGCTTAATACAGATAGGATCTCATGCAACTAGAAAAAGAATTGGCTTATGGAATAATATGAATATGCTTCGCTTTCGGATATACGGTAAAATATACGGCATCTAGTAACCAAGTGCTCTGTTATCATCAACCTCCACTCCCATGCAAATTCACATGTAGACGCACATTAGTTATTCCTGTGTACAGGAATCTGGTTCAGACTATATTGGGCTGTGGGTATCGTCTTGTTGTTCAATGTGTAAGGTACGTGGCGTAAGCTGCGAATGAACTCAAAACATTTCAGAGTGGTAATAGAAGCGAATGGGTAAAAGCAGTGTCACAAATCATACGTCATTTGTTCGAAAGGAAAGAAGGTTTAGAAAGCATAGTCCCTGAGTGTATTTATCAACATACTTATCACATGATTTGCATTACAGATAACGTAAAGATGTGACGAAAATAAAGGAAGAAGGAGGGTAACGACTTATATAAGAATCAAACTGAGTAAAGTACATGTGGTGTCACCGCTAGACACCACACTTGCTAGGTGGTACCTTTAAATCGGCCGCGGTCCATTAGTACATGTCGGACCCGCGTGTCGCCACTGTGTGATCGCAGACCGAGCGCCACCACACGGCAGGTCTAGAGAGACGTACTAGCACTCGCCCAGTTGTACGACGACTTTGCTAGCGACTACACTGACGAAGCCTTTCTCTGATTTGCCGAGAGACAGTTAGAATAGCCTTCAGCTAAGTTAATGGCTACGACCTAGCAAGGCGCCATTTGTACCATTGTGTGTATCTGAAGATAGTCTCACTTGTATCATCAAGAATGCTGTATACCAAAGGACGATATAAAAGTTAAGTGTTCTAGTAGCTACGTTCTTTTCTTTATCACATTCATTACGAATCCTGTTCCAGACTTCGCGCCAGTCGGCATGTGTGTACGTGTGCCCTTTCGGCTACCCGTCACTGTGGACTGGCTGCCTTGTCAGTCCACTACAGTACAACAATAAGTAAAAGAATCTCTTGTTTTTTCTGCTTCCAACGTATCAATAAAAATGCAAATGCAGACGCAGAAAAATGTTATGAACCAGGCAAAGTTAAAACACTAAGCTAATCTGATAACTGTTCTCTGTGTTCTGTTTGCTATTAATCTAAGGCAATTTCATGTTTCTAGAACCATATTAACAGAAGACCAAAGAAATATTTATTTTATTGTTATGGTACTCCAAATCTAAAGTCAGAGGTGACAATGTGCATAACTACACATGGTGAATCAGAACTCCACAGAAGGTAGTATGCACCAAAACACAAAAATGCCTAGTAGGTATCTACTTTAAAATTTGCATATTAAGAACTATGAGCAGCTGTTTATCTTCACTACTGTGAGACACATTTCTTCTACTGACAGCTCTATGCTTTCCATACTTGGATAGGTGGTAATATGGACCAAACAAGAAAAAATGTTCAGTAAACATGAGCTTTAAAGTGCATACCTTAAGGGATATGTGCATTTTTCCATCTTCGCCACTGCGGAACACATCTCTTCTACTGAACAAGTGTTCGTAGCTCGTAAGGCACGCATATTAGAGCCTATGTTTATGAGAGTTTTTTTTTCTTTTTTCGCTCCATACGACCACCCCTGGAAGTTTGTCGGTGGATTTCTGATTCACTTGTATAATTTGTATGGTACAAATAAAAAATATTATAAACTGTTCATACGAAATACAGAAGGTACACAAAAGTAAAAGATAGGAAGGAGGGGATGCCAGACCAGGAAACGAGATAAACCAGATGGTTGAATCAAGGGAGACATCAGGAGCGGATTCGCTGTGTGAAGAAGTTTCTTCTGTAGGAGAACGCAACTATCATAAACAATAAACAGAAATGCGAGGAAAACGTTCTTAAAACTGTGTGCCTGGAGCAGCAGGCACTAACAGAAGTGAAACGCGAACGTTCACTAAAAGCAGAATAGAAGAAGTTAGGAATATTTGAACAGTAGTGCTGCAGAAAGATGTGAAAAGGTAAGTGAGCGGATAAAATATGTAGTGAAGGACTATTTCATACAGGGTGATTCAGCTGCTCCCATGTATGTGTTTTATGCAACCTGCAGTACCTTCAAATACAAAGTGCTGGATTTTAATATTTTCTCGCTGATTGCTTGCAAGCTATAATTCCTTCAGAAAAATGAACGGGTCCTTCTTGTAAGAAATTTTACGTAGTTAAATTTTGTACTGGGAAACGTTCGCTAGAGTTTGTAGTTCTCGAATTATTCAAGAAAAACGTACAAAAGTTACTTTCAATCGCGTTTTTCTTGAACAACTCAAAAAACATGGCCTCCAGCGAAAGCAGTCCTAGTACAGAATTTAACTACATTAAATTTCCTACAAAGAGATCCCATTAATTTCTTCAGTAGGACTAACTGTTTGCCCACAGTGAATGAGAGAATACGCAATCTCGCCCATGGTGTTTGAAGGGATTGTGAGCTGCATAAAACCCCTAGGTAGGGCAACGGAATCACTTTGTGTAAATTAAGTTATAGGATCTTCGAGATTAGAAAAGGCATTGCATTCGAGCGATAATGAGAGATTAAACTATGGCGAACTATTTTCCTACAACAATGTCTCTAATTTTGGCAGAGATTAGTAACGCTGGCTATTTTTTTGTGTGCATTACGTACACGTTATAGGGGAGTTCAGTCACAATTTTTCTCATTTGAGTAATACTGTGCATTAGCAGGTTAGGGGGAGAACTGGAAATCATTTTGCGGCAATATAGAGGCTTGAAACAAGGAAAGGAAACATTCAGTGTCAGTTCAAATGGTTCAAATGGCTCTGAGCACTATGGGACTTAACATCTGAGGTCATCAGTCCCCTATAACTTAGAACTAATTAAACCTAACTAACCTAAGGACATCACACACATCCATGCCCGAGGCAGGATTCGTACCTGCGACTGTGGCGGTCTCGCGGTTCCAGTCTGAAGCGCCTAGAACCGCTCGGCCACACAGGCCGGCTCAGTGTCAGTACGGGCATGATCAACAAGAAGCTACAACCCAGCATCAGGATCGTGTCTTGCCTTAAGTATCTCGCTCTAAAATACCTTATATAGTAGAATTCTGTCACGTATTACTGTGCTTTACCCTGCTTTACTGTTTCGTCTCGCAAGCCATTACCCTCCTTCGTCCATAAATTTCGTCGAATCTCTGCGTTAGTAGAAATGCAGTTTCTGTGCAAAGTAGGCTGTTAATTCCAAACAGGAATCATTCTTTCTAAATGTAGAACGACACCGTGGCAGGCTCTTAGGTCAGACGACACCCATCAGACTTTATCGTCGGATGCAAGGAGCTGCTTTGTAAGCTTAGTTACCTACAGATGTTCCCAACACTTGGCACGGTACATGTGCTGTCTATTCCACTGTGTGTGTTGACCTGAGAACAGCAACACAGCTACTAGCTTTGAGATGAGTCACGGTTTACTGTAGAACCTGATTCGTGCTGTCCACTGATACGGTGCACCAGTAGGACACGTTAACATCTGACATTTTTGTCGAAAGATGCAGATAAATTATGCACACCCCGAGACAATATCATGTTAAAAGAATATACACCACTGTGTGTGTTTCTTTCGGATATTTTGCCACCTGCAGACTCTACAGCTATACATCCATTAACGATTCCGTGGTGAATACGGGCTGGGCTTCCATCTGATGAATGATACGAGGACACTACGTGACGAGAGTGACAAATTAGCTCTCTTACACGGATTGAGCTTGCATAGGACGGTCAAGTCCGAAGTAATGCAGATGTATCACTATCCTAATAGACCATTTAGTCTTGTGCAGTAACTGGGTGCCGTATCATAAGCCTTTCCAGATACTCGTTTTTTTACTCACAGAATTTCTACCTACAGTGGTTGATGTCTGCCCTCACCGTTTGATATCGTCCTATTACGATGGGATTCTGATTGCTGGATCGGAAATATCATGAAACTGACCTGTTGCTGAGTAATCCTCATTGATAGTAATGTCTTCCATTATGTTGTTTCTCCTCAGATCCTATATTGTGGGCAAGTAACGGATGTTTTTTCTTAATTTAAGAATGAAGTCAAAAATATTCGAAATAAATGGTTTGTTGGTTTATCTGTGAAGGTGTCCTTAAAACTTTAATCTTCTTTTTCTTGTTGTGTCTGTAATTTTCGATATGTTTTTGCATAAATAATCATTCCTTTTCTTTGTCCTATTGTTAATTTGTGTCTTTTGCTCTCCAAAAACTGACCTAAAGATTTTCCTTTCCAGTATTCTTCTCTTGTTAAATTTCTGTTGTGTAATAATGTATTTTTAGCTGAAAATATGTACCAGTTTTTTGTACTAGTAGTTTTATGTACGTATGGCAGTTCTACTATTCTTGCTACCTTTTCGGATATTGTGATATCTAGTCCATTTAACTGGATCCATTCTGCTACGTACTTATATCTATCACTTTTGCGGACTTTCTGTGCTGTGTTACTACGCACTTCTCCTTTTGGTATGCCTGAGTTCACTGTACTCTGTTTTTTCGCAATGTACTTGCATTTCGCTTTTATATGAATTTTCATGATGCGTTGTCCATCTTTCTACCTGCCTTGTCTTCGGAAATCACTGCATTATCTTTGTCCAAAGTGAGTGATTTCTTTTCAAATTTTGCTCTTCCAAGTCCCTGACTGTAAACTGAGCAGAAATGCTGAGAGACCATCCCATCGTGTACGTCCTGCTTAAATTTTCAATCTTTTTTTTTTAATATTTCAGGTCGAGAAAACTAGCGGTGGGTTGTTTGAGTTCTTAAATCCTATTTAAACTGATCTCAAAGAGATACGTTTGAGGCAGGGAGTTAGTAATAGGGGAAAACAGAAATTTTGGTTAGGGACTTAATCCTTGGTTTCATGTCTGCGATGACTTGTTCAACTAGTTTCCTTGCGTTTTATTCTCGATGCATCTACCGTTCGGAATTATGTTAGTCGATGAAGGTGACATCAGTGAAGAAGGTACGAATTTTCCTAATTCTGAAGTTCGTTTTCAAGTTAAAAACATGTTCTGTACTATATGTACTTTTCCTGAAATTGATTTCGTATTCATCACTGACGTGCACTGCTTACTCTTTATCTTGTTCAGTTGCAATTTTCAAATAACAGTTATGCCTGTGTGACTGTTTGTGCGAGTCTTATCTGTTTCTTGTTTCCTTAGATAATCGAGGGCATGTTTCCAGTCGTCTGTTGTTGTTTTTTCTTTTTTCTCCATCATTCTTTGCAAGATCTGTCTAATCTTACATCTAGTTTCCAACTGACCCGCAATCACAGCGTACTGCAGTAGTACCAGCCTCTCTGAGACCATTACACAGTCAGCAGAGTTTGATATGTGACTAAAGCTTTGATTTGAAAATTATAAAGCAAGAAATAATGAAAGTCGATTAGATGGTTGGTACTGAATATTTCTAACAATCGTTGTTATATGTGCTTGATCTCCACCAGCACGCAACGTAAAACGTGTTCCTGGTTCTATCTGTTCCTTGCTTTTATTTTCGTTATCACCCAGTAAAAAATCCACTCTTGCACCTGTAAATTGTCACGAGGAATCAGTATTTTTGAGGATTTTTCTGATAATAATGGATACTCGTCTGCAATCTTTCTCCTAAATGATGCAAGTTCTGAGAAATCTATGTCTTCATATAGTCCAAGAAATTATGCTTTTGTCTGGACTTCAGTATTTCAAAATATCCCTTCTGTCACCGAAAACGGTTTTAAAACCTAGGCATTTTATTGTCGGTATTTCAGTTCAGGAAAACCATTACTGTTAGAACTTGTTCATGTTAATAAGTGCTTACTTATCTCATGTGAGTGAGCATTTTTCGCTGTTGACGTCCAGCATCACTATCGGTTCTGGGAACACTGAAATGTCTTGAACTTTAGTCAAAAAGTGGTTCAAATGGCTCTGAGCACTATGGGACTTAACAGCTCAAGTTATCAGTCCCCTATAACTTAGAACTACTTAAACCTAACTAACCTAAGGACATCACACACATCCATGCCCGAGGCAGGCTTCGAACCTGTGACCGTAGCGGTCACGCGGTTCCAGAGTGAAGCGCCTAGAGCCGCTCGGCCACACTGGCCGGCGAACTTTAGTCTCCGTTTGTTACCCTCCAATTTGTGATAAGAACTGACAACTTCATCTTGTGCTGCCAAAATACTCACTATATTTCCTTACAATCCGAAGTTGTTTGTGAGTATTTCCAGAAAGAAATTGTAAGATATGCCAGTTTGGAGATAAATATCTGATATTTCCACATGTAAGACTTTCTGCTTTCAGTCAGCGCCCTTTAGGAAGCAAAGCAATTTTTTACCAAAGCTCGAGCGCACTGTGCAACACCTTGTCACGTGAAATCCGTCGTATTTTTGTGTGGAAAAAACACGTCGAAATCGAATTTGAGTACAACCTCACTACACAGTTCTTTGGGAACTGCCAAGGATGCACTGCCAAGGATACACTGCCAAGGATGTGAATTAAAATCTGTACTTCCTGTGTGAGTGCACTGAAAAAACAATATTGAAAATCAGGTTTTATTACCCCTGGAAGCCGCCATATAGGCAACCTGCACCGAGAACAATGAATCGGAATAGTCATGTTGTAATATTTGCATCTGGGGCAATTTCTTTCACTAATGTGTGGAATCCAGAGCGATCGCCCAACGTAGAAGTTGCTCCGCCTCTAAGTAGACGTACCATCTTCAACCAATGCATCTCGCTTTTCGCAAGAAAATACTTCGCCGAACGGGAAAATCTTCGCTTGGTGTAGTATGTCATTAATACAAAGAACTGAAGTTGTTCTTCCAGGCTGTAATCTTTTATAAATCGAACATAGTCAATCAGCTGCAAATAAGATGAAACGTCGGTCGATCCACCTACCTGCAGTGCGAAGAAATGATCTGGTATTTTTTAGTTTAGTACCGTGCCGTAAGCATCCAAAATCATGTCGTCGATGCGACTAAAAATAGATATTTCCTGTATCTTTCCCACAATTTCATAGTACTAACGCCACCGCATCTAGTAAGCAAGCCTTGATGAGATACTCTCCTATTGTATGAGGTTCCTTGATTTCAATTAATCGAAGAGCGATTCGGTACTTCAAGACTGTCTTCTGTTGACTGGAAAATTTAACATGTTAAATACGTGTATGAATTCTTCAGTGCAGCTTCTTTACGTCTGAAGAATTCTGTGGCTTTTCAGCGAACTCTGTATGACTTCTCTCAAAGTGTTCCTTCAATCCATACTCTCTGATGTTAGGACTTTACTGCACAGAACACACTGAGGCTTTTCGCTAGCCTCATCAACTATCGCTGTAAACTACTTTACGTAAAACTTCTCCGTATGATTTTGTTCTTCAGGTGCAATGGATCCCGAAAGAAGGACAAATTGCCTAAAATACAGGCACCTAAGAGTAAGGAGCACACAATAACACAATTTTTGAAAACAAGAAAAGGGCCGCGAAAATTTAACATTATTCGTCGGGTATATAATGCAGTTGATGTTTACTACTGATGAATTTGGGATTACCCTTATTTGCAACAAATTAATACAGTTTATATTTTGTCACAAATTGCGCCTCATTCTTACATACATTATAAATCCGACAGTTTGTGAGAGAGCGTTTGTGTTGACATGTTTATTTCGCCTTCACGCTGAAACAGCTGGGAGGGTTTGGATAAAATGTAGAGTGGAAATGGCTTATAACCTGAATTAACATAGAGGATACATTATATAGACCGACTTGCCTACCAAAGGGTTGTGTGTGCGTAAGACGCATTACCCACGATGCACGAATACCCATACTTTATCCATCCAGTGTTTAAGAATGAGAGCAACTTCGTGTCTTACAACAAACTATATACATATTGCCAAACCCTTACGAAGCTTAATCCCTCCCAAGAATAATTTTTTGTTCACGTGTTATTAAATCGTAAAGTAACTATAACTTGCCGAGCTACCGATGGATGACCAATATGATGTGATGAACAGGGGCGTGGCGAGAGTAACTGTGTGTGTGTGTGTGTGTGTGTGTGTGTGTGTGTGTGTACAGTGCACCCAAGATAAATTTGCTCTGTTGTTATCTGAATAAATAAATATGGCATTTTTATGTCTTCTAACTCCTACTCTATTTAAAGGAGGAGTCTTCGATCAAGAAGCTAGTGACGTCTCGTGTTACGTACGCCATTGAGAAATAAGTAACGTAAGGAGTGTTTGAGATGATTTTCCGAGTTGTAATATATGACGTAGCTGCTTACCATAGTCTTCCAATTTCAAATTAATGTGAGCCTATTCATTATACTTCTTGTGCAGTTAATCCTATTTTCATAGTATATTTGCTTAACTAAATAATTTTGGGGCTCAAAACAAGAAAATATAGCTTTGTAGTGATTAAATTATAAATGTCAGATATTTTTAATTCAACTGGTTACATTTTGAAAGTTTATTTATTTATTACCGTCATATATAAAAAGGTTTAACTTCTTTTCCAATCACTATATGAAACATACGAGCGATAAAATCTGAAAGAAGAATATTACATTACGTACAGTCTGTCCCTACAACAGTGTCAGATGAGATGGGGAGAAGAGGAGAAAGGGAAGAATACTTATATCTTGCGTTGGTACCAACTCCGGTCGCACGCATGAAGCAACTGCTTAGGTACAAATGGAACACGGAATTAACGTTTCGTGAAGACGTATTATAGTGACGTTCGTGTTCATATGTGATGCTTATCTGTAGGAATGAAAAAGAACTTAAATGAGACCAGATCTAGTAAAACTCAATGAGTAAGAGACAAATTATACACTACTGGCCATTAAAATTGCTACACCACGAAGATGACGTGCTACAGACGCGAAATTTAACCGACAGGAAGAAGATGCTGTGATATGCAAATGATTAGCTTTTCAGAGCCATACTGGCATATCACCCAGCGTGATGGTATCGGGTGCCATTGGTTACACGCCTCGGTCACCTCTTGATCGCATTGACGGCACATTGAACAATGTACGTTACATTTCAGATGTGTTACGACCCGTGGCTCTAGCCTTCATTCGATCCCTGCGAAACCCTACATATCAGCAGGATAATGCACGACCGCATGTTGCAGATCCTGTACGGGCCTCTCTGGATACAGAAAATGTTCGACTGCTGCCCAGGCCAGCACATTCTCCAGATCTCTCACCAATTGAAAACATCTTGTCAATGGTGGCCGAGCAATTGGCTCGTCACAATAGGCCAGTCACTACTCTTGATGAACTGTGGTATCGTGTTGAAGCTGCATGGGCACCTGTACCTTTACACGCCATTCAAGCTCTGTTTGACTCAATGCCCAGGCGTATCAAGGCCGTTATTACGCCAGAGGTGGTTGCTCTGGGTCCTGATTTTTCAGGAATTGCGTGAAAATGTAATCACATGTCAATTCTAGTATAATATATTTGTCCAATGAATAACCGTTTATCATCTGCATTTCTTCTTGGTGTAGCAATTTTAATGGCCAGTAGTGTATTTAAAGCAAAGTAAACATCCAACTCCATGTCTCATGTCACATCGTGTTTTCTTTTTCCTAACTGTTCGTGAAGTCAGAATTGTGCGTGACTGTGATGGGGCAGGAATATCTTCATTATCATTAATCGCTAAATGCTTTATTAATACTGGATATACGTTCACCTAAGCAGCTACAATGGAATCGTTTGAACGTCTGACTAAAGAAATAACAATGAGCAAATCGATAAGCTGTGGAGCCAATAACGAACCTTGCGCAACAAGTAGGTGCTCAGCTGCAGCTAGCTGTCATCTCTGGCAGAGCGCGAATTGTAAATAACGTCGTTCTTACATTGGCTGTGGTCTCCGTCGCGTAGCGTTACAGGCTAATGCTAACAGTTGACAATTTTCGAATTAGTTACCTATCTAAAAATTATTACTGTAACGAGTTAATGATATTAATGTTTGAAAGAATTTAATATCGTGACATCCATAATCGAAAGTTTCCTGTTTTAACACCCCCTCCCAAAAGGAAGTCATTTTATCCATTAGTGAGAAACTACTGGTTGTGAACCACTGCCACAGTGACTTATTTTTCAATTCAACAATATTTCGTACTATTTGCTGTAGTGCTGGTGGTTGAAGCAAGAATTATCTTCTTGTAGCTATGAATGGCGTAGCTGTTCATTTTATATCACAAGCTCTTCAAAGTAGTTGTCTAGGAAATTGCACTTAGATCTCTTGTCATTAACGGTTTCCTTGTGGTATTTCGGAAATGAAGATTCATTTGTTCGAACCCGTTTGTTCTACCTAAACAGTATGTCTAACTACAGCTGTACGAACGTTTCAGCCAAAGATTCTAGTAGTAGGTGATCACCATGTTGTAGTTAGGTCACAAGAATTCGAATGCGAATACCATGCGCTTCTGTACCCTCAGGCGTCTGTTAGGTCAGATGTCCTCTATATATAACATTAAAATGAACTGTTTTAAAACTAATGAAAAATCAGTGATGGTTCCGCCCTATCATTTCGAAACTCGAATGTTATTCTGATCCTGACAGACTAATCAGAGAATTGAATCTGCTTTGATTTCATTCTACGCCTTACTTATTCATTCAGTTGTTGTGAGAAACTTACTATCCCAGTTATTTTCGGCTTGATACTCCACGGGTGAAACACGCATAACCAGAAATATAAAATCTGCTATTCACTATTTTTGCAAAACATGAGTACACGCCGCGTTTGAAAGGACATTCACATTTATCGCCAGAAAACTGACAAATTGATTACAAACACACTGTATTTCACAATTAATAAAATGTTCCGGGCTATTATGCCGTGGTCGAATGGATTTCGCTTTCAAATCCGACGTTTCGTCCCATCTGCGGAGGACACTTTCAAGGGGGATCGTAGCTTTGCTGAATGTCCGATTCGCTACTAACTACAGCAAAATTCCGCTTCCCCAAGCGTCCGTGCAGTAGCGTGACGTCAGTTGTTTTGAATATGCGAGCGCTATTGGCCGTTGTCGACTGGCGTCGTCCGTTGTTGCTATCATCCAATGGTGGAAGATTGGTACGTCATGGTATCCGCTTATAGCTGCCAGTACTTGAGTTCTGTCTATACGGCAGTCGACAACGGCCAGTTGCGCTCGCGATTCAAAACATGTGACATCACGTCACTGCTCGGAAGCCCGCGGTAGCGGAATTTTGCTGTAGTCAGTAGTGAGTCAGGGTGTGAATCGGATATTCAGCGGAGCTAGGATCCCCCTTGAAAAATGTCCTCCGCAGATGAGACGAAACGTCGGGTTTGAAAGAGAAATCCATTCGTCCACAGCATTATAGACTTGAACATGTTATTAATTGTGCCATTTCCGGCCGTGAAAGTTTAAGACTGCTAATCACTATCTTTACAAAACACGGCTACACGTCACGTTTTAAAAGACATTCACAATTCTCGCCAGAAAACTGGCATGTTATTTACAAACATACTGTATTTCTTATCAACTGCTTTCAGTTTACTTTGGAACCAATCGCTCATTTTTTTTTATTTCTGCTTTTATACACTTTTTCCCTGACAATGTTCATTTTTCAGAGATTCGTAACATTGGCATGGTCAATTCTGTCCTGCGTACCATAAATAACAGGCCAACGTGTTTCAGTGCCTCGTGGTGCGTGATAAAATGTGACTCACATACAAAATAGAGTTTTTTCAACGAAAATTTTTTATTTTTAAATAGGCGAATCAAGTACGGCTAGTCCACAATCCGAATAATCCGCACCCAGATAATCTTGACCTTGCTGTACTGTCGCATGAAACATCAAGTGTACTGCTACCAGCCACTGTTTATTTAATTTCGTTGAAACAACAGTCGAGATCGCAATAACATTTGTTTATCATGACCGGTTTCGGCTTATGTTGAAGCCACTCTCAGATTTTTTGTACCCCTTATGTCTGGTGCAGGCGGCTTCTCGATTTTTCACGTGATATCACGATCACACGCTGTCACTATCGTGGTATCACTTGAAAAACCAAGGAGCCGAAAGCACCAACCATAGGGGGTTGGGGTTGGATTTAACATAAACCGAAACCGGTCATGATAAACAAATGTTATTGCGACCTCGGCTGTTGTGTTAACCAAAGAATAGCACCAGATCGTTGCGCTCCACGGACAATGTTGCCTAAACATGTGGACTGCTTATTTAATTCCACAACCCTTCTCGAAGGTTTAAACATTCATCATCGGGTAGATTAATGTGTCGTGTTAAGACTTTTGAGTGATCTGTAGCACTCTCTGCAGTTGTTTCAGGCTCCTTTTCCCCTCGTGATACATTGCACAAACCACTGGTCTTCCCTCAGTGTATACAAAGTGCGTTAGTGTACGAGATGCTTGTGCTTTGTCAGTTCGCCTCTGTTTCGGCTAATACATTTTCTCAGGATACTATATACTTTTAAAAAGTAGGGAATGGATAGGAACTACGCTTGTTGTGTGCGGATACAAGGAGGATATGCATAGGAGCTGCGTGGTCCACTGTGAACAGGCCCCAGGATGCTGCTCCAAGTTGAAGAGACATCGAGGCAATTGTGCTGAAAGCTGCAACACTTTCGGTACCAATGGAATCTCCAAGAAACACCGATGTCACAGCAACTTCCCAAGCGAATGAGCTGCCCTGTTTGTTCTCACACAAGGGTGGATGTGGGACCACCGTGGTATCGCGTATCTCTGGGTGGGAGGTGGCAGTCCCCTTACGACTGTTCCCTTACGCCTTAGCAATAGGTATGAGATGTTGCCCAGTGTTGATAACACACCTGAGCCAGAACGGGATGCCTCATCTGTTGTGTCAGTGCCTGGATCTGAGGGCACCTTCAACTTCTACACCACTGACCGAACTGTTGATGACAGGTAACCTAGCAACAGGCTGAGTGCCAAAATTGTTCACGGTCCTTACGATTCTGCGACGATCACGGTTGCAGACTGCTGAACGCTCGATGTCGGGTGGCGAACCGTTTAGCTCCGCCTAACCACGCCAGGAGTACACTGCACAAAGCCAGCGGCTAGTTGCGTAACAGTGTACATATGGTCACGGTTTCTTTAATTTTTTGTTTTAAGGTTGTGTCGCAGGCTTTTTGTGGAGTGTAGTGCGAAGAGCGTGGGCTGAGGTGAAATAACTTCATTGTTAAACAATAGATTACAGTATCTTAAATTACGAGATTGCATGAAATAAATTGAAATTTGATACAGACATATGATATGCCTTATTGTTAAATGAAAAAATATATCAACAATAATGATCAATCTCTTGAAATAAAACTTTAGTTCCTTTCGTATTTGAGATTTAGCATTCTCCGATATAATTATTATTAAATTATGATTCAGTATTCATTACTATTTTTTTAAATTGCGTCTTACTACTTCAGTAAACTGATGTTCGGGCACTGCAGTTAAGTGTGGAGGAAGGCGAAGAGAACATCACAGCGGTTCGTGAAAGGTTAAGTGTTTATTGTTGCAAAAATTTATTTAAAATAATTTTCCAATTTAAATGTCTTTCAAAGAGTACTATAATTTAGAAAATTATTTTCAAGTACAAGCTTTTCATCGTTGATGGAACTGTGGGAAACGCAGTCATATGGTTGATTAGGAAAGGGAAGTGCCTCAGACTGCAATTAAATGTTCTTCATTTAATATAACTTGATCGATTTCGAGTTTCCTGACATCATGATAAGATGAACCAGATACATATACGCCGAGTCGAAATGCGTTATATTCATCTTAGAACCATATTTTACTGACATTAATTTTTCTCCAGTAACGTGCACTGTCAAACCAGGGGCCCACAGCAACAATCACGAAGCGAAACCCCAGTAGCTGGTTGTTGAACATCGGTATCAGATATATCCGATGCTGAGGCTAGAGGACTTGATCACACTATAGTAAAACGAAAAAAATTTGATTCCACCTTGAGACGGTACCTGTTTTCCTATCTTCATGTTTATTTTTGTCTGATAGTAGATAAAAGAACAATCAACACAGAAAACGAGGAAAATTCGCTGGCCTGTCCCCTAGCGCCCCTTTTTCGTTATTATGTCCCACTGCCATTCCTTTTCGCCTCACCGCCTCCTCGAGAAGTGAAAAGATTTATATTATTTCAAAAGTAATCGCCATAATCGTTAGTAACGTTTATCTTACTGTGAAACAAGACGGCCAACGCTTTCATGGAAAGTTCACAAATGGTCAAATGGTCCAAATGGCTCTGAGCGTTATGGGACTTAACATCTGAGGTCATCTGTCCCATAGAACTTAGAATAACTTAACTAACCTAAGAACATGACACACATCCATGCCCGAGGCACGATTCGAACCTGCGACCGTAGCGGTCGCTCGGTTCCAGACTGAAGCGCCTAGAACCGCTCGGCCACACCGACCGGCTCATGGGAAGTGTTTGTGGTAGTCTATGGAACCATGATTGTACCCAGGCGTGGGTCTTTTCTTCCAAAGCAAATCGACCACCACGAATCTCTTTCCTCAGGACTGTAAAAATATGTAAAATGCACGGGGAGATGTCGGGGCTATGTGGAGGTTGTGTAACGGCTTTCCAACGGAAAGTTTGCAACAAAATGACGCCGTCCGTCAATATTCCTGAGCATGTGGACTTGATGGTGAGCTTCCATTTATTCAGTGTGTCCACGTATCGTTGTGCCTTAACTGTGGCGTCTTGTTCCGGAAAGCCAGTGATAAGCGGGTTGACGGACTCTTCATTCTGTTGGAGGATAACGCCCGCCCCTGTGTTGCCAAGTTTGTTTACACTATGCTGCAGGCGTTTCGCTGCGAAGGCTGTACTCATCCTCCATGAAGTCCCGATCTCTCCACAGATTTCCATTTGTTTGGAGCCTTGGAGAAAGACATTGATGACATTGATTTCCTTCGGAAGAAGAGGTGATCGCCTGGGTACCACCATGGTTCCGTAGGCAGCCACAAACAATTAATTTTCCATGAATGCGCTGACTGCCTTGTCTCAGAGAAGATTAAATGTATTCACAATTATGGCGATTACTTTCGAAATATTAAGTAGTTTACTTACTTTTTTCCATCTGCTTCGTTTTCATTTGACTACCGCGTATAATATTGAGTGCAAACAGGCGAAGACATCTATTACTGTTCGATACCGTTGTTATTGATATTTTACGCTGTACTTTGTTAAGTACTGCTAGTTTCGTGCGTGGCTTATTCTCAAGTGCGCCTACAGCAAATGTCGTTACTTCATCCTCATCAAAAGAAGAAATCAAGTATTATGCGTAGTTGTGCATAGCACGATCATCAAAATGCATGGTTCGTTGCGCGTAGCTTCAAGGCACACATACACACAGCTATTTACAGTACCGTCTGATGCATACTATTACACTGGTCAAGAAACAAATCAATCTTTCTGCATTTACGAGGTCAACGTTTCTCGATGGTAATTCGTACCTAAATCTAGATACAATTTCAAAATGTTCTTACTGGCCTCAGTTTCGCTGTCGTAATAGTATCTGTAAATCTGTACGTATTCACTATTATACTTATGTTTCAAAGTGACCCAATCTTGCAACAAAACTTCTAAATGTAAACATTAAAAACGGTTGTCAGTACATATAGGAATCGAAGGAACGGGTAACATAAGGTTAAAGAAGAGACAAGAATCGAACATATATTCCTTCCCAATTTCATTTCGTTTGCCTAAGGCACGTCAACTCGTGGACCCGTAGTAGTTGGACATTACAGCCGCACTCTATTTACCTTGACGATGATTTTCCGTTTGAAAAAGTTTCTAACCGAACAACTCTCCATATTCATCACCAACGGTGTAAAGGACACCGGGGATGAAGTCCAAATGATCATTGTAGATACGTAGTTCCGCGATTTGTTAGATACCGTAAGCTGATATGATCTCAGTCGGTCTTGTAATATACTTATATAGTTCCTTGCCCCAAGGCTGTGTAAAAACATCTTGCATACACATGCGAAAGATGGCTTTGTTATTATTTCAATAAATCAAGGAAATGTTCGTCAGACATTAATTTCCTATTTTGCAGTCCTACAGTTATTCCTTTCTTTATTTTCCCATCACTGGTCGTTTGAAATTTCTCTTTCAATTTCATGAATCAACGTTTTGTCCACGACTTTCACAATGTTTTTGACTACGTCCATGTTGTCATACATTTTTGGGGTCAACGACAGTGGTGTTCACTAAATTCTTCTGTTTACTGCAAGCAGGATTTTTTTTCCCATAGTAGTGTTTTTTTCTGCTCCTATCGTCACATTCGCATAGAAAGCATGTATCCGAGCCCAATGTGAGAAAGAACTCTAATTACCTTGAGATCTCCAGATTGACACCATTTGTAGTTGTCATAGTGGGTAACTGAGCAGCAATTTGTTTTCATATGTTTCCTTCTGATTAACTGCATGATCAGTCGAAAGAGAAGGAAATTTACAGCCATTATGGAGAAGTTTCACTTTCACAATAACTTTCTGCAATCTATCAAGAAGTGTCACCCTTTTACACTGTAATTATGGCCAGAGTTTCCGTAACGGATTCTGTATCATTACGGAAAACCATCTCAGATTCTCTATATAATTACTCAGGAAAACAGCATAGAGGTCAGGATGAACAATCATTACTTTATTGCGAGAAAGAACATTACTTTCGTTTAGTCGTGAAGTTCAAAGGTCACTATGTTTTCTCGACAAATGTAAGTTATGAACAACATATAAGAGGTAACCTTGAAACAGAAAGTGTAGGGTCATTAGATTAACAGCAGCCTTGAAATCCTGAGTCGGCATGCATATTTCCCTCGCTGTTCTCTAAGGCTTCGTCACTATATTACTCTCCATTGCATGGGGGCTCAATTAAATTTTAATGAAAATAATTTTAATTTTTGCTTTAGTAGCTGTCTGTTCGGTTACGAAGTCTCGTAACGGTTGGCCCTGACTAGTATTATTACGCTATCTGACTGCATAGAACAATAACAAAGAATGAAATGGAAATTTTCATTAACACAATTAATTAATTAAGTCCCCAGCAACTATAAAACCTACGAAACCAAAGCACAAGTGTAACTGTTCTGTGTGTGGAAGTATGACTCAACGTACGCATCTGGCACGGTTCTTCTTCAACAACACAAGAAATTTTAAATATCATTTATACTGAATTAATTAAAGAAAATAGAAATACCATAATTACTCAAGAAAACCAGAATTGCACTCTAATCCAAGAACACAAGCCAGATGCTTTGTTGACTGAACCTGTAATGACGCATTATTTAAAACATGGAAATAATGAAAAATAAATCAAGTTTCGTACCTTCATATATTGACCAAAATCACTCTCATAATTACAATGTATCTCCACACCGACTCGCTATTACCACATCTCAACAAGAACTTTTCAGTATCACATCTCAGCAAGCACTCCCTACTAGCACATCTCAACACGAACTGACTACTACCAGTCCTCGACAAGCACTGACCACTACGACATCTCAATAATCACTGCCAGTGGAGGCGGGCGGAACAATGCTCTCTAGCGATCTCTGGCGCTGTGGCTCAGTGTAGCCACCTTTCATATGCCCTTCCTCCACGGCTAGAATGTGATGGTATTTTTGCCAGCATTGGTGGTGAAAATACCACCAAATTCGTCAAAAAAAAATACAGACAAAAATGAAAGATAATATTAATACGTAAATATCATATAACTAGATAAAATTTTGGCTTTGCACTGACCTTTCAATAACCTAATATATAAAATACAGTAAGCAATACAAATTCTTTCATACATGTGACTTTACATAACAGTTTACACAAGTATTATGTGGTTAAACAGTTCAATCAATAGCGTCAGCAATGACGAATATGTGCAGGTAACAGTCTCATAACTATCCACAAACAGTAATACACAAAAAATCAGTTTATACAAATATTCACATAAACGCTTTCCAAAGCTCAAGAATAAGCAGTTGATAGTTCCAGCAGTAGCACCCAGCAATGGTCAACAGGTGCAAAAACCAATAAGTAACATTTTTTCAATAGAAGCAGTCCATCAGTGGCACCCGCAATGTTGATCAGGTGCACACAGCAACAGGTGACTTCATTTCAGTAGAAGCAATCCATCAGTGGCACCCAGCAATGTTGAGTAGGTGCAGACACCAACAAGTAACACCATTTCAGTAGAAGCAGTCCATCAGTGGCACCCAGCAATGTTGAGTAGGTGCAGACACCAACAAGTAACACCATTTCAGTAGAAGCAGTCCATTAGTGGCACCAGCAATGTTGATCAGGTGCACACAGCAACAGGTGACTCCATTTCAGTAGAAGCAATCCATCAGTGGCACCCAGCAATGTTGAGCAGGTGCAGACATCAACAGGTGACATCTTTTCAGTAGAAGCAGTCCATCAGTGGCACCCAGCAATGTTGAGTAGGTGCAGACACCAACAAGTAACACCATTTCAGTAGAAGCAGTCCATTAGTGGCACCAGCAATGTTGAGTAGGTACACACAGCAACAAGTCACATTTCTCAGCAGAAGCAGTTCCATAAAATCTAGTATCACTGATCACACTGTTCATCAGAGTTTATAAGCAGAAATTAAACATGTCCTAGTGGCACCAATCATGTAGAGAGGGTACAAGTAACAGTCCATAATTTTTTTACAATCACTGATCACACAGTTCATCAGCAGAAATTAAACATGCCTAAATGTCACACATCATGTTGAAAAGTGCAGCACCATCACTAACCAGACAGTTCAGGCATGAACAATAGTTTGAATACACATACAATGCTTTTACACTAAACATACAAATCATAACAAACACACAAATGATATCAGATAATTGTCCTATTAACTATTACAATACACAAATACAGTTAACCTATAATATTTATGGGTGTCAGTGCAAGCCACAACAAACAAGTGAAATAATATTTAGGAGACAGGTTGGGATCGCTTCTCTGGGATTATAAAAGGAAAACACACAAAACACACTCACTCATCTTTCATCCACATTAGTGCTACTGTGTAATTGAATAGTGTTAACTGTGTAAATGCAATTCTGTCAAAATTTTATGTTCATCCTGTGTATCAAGTAGTAGTGGCAGCAATGTGTAACAGTCAATAATAGTTAAGTCAACGTCATAGTCATCATGTCAAGACCAATGTTTGCCAAGCCAGATCAAAATGTACGGTTGCTGAACAACTGTCAGTGTACCAAGATATGCAAATGCTTCCTCTCTCAAAAAAAAAAAGTATATACTGCTTAGTGATTTAACAAAGTGTGTGTATAGACAATCTTCCTTCCACTTTAGTGTTCTAGTCTGCCATCTTCATCCTCCTTGTTCCATATGGACCAACAAAAAAAATATACTCCTCATTTACTTTACCTGTTATCCACCAAAACTCCCATAAACCTCAGCATCACATAATCTCAATACTTCACTAATACCTCTTCAATACGTCGATCATCAATATCATTTACCTTACCTCTTGTCCACGAAAACTCCAATAATCATCTACTTCACATACTCTCAATACCTCCATAATACGTTGATACATATAAACCTCAGCACCAATATCATTTCACTTCCATAACAACTCTTTCCTCTAGTCAGTCTCCTCGAACAAGTACTCATAAAATCCTAATGCAACTTCAATTCATCATCCCATACAATCCGAAGACACAGTGTCCACACACAACCTCTGTGTAATCCATCTGACCCAAATTTTCTACTCATTATAAATTATAAGATACATTTTGGTTCCTTGTCCATCATTAAATAAAAGAAATGCATACATGACCTCTAACAGACTTTAGTTCGAATAACTCTCAGTAATTAAGTACGATTACGGAGTGTGAATGATCATAATATTTCACAGTGTGTACACCACTTCAAGAATCATAGCAGAAGCAAACATGTGGAGTATTTTTTGTGTCAAGTGTCACTTCCTATTTCAATTGCTCACGAAGAAGGCAGTGTAATAACTGTCAATGGTCTAAACCTAGTTTTGGTACGTCATGTCATTAGCTTCCTTCCTATTAGCATAAATTTATACAGCTTCCATAAAACCTCCAGCTCATGTGACTTCTATGAAGTTTCTCGTATTAATGTCGTTCGTCGAATTATAGCAGTTCATTTTCTTATCTTAAAAATATAAGGCACTGAGCGTAAGTAAAACATGCAATAGCGAGTAAATATACCAGTAGAGAACAGAAAGTCAACAAGTGGATGCAGCACAATTCCTACAACGAGGCTCTGCCAAGCGAACAATCTATAATTAATACCACAGTGTAACCTAAACTCTATGTTCGTACACTGTACATCAGCATTGCTATATACTAAATTGAAGAGTAGTTATGACAACAAAACAGAAATGTGTAAATATGCAATCCATACGCACAGCAGCAAACATGCCTTACACAATAAACAGGTCATTAGCATCACATCGACATAAGCAAATAAATGTTCATATGTAATCTTAATAAGTACACATGAAGGCGCAAGCAGATAAATCACAAAGTATAACTTACATATCTAACCACATCAGCACAATTAATCAGGTGACAATTATAATTTAAATAAATAAGCACAGCAGGCACATAATCAAAAAATATGACATCAGTGAAAAAGCATAGCAGCCAAGCGATGCATAATATACACAAGTAATAACACTGTTCATTAATCAATAATTGTCAAAATCAGCAAATGTACACAAGCACGTCGCTTCACTAGTAAATTCATAGAACATGAAATTAGCACAAAGTATGAATCACGTAATCGCAAGCAGCAAATTACGTCTGAAGTACGTACCTAAGTGGAATTATGTTACCTGAAAAATAAACTCAATTAACCGTTACCTTTTTTTGTTTATTACTTTCTTCTTCGAAATGACCTTCTTCCTGAAAATTTTCTCCAAAGCAAGTCGTCTTAACGTCGGACACGCACAGAATTTACCTGAAGGTCTTAAATACTTTATACAACCGTATCCTGAAAAATACTGAATGTTAATAACATAATTTATGAAGTCCTTATAGCTTTATACAGAATTTATTCGGAGAAATTAAACTGTGTATTTATTTACGTCTGTCAGTGCATTCGCACTGAGCGCTCGATCAGCTGTAGGCGCGTGACGTAGGAAGTGATTGTTTGCGGTCAACGACTGCCTCGTGCGGCGCGCAGACTGACTGTTGCTTTGAGTACGCGCCGCCGCCGGAACACGGCGCGGTATCCTTGTATTCTCCGCATGTTTACATGTAGCTGTTAGTTTCTCTAAAGTATGTCATTCCACAAAAATTTTTACGTTCGATATATGATGTATTCCTTTAGAGCGTCGTGATTTAAGAGTTTCTACTTCAACAGTGTTATCATGAATAATTTTGCGAACTCTATATGGACCGTTATAAAGCAGAAAAATTTGCGACACAAGCCTTTTCCTTTATGAGACAAACGGTGGGACTTAATTAACACCTTCTGGCCAACTGACAAAGTTTTTAAACGACCAGGACGCTTAGCTGATTTCTCTCTTCTAGCAGCTGCAGATGCAATATTTTGCAGAGCCAGGTTCACAACTTCAGAATGCCGCAGTTTCCGTGAAGGCGGAAAAGGAACGATTTCAGAAATGCGATTTGTTGGTACTTTATTTTTTAATATCAATAGAGGCGGTAAAGAAGTTGAGTCATTAGGAAGTTCATTCAGAATGTTTTGAAAAATATGAAGATACTGATCCCAAGTTCTGTGATTCTGATGACAATAAAGACGGCACAATTTATTGATTTCCTTCATCCATCTCTCTGAAGCATTAGACTGAGGGTGAAAAAGTGAAATGAAGATTGGTTTAATTTTCCGACGCCGTAGAGTACGAAGCCAAATTTTAGAGCAAAACTGTGATCCATTATCTGATATAACCTTATCAACATGACCAACTTCTTTAAGAAAATGTTTGATGAAAGCATTAGATACTGAACGAGCTGTTGCCTTGCGTAAAGGTGTAAAACACACATATTTTGATGTCAATTCCACTGCTACGAAAATGTACGCAAAACCATTAGTAGAACGAACCACTGGACCGAACAAATCGACTGCAGCCATCTCCTTTAATTTCGCTGGAATGATAGGAAACAACGGTGCTCTGTGAGAAACTGTTGGCGGCTTAGCCTGCTGACATAATTTGCATTTGGCAAGAACAGATCGAATACGATTTTCCATATTATTGAAGTAGCAATTTTCCCGTAATTTATGAAAGCATTTTCTGGGACCAAAGTGCGCATAACTGAAATGTGTGTACCAAATCAATTTATTGACCCACTCATCAGGAATACAAACTAACCAAACAGAGTTTTCGACCGATTTTCGTTTAAAAAGAATATCATTGCGAACTAAATAATGCTGTCTAATCGCTACGCTTTCCTTTCTCCTCCACTTCTCCTTAATGTCCTTCCAGATTGGATCCTTGTTTTGCTCCTTAGCGATGTCCTGGAGCGAAGACGAAATAAAGTTCTCAAACGCAACACCTTGAATATACATCAAACAATAATGGTTTCCTTTGCAGTCCTCTTCAGCTCTTTGTTTCAAACCCATAGGTGCACGTGATAAAGCATCAGCAACAATATTTGAAGATCCCTGTATGTAAACAATGCTAAAATCAAATTCCTGTAGATACAACGCCCATCGTGACAATCTGCCGTGAGTTAATTTTGTTGACATAAGAAATTCCAGAGCTCGATGATCGGTGTAAACCTTAGTATGTCTGCCAAACAAAAATGTGCGAAATTTTGTGAAAGCCCATACAACAGCCAAAGCTTCAAGTTCCGTAATCGAATAATTCTTTTCGGATTTAGAGAGAACACGACTTCCAAATGCAATAGTCTTCTGTACTACAACGCCGTTTTCTTCTATCTCTTGAAATAAATGTGCACCTAGGCCTTTGTATGATGAGTCCGTCGCCAAACAAAAATCTTTAGATAAATCCGGATGTGAAAGAAGTGGAGCAGCAACTAAAGCATCACAAAGTTGTTCAAATTCTGACTGAGCTTCCTCATCCCAACACCAATTAGAATTTTTTCCAGATAGTTCACATAAACGAGGTGTGGCCAAATTGTCCAATCTAACAAAGCGTCTAAGAAAATTACAGACACCCAGGAAACTACGAACATCACGTTTTGTGGTAGGAACAGCATAATTACGAATAGCATCTAGTTCCTCTGGATCGGGAAGAATACCTTCTGTAGAAATAATGTGACCGAGAAATTTCACCTGAGAACGACCAAATTCTGATTTTTCCAAGTTCACTGTCATGCCAACTCGTGCAAAAATACGTAATAATGAATCCAAAATTTTGTTGTGCTCACTCCAAGAACGTTTAGCAATAAGAATGTCGTCAACATAAGAAGTAATATTGTCACGAAGACAAACAGGTAAAATTTCATTTAAGCTACGAATGAATGCTGCTGAAGATACAGTAAGTCCAAACGGTAATTTCCGAAACTGGTAACAGTTACCAAAGGCTAAAAAAGCAGTATATTTTCTACAATCAGGGTGGAGTTCTATTTGCCAAAAACTTGCGCGCATATCAATCGTGGATAAAACTTTAATTCCATGGAAATGTTGAAGAAGTTCATCTAAATTTTGTGGACGGTCAGTTTCAGGAATAATAATATTATTTATCTGTCTGGAATCCAGAACCAAACGAATTGACCCATCCTTTTTAAGAACAACGTGTAATGGGCTGGTATAAGGGCTGACTGCTGGCTCAATAATGCCCTGATCTAACATGTATTGAAGTTCATTCTTAACCTTGTCTCTGTAAGCCAAAGGAATAGCGTACGTTTTCCCGCGAAATGGTGTGTGTTCTTTTACTTTAAATAAATATTGTAAGCCTTGTATAGTTCCTGTGTGATGACTAAAGACTGTAGCATGTGAAGTCAAAATATGGTGCAGCTCTTCTTTTGCAACGTCATCTGGCACTTCAGCTTTCTTAACCTTTTCTTTAATTAATTCTTCGCTACTAATTATATCCTCCATCGCGTCTCTGTATCTATTGTCATTGTCATGAATAAACACACTGTCGTCATAATGCTCAACGAAAGCATCAGAAGTAAGAAACATTAAACATTTTGTATCTGATTCAGATCTTGCTAAACACTCGAAAAATTTCAAACATTTCGGCATTCCGGCAACAGTCAAATTCACACTTCCGTCTTTAAAGTTCAAAATTGCCTTATATGTGTTAAGAAACTCCATACCTAATATAATCTGTGTACTGAGTAATGGAACAATAATAAAATTAGCAGACAATTCGTATCCTTGACAAATGAAATTTAGGTTGGTCTGTTGTTTAACTTCCACACCTTTTCCAGAAATCGCTCCTCGAATTGTAGTTTTAGAAATAGGTAACACAGGACAGGCAATAGTTCTTTCACATATACGAAAAACTGATTCACTAACGACGTTCAATGGGCTCCCAGAATCTAAAACTGCAGTGAACTTATTCTTACCCACACATACTTCAATAACAGGATGTAAAAATGCGTCTACATTATTTTCCTTTTCATCTAGCAAAATGTCTCTCATGTCTTCCAGGCGTACGTAGTGTAAAGTCGTAGTGTCATTATTTTCTGAACCGTCTATATTGCTGCCAGAAGCCGAAGCTGCTAGTCATTGTCGATTGTTTGCGACACGTCTTTGATTATTCCCGACATTTCGCGGATCAATTTCTACTATTTCCACTTGTCTCTCTGAATTTCTGTCACGCGGAGGATGCCAATTAGGTCCTTCCTGTCTGTTAGATGCAAATTCTTGGTTGTGTCTGTTATTAAAATTTATGTTTTCCTGTCTGTCTGCATAACTACTTCTTGTATAATTTCGACTGTCACTTCTGAAATTATTGTTGTATCTACTACCCTGGTTATTTCTGTAGTAAGAATTTCTATTACTGTATGAACCATTTCTGTCTTGACGATACCGATTACTGTTTCCGTATGATTGATCATTCCGGTAAGAATTACCGTTATTATAATTGTCTGTGTAATTTCTGTTAGAACGTCTGTTATTGTCATAAGGCTGGTATCTATTGTCTTGTCTGTTACGTCTGTCATTCTCAAAATTACCCATATAACGCCCGTTCCGATCACCATCCCTTTTCTCTGAAAATCTATCGTAATTACTGTTACTGAAAAAGTTACAAGAAGTCCCGTCGTCGTTGTCATACTCAAGTTCTTGCAATAAAGTCTTAAAAGTCTCGATGTCGTCTTTACATCTTCCAGCTAAAGCAATTTGTCTTATGGATTGTGGCAGCTTAGTTAAACAAATGCGAATTAATTCAGTCGGGCTATAAGGGTTGGAAAGGAACTGATTCTTTCGAATCATGTCTTCAAAATATTCCGCTGGCGTGCGGAACTCAGACTGTTTGAAATTACGCTGCATAATAAGGCTGTGTTTGACTCTGTCTTGCGTGTTTTCGGACCACTATGCCGATAGAAATGCATGATAAAAATCATTCAGATTATTACAATCTCTAATGAGTGCGCGCATCCGCGTCGCCGGTTCGTTTTCTAAATATCCACACATAAATTCCAGTTTGTGACTTAGTGGCCAATTTGGTGGGAGAGCATACATAAATTGATCTAACCATGCACATGGATGTATGTCATTCTTAGAATTGCGGAAGATCTTAAATTTCCGAACAGTCAAAAAGTGTTTATAGTCAAAGTTTTCGCCTCGTGGCGACAAAGACCTACCGCGTCTGTCCCAGTCCCAATGTCGATTATTGTCAAGTTCGCGCGCCTGGCGCTCTCTTGTTGCATCCCGTAAATGAAACAAATTACTTTCTTCAAACCCCTCTGCTACCTGCGATTCCAAATTTCTTTTGCTGTCTTTTCCTACGATTTCGCCTTCAATTTGTTTGACTTGCTTTCGTAATGCCTCAACTTCCCTTTTAACGCGTTCATTACATTTTCCCTGATTTTCAACATGCTTATTTATGTTCTGATACTCTTCGGTTTCTGCAAATGGTAATGGCGGTGTATCATCCGAATCTCTGTCCCCATGTAAACTAAGACTTGTCAATTTATCTGAAATCTCTTCAACTCTTTCCGATAAGTCACCTATTTTTTCTTTCTGTTTACCTACGTCTTCCGTAAGTGTCGCGACTCGGGTTTCAGTGTTGACACATTTGGTAGTTAACTGTTCATATTGTTGTGTTAGGTTATTTAATCTGTCATTTGGTACGTATTCCTCGATTTTCTCAAATATTTCTTCCTTATCGTGTGCACGTTGTAAATTTAACTCTGAAAATTTTTGTACTATCACGCGATCTCTTTCTTCCTGTTCTCTATCCTGTTCCTTTTGCCTAATCTCTACTGCAATTAATCTATTATTGTGAGAATTCAAAATCGGTTGTACTTCTTCTCTGATTTCTTTCTTTAACTCATCTTTCATATTTTTGAAACATGTCCCTATTCGTGAATCTAACCGTGTTTCCATTGTTCCCATCTCTGTTTTAATTGTTCCTATTTCTGTTTTCAATTCAGATCCTTGTGAGTCTAACCGTGTTGCCAAAGTTCCTATTTGTGATCCCAAATTTAATATTGCACTCATCAACTGCTCCGTATTAAATGGTTCAAAATTCTTTTCGCCCCTAACATTTCCCGCGAAACCAACTTCTTTCGTCATAGCTGTAAAGCTATCTGTGTTCGATACTATTTCAGAATCTTCTATCGTTAATCTCGTATTCTGTGAATTTTCTGATTGAGAAAAATTTTGAAATGGTTCCGGACTATTTTCCCGACTTATTAAATTGTTTTCCACTTCATTATTCAACATACTGTTCTCTTGTGTTGGCGAGTTCGCCATGTCAACAATTTCGTCATTCTGACTATCCATCATTTTTGCCTTTTTCATTGATCGCGTAATCATTTACAAAATATACAAAACTCGTCACTATATGAAAATTGCACACAATGACACTTTATCTCCAACAATACCATTCACTCGAAATGTTTCCCTCAAACACGATTAACGAACAATTGAAATAATTGCACTAAATCGTCAAACGCGTATACAAGGCAATAAAAATTAAATTTTGATAAATACCATTAGAAGAATGCTAATTACCAAATCTACACATGCAATATAGACTACAATTACTAAACTACCAATTACTACAACAATACTACTGTCTACACAATCAGAAGAATTCCAAGGGACGATCCGAAGCAACGGTCGCCACGTGCATGGGGGCTCAATTAAATTTTAATGAAAATAATTTTAATTTTTGCTTTAGTAGCTGTCTGTTCGGTTACGAAGTCTCGTAACGGTTGGCCCTGACTAGTATTATTACGCTATCTGACTGCATAGAACAATAACAAAGAATGAAATGGAAATTTTCATTAACACAATTAATTAATTAAGTCCCCAGCAACTATAAAACCTACGAAACCAAAGCACAAGTGTAACTGTTCTGTGTGTGGAAGTATGACTCAACGTACGCATCTGGCACGGTTCTTCTTCAACAACACAAGAAATTTTAAATATCATTTATACTGAATTAATTAAAGAAAATAGAAATACCATAATTACTCAAGAAAACCAGAATTGCACTCTAATCCAAGAACACAAGCCAGATGCTTTGTTGACTGAACCTGTAATGACGCATTATTTAAAACATGGAAATAATGAAAAATAAATCAAGTTTCGTACCTTCATATATTGACCAAAATCACTCTCATAATTACAATGTATCTCCACACCGACTCGCTATTACCACATCTCAACAAGAACTTTTCAGTATCACATCTCAGCAAGCACTCCCTACTAGCACATCTCAACACGAACTGACTACTACCAGTCCTCGACAAGCACTGACCACTACGACATCTCAATAATCACTGCCAGTGGAGGCGGGCGGAACAATGCTCTCTAGCGATCTCTGGCGCTGTGGCTCAGTGTAGCCACCTTTCACCATTCACTGTTACATTCTTAGGAAACACTAGTATCGGCAATTAGTTCTTCGGAGTCACATACAGACTTTACAGCACATACTACATTAGTATATTGCAGAGTTTTCCTTCTTTTCGACGTGATTCCATGTGTTTTTGTCACACAAAAACGATTCTCCGTTGTTTGGTCCCATGGTTCTGGGAGCAGCAATGAACCTGTGACGTGGTACGTTTGAGCAGCCTGTCAGGACTGTAGTACAGAATGTGTCAGGGATGCAATTTAAGTCGTGGTTGCCGAAACCGAAATGAAGTTCGGGACCCTTTTCCACGAGAGGATTTTCTAATAGTTTCTTCTCTTACTATTTCAAAGTTAACTTTCGACAGGTATAACGAAAAGAGTTTGCCTTATATACACATGCACGAGGAACGTCTTCTGAATTTATACAAAATACAAGCCGCAAACGTTCAAGAACTTACGAGGGGATCTTAAAAACGCTCTGCTCCTCGCTCTTCTTCGCAGTTCAAGCTCGGTGCCCGAACATTAATTTCCTAATGCAGAACGACGCAAAAAGACATCGAAACATTGCATTTGTACATTAGAAGTTTCCAGAGCGAAGTTAATTATGAAACAATTAGAATCCATTGACATAACATTCGGTATCTACATCTACATCTACATGACTACTCTGGAATTCACATTTAAGTGCTTGACAGAGGGTTCATCGAACCACAATCATACTATCTCTCTACCATTCCACTCCCGAACAGCGCGCGGGAAAAACGAACACCTAAACCTTTCTGTTCGAGCTCTGATTTCTCATATTTTATTTAGATGATCATTCCTACCTATGTAGGTTGGGCTCAACAAAATATTTTCGCATTCGGAAGAGAAAGTTGGTGACTGAAATTTCGTAAATAGATCTCGCCGCGACGAAAAACGTCTTTGCTGTAATGACTTCCATCCCAATTCGCGTATCATATCTGCCACACTCTCTCCCCTACTACGTGATAATACAAAACGTGCTGCCCTTTTTTGCACCCGTTCGATGTCCTCCGTCAATCCCACCTGGTAAGGATCCCACATCGCGCAGCAATATTCTAACAGAGGACGAACGAGTGTAGTGTAAGCTGTCTCTTTAGTGGACTTGTTGCATCTTCTAAGTGTCCTGCCAATGAAACGCAACCTTTGGCTCGCCTTCCCCACAATATTATCTATGTGGTCTTTCCAACTGAAGTTGTTCGTAATTTTAACACCCAGGTACTTAGTTGAATTGACAGCCTTGAGAATTGTACTATTTATCGAGTAATCGAATTCCAACGGATTTCTTTTGGAACTCATGTGAATCACCTCACACTTTTCGTTATTTAGCGTCAACTGCCACCTGCCACACCATACAGCAATCTTTTCTAAATCGCTTTGCAACTGATACTGGTCTTCGGATGATCTTACTAGACGGTAAATTACAGCATCATCTGCGAACAACCTAAGAGAACTGCTCTGATAGCGTAGCGTGGAAGTTGGGTAATTGTGAAGCTCCTAGTTCGAATCTCACTTGTAGTTACACTTTTATTTCATGTCTATATTTATTTACAGCAGAAATGATAACTGAATCTGCGATAAATAGCATATTTTACATTTAATTACTGTTGTGTGGTATGAAATATTCAGAAAAATTTGGTACGATAATGAAATACTTTTTAGTTTTGGAGACTGAATGTTCCTGGAATTAGATTTCTAAGATGAAGGTCATGTGTGATAATTCCTTGTACATATTTATATTATTATATTTCAACATTTAAATCTTAAAAATATTAAGTTAATCCACAGAAGAATAAGCAATTTGCAGAGTTTTCAAGGATTACGACAGCTGGTACTGTGTGACAGGAGTACTGAGACTGATAGCCAAAAACTGATTTCTTTTTCGAATTCAACACACATAATTTAGGAAAGGACAGTGTTCTCAGTCTTTGTAGAGTAAATGCTTTTGGACGGTGTTATTGGAAACAATAACAAGAGTAATATACGAAGAAGTAACAGTAAGATGCCAGATTGAGATTACTTAAAACAATCGTAAGGAAATCTAAATCACTCACGAGAGAAGTTGGTAACAAAACACTCCTTTCACCAATTTCTGAGTCCTGCTCATCAGTCCAGTCAATAGATTCAACGAAGAGCTACACATTTCTTTCGTTTAGTATCCAAGAGGTCATTACGGAGAAGCCTCACGAACTACAGTGACAGACTCTTCAAGAGAGGCAAATGCATTACAGAGAGGTTTACTGATGAAATTCCTAGACCGTGCGTTCCAAGAAGCATAGGGCAACGTATTAGCGTCTCCCACATACATCTTGCGCAAACACCCCAACGAGACAATCAGTGAAATTCCGCCTCGTACAGCGGCTTACCGGCAGTACGTCTTCTCGCACACTACCCTGGAATGAAAGAGGATGAAAATAATACTAGTACACCAAAAGTAACCTCCGTCACACACCGTCAAGTAATTTGCGAAGTATGTAAATTTAGATGTAAATTCTCTTTCATAATTAATTTATTTAGTTAGTTACGATTTTCTTTTGCGATTTCCAGGAAAATTAGTGGAAGTCACTTAAAGTGTCCATCACGCTTCCATATACGTAGTTGGACCTAAATGATTGCCAATGTTAGGAACGGCATTTTATTAGGGCTATCATAAATTGCAGCTCTTTTTTCATTTTTAGCTTTTCAAGTTCTGGGTGGAGCAAACCGTTTATGTCATGATCCACATAGAATCTCTGACAAATAAGAGGCGAGCTGGTGGTTACAAAGCGGGAACTACAACTAAAATCTTCTTTTTCGGGTGTTAGGCGTTCGCCTGTTACGTCCTCTTGTTCTGTGGCCTATGGTCAGTTACTATTTGGTCTCTCCATTTCTTTCTTGGTCTACCTATTGATATTCTCTCTATTAGTCGATATTTAAATACTATTTCAGTAACTATTTTCTTCATTCGTTCTTGTGACATGATCCCTCTATTTATTTCTGTACCCACTGACTTTTAGATTCATGCATTTAAGTCGAGTTCCTGTCTGAACGGTGTTCTTCTAAAATTTGGGAGGGGGTTTTCCTTTCAACTAAGGGAAAGCCCTGAAAAATTTGGACAGTATCGCATTAATGGGACTACTGCTGTTCACTTCTCGGTCAAGATGTACTACACAATGACTATGAAGGGCTAGTGTACCCAATCAGTTCAAAATGTTTCGAGACTGTATTAATAAAAATAGAAGCATACAACTCACAGAACGTTGATATAACCATGTTAGAAAAGTTCTTCTTTGGGGTCTTGTTCAACTCTCGTGTCACATTAGTTTGAATGTGGGTTATCTCAACAAAGCGATGACGCTTCATGAGAACTTCCGCACTTCGTCGTTTTGTGGTAGGCTCGTTTTGATAACACCATGTCACGTCACCAGTCATGATTTTTTCCAGAAAAGACTTGCCGGCCGCTGGTGGCCGAGCGGTTCTGGCGCTACAGTCTGGAACCGCGCGACCGCTACGGTCGCAGGTTCGAATCCTGCCTCGGGCATGGATGTGTCTGTTGTCCTTAGGTTAGTTAGGTTTAAGTAGTTCTAAGTTCTAGGGGACTTATGATCTCAGCAGTTGAGTCCCATAGTGCTCAGAGCCATTTGAACCATTTGAACCAGAAAAGACTTGTCCGCATTTTTCTGTTCGATAAAGGTGTCCAAGCGCAGTTGTTTTTATTTGAGAGTCAAGGTGTGTGGTACGAACTCTGAATAACCTTTCCTGTTCTTCGAAACGTCGTGGAGAATGTCATAAACACTTGATTTAGAGACGTTGCTCCATTATGTTTCGTACCACACGACTATCGCACGTCCACTACTTAGCACTGCCTGTACTACCTACCTAGGTTGGATCGTGTGAGTGTTAGCAAGTTCTTAACAAAATACTTTTCTTTCTCTAACACTTAAAATAGAGTGGACTATTCGACTAATTACCCAGAGTAAAGTCAAGGCTTTTCAGCCGAATACCAAACGAGCTATTAGTGGGGGGAAAGAAAGTCCAAATTTGATGTACTTTCACAAAGTGGGAAAAAAGGCCACTTTGCCCGCAGCCACTCAGTTTTGAATTTGTAATTGAGGTATGAATAACTGTTTTATCAAAGAATTAAATATTTTTTATTGTAAAACAAGATTCGAAATCAATTATTTACACTTTTCACAAATAAAACTCGAAGTGCTTTCCTGAACTCACGTACAGGGGCGGTGCGGTCAGTGTTAGCACCACTGCCACTAATTCTACTGCTCTTTTGGCTGCTCTTTAAGTTCTTCTTTTTACTGCCTTTCTTCTCTTCCGCTGCTCTCCGGTTCTCCACAGTAAATACACAAACTAACCACTTAGATAACGTCAGTATAACTAAAATCCAAAACACTGTTATAATTCTGAGTAGCGGGACAGCAAACAGGCTAGACTTCATGGAGTGACGGTGCTCTCCGGGGAGAATACGTTAAGCCATTTCCCGCGCCATGCCAGCCAGTACCTCATAGCCCTCAGGACACCAACAGCTACGAGAGTTGCCCAGAAAGTAAAGCACTGCGTTTTTTCTTCAGCAATTCTTTATTGAACATTATGAGAATTACACACAAGAAAGGATGGCGTCTTATCTACACACAATTTTTTTACATAATCTACAGCCCGTTCTAAGGCCATCTTCCAGCACGAAACAAGGGCGTGTATGCCCTGTCGGTACCAATCCTCGTCTTAGTGGCAAAGAAAGTGCTTCACTGTGTGAATAACCTCCTCGTCGTCCTCAAAAAGTCTTAAAAAATCCTTTAATGGCCCAAACAAATGGAAGGCCGAGGGGTCTAGGCCAGGTGTGACAGCGGTGGATGGTCTCCCCGACCGCTGCAAATCGTGGAGCTCAGCTGAACCGTCTTCTGATGACCTCACCCTCCGTGTCCAGCGGCTAACTGTACTTCTGCCGACAGCAGATGACGGCACGTTGCTTGTAACGTACATCACCTACAGACGAAATTTTGAAACTGTCCTGCAGCTACGCTATCTGTCGGAAGTGACGGAAATTTGGAGCGCTCGCTCGGTAGACTTCAAATAATGCCTACGTACTTTTCGCATTCGTAGCGTTGTTTTCGGCTGAGAAAAAAAGATGCGGTGCATTACTTTCTGGACAACTTTCGTACTTCGCCCACCGAGCCACATTACCCGGCTCTCCCCTACATATGCCGCTCTGTGGTTGTTTATTTATTTATCTGAACTATTCATTTCCTACCGCAAGGAGCACAGGCGGCTGTTTGAGATGCGGCCCTTAACGAGTCGTGGCACTTCCCATCCAAATGTCCCAGCAACCTTGCAGTGGGGCAGAAGGAAGCCCTACTGAGAATATTTGCGAGGGGCCTTGCAGTTCCGGCATTCGCCTAATAGCCAGGGGAAGCCTCCTGAAAACCTTAGCCGAAACCGGAGCGTTGGGTCAATTTCAATATTTTTATTAGGGAAACGTAATTACCTGTACCAGAAATGAGACGTCTGTGAGCTGTTGCCAGGTTTCGGCTCCGAACCTTACTTGTACGTAACAGAGACCGAGAGCAGTACGAGAGGGACGCGTACGGCGAGACACGCATGGGAAGCCGCAGAAGCTGACCGTGTACGCACTTTCACGTCCGTAACCGCCGCTGGCGTCGTCTCGGAATGTGTCGAGACGCTCGGGAGTGGCAATCAAGTCGCCGACTGGCGAGCATACGTGATGAGCAGGCGGTTCTTTGCCTGTCCGTCTCTTCACTTCTCTCCCATGCGTCGCAGCGGGCAGCGAAGCTGATTACGGGCAGCGACACATTTTTTCCCTCTCTTATTACATTACGAGAATGTTCAGCAAGTAACGCAACACATTTTATTCTTGGACGATTCTGGTTGAAAAAATGTGGAAGATTTTGCGGGACGTCGTGGAGTATGCACGCTTCAGCCCCAGTAGTTTCATGAAGCTCGGATAGGTGGCAGCGCTATACACAGCATTCAGTATGGCGTCTGTAACAGAGGTGCTTTCCACGTACAGAGCTATCAGTTAGAGTTTTTTTTTCTTTGGACGGAAAACCAGAGCAATATATATATATATGCTTCCAGAATGTCTACGCAGACCTGTCACTCAACAAAAGCACGGTGCGCATTTGGGCAAGGCGTCTGTCATCATTGCAACAAAATCGCAAAAAGATGTGCGATCGCCCGGGTGTTGGCCAGCCGCACACAGAGGTGACTCCTACAACGTTGGAACGTGCGAGCACCCTCATCCTTCGTGATCGACAATATCGTGATCGTCGCCACAAAAGTGCAAATGAACTTCTCCTTCTCCATGACAGCACAAGTCCCCACACAAATCTGTGCAACCAAGAGAGGTTCACAGAACTTCATTGGACTGTTCTTACTCATCCACATTGCAGCCCAGATCTCGCACCTCCAGACTACTGTCTGTTAGGCCCAATGAACGACGCTCTTTGCAGCAAGCAGTATGTGGATGATTTGGGGGTTACTGATGCAGCAAGACGTTGGCTCCGACGTCGACAAGTGAAGTTGTACCATACGGGCATACCGGCCCTCCCAGTAACGAGGCGCAAGGCCGTCGCCTTGAACAGAGATAATACTGAAAAATGGAGTTTTGTAGTGGAGAATAAAGTGGTGTATTGGCATCCTAAATTAAAACAACTTGCTTTCAGAAAAAAATATTGCATTACTTACTGAATGCCCACCATAATTCACGGACAGAAGTGGAAGCTGTTTTACCATGAACAACTGGGCCGAACGTCACCAAAATGATACTCCAGTGTGTCAACGCCTGTCGGATTTGTCGAGTAAAATTTTACGATAATGGGTGCTTATTTTCAGACAGAAAAAGACCCTTTCCTGCAGATGAGGAATGGTGTGATTACATGACGGCTACTAGGTGCTTGTAACGTTACTGGAACTTTTCAAGTGGAGATTGCTACACAGTATACCCCAAAGAAGTGCATGGGCAGCTTATTGCCGTCATTTCTTATTGTGTTACCAGCAATATTCCTATAGCATACTATCTGTGAGTATGCTTTGTTACATTTTCGTCTTGATTACTCGTTTCAATTTACTGTGAATGTACAGTTTGTTTTACATCGGAATGCGTCCTTTATGTCTATTTAATTCCGCACCAGGAACGACGTAAACTAATGCATGCTCTGAACTGTCAAAGCAAACTGTTATATAAGATTTCCAGTGTTGAGATGGCTGTATGGGACGTACAGACACTCAAGAAATTAAAACAAATGTCATACCACATCTGCTGTTTGAATACGTTATCATCTCTTACTGCCGGCCGAAGTGGCCGTGCGGTTAAAGGCGCTGCAGTCTTGAACCGCAGGACCGCTACGGTCGCAGGTTCGAATCCTGCCTCGGGCATGGATGTTTGTGATGTCCTTAGGTTAGTTAGGTTTAACTAGTTCTAAGTCCTAGGGGACTAATGACCTCAGAAGTTGAGTCCCATAGTGCTCAGAGCCATTTGAACCATTTGAACCATCATCTCTTACTGAATAGTCACGGCTAATCTACATACAGATAACGTAAAATGTTTAGTGGCGCTCATCCCATATTAGCATATGTAACATTGTGGCAATTAATTATTGTTGCCTGGACTACTTTCCAGTTAGCTTTCTGACGCTCAGCGTTTTTTTTTTTTTTTTTTTTTTTTTTTGACGTTATTGTACTGCTATGTAGCTCTTCATGTTAAACCAAGATGTAAGATGTAAGGAGTGCTTCTATCTTTGCTACATTTTGAATTGTACTGTTTCCACACCATAGTCTTGTACGCTGTTTGTCCATGAAGTTCCGAGAATGATTTTATTCCTGACGTGTAAGCAACGTCAGTACACTAACTAGGGTGGCAGTTTGAACTAACAACTGTAAACAAGGGATAATCATTCGACTAGTCCGTTGTGAGCACGATGTGTTAAGTAGTGGATGTGCAGCAATAGTGTCCCCATATGGATGAACATATTAAATAGCCTAAAACGTTAAACGCATCACAGACATGGACGTTAAGTGCTACATTTGATTGTTATTTTTAATTCGTGTTACGATGAAAAAGCGATTAACTATGTTTATGTGAGTATAATTCTAGAAGAATTTAGTTATCAAGGCAAAGAATAAACAATGTGCCACAATATCTGTGAGTAGTATATTGTGTCATAATCTCTGAGGTTTTCTTCGTGGAATGATGAACAAGGTGGTACGGTAAAGAACTTCTTCTCTGGATGTAGCCGAAAGTAGACCTTATTACTTATGCTGTTGTATACACGTCTGTAGTGTGAGAGAATAATGTATGTGTTAAGCACCATTTTTGTGGGCATTTGTGTAGTAATGGTACATTCCATGTCAAATATTTAAGCATTTTCAGATTTTATTTAAGACTGCAGCTTAGAAAAATAACATCGTTGGCGAGCAACAATTCGCCGCCAATATGCGGCAGATCCCAATTTCGTTGAATTGTGCCGTAGGCGCAAAGTTCGATGTAAAGTAAATTATGTATTCTGATTTGTAGCTTATTAATGGAAGAGAGTAACGTAATTTAATGTCAGTTTTCAGTTTCTTACTGAGTTTTTTCGCAATAGACTGTGACCTGCACTTATTTAATAATACAAATATTTTCACTAAGAATTTTAGCCATTAAACTTATTTGGGGCTCTAAAGCTTTAAACATAAGATAGCCACAATTTAAATTAGGAGATAGTGTTCTCAGTTAACAGAAGGGATAATTAAATAATTTTTCCATTTTTTGCTACTGTGTATACTTTTTTCTCACATGTACGTGCACGTATGTAACGAAAATTGATTTATTTTAAAAAGTGAAAAGAGATAAATATTTAATAGTAGAGGGACAGTACACGTTGTAGTGTCACAAATCACAATGAAGAAACATCTCGAGATCAAGTGTTCAAGGCATTCTCTAGAATATTCTGAAGAAGAAAGTGTGTGGAATGTTTTTCCTGACACCCTGATCCCTAAAAAAGCGCAACGATTCGAGGACGCCTGCCGCGACTTGACTGAAATGCAAAATGCGGACCATTCTTTTCTGGAAAAATCGTCAGGGTTGACGAGATGGATGTTACCAATACGAGCCTACCATAAAACGACACCAGAAATTCATGAGATTTTTTTAAAAATTTATTCGGCATATGTATATTTTTTGCTTAAACGGTTAAAGCACAATAATTATACTCCGTTCATCATAAGAATAAACCTGATGTAAACATTACGCCATGTATTCTTCCGCGTTTGCTTGAATTTCATTGGATTTCACTTCACGTGGAGCGCAAGACAAGCTGTGACCAGCACAGTCAAGTACGATCATAAGGATACGTTTCGTGCTGTGTTACACGACCATAGATTGAGTGATAACGCGGGATAACAGCTTTGCCGGCTCTTTAAACTTTGATAGCACTGGCCAGCCAGCGGTCCAAATAACCTGCAATGATGTGAGCAGTTGCAGTTCAGACGTAAAAAGAGGCGAGAAAAGAAACAATGTAGCTTCGAATGTCATTTAATTTTTAAAGAGAAACTTCATCACTACCGCGCTCTTCTTAGGTGACCAGAATGAAAGCATAAAATGCACTCGTTCTCTCCTGACATAGTATTCTAATTACAAACGAGAGTGATGAAAATTTCTCACTTAAACATCGGGTAGTTTTTCTGAGCGCGCTGTGTAATTCAAAAGCATACTGTAGGGATTTCACCGTACTGTTGAATACTGAAGCCGTTGAAGGTATTAATTACAGTCAGTCGTCTGGTAATTTCTTAGCTCCTTCCTTATCCGAATCCGAGAAATACATTCCTGTTCTGGAAGTGTCACCTGCTACATTGATAACTAGCCTATCAACAACAGAATCGACGAAGCCGACCAGGCGCCGCATTTTCTCAGCACTTTTATGACGAGCCGTTCTATATCCCACCAGCGTTCGGCAGTGACGTATGAAAAAGCTGCGTGCGTTAGTTCCAGTACGTCTGGCAGCTTAACAGTCTTGTTACTTTTCGGGATAAATACCGCAACTTGTCTACATATCAGTTCCGTTGGGCTCATATTGTAATGGTACAGTAGCAAATGTAAAAAATGCAGCATTTATATGATGTGGATTGACATTGTCCACATAGAGAGGATTTGGTTTCTTATTTTTGCTTTAAGAATTAACAATTTAATTTTTCTTAATTTAAGCAACTTTCATGAACAGTCTTTCATAAAACATCGATAATTAAGAATTTGTATTTGAAATGAAAACAGGAATTTGGCGTCCAATAAGTAATTAGAAACAAGAAGACGTGCATTAATCATAAAAAATTATGAGTTTTATAACTACAAGATGCAGGTATATCAAATTGAACGAGATAGAAAATGACAATGAGTAGATTTGAATCATCTGACCATTCATTGCCTGTATTCGGTTACCATTCCATTACACCACCGACTGCTCTACTCGTACTATGAACATGAACTTATCAACTGTATTATATACAGTGGCTGGGAAAACTTCAAACTGATAAACTCCGTAAATTTATGAAAAACATTAAGAACAGCCTATTTCTCTGCACTTTTTAACCGTATTCTTCACACGTGTTTCACTACGGAACAGAAAGCAGCCTCAGATGTTTTCATTTTGCGCATTAAAAACGTGACAATCAGAGCACAACGCTGTTGAGGCTGAGATTGTACACGATTTTTGAAATAAAAAGTACGTAGCTAAAGCGTGATTAAGAAAAACGTTGATGGCTGTTAACACATTTGAACATCTTAAAGTTTCATTTAACATAACTTAATAATAAGATATTTAATACATAAGTACGACCTACTTCCAAGAGAGTAACAACATCTGTGTACGTGTGCTACGGCTTCTAACCAATCATCGTGTTTGTGTTTGTTTACATCAGGTTTATTCTCACGATGAACGGATTATAATTTCGGGTGCTTTCTATAGCCGTCTACAAATTCGTAAACACACAGAGATAAAGTAACAAAAGAAAAGTTTGCACAGTGAAGTAGGATATAAAACAATTTGTAACAGTTGGACAAAAAAAGGAGAGCCAACTCCAATATTAAAAGTAAAATATAACAAATCCACTTAACAGTAGAGTATAAGTGGTGAATATGCAGAAAAACATCTAATTATCTGGAATCATGCAGTTACATATATACGTGTTGTGTATTAATAGACTATCACACCTTGTAGTTCCAAACATCACTGTGAGTGAGTAGGTTTGTAAACCTGCAGAAAGAATGTAAGACTTTTTGTGAAGACGAGGATTTTACAAGCCAAGCCGGGCCGCTCCTGTGTAAGCCAGAGTACGGGATTTCTCTCTCATCCTATGAGCGCTGATCATATAGCTTTATTTACAAAATCGCTATGTACTGTCTGGTTTGCATGTTTACAGCTGTGGAACAGCTAACAGGAATTCTAACTGTTGCACATACTGTTGTCACTGTAATACCACCTGTGCAATTGTAAATAATGAGCTTCTGATGCATTTTTTCACTAATGCAACTGGCCATTCATCTTTCTTATTACCGTCTTCTTGCAACATTATTGTGTGTAAGGGATATTTTTAGCGCTATGCTGTGCTTTGATGTTATTATCATTTGACTGTCACGTAGAATTTGTCCTTTGCTTATGGTATGTTGCCAGATAACTACGTCGGACAGCTTCCCTGTCATGGAAGTTTACCTTCATTCCCTTGTTATTGTTATTTTTACGATTTTTAAAATTAATTTGATTTAGGTACAATCTTTCTGATTTTTTACTTGAATTATTGAGAGTTGTGCAGGAACTGTCACTTACATACTGTATGTTGCCAGTCGACAATATAACACAGCCACCCAGTCTAGCAATTTTTAACTTCGTCCCCTGGTTATTTAATTTAAAATTTACTTGTATATAGGTATACTTTTTAAAAGTTTTCATATTAAAATCTTTCGGCAGGTTTACAACCTGGTTAGCTCACGGTGAAGTTTGTAGATACATAATACCATAGTCTTATTGGTCCACAATACGAAAGCATGTAATTGCATGATTACAGCTAATGATGGTAGTTTTTACTGCTTACTCGCAGCTTTTTTACGGTTGGACGGTATGTCACCTTAAGAGCAGAAACGTATTTCTTATGCAATATTGTTAAGCGGATTTATTACATGTTTGCTTTTACTATTGGAGTTAGCTTTCCTTACGCATTTTGTTCAGCTGTTATACACCGTTTTACATCCTACTTTAATGTACAAAATTATCTTAAACAAGTTTTCCTCTGTTTCTTTACAGATCTGAAAACAGTTGTAGAAAGCGACCAAAACTATTTATCGTGCTTAATATTTGTATATGCTGTCTAGGCATTAAAATTAATTCATAAATTAGCGTTAACTCCGCCGTCTACATTTTGACATTGTCGGGTTTTAGAGCAGAAATTCTCATGAAGGATCAACGCTTTGACGACCTAATCGACAGCCTGGCCAAGTTGATGCACGAGCTGAACAAAATTTCAAATGTTCTTAATCCAGTCTCGTAAATTTTTGGACTGACGGTGATGTTAATAACGTTAGTGCGACGGGTGCCTGAAAATAGTGCTATCCGATACCGGTTGTTTATTAAATAATACTTTTATCGGCGCTTACGGTGTTACATAACGTAATTTCTCATCATAGATAATAATCGGACCTAATACGGTATCCATAATTTCTGTCGTGGTCATTGAAAATGGCAACGAAGTTCGCTAGACTAGAAAAAAGGAAACTCTCTGAATGACGGCCCTATTGTTCCTGCCAACGGCCACAGAATGCCTGATTGTAACTTACATGCTCCACAGTAGAAACTGAAAGTCCGTCCGTGGATACGAGTTCTCAATGGCCTGCCGTGGGACGCGGCACGCATCCGAAACTTACCATTACGCCACGGAGGAAGCCGGCCTCACACGCGTGCGCTACACATTGCCAAGCCACGACCTGCATCCCGAGCTTCCGGCCCGGTCGCTTTTCCGCCCTGACCGGCGACTATATATGGCAGCCGCGGTCAGAGCGGGTCAACAGTCACCCACGGCGAGACACACACCAAACATGAGGACCGCCAACGTCGCCAAGGTAACTGATCACTGGGGTGCAGTGAACAGTGTCACTTGCAAATCTACAACCTTGCGTTTGTGAGAGTTCTTTCTTCTTTGTATTTTTACTCAAGTATAAAGCTCAGTGTAATGAAGAGAATGACTACCTCAGTTTTACAGCAGTTCTTGATTATTTACGATATATCATGATCTTGAATGGTCACTAATGAAATGATTTTTATGTCGAGATCAGATGTTCGTAAAGGTGAGTTAGGTAGGTTGTAGGTTAATTCTTAAGATAAAGTAAGAATTAAATTGTATTTTCACATAGTCATGGCATCACCAAGTCAATTTTTGGCAAAACACCATAAATAAGATAGAATATTCGGGATACACGTATGTTAATTAAGCTCTCTGAGCACCAAGCACAGAGCGCTTTAGTTAAATTTACTCAAAATGATTGTAAAAAGTCACTTTCCACAGTGTGTGTGTACTGAAACAGTCACTTGCGCTTCCTGAATCTTGAATTGTAAACAGGATCTTATCACTAATCCTTCTTAAGAACCAGTCTAATTACGTCGATGAATGCCGTACTTTACTCTCGTTATAACAACTCAGATCTTTAATTTGAGAGAGTCTGACATCAGCGAAATTCCTGTCCTTCAGCGTTAGATACATAACTGCAGACTTAATTACATCGGGGATATGTTCATCATAATGATGAATGCGGAAGTGGAAGTTATGTGAAAATTCATAAACTTATGTAAATTTGTCTTAGCGACTACCAAGTATGCCTGTCCACTTTACCATAGGTGTTCCGTTCATTGATTTAACGCAATACGAGTGTTCAAAATAAAAGATTGCTTTCTAGATCTAAAAAGACAATGAAGTGGGTTTCTTACTTATAGAATATCCGCATAATTTCCGTTTACATCTGAGAATGTCGTCCGCTTGAACATTTTCTAGATGCAAGTTCATATGGGATATATGGACAGAGTGGAGATGAAGAAATATGCTGTTATTACTGAAGACGTAGCTATACTGCTAGGCCTACGTTAAATCAACTCCAAGTAATGTGAAAATAGCTAGGGTACTCGTTAAGATGCCAATACACTATTTTCTGTTCTGTCAGTCCAGGTTTAAAACCATACTTTTCATAGACAAATTAAAAATGTCTGTAAATTAATGTTGATTTGTTCAATAAACATTTATTATATGATTAAAAAGAGAATCTCCCCTAACAATCAGGTGCAGTAGTTATTTACAGTAGTACTGCACGAAACAATGTCGTAAAATGAAATGTACAACTTGTGTCTCTTATTTACACTACGAATTTGTCTTCGGTTGATAAAGCCAAACACACATACATAAAGGTTCATTAGTCTGTCGAGGTGGGTAGAGAATTCGTCTTAAGATGGTAAGTGAGGCGTTCGTTTGAAACTACTTACTAATGATGTTAGAACCCTGATTGCAAAATGTCGGAGAAAGTGTCTTCTGTGATAACTCGTTATGGAAGATATATGATCGTGAGTTATCTAACCATCTTCATAAAAAATTAGGTAGACTTAGATTTTACAACGCCTTTAATTTTGTTTACCTTGAGAATTTACGACTGAATGCGCTGAACAAAGTGCGAAACAATAGATCTTTAGTTTAGTCTGTTTCTGCTAGGAGGTCACTGTACTGTGAACTGATGTAGCCTAGAGTATGCACGGCGCGTTTACCTCCAAAACTTTACTGACAATTTCAAATTCCTTACCCTACATGTTCTGCTACAAGTGTACTCATTTACTTCGGTTAGAAGTATAAATATATTATTCGCCTGATTATATCTATGAGTTAGTTTTTAAATTAGATTGCTCTCTTTATGCCTTTACCCCTAATTTTTCTTCTCGTACCGCATAGCACTGCGAACATTCAGCAAAAGAAACAAGGTAACTTAAAAATGTAGGGAGGGGCAGCCCTGGTAAATGAAAATACAGTGTTACGGTGTGGGCCAATCGTGACGAATCTCACGACGTAAGATGCGGTATTGCCGAAACAAAGGCGGCCTTCAGGAAACGTGCGTTTCGAAATGGGAAAAGCGTGATACGTATGCCTCAGTGACAAGCTTCTGGTCTGTTGCAGGTACTCCTGGTTGTGCTCCTCGGTATGCTGGCAACTGTGGGGGCCACGTTCTTCCCGAAGAAGACGAAGTGAGTATGCAAACACGGAACTTGTCACATGGCTGTTTCGAAGGACGGTTTCATCTTAAGATTTCTCAGTCGCCTTATAGTTTCCTTAACACTTCAACTTGCTGCCGTTATTGTCACTTTGTGAGCATTTCAGTGGAAACGTTACTTCTCGTCCGTCCCCGGGCTTACGTGGCGTGGCGTCAGGTGTTCTTCGCAGCCGAAGCCAGAATACACGCATTTTTTGCGCTATGCGGCGTGCTAGACAAATTACACAACGTAGAGTGCGGAGGAGCGGACAGATCTGGGGCACTCTCTTGCCCTTGGGATCGGAAACTGTTCCAAAAAGACAGAAGAATCAGCAGTGATGAACGGCATGAGAATGCAGAAGACATTGGAAATCACTGCAATAAAGACACGTAACGTGTATCCACAGAACATGTGTCCTGTAATAGAAAAAGTGTCCTGTAATAGAAAAAGTGTCCTGTAATAGAAAAAGTGTCCTGTAATAGAAAAAGTGTGATGTTGATCTCTCCACTTGCAACGGTTCCTGACTAGTCCACCATTCGCATCTCCTGGATGGCATTGCCGAGGAGGACGAAAGGGTGAAGGTGAGACTTGGCGTGGAATATCAGGAGTTTGAACGTAATAGGGAAGCTAGAAAATCTGAAAAATAAAATGCTAACACTCTGTCTAGATGTAGTGGGAGGGCCAATGAAGTGAAAGGAAAAGAAAATGAGGATTCCTCGTCAGAAAAGTATAGGATAATCTCAGAAGCAGCAGAAAATAGTATTACTCAAGTAGGATACGTTAGGGAGGTAGAGTAATTTACGGTGAACGGTTCAGCGATAGGCTTATTCCCATTAGAATCGACAGCATATCAGCACTGAAAACAATAATCCAGGTATAGATGCCGACGACGCAAATGGAAGATGAAGAGATAGAGAAAGTATATGAAGATATTGAAAGGATAATTAGGTATGTAAAGGGACCTGAAAATCTAATAGTCATGGTAGATTGGAATGAGGTTGTAGGGGAAGGAGTGGAAGAAAGGTGGATGCTACAATGTGGACCGGTAGTAGCAATGAGAGAGAAGAAAGATTAATTGAGTCCTGCAATAAATTTCAGCTAGTAATAGTGAATATTCAGTTCAAGAATCACCAGGGGAGGAAGTATAGCCGGCCGCTGGTGGCCGAGCGGTTCTAGTCGCTTCAGTCTGGAACCGCGCGACCGCTACGGTCGCAGGTTCGAATCCTGCCTCGGGCATGGATGTGTGTGATGTCCTTAGGTTAGTTAGGTTTACGTAGTTCTAAGTTCTAGGGGACTGATGACCTGATATGTTAAGTCCCATAGTGCTCAGAGCCATTTGAGGAAGTATACTCGTAAAAGGACGGGATCATGGTCAGGCAAAGATTCCGAAGTCAGATATTGGATTGTAAGGCATACCCAGGGGCAGATATAGACTCAGATCATAATTTAGTAATTATGAAGAGTAGACTGAAGTTTAAGAGACTAGCTGGAAAGAATTAATGCGCAAAGAAGTGGGATACGGAACTACTAAGAAATGAATAAATACAATTTAAGTTCTCTGAGGCTGCAGCTAATGCTATAATGAATAGCTCAGGAGGCAATTCAGTTGAAGAGGAATAGACATCCCTAAAAGGCGCAATCACAGAAGTTGGAAAGAAAAACATAGGAAGGTAACTGCGAAGATATCGTCCAGCACCAGTGGAGAGGCACAGCCCTGAGCAGTGCTGTCGTGCGACCGTGCTGCGACTCGCAGAGGTACTCAGGGGTGCCTCTCACAGAGAACATCCCAGAGTGCCCCTCATTGTGAGAGCTACAACACCATGAGTCGCCTCTTGGCTTTTGGCAAGATCAATGTGTCTACATCTACATGGATACTCTGCAAATCACATTCAAGTGCCTGGCAGAGGGTTCATCGAACCACCTTCTTAATTCTCTATTACTCCAATCTCGTATAGCGCGCGGAAAGAATGGACACCTGTATCTTTCCGTACGAACTCTGATTTCCCTTATTTTATCGTGGTGATCGTTACTCCCTATGTAGGTCGGTGTCAAAAAAATATTTTCGCATTCGGCGGTGAACGTTGGTGGTTGGAATTTCGTGAGAAGATTCCGCCGCAACGAAAAACGCCTTTGTTTTAATGATTTCCAGCTCAAATCCTGTATCATTTCTGTGACACTCTCTCCCAAATTTCGCGGTAATACAAAACGTGCTGCCTTTCTTTGAACTTTTTCGATGTACTCCGTCAGTCCTATCCGGTAAGGATCCCACACCGCGCAGCAGTATTCTAAAAGAGGACGGACAAGCGTAGTGTAGGCAGTCTCTTTAGTAGGTCTGTTACATTTTCTAAGTTGCCAATAAAACGCAGTCTTTGGTTAGCCTTCCCCACAACATTTTCTATGTGTTCCTTCCAATTTAAGTTGTTCGTAATTGTAGTACCTAGGTATTTAGTTGAATTTACGGCTTTTAGATTAGACTGATTTATAGTGTAACCGAAGTTTAACGAGTTCCTTTTAGCACTCATGTGGATGACCTCACACTTTTCGTTATTTAGGGTCAATTGCCACTTTTCGCATGTGCACTTTACTGTGTGCCCCGAAACACTTAACCTGCACCACCATTGTATTCTGTCGTCAGATTCGTCGCAGATCCCCGCTCGTGCTGTTTTAGAGAGCTGCTAGCTAGTGGATACATGTTCTTCCGCGCAGCTTCTTTCTGTATATTACGCGTAAACCCACGAAACTGCAGCACTCACCCAGAAAAACCAGCAAATGGTCATGCCTGTTCCCTTCCCGTGCACCTTAATACACTTGCGAACTCGTCCGAAGCGAAGCTTCCCGTACGGGTAGAGCAACTTGATGGATCACTGAGAATCGCTTACTAATGACTGCGGAAATATGCTCCGGAAGACCACCACCACCTTACAGCGCTCAAATCCCGCGTTCTGCACTCCACACGGCCGCAGGTTAATTTGTCCCATCGCGAGCTGCAGAAACCATCCCACGGAATTATTTTAACAATACAGGTATTGTACTGAGAAAGCATTGCGAAAGATTGGCTGGACACTGGGAGAACAAAGAAGTAACTCAAAGCGTGCAGAAATTCGGCAATAATAATTTTCCCACGATGGAAAGTTGCGAGGATAGCTTGGCTGCTGTGTAACTGGGGAATGAGAATGAAAGCAGTTCCTTTATTTCTTTCATTCTTTCTTTCATCTTACTCTACTTCTCCACATAATAGTGAACGCTCGTGTCTACTGCCGTATCCACTGCTTTCTTGATTTACTCAGACTTACTTACTGCAATAAGTCGGAAACACAAATTTATGTTGTACTTAATCATAATCACTGCCGTTACTTTTTTCTTTACAACAACTTTGTTGAAATGCAATTTCTGCAATCCAGTTTTCGTCGAGATATTTTTTATATCAATCTCCACAATTCTAAGGGGGGAAAGAAGTTAAAGATAAACTTGTTACCGATAGCTGAGTAATTACAGACGGAATACAGTCTCAGATTGTACTAAGATATGAAATGCATGGTCTATTTCGTCGATCAACAAGAAACCAGCGTTTGGCTGATGTGATTTATCAGAAGTGAGCATAAATGACCGGAAGATGTGTTGGTCCAGTCCTCCCTAATTATACATTCGTCGTTATTTAAGAAAATATTTTTTGTTCTATCTTATCGTCAGATCGAGAAGGAAACGATGCATGAATTTAGGATTCATTGATACCGTGACGTCTGGTTAAGCTCAAATTTCTCATTGACAGCATACGAGGAAGGCGTGCACTCAAGAAAAAACTTTGATTATCTTTTTGTCATCGACAGCACGAAATATAATTTTCTCCTGTCATAAGTAACACAAAAATAACACAACACTTCACACCTTCCTACCATAATCAACAACTATGGACTGTCATAATTACAGTTCGCGAGGGATAATGGAAGGAGTAAGCAAACTTCTAAAATATTACCCTATATTGATTCGTGGCTTGTTCCTTACTGAACGCATATGTTAGTATGCTGCTTGCTTGAAAGTATTTAAGTATTAGCGATTACGTATCTCTGCTTTAAGATGCAGTAGACACATTTTTTTTTTTTTTTTTTTTTTTTGCGGACTTGGCCAGTTCCGACTCCCTCGGCTGGTCTTTCTGCTGTTTTTCCTTAACGTTCTGCTACCCGTCGAACTGCCCCGTTTCTTGAGTTGCCTATACACAAACGTTCTAACAGTTTCGATAATCGACGTTAATTTTCTCCTTGTAACAGTAGTTTTGTCCTTTCAGTCTCCGTTGTTAAATATATCCACGTACGTGTTTTCTCTTTATAATAATAGTTCCATATTTTGAGTCACAATCGTTAAATGAATCCATGTATGTGTTATGTATCGGCAACGAAGAACACACCTTAAAACTGCCACGGAATATACTCGTATTTATAATTTATTGTGATTCAGTGAATGGGATCAATTTATCACTGTTTTAAAGCGGAAAATATGATTTTTTACTTTTACAAAGTATTTTTAGAAAATGTGCACATCTCCATTATGCTGCCATGACAGACCGTCATAAAGACACAGTTCTAATCAATATATCATTTGGAGGAGGGTTCAGATCCATTAAGCTTTTATAAGATTCTTCGTATTCTTCGTTCTGAATAACTGCACTGAATCTATCAAAGAACAAATTCGTATTTCCTTTCTGTTGACAGATTAATGAACACGGAGACTGTGAAAAATTATTTCCGAAATAACGTAATGTACTCTAATCACTGTTTGTACATGTTTAGTTATCAAAAATATTCCGTGTCAACAATGCTCTGTATACTTCCATTGTTCTTTCTGATTCCGTGGGGTCTTCCATCATACCGCCTAACCGTTCGCATTTTTAGTAATTACAAACCCGTGAGTATTTAAAAAGTATTTTGACGAAAAATTACAAAAGCTAAAATATTTATATATTGTTCTGCAAGGGCTCCAGTGAAACTCTCTTTCCGTAACTTCCTGTAAGGGTTGGTCTGGAATGGAATCATATCTAGGAGCGGCATAGTCAATTACAATTACATTCCTTTCATAAAAGCAGCTTTGAATTTCGGTGGTTGACCAGTCACGTTTATTCTCACTCTTACTTGATTTATAACCATCCAATAACTGTCATTGTCTCACTGAGACTGCATAACTGAAGGGATCTCTGAGTTCAGCATGCCTCTCCCTGTTTACTGACCATATACACTCCTGGAAATTGAAATAAGAACACCGTGAATTCATTGTCCCAGGAAGGGGAAACTTTATTGACACATTCCTGGGGTCAGATACATCACATGATCACACTGACAGAACCACAGGCACATAGACACAGGCAACAGAGCATGCACAATGTCGGCACTAGTACAGTGTATATCCACCTTTCGCAGCAATGCAGGCTGCTATTCTCCCATGGAGACGATCGTAGAGATGCTGGATGTAGTCCTGTGGAACGGCTTGCCATGCCATTTCCACCTAGCGCCTCAGTTGGACCAGCGTTCGTGCTGGACGTGCAGACCGCGTGAGACGACGCTTCATCCAGTCCCAAACATGCTCAATGGGGGACAGATCCGGAGATCTTGCTGGCCAGGGTAGTTGACTTACACCTTCTAGAGCACGTTGGGTGGCACGGGATACATGCGGACGTGCATTGTCCTGTTGGAACAGCAAGTTCCCTTGCCGGTCTAGGAATGGTAGAACGATGGGTTCGATGACGGTTTGGATGTAGCGTGCACTATTCAGTGTCCCCTCGACGATCACCAGTGGTGTACGGCCAGTGTAGGAGATCGCTCCCCACACCATGATGCCGGGTGTTGGCCCTGTGTGCCTCGGTCGTATGCAGTCCTGATTGTGGCGCTCACCTGCACGGCGCCAAACACGCATACGACCATCATTGGCACCAAGGCAGAAGCGACTCTCATCGCTGAAGACGACACGTCTCCATTCGTCCCTCCATTCACGCCTGTCGCGACACCACTGGAGGCGGGCTGCACGATGTTGGAGCGTGAGCGGAAGACGGCCTAACGGTGTGCGGGACCGTAGCCCAGCTTCATGGAGACGGTTGCGAATGGTCCTCGCCGATACCCCAGGAGCAACAGTGTCCCTAATTTGCTGGGAAGTGGCGGTGCGGTCCCCTACGGCACTGCGTAGGATCCTACGGTCTTGGCGTGCATCCGTGCGTCGCTGCGGTCCGGTCCCAGGTCGACGGGCACGTGCACCTTCCGCCGACCACTGGCGACAACATCGATGTACTGTGGAGACCTCACGCCCCACGTGTTGAGCAATTCGGCGGTACGTCCACCCGGCCTCCCGCATGCCCACTATACGCCCTCGCTCAAAGTCCGTCAACTGCACATACGGTTCACGTCCACGCTGTCGCGGCATGCTACCAGTGTTAAAGACTGCGATGGAGCTCCGTATGCCACGGCAAACTGGCTGACACTGACGGCGGCGGTGCACAAATGCTGCGCAGCTAGCGCCATTCGACGGCCAACACCGCGGTTCCTGGTGTGTCCGCTGTGCCGTGCGTGTGATCATTGCTTGTACAGCCCTCTCGCAGTGTCCGGAGCAAGTATGGTGGGTCTGACACACCGGTGTCAATGTGTTCTTTTTTCCATTTCCAGGAGTGTATTAAAATATATAGATGACAAAGTTTCATCTATTTTTTATGTTATCAGTCTAAAAAAGTCCACTATGAAATCACATTACTTTGGATACTATTAAAGTTTATGACTGAAGGTACCAAGAATTTGTGCATCACTTAATAACAATTAATAGGAAGCAGCGTATCATGTTAGAGAGGTCAGATAGTGTTAATGATTCATCTTCTTCTACGTACCTGAAAATTATAGTTGGTGTTCCGATTCACTTGTCCACCGATAAAGACGAAATTGTGACATTTACTGTTGTTTCACGCATCGTAATCAAGCCCAATGTTCGTGAAAAAAACAGAACGAACAATAAATTTCATATCAACCAATTCTCAGTAATTGGTCGATCTTTAAGCAGTTACGAGTAGGCTACTTAGGTGTTTTGTCACGCATTATTTTACAGTCTTATTAACGCGTCAGATTATTACAACAATAAAACGCAATCAACATTTATAAATGCGGAGGCTATAATTACCCGCACATCCTTTTGTCAAAAACTATCATAAATAAGGATTGAGTGTACACAGGAATAGTACGAAACCTACGTGTCACTTGCTCTTAGAAACTGATGATAGTTCTTGAACTCATACTCGGGAGGGCGGATATTCAAATCCGCACCCGGGCATTCCGATTTGACTTCTCCCTGATATCGCTGAATCGCATGAGGCAAATGTCAACTTGGCTCTTAGGAAAAGGCACGGCCCGTTTCCTTCCCAATCATTCCCAAATCTGAGGCTGTTCTCCGTCTCTAATGACCACGTCCTCGACGAGTCGGTACAGCCTAAGGTTCCTTTTCTTTTCTAAGTGCGCGAGAAGATTTTAACATTCTTTTTGCGACCAACTTCGTGTGCTCGTTTCACTGCAACTGACAGTCAACATTCGTCTTTGAAACTTTCCATTTGTTACATATTCTACGGAAATATCTTTTACATTCAGTCTGACAATTTCATTTTCCCTGTTAAAACTGAAAATCATGCCTTTTTGTTTTGTTAATAGTGTACGGTATTTTATTGATCATTCAACAACTGCAAACATCCCTGGGGGTTTCATTTGCTTTCTGTACCAGAAGTAGCTGTGTTTCGTCTATAACTGCAATGCTGCTATCATCGGGAAAAGAAAATAATTCCACGTGCTTAAGGTCGTTTGGGAAGTAGTTTATCTATTTCAAGAATAACAGTAATCCTAAAATCCTGTATTAATCTGTTTTCAATCTGATAAATGTAAATACATTTTGCTTCTTTCATTCCAGTACTATCTCACACCCATCAGTCCGTTTTCTACAAATTTTTGAAATAATCCTTTTGCTACTCTTATTCCTAATGATCCACCTTGTCCCATCGATTTCTATGGTCAGTAGCATCAGAGTGCTTAGACTGATCTAAAAATAAGCCTGTTATGCACTTGTAACTGTCTACTGTAAATTTCATTGGGGGTGACTGTACACTACTAGTCAAAAGTTTTCGATCTCACATGATAAAAACTATATATATTATTTCCATGTGTGAACTTATTATAGATACTAAAGAGACCAAGAAAAATATTTTCTTTTTCCTATCATTAAGTACAATATAATATGGCCAGATTTGACCCTCTTCAGAGTATTCTCACTTTTTCCTCAGAGCAATTGCAAGAATTTTTGTCCTTCTGGAGATACCATCTTACATTATTTGTACAGATATTGCATTCCAGCATGCTGTAGACAACCTCAGTTTCCTGACGACCCTGTCAAGTTCAAAACGTAACAGTTCAATGGGATTTAAGTCAAGCTACTATGTTGGCCAAATCATTTTCGGTTGCCCACATTTCTCTAGTCTACTGACATACTCTTTGCACAATTTAGAATCACTGATCTGCTGCAGAACAAACCTACGACCAGCAAGTTTCTTTCCAGTTGGTACTGCATGGTCTATCGGTATCCTGTGATATCCCGTTCCATTAATTCTCACTAGATCACCGACTTTATCGCCTGCAAATCGTTCCCAAATGATGAACGACCATCCCGTTCGCCGCCGGTGGCATCACCCACTGACTTTTCATACGTTCTTCACGAAGTGGACGAGCAAACATTCGATGATTGCTTTCAAATACTTCAAACCTAGATTCATCCCTGAATAACACTTTGGACTATTGCTGCACGCTCCAGTTTTTATGTTGTTTTGCCCACTGCAATATTTTCAGTTTATTTTGTTTGTATAATAACGGTTTTTTTGGCCTTTCAACTTGGCCTTGTTCACGATGGCAGCGTTGGACTGTTAAGATAGAGACTGTAGAAGCTTGCATACCATTTACTTCCTCGCGAATTTCAGGAGCAGTACGAGTCCTCTGGCGTTTACTTTGTACACACACGAACTAATCTTCCCTGTGTGATGTTACTGGAGGGGAGGGGTTTTCCTGATCTCGAAACACTTGCGTTAGGACCAGTTTTCATTAACCGTTGTAATGTATATTCCAAATTTTGCTGCAATTGGCCGCGTGGTTTAAGGCGCAATGTCACGGATTGCGTGGCCCCTCCCGCTGGAGGTTCGAGTCCTCCCTCGGCCATGGGTGTGTGTGTTGTTCTTATTATAAGTTAGTTTAAGTAGTGTGTAAGTCTAGGGAACGATGACCTCAGCAGTTTGGTCCCTTATGAATTCACACACATTTGAACATTTTTTTGTTTCTATTGTCCTATTAGGAAAGCTTTCCTGGTACCCAACTATAGGTGCAGTTGTCGTGTACACTCATCAGCCAACTGTGTGCGAACAACCAGTCAAATACACAACAGAGGTGCTTAGTCTATAAATATTTATTTTTTATCAGTAGGGGTGAAATGACGGAATATTCAGAACGAAATACCGGAATACAAGGACAAATTCATAGTTGTGATAAATGATCAAACACTTTTGACCGTTAATGCACTTCTACCACTTTAGAAAGCAAACTGTACTTAGGTGCGAAAGTTCTACATACTTCTTTGGGTCGTTCAATCTATCAGTTTAGAGAAGAAATTGCCCATTCAATGCTGCACTAGGCAGGATATATAAACGACAATAACAACAGAGTATGGGGGAAAATAAGCGAAAATTGACTGTTCATATTCCTTGATGAACATACTTCTAAGGTCTTAAATTGTTAATCACATATTACAGTTGAGGAACGCTGGCTCTTCGTATTATTGCTGATGAAAGATTCAGAAGGCCAGCTTGATTTTTATACTACCATATGTTATGTCATTATGGAGTAATTTTACGGCGCCATTCAATACATGCAACCAAATTAGTCATTGCCAGAAACTTGCTAGGATAAGATCGTATCTGTTGTCCAGGCTCGGACCTCAGGTAGCCAACCGTATAGAAAAATAGGCTTTCTAAAAATAAGGAATATGTTTACTATGTAGTTTGTAATTATAACACAAGGAACAAAAACAGCGTCCGTTATCCGCAACAAAATCGAACTATGGCATACAAACGAGTAACTACGCAGCCATAAAATATTTGGCCTCCTCCCTTGTGAATTACGGGTGCTGCCAGACAATGAAAATAATTTTAAAACGAACTTTGAACTACACTCCTGGAAATGGAAAAAAGAACACATTGACACCGGTGTGTCAGACCCACCATACTTGCTCGGACACTGCGAGAGGGCTGTACAAGCAATGATCACACGCACGGCACAGCGGACACACCAGGAACCGCGGTGTTGGCCGTCGAATGGCGCTAGCTGCGCAGCATTTGTGCACCGCCGCCGTCAGTGTCAGCCAGTTTGCCGTGGCATACGGAGCTCCATCGCAGTCTTTAACACTGGTAGCATGCCGCGACAGCGTGGACTTGAACCGTATGTGCAGTTGACGGACTTTGAGCGAGGGCGTATAGTGGGCATGCGGGAGGCCGGGTGGACGTACCACCGAATTGCTCAACACGTGGGGCGTGAGGTCTCCACAGTACATCGATGTTGTCGCCAGTGGTCGGCGGAAGGTGCACGTGCCCGTCGACCTGGGACCGGACCACAGCGACGCACGGATGCACGCCAAGACCGTAGGATCCTACGCAGTGCCGTAGGGGACCGCACCGCCACTTCCCAGCAAATTAGGGACACTGTTGGTCCTGGGGTATCGGCGAGGACCATTCGCAACCGTCTCCATGAAGCTGGGCTACGGTCCCGCACACCGTTAGGCCGTCTTCCGCTCACGCCCCGACATCGTGCAGCCCGCCTCCAGTGGTGTCGCGACAGGCGTGAATGGAGGGACGAATGGAGACGTGTCGTCTTCAGCGATGAGAGTCGCTTCTGCCTTGGTGCCAATGATGGTCGTATGCGTGTTTGGCGCCGTGCAGGTGAGCGCCACAATCAGGACTGCATACGACCGAGGCACACAGGGCCAACACCCGGCATCATGGTGTGGGGAGCGATCTCCTACACTGGCCGTACACCACTGGTGATCGTCGAGAGGACACTGAATAGTGCACGGTACATCCAAACCGTCATCGAATCCATCGTTCTACCATTCCTAGACCGGCAAGGGAACTTGCTGTTCCAACAGGACAATGCACGTCCGCATGTATCCCGTGCCACCCAACGTGCTCTAGAAGGTGTAAGTCAACTACTCTGGCCAGCAAGATCTCCGGATCTGTCCCCCATTGAGCATGTTTGGGACTGGATGAAGCGTCGTCTCACGCGGTCTGCACGTCCAGCACGAACGCTGGTCCAACTGAGGCGCCAGTTGGAAATGGCATGGCAAGCCGTTCCACAGGACTACATCCAGCATCTCTACGATCGTCTCCATGGGAGAATAGCAGCCTGCATTGCTGCGAAAGGTGGATATACACTGTACTAGTGCCGACATTGTGCATGCTCTGTTGCCTGTGTCTATGAGCCTGTGGTTCTGTCAGTGTGATCATGTGATGTATCTGACCCCAGGAATGTGTCAATAAAGTTTCCCCTTCCTGGGACAATGAATTCACGGTGTTCTTATTTCAATTTCCAGGAGTGTATTTCTGTTTGGCAACTCCTAATCCTTACGTAAAGTTCTGAATAGATAATGTAAGGATGTAGTTACATTACATTCTTATTAAGTTTGTGTGTAGAATAAGAAAGTAAAAATAAAATTGTGTAAACTGTATAGCCAAACCTATCCCGAAGGGTTTTGCTCTTTAACGACGTATGGTGTATGACACCAATATGTTCATGCTAGGTTTAGTGAATGGCGTGAGTGTAGACACCATATTTGAGCAATCTGTTACAGACAGGTGTGTAGTAAACGGGGCGGCACGTCACAGTTTTTACCTGTAAGTGACTTTGAACGTGGGATGATAATCCGTGCAACACGCGTGGGCTACAGCACATCAGAGATTACGAGATAATTTGGATTTCTGTGTTCAATTAAGTCTGCGGTGTATTGTAGAGAAAGTGGTTCCACTCGTCTAAACAGCCGCACAAAAGGATGCGAACCGTCGGGCCTAATGAAGCAAACTCGGCGCGGGTGTAACTGTGGGTCGCTAGAAAACTATCTGTAGTGGGTCTGTACGGAGACTGCATAGGCTTCAATAGCCGACTATCGACATCACATCTGTTGCCTTAATACGAATTTTGGCCACTTCGTGTAAACCAGTAAATCGCCGATTCTCTAAAGAATCTAATTCCCATGTATAAAACAGCCTCAGGCGTCTGGTTACTTTACAAATGGGTAATGTGTTAAATATTTGACGTTAAGCATGTAAGCGAGGAAAAGTAAAAAAAAAATTTTAATTATGCTTAAAGTAGCATTGGATTAATATAGTCTGGGTAATTTGCGCTTAATTTTAAGCAAGAGCAAGTTTTTCAAGACTCTCAATGTTTATGACGCCATGTTCCCTGTACTAGGTGTGAAACGTCCCCTTAGAACAACTGTCCTTAATCTGACACAATATTTTTAGCGCAACGCAATCTGACTTTCAAAATTCCCTACAAAAGAATGGCCCTGACTAACATTAAACTATACGTTTCACAAATCACTTACCTCACAAAAAATCTTGGTTACTCGAACTACTGATAGGCATAGTTAGCAAATGAAAGATTTTAATAGAGAACAAACAATGTATTTACCTTAATAATGTTGAAAACTCATAATATACATATCAGTTCATGACATCCAGTTTTAAAAATTTCAAAACTCCGCCATCTCTCTCCCCACATCCACCACTGCTGGCGGCTCACCTCCAACCGCGCAACGCTACGCGCTGTTAACATCCAGCTGCCGCTGCCCAACACTACAATGGCAGACAACAATGCAAACTAGCCACAGACTGCACACAGCACAGCCAGTGATTTTCATACAGAGCGCTAAGTAACGTTGCCAATAAGAAAACATAAGCAGCCTACTTACATAGCCCCCATGCTCCCCACAAAAAATTTTACAAATTGTTTTGGGCAGTGGCCAATAATGATTTGAAAAAATTTTTCATAATTACAGTAAGAAAGATATCAAATGCACACACTTATCAATACAATGTTGGTCAAAAGCTAAAATTTTCTCACAGTCCATAAAGACAGTCCTGATCAATCATCACAGTAAAATTGCAGTGTTCTTTTTTTTAAAGTCTGAGGAGTAAAAGAAAATGCACGCGGAAGTAGTGGATTTCCATACAATCTTGAAGAAGTAGTGTTGTCCTTCCAACGGAAAGACAGTGCTGACTCTTGACATGCAGACAGGTATTGGTCCACAACAGAGCAAACCCACAGCAGAGTCAGTCGAAATTTTGAAGAGTATTGGTAGGTAGGCCATCACAGAGCAGACCCACTGTAGTCCTGGTAGAGATTACGGTACTGGTGGGCCACCAGAGTTGCAGACCCACTGCAGTCCTTGTAGAAATAATGGTACTGGTGAGTCAGCAAAGGTGTAGACCCACTGTAGTCCTTGTAGAAATAATGGTATTGGTGGGCCATCGAAGATGCAGACCCCCTGTAGTCCTTGTAGAGATGGCTAGCAGCCATCTGTTGCGACTGTGCAGGTGCACAAACCATCGAAGAGTCTTGCGGAGAATATAGCAAGTCCATAAACCACCACTTGTGCACTCACAAAAAAGTTTTTTGAAATGTTTTGAGAACCAGCAATGCTGTTATCCAGTCCCTTGCTGAATTATCAACACACGTGCAAGCACTAACAGTCCCAACTTCTCACATACTGTGCGTATATTATGACCAACAGAAACATGTGCAATGAAATATATACTTACAAGTTACTTAATTTGATGAACTGGCGTCAATTACAATTTTATAACATAAGAATACAATAACAAAGGTACAAAATACATCATTAAAGAACATAACAATACACATAAATTTGTAGTAGTACAGGCTTTACAAAAGAATCGAAATAACATATACATCAGTGTTACAGGAATTATGACCTAAGTAAATATATAAAATAATGAGAATAGTTTCGAAACATTAATTCACACATGAGCATTAAAACAGAATAGAATAAATAATGTCTAACATCTTTACAAAGTAAATAACATATTATTAATGCAAATTATATTTGAGGATAACAGTATTCCTCATTATAGTGAATGTAGCTTAGTATTAGAAGAGAAAAAAATTCTATGAAACAGTACACAGAGACAGGATGAAAACAAATACACAAGGGTACACGAACACATAGGGGGATAACACAAAAGGAAAGGACAGGGTTTGTTTTCAGTGTAACATTTGGTACTGCAGTCCAACCTAAAACTTCATTCCATAGATTTTTCGTCTTATTTCAACATTTGTTTCCACCAAAAAAATCCTATCCAAGCATGCTTTCTGTATTTATATGTTCACATATTTCTTACCTCATTATTTATTTTCCATTATCTTACCTCATCATTTATTTCCAAGAAAATCCTACCTAAACCTGTTGTCCCTGACAAGGGAAATGTATATTCACATCTTAATGTCCTTGTAATTAAAGTGGTGCACCACAAAACTAATTCTACAAAAAATTACGAAGTACTTGAAAAGAAAATTATATATGCAGTTACTGTTATTAGTCCCTTCTTATTGTTATTTCCATTCCAAGAGCTCCTTTTTCGAAGAATGTGGATCAGAAAATAATTATTTAATAGATCTGTTGACAGAAAGTGTTCACATTAGCAGATGCATTTAAGTTTATTTTATAAAACCAATGCTGCAACACAGCTGGAAAACATATATCAAATGAAATAAGCAATTACGCAAACTAAAGCATAAAAATATCATTCAATAGTCATGTGACATTTCATAAGTTAGTAGAAATTCTCTCAACTCTCGTAGGAAGACGCTTGTCATAATCAGGTGTACAGATGTAAGTATCTTTCCAAGTAATGAGCGTGTCATATTTACGATGCTTTCTACAAAGGAATGTAAATAGCGAGGATAATGGCCCTTTTTTTTTTCTCTCCACCTAATGGCTTTCTTTTGTCAGGCGACTACCTCTCAGCTGCACGCTCAAAACGCATTACATCAAGGTCACTTACCTTTCTTTCTGAAATATTTACGACAGCAGCTTCCGCTACAGTGACAGTCTCATATAAAAATATTTTCACAGGTTGAGAATTTGCGTTACAAATGTGTAGAAACAAAATCCTATGAATATAACAGTGTCCAAAAAATTTTCAGTGGCATTGTGATACATTCACACATGTACACACATTTCATAATTCTTAAAATACGATTCTTGGTTTCCAACAACCTTTTTCACAAACCAGAGTCCCTAACCACTACTCATTATTCCTTACCTTATTCGACGACACTTTTTCAATATTTCATCATAACAGATACGTAGCATACTCAAATAACTTATATAGCATCAGCTTATTGATCATAAACATACCGCAACAGCATAATACACATAGTCATCGTAACAATAACATCATAACACCTCAGTCAACTCTGAAAATCGTCGTAGCTTCCTCCAATAATTTCAAAACCTAAAAAAAATTCTCTGCTCATTTCAATAGTGTCATCTACCTCTAACGTACTTTAAAAATCATGATCTCATACCAAATACATCATTCAAAGCTCTCATAGTATCACAATGGTTCCAAAAAAATATGAAGAGTTCACAAAGTACTGACAAAGTACAATTTCATAAGTGTGAAGTTATCCAACTGTGTAATTGCGTAAACATGTGTCACTGACAAAAAAATTTTTTTGTTTCTCTGTTAAATAATCAGACAGATGTGTAATTCTGCGTTGGAGAAATATGGTACCGATGTGTAAAGTTGTATAAGCAAATACCATATTAGCTAGGGCTCCTTGTGCTTGCCACACACATGGTACACAAAGTAGGCGTGTACCCCCTGAGGATTAATGTAATTATACCCTCAGGTGTTACAGATGACAGCAATGGAATGAAATGTATCACGGAATATCTTTGTATCATTGTACTTCAAATATCTTTAAAAATAAATGATTTAAGTACAAAATTAATCACTCAAATACGTGTCCTGTAGCGCTAAATGTGCGTCTTGTTGCAACATAATCTCTGTGGAAGTGTCGCAGTTATTTTCCTCCGAAAGCTAAGATCTGCAGAAGTCAATGTACTTACCACATGATAAACAAAAGTGAAATGCTTTGCGTATAGATATCGCAGTTATTATGCTTATTGGCGTGATGAAGAAAGTATTGTTGTGCCACGAAAAAGGCTGTCTCATTGTTGCTATACCACAAAAGTTACTACTAAAACATGTTTTACTTTCCAGAAGAATTCAGAAAACTGTGCAGATATAAAACAAAAGCAACATTGTAAATTGTCACTCATTAGTAGCGTCGTGATAAAATCTTGTAGCTGTCACATAAACTAACCACTGTGTCATAAAATATATTTTTGCAAGAACATTCAGTGGTATATGCAGATGCCGTCTGCAAGTTGTGTTGTGAATAGAATTGGAGGTGATTCTGAAATTCTACTGCATGAACAGAGAAAATATAGTAAGCGATAAACTTTTCCCCTTTCAACATTTTGTAGACGGAGTCAGCAAGAAAACGTTTCGTAACGGTTTGAAAGTACTGGAATAACAAATGTCGGGTATTTGCGAGCCAACAGTTACGCTCCCTTCAGAAAAAACAGTTTCTAACAGTAGTTTTACTGTGTTACACTATTAAAATCAGATACCTCTTAATGAATTGATTACGATAACATCTGAGATATTTAAATTTACTCAAGAATCGTCGAAATACTGAAACTAATTTTTTGCCCCAGAAATCGTTAGATAGGCAACCAAACCTAGTAATTGGTTCCAGGGTAGTCAGTAATATAGATGTCCATCATATAGACATAACCTACTCAAAAATGTGTAATTGTTATATAATTACTATCACTAGGAGGAGTGTGATGAGATAACGTGTTGTGTTGCAGGGTGGTGGTGAAAGAAGTGTTCCTACCGCCGCCCCCACCTGCGTGGCCACCGAAGATCATCGAGATTATAGAGGTGCCGGCGCCCGTGAAGGCTCTGCCCTGGTGGTGAACATCAGAACTGCACAGGCCGTGCACCCCTTGTTATGTATACAGACTGTTGTTAATAAAATGCTTTAAAAACTTATTTCATGCCTCAGTCTTACCTACAATATATCTTTCCTTCCATAAATTACGAATTGACACCTTGAGCCTACAGTGACTGAAATCCCTGAACACAGGGACAAGGAAAGCATGAAAGGGCGAACCCAGAATAGCAGTGTCATTTGTTGTTTGAATGTTTGCATTTATTTAACCCCAACGTAGTAGCATGAATAAGTAAATACAATAATCACAAATAATTGTGAGGGACAGGGTAAGGCTACAGCAGTACTCGTCTTTAACAAATGGTTTTACCTCAACAAGCCATGAAACACAGTACTATAATAAATATAAAACACTAACTTTTTAGTCACACAGGCCCTTAACACACAAAAGGGCAAACACACTGCTAAAATCAGTATAAAATCTACTACAAATTATTAAGTACGAAAATGGGAGAAGCCTATGGCTGAGTTGTGAAATATTTTTCTTCGTTAAATGATTATTCTATTAACTAGGAGATACTTGTAGATAGATACTTGTAGTTTATCTGCCAGATGACGTATATGAATGAATACGTAAATTTTGTGTAAAAAGTAGTCTTTAACTTACAATAACACAATTGTAGGAGCTTCTTTAATTTCACCATGAACTTCTAGCGACAGAGTAAGTAACAAACAACAACCATTCTTTAGTTCTCCTGGAAATAGCATGGGAACTGACTCCATTTACGACTACGAAGCAGGCAGTTTCTCTAAGTGCAGATGTCAAATTTATGAACATTAAGACGTTGACGTGGATGGTTGATTTGAAGAGCACAGTAATACTTGACGGGTTTTTACATTTCTGTAAGCCTTAAACGAGGAATACGATGAAATCCGAGTGTTTTCGATATACTTATAATATTGTTGGTTTGAAGATTACCCTCATTTAAAAGAAAGCTGTCCTCATTATGGAGTCAGTTCATATAAATAGCTGAAGCACTGGGGACCTGTAAATCATAAAACCATGAACCACTTCGGTTTTGATATAGGTTTCACAGACAATAATATCGATGTCATTGCTATTCTGACAATTTTTTTACAGCCCGTAAAATCATTAGCTGAAAGATATTCATTATCAAATATAGTACCGGGTTTTATTTTGTTACAAATCCAGTCACGGACAATAAATATATATAACCCACGTTTGTGACCAGTAACTGGATTTATAATAAAATAAACTTCCTGGATCGCTGGAATACCTTCATGTGTTCTGATTATATGTAAAATCTGACGAGCTCCCAGCTTGCCTGGTTTTTTCCATGAACATTATCTTTCGGTAGATAATGGGATAACATTAACTGTGGCTATGCAGGGAACACAACGGTAGGGAAAGTTGTTACGTAGAACATTTTTTACAAATATGTTTGTAAACTGAATCAAAATTTAAGTAAGGGTTTGCAGTACCTAATATTCATTGTACCCGTGGAAAGACGCGTACTGTTGATAAGTGCACTGAACACCACGAAACGAAAGATACGAAAATCTTATTGTCACAAGAAAGGAAAAAAATAATGGAACGGCAAAGATTATCAGTTGAACTACACAGCTTGACAAAAAAAGTGAAGCACCTAGAAGATGTGGTCGGCTGCAAAGTAACTTCGCAGACGTACACATCATCGGCGAGTGTGTAAATCATGAGAGTCGCAATTCTCTGTGACATATCGAATGGCCTCAGGGTGCCCTAGTGTTGCACGTGTTCAGGCTTCGTAGAGCATAGAAGGAACGTAAACAGCATCAGATGTTGAGTGATCACTAAAGGACACGGAGATAATGCCTACTAGTGTGAGACAGCATTATCAGCATCTCACGTGGTTTCAAAGGGGCCTCATTGTGGGTCTCCGTCTGGCAGCTGGGCGAATCGTACAACATCGAGATTTCTGGTACATTCTGATGAGACAGTGGTCTGATATTGGACTGCATGGGAATTTGAAGACAGCCATACTCTTCATCAAAGTTCCAGTCGCCATGTCTGACCTTTACCAGAAAGGATCGTCGTACCGTGCACCAAGTACGCATCGTAGTTCCTTCACATCTGCGCCTGCTATCCGTGAACAAGTAAAAGACTCCCTGCGACATAAATAAGGGTTTTTAGTACCTAACATTTATTGTAACGGTGGAAAGAGACTAGTACGTTGATTCCAGTCCATGAGGACATCTTAGCACACACCGCCGTTGCTCTCAGGTAGCCTCCTATGGTCGGATGCAAGTCGATGTGCGGTGGTCACCATTGATCGGAGGCCAGCAGTAGCAGGACCAAATTACAATCCTATGCTTAGGTCTCTTATCACTACGATACAAACGGCTGGGTTTGGAGTGGTGCCGTAACCGAGAAGCATAGACTGCTGATAAATGGCGTCGCATTCTGTTTTGCGATGAATCGTGGTTCTCCGCTATCCCGGATGACTATCGTCGGTGACTGTGGTGTCGACATGGGAAAGATCCCATTCATGCACTTATGCAGAGGCATAGCGGTGTTACTCCTAACTTCATGGTGTGGGGAGCTATCGAATACGAATTCAGGTCAAGGCTGGTGGTGACTCTGAAAACTCTGACGGCACAATGGAACGTCATATACATCCTGCGTCCTCATGTGTTACCTCCTATGCAACTGTTTTCAACAGGATCATGTTTGTCTACACATGACACGTGCTTCTATGAACTGGCTGCTTAATACTGTGGAATTCCCGTGGCTCAAGATCCTCATGTATGTCCCCTATTGAACACGTGTGTAACCAGCACGGAGGTCAACTCCGTCCCAGTCCCAGTGGCTAGGATATCAAAGACCTACAGTTTCGGGGAAGGACGAGATACAACGATTTCATGACACCATTCCCAGCCGAATAGTTGCAAGCATTCAGGCCAGAGGGAGTGCAACGTCGTGTTGACAAGTCTGCTCATACTACTAGGCAAATTACAAATTTGAATATTTTTTATCCACTGAAATAACATCACGTACCTTCTCAACCTGAGACGTTCAGTTGTAAATTACTTTATTTTCACATGACAGGTTTCGGGTTGTTATAAGCCCATCCTCGGGTGTCGTACTGGAAATAACAAAAGACGGGAGATAATTTTCACACGCCGCAACACACATAAGAAACAAAAAACAATTTTATTCTAAAAAGTTTTAAAAACTTTTAAAAAACATTTCGAAACCGCCGCCAGGGCTAGACGCTGTGAAACCTGTGTCAATGCGCAAGTGGCACCAGACAGTATTACGGACGACTGCCTGGGTAGGGAACATATACAACTGATATGACGACACTTACCGCTGTGCTGTGGTGTGGCCCCCGAGCGCCGCGCGTACAAGGCGCGGTGTGCTGCCTGTTAGCGCAGAACAGGGAGCAGCGGCTGTGAACGAGGAGGCAATTTGGTAAACTGCGCTTAAGCACGCAGTCCTGCTGAGTAACTTTTGTTTTCTGAAGCAACGTCCAGCCTCATTTCCTTCTCTTTCTGGTCCCTGATTACTGTACGCCATACATGTATACTACACTCCTGGAAATTGAAATAAGAACACCGTGAATTCATTGTCCCAGGAAGGGGAAACTTTATTGACACATTCCTGGGGTCAGATACATCACATGATCACACTGACAGAACCACAGGCACATAGACACAGGCAACAGAGCATGCACAATGTCGGCACTAGTACAGTGTATATCCACCTTTCGCAGCAATGCAGGCTGCTGTTCTCCCATGGAGACGATCGTAGAGATGCTGGATGTAGTCCTGTGGAACGGCTTGCCATGCCATTTCCACCTGGCGCCTCAGTTGGAACAGCGTTCGTGCTGGACGTGCAGACCGCGTGAGACGACGCTTCATCCAGTCCCAAACATGCTCAATGGGGGACAGATCCGGAGATCTTGCTGGCCAGGGTAGTTGACTTACACCTTCTAGAGCACGTTGGGTGGCACGGGATACATGCGGACGTGCATTGTCCTGTTGGAACAGCAAGTTCCCTTGCCGGTCTAGGAATGGTAGAACGATGGGTTCGATGACGGTTTGGATGTAGCGTGCACTATTCAGTGTCCCCTCGACGATCACCAGTGGTATACGGCCAGTGTAGGAGATCGCTCCCCACACCATGATGCCGGGTGTTGGCCCTGTGTGCCTCGGTCGTATGCAGTCCTGATTGTGGCGCTCACCTGCACGGCGCCAAACACGCATACGACCATCATTGGCACCAAGGCAGAAGCGACTCTCATCGCTGAAGACGACACGTCTCCATTCGTCCCTCCATTCACGCCTGTCGCGACACCACTGGAGGCGGGCTGCACGATGTTGGGGCGTGAGCGGAAGACGGCCTAACGGTGTGCGGGACCGTAGCCCAGCTTCATGGAGACGGTTGCGAATGGTCCTCGCCGATACCCCAGGAGCAACAGTGTCCCTAATTTGCTGGGAAGTGGCGGTGCGGTCCCCTACGGCACTGCGTAGGATCCTACGGTCTTGGCGTGCATCCGTGCGTAGCTGCGGTCCGGTCCCAGGTCGACGGGCACGTGCACCTTCCGCCGACCACTGGCGACAACATCGATGTACTGTGGAGACCTCACGCCCCACGTGTTGAGCAATTCGGCGGTACGTCCACCCGGCCTCCCGCATGCCCACTATACGCCCTCGCTCAAAGTCCGTCAACTGCACATACGGTTCAAGTCCACGCTGTCGCGGCATGCTACCAGTGTTAAAGACTGCGATGGAGCTCCGTATGCCACGGCAAACTGGCTGACACTGACGGCGGCGGTGCACAAATGCTGCGCAGCTAGCGCCATTCGACGGCCAACACCGCGGTTCCTGGTGTGTCCGCTGTGCCGTGCGTGTGATCATTGCTTGTACAGCCCTCTCGCAGTGTCCGGAGCAAGTATGGTGGGTCTGACACGCAGATGTCAATGTGTTCTTTTTTCCATTTCCAGGAGTGTATTTTTTATCGGGTCAGTGTTTTTGTGGCCTTCAATAGGCTCAACAAATGTACGGAATATGCCTGTTTCCTATAGTGAGGGTCCGCAAGGTCCTCCCAGTTCATTTTACATAGTAGTAAAATTGTCCTCTCTTAACCAATGTTGCATGCTTTCATTTTATCCTACGACTATGGCGCATTATAGTACTGAGGCATTATCTGTGCCCGTCAATAATTAAAAATTTACCTGTCTTTCATGATGTAAAGTGCGTCTCAGGTCTTATCTAATGTAAGCCTCGATTAGTTTTCGATTGTTGGTTAGCAGTTTTGAATTGACCCAACTTTTAGCGTGTCTTTTGATGCTATTGCTGCTAGCTATCAATTGGCATATTACTTTCTAACAGTATAGACTGTAAAGTTTCGCTACTTTCCTTGTTGATCAGTAACGAGAGCTTGTAAATAGGAGAGGCACATGTGCATGTTCTTTTAACTGATGACTGTGGCGCGTTGTTCCAAGTTGCCGCCAGTTATATGTTCCCACTAAATTTATAAAACGTGTTTGCCACTCATGTAAAAGGAAAGTTTCTTTGCGCTTTACGGTTTATATAATAATTTTGTACCGCACCTTCCACTCAGTTTTACCACAGTTCTGGACCGACCTGTTCAATGCACTCCTTTACTACGCATAAAGCACTTTTAACTTATATCGAGATTTTTTATGTAATTGTTTCGTTTTTTCTTCATTGTAAATGTAAACCACTAAATTCAAATTGTAAACGGCCGGGCTAGTGGCCCCATGTTCCTCCCTCCGTCAGTAGATGGCAGCACTTTTGGCACTCTGGTCTACCAATTTGCCTCCTCGTTCATACCGCTGCTCCCTGTTCTGCGCTCATAGGTAGCACATAGCACCTGGTACACAAGGCGCTCGGAGACCACAGCACAGTATGTGTCGTGATGTCATTTGTATATATTCCCTACCCAAGCAGTCGTCCTTATTACTGTCTGGTGCCACTTGCGCGCTGACATAGATTTCACAGCACCTAGCCCGACCGGCGGTTTTGAAATGTTTTTTTAAATGTTTTTAAAACTTTTTACAAAAATATTTTTTTTGTTTCTTATGTGTGTTGGGGCGTGTGAAAATTATCTCCCGTCTTTTGCTGTTTCCAGTACGACACCTGAGGAATGGGCTTACAACAGTCCCAAACCGGTCGTGTGAAAATAAAGTAATTTACAACTGAAGCGGTATTTTCAACCTCTGCTAAAATGCTCAGTTGATGATGTTCTTCCAACAGAACTGTTTTCTGAGACGTTAATTTAATTCCCTCCTCCCCTTGCGTGCTTAATATTCTTGTCAGGCGGTGTATATCGTTCGGACTGCAACAGGTATGAAGGCATCGACATTAAATGAACTCGCTCTGCGTAGGAAGGCGTAGGAGTCACTTCACAGCCATAAAAATTTGTCCTTTTCTGTAGTACAAGGACACTCATTTCTGTGATGCACGCGATTGTAGCGCCCGCTACTTCCAGTCACTGAGACTTGTGGTAGGACTATCTAATTAAGGAACGGTGAAGTAGGCTTCAAAGTAAATACTTTGCTTTAAAATGAGGAGAACAGTGAATTACTGTACCTCCTGAGACAATGGTGTGATAGTCAGGTCAAAATTGTTTCAGATTCCTGATAGTAGCTTGTATCTGAAGAACGCCGGCGGAAGGAGCAATTAAGGCTCCTGTTTTTAACTTGGCAACACAATGGCACACCTTGGAGACACAGGTAGTTACTTTGCGTGCCGTTGTGTTTACCGCCGCACATCGACTTACATCCGACCGGATGAGGCTACATAAGGGCGACGGAGGTATCTGCGGAGAGGTCCTTACGGACTGGAAACAAGTGAGAAGTTGCCTCAAAATACATCACCTCGTCTGAGAGTCATTAACAAAAATACACGAGAAGATTTCAAGGTAAATACACTAGTCGTGAAAATAAACCTTCGACAAATTAACTAGCAAAGGGTACATGCGAGAAATAGGGAGGATCCTCCACAACTGCAGAATTATTTTCGTCCTGATGCAACTGATACTTCTCATCTGTCGCAAATACTGCGTCTCGGAGATACACAGTGCTCTTCCTTTTGTCAAAGTGTTTGCTTACCTTACGAGCATATTACCGCATGTCGTCCATTCGTAATACTTCCTTCCCTTAACAAAATCCTCTAAAAACATTGCCTTTCGCGTAATCCCGTTTCAAGGAAGGTTTCGCTATACTTAACTACTAATTCCTTTACGCTCCCGAGTCCCTACATCAATATTTCACTCTCTGTGCATTCACGGACAGGTCATCCACTCCTTAACGCTGAGAATGAAACTCAAAGTGGCGCAGTTGCAAGACGTTGGACCTATATCGGGGAGGCAGCATTCAAATCCCTTTCCGGATATCCATAATTTAGTTTTACCGCTTTCAATTTAACGCCTAATGCGAATGCTAAGAAGGTTCATTAATAAGAGTACAGCCGATTATCCTACCCATCCGTGTCAAATCTGAGATAATGCACCGTCTCATGTAACATTAAGCAATTTGTTTACCATTAGTAAAAATTTTTATCAGAATTATTTTCTTGGCGTAGATACTATCAAGTACATAGAAAATTCATATAAGGACAAGCATTTTCAAAATGAAAGTTTTACAGTATTCTGATTGCGATTGGTTTCAATGCGAAAACAACTGATAAGCCAGAGATTATTCACTTTGTGGTGCCGAGAAAAGTACACTCCTGGAAATGGAAAAAAGAACACATTGACACCGGTGTGTCAGACCCACCATACTTGCTCCGGACACTGCGAGAGGGCTGTACAAGCAATGATCACACGCACGGCACAGCGGACACACCAGGAACCGCGGTGTTGGCCGTCGAATGGCGCTAGCTGCGCAGCATTTGTGCACCGCCGCCGTCAGTGTCAGCCAGTTTGCCGTGGCATACGGAGCTCCATCGCAAACACTGGTAGCATGCCGCGACAGCGTGGACGTGAACCGTATGTGCAGTTGACGGACTTTGAGCGAGGGCGTATAGTGGGCATGCGGGAGGCCGGGTGGACGTACCGCCGAATTGCTCAACACGTGGGGCGTGAGGTCTCCACAGTACATCGATGTTGTCGCCAGTGGTCGCCTCCAGTGGTGTCGCGACAGGCGTGAATGGAGGGACGAATGGAGACGTGTCGTCTTCAGCGATGAGAGTCGCTTCTGCCTTGGTGCAACTGATGGTCGTATGCGTGTTTGGCGCCGTGCAGGTGAGCGCCACAATCAGGACTGCATACGACCGAGGCACACAGGGCCAACACCCGGCATCATGGTGTGGGGAGCGATCTCCTACACTGGCCGTACACCACTGGTGATCGTCGAGGGGACACTGAATAGTGCACGCTACATCCAAACCGTCATCGAACCCATCGTTCTACCATTCTTAGACATGCAAGGGAACTTGCTGTTCCAACAGGACAATGCACGTCCGCATGTATCCCGTGCCACCCAACGTGCTCTAGAAGGTGTAAGTCAACTACCCTGGCCAGCAAGATCTCCGGATCTGTCCCCCATTGAGCATGTTTGGGACTGGATGAAGCGTCGTCTCACGCGGTCTGCACGTCCAGCACGAACGCTGTTCCAACTGAGGCGCCAGGTGGAAATGGCATGGCAAGCCGTTCCACAGGACTACATCCAGCATCTCTACGATCGTCTCCATGGGAGAATAGCAGCCTGCATTGCTGCGAAAGGTGGATATACACTGTACTAGTGCCGACATTGTGCATGCTCTGTTGCCTGTGTCTATGTGCCTGTGGTTCTGTCAGTGTGATCATGTGATGTATCTGACCCCAGGAATGTGTCAATAAAGTTTCCCCTTCCTGGGACAATGAATTCACGGTGTTCTTATTTCAATTTCCAGGAGTGTAAAAATCTCACAAACCACATGAAATGTTACAAATCCCAAAAATTCAAGTGCAACACAAGCAAAAATACGCTCCAAGCGAAAAAATGCCCATTACTAAGGAATTATCTGAATGGGACGGAACTCACTCGGTAGTTGTGATGTACAGTTGAGACATATAAATGATTACAATTTCAGAAAGTGGCTGACTTACTCAAGAGAGAGAGCTTCACAAATTAAAGTCAATAACGCTTCGGTCCAGCTCTGGAGCTTGTGCAAGCAGTTGTTCGGCTTGGCACTGATGTCCTGAGGGATATAGTACCATATTCTGTCCAGCTGGCGCTTTAGATCTTAAAAATCCCATCGGTTTGGTGGGGCCCTGCCCATAACGCCCCAAACGTTGTCATCCGATGGCCTTGCTTTTCAAGGTAGGATTTGGAAAGCACGAAGACAACCAGCATAATATCTCGTGTGCAGGCGGGTATTATCTTGCTGAAGTGTAAGTCCAGACACGTAGAATTATCTTAAGTGAGTTCGGCTTCCAAATGAGCCCCGATCAACAGCGAGGACGTGTGGCGAACGACACGGAGATAGAATACCAACCTGACTATTGATAGCAATACGGGCTGACAACCAGGAGTGACAGGTGCCATTTCATTTGATAACAGGATCTGTTTGGATGTCATCCGCAGTACCCTTATAGCACAGTAGTACGTCGACGATATTCTACGCCCCGTTTGGTTGCCCTTAATGGTAAACCAAGGTGGGCTTGCATTTCAGCAAGATGATGCCCGCCCCAACACTGCTTGAGTGTCTAATGCTCATCGTCCTACTTGCCACTCTCTCCACAACTGAGAACCTTGGAGCACTGTGGGCAGGGCCCCCCTAACAGCTCGGGATTTTGTGCATCTAACCCGCCCCTTGGACAGAATTTGGAATGATATACCTCAAGAGGACATCCAACAGTTGTCAATGTCAAGCACACCAACTGCTTGCGCTAGGGCCAGGGTGAACCAATGCTTTTTTTACTCGCTCAATTTGTGAAGCTACTCTTTAATAAATCATCCAATTTTTCTGAAATTGTTATCATTTGTTGGTCTTTACGTGCCCAATATATCTACAGATTTCCATCTCATTTGGCTAATTACTTCATTGTGTGTTGTATTTTTAGTTTTAGAGTGTATATTTAAAAGTAATACACAATAATGAAAACAATTTTGTACAAGGTAAAAGTAACTTACTAAGTCTATGCGAAGTGTTTGGAAGTTGCAGCTATTTTTAATCACATTTGATGTTTATGTTCCTGGTAGGAGTCATTAAGGAGTTTAAGGTGTCTAACAGGATTCAGACATCCTTTCAAACAAATTTACTAACCAAGAATTCTTAATTATTAGGAAACGTATTGTCCAGCGCCCTTTTATGTTAAAGGGTATCCAATACAAGGGTTACTCTTCATATTTATACTCATCCAACATTAACAGTAAAATACCGGTGATACTGTGGCGCCAAACATGAGCTCAAAACAGTAGCATCAATTAAAAGTTTCTGCTCAAATTCGATAGCTGTCATGAAAAATTTAAAATACCCAAGGTATTTAAAATGCATGTAGTAATTTATAGTAAACCGACAGCAATTCAAACCTAAAAACAGTATTCAGATAAATCCAATTTAACAAAGCACTTGAAATATACAGCAAATTAGAACGGGACCCCCTTATCACAAGTTTTGTAAGTCCCACAATTTAAAATTTGCTCATTTACTGTACAGGAGTACCGAACAAATTCAAACAAGTTTAGGTGCAAACTTCTGCAGATGAACGAGATATTAAGAGGCGTTAATAGTGAAATTACAAAAGGTAATTACTTAAGAACAAATCTGTAGCATTAGAATTCATCCGCTGCTGCCTCAGTGGGTTGGCAGAGCCACAACCTTGCCATGTTATTTTATTTCAGATATCAACCTTGCGCACACTTCCTGGCAATGCATTACAGACATCATTAAACTGGTGTGATCAGACTTGAAACATAAATCAGTTAGCATTGGTCCCACACATGCACGCAAATAATGGGCGCTACCAGAGCAAACTCTATGGTAACCTTGTAACATGAACAGTTAAAACAAATGAACAGTCATTAAATAGTGAAACTAATGGCGTCCCACAACAGCAAACTCAATTACAATTTTGCAAGATGAACAATTAAAACACGCATACGGGCAAGTACTCAATAATATGGTTACCCAGCTTCAAGTGGAGTTGTCCAGTACTTGTGTGTCAATGCAACCAGGGCGCAGCGACGATGTAACGTCGGCTGTACAGATCAACCATTGCTTTAACCACCGATCTCCTTCGTGCAACGCCAGTATTCTGTATCCGAAACGCTCTTGCATGTACAAGGGACGTTCCTTTCCAAACTACAGCTTCTGAAACAACGGCTCTGATCTACAACTAGGCCGTGCTATCACTTCAGATGCGGCCAAGTCGTTTTTCGGCTCGTTCATGGACTGCTCCGATTTTTCCTTATAGTCTCCGGACTACCATCCATGGGCAATACGTCGCTGATCGACCAGACATAAGAAACCGGTCAATTAACAGGGAAGGCAAACATCAGCAGGTTTAACCTGTTGAGCATCAGGGTCTGCAGTATTCAACGCAAAGGTCAGCCTAACTATTGACTAGACCCACTTGGTCTGAGCCTTCTAAAGAAAACTAATAAGGCCAAATTTCAAGTTGCGATTCACGCGCTCTACGAATGACGGTTGCGGGTGGCAAGGAGTAATAGGTATAAGGCGGACAGCTTTACCAAAACAAAACTCCCCTTGACAAGAAGGTTTCAGCATCATCACTTACCAGCAACCTAGGTGCCACAAAGAGGGAGAAAACCTTAGATGTTGAATAGTGGCCCCAGCTGTACTCACCCCACGCGGAAACAACCAGACATAGCGAGATAACGCATCTACTGCAACCGATAAATATTTGTTTCCCTGTTGAGTGCGCAGGAGAAGATCTACATAGTCAATAAACAGTTTTTCCATGGGGTGTTCTACCCTTTCAGAAATTTATTCTCCTTTCTTGGAATGCCGATTAGGCTTAGCTCTAAGACATTTACCACAGACTAACCAACCGCCTCATCTTATTTAGGTTCGCCCATGTTCAGTTCTCTTTAATTTTCTTCAAGGTCTTTAAGATACCTAAGTGAACCCCGCAAGGGGATAAATACATGAAAATACTTTAATGTGGCTGGTAGCCGGCTGCTGTGGCCGAGCGGCTCTAGGCGCTTCAGTCCGGAACCGCGGTGCTGCTACGGTCGCAGGTTCGAATGCTGCCTCGGGCGTGGATGTGTGTGATGTCCTTAGGTTAGTTAGGATTAAGTAGTTCTTTTTTAACGTGGCTGGAACGAATTCCTGGGGCAGGCAAATCTTAGGCTTTCCATCCTGACGGGTGGTATGACACAAAATCCCCTTATTCAACCGGTACCCCAGAATCTCCTTCCCCGCTTTTAATCGGCCCTTAGTCGCCCCTAGCTGTGCGTCATTGTCTTGCTTAGCATCCAGATCACGAAATAGTTCAGGTACTTCCGAAAGTATAGTACAAACACGTTTCATTAATTTCTTCAGTCCCCAACGCCGCCGTTTCCTCCTCAGATTGAAACATCCGGCTCATGTCGTTAGAAACTTGGTTATCAGTTCCCCTAATGTGTCTGACTTTAAAGCTAAACGCCAATATCCGCACCGCCCACCTACAAAGTCTTCCTGACTTACGCGGACGAGCCAAATGTGGTTAAAGTTTTAAAGTTCTGTACCATGTCAAACGTTTTTACAAAGATTTTAGGGAGAGGGTCTTAATTTGCTCACTGTGTGACAAGCTCGCCCATATTTTATGTAAGTGGCCAGCCAATGACAATTTCCTGTGGCATTCTTGCTGCTACATTTTCCCTTTCCTTACGTTTTAGTTTCTTATGTAGTATTTTCCTTCTTTTCCTACTTTCTTTGCCTGCGTGCTTCCGTTTTATTAGGTCTGTCCAAATTCGTTCCTATTAATGTGAGTCACGGCGCTGATGACCTAGACGTTGAGCGCCCAAAAGCTCCAACACACACACACACACACACACACACACACACACACACGACAACGCTTAGTTATCGGTTTCCAACAAAACAACCGCCTATCTTCAAGACCGAATTTGAAGTCCAACAACACATCCAAAAATTCCAGTTCATAAACAAAATATTACTTTTCTGCCTCAGTTAATACCCAGAGGCGTAGTATTCTGTAGACTTCCTTTGTCTACTAATATCCTGAAACAAGACGGCAGCAATACCATCATTCGAAGCATCAGTCTGCGTGATAAATTGCCTATTAAAATCAGGTACCCAAAAAAGGGGCGTTGGCTAACGCAGTTTTTATAGCATCAAAAGATGCCTGATGGGATGGTCCCCAAACAAAAGGTTCTTCCTTGCACCTTTTCTTAATGGGTTGAGGGCTGCGTCTAATTTTGCAAAATGCGCCACAAACTTGCGAAAAAAATTCGCCATCCCGACAAACCTAGCGATGTCATCCTTTATTCTTCGTACGGATATTTGAGTGCATCTAAAGGACGTTGCTGCTCAATACGCACACCATCGACGGAAAGTATATGCCCCAAAAATGAGATTTCCATACGCACTAAATTGACTTTGGAAGGTTTAACTGAGACCAGGTTCAAGCAGCCTTTCCAGGACCTGAACAATATGCAACGAAGGATCGTCAAAGGTACGGCTGTAAATCACTACGTCATCAAGATAGTTGTAAACACATCCATATTGAAGTTCTCTCAAAGCAAACGAGATAACACCGACCTCCTGCGACAAGACCAAAAGGCACCCGACCATACTCAAATTGTAGTCGGTGATAAATTCAGTCACCGCTTTAGATTCTTCAGCCAAAGAAATTTGATGATAGGCCTGGTTTAAGTCCAAGATAGACAATACTTAATCCCAGAAAACCAAGCAATACAATTATGCAAATAGGGCCACAGGACATTCCAAGCCACTTTTTTATTGAGCGCTCTGTAATCTATTCCGGCCGGTAACCTCCCCATCGCGGCTTAGCCACTAAGAACATAGGCGAAGCGTAGGGAGATATATATGGTCTGTTCCCAACGCCAGCATTTTATGCACCAACTGCCGCAACTCCATCTTAGTAGGGGGTAAACGATAGAGGGACTGGCGAACAGGTATCTTGTCAACTGTATAGTGTACTCAGTTTTGTGACACCCGAGCCGTCCGTCAGCACACAGGCAATCGCCTGAACACCCGACAAGGCCTCCCTCTGTTCTGTACTGAAATGTGATGCATCAAATTTGAAAACACTAGACTGGATGGTACATACATTAATTCGACACTGATGCTGACACCTACGGTATTTTACAACCGGCCTAAATTTAAACTGAATCCGGAATCCACATAATCTGAAACAACAGTTTTTTTTTAGAAAATCCCAATGTAACACTTTGCAAGTTGCTTAACAGTAAACTGAATAAGCCAAATCAGTTCCTGAATTTTATCATACAAGAAAACAATGCCTATTACAGGACGATACTCTAAATTGACACTGCGGCAACGTAAATCCAACTACTGTACCTGTGGACCCTTGGAAAGGCGCACAATATGCCGATACCACCGTTCGTCACAAAAATGGTTCAAATGGCTCTGAGCACTATGGGACTTAACATCTGAGGTCATCAGTCCCCTAGACTTAGAACTACTTAAACCTAACTAACCTTAGGACATCACACACATCCATGCCCGAGGCATGATTCGAACCTGCGACCGTAGCAGCACCGCGGTTCCGGGCTGAAGCGCCTAGAACCGCCACAGCGGCCGGCCCCACAGTTCGTCAATGAGGGAAAAATTACTGCCCTTGTTTAGTAGCGGACACACAGGTTCATGAGCAGTTGCGCCTATAAAGGCGAGGTTGCTATGCGTAAATACTTTCGCTTTACTCGTTTTCATAATCAATACATTATTATTATTATAAATTATTATTATTACATCGTCCCCTGTGACGTCTACTAGTTTTACCTCTTGTTCGATTTTTATTGTAGTCACGCGCAAAGTCACATTGTTCATTACAACAGAAACCTGTATCTGTTCTCGAAAAGACTTGTTTCTTCGTTTGACCCTCAGCACAATCTCGTGCAAGATGTCCTTGTTACATCTGAAACACACTATCATTTCTAGGATGAGTGTTCACTTGCGGGAGCTTATACTCTGTTACAGTGATTTATTTCGCCGTTCTTGCGTTGCATGTAACTAAACCTAAACTGCTCAATGTTCAAGATTGATCTACACAACAAGTGTCTGGTTTAGTGCACGATATCGCCCTTGATCTGTCTTCCATCGGCATCACTCAGATTTCTGCACAGTGCCGACAGCAGTACTCTGATTTCCGCAATATATTCCAATTTTTCCAAATTCCTTTGTACACGATATACATGAGAATTTAAGTTCATATCGTGCTCGTTCTGAGAGTATTTTGCTAAACTCTTCTAAAATACAGATTTTTCATTAATGGCTTCAGTAATCACTTTCCCTACAGCACGAGGACACATCCGTAACCCTACTATGTCTGGCACTTGCAAAGATCCACTAAAATTTTGTAGCCGCACTGAACCATATCAATTGCACAATTTGTTCATTAGTATCCATTACAAACCCTGATGCAGCAGCAACCAGATCGAAAAAAGGATTGGGTAGTTTGTATATTTCCCAACCCCTTTACCAATGCCTACTCTATTACAATCACTGACCGTTTCACTCGCGTGACCAGAAATATGCGTGCATTCCTTCCCCTCACTTCGTTGCCAGGTTTGCAAACTACTTTATTTTTTATTCTACTGTACTTTATTTTGCTGTACTTTGAGTAAATTATGCGTTTGTATGGGAAAACTCGCGCTCTGCTAAGAACACTAGCCAGCAATGACACTGCACTAGACTGCACAGTTTCTAGGGGGGTATTACAACACAAAGGCGTCACTCAACTGGCCCACTATTTCCGTGTTGACAACATGGCAGCGTCCCAGCGCAGCCGTAGCGCTAATGTCGTTACGCTTGCATTAATTTTCCTTTACCAATTGCGAGCTCATAATCAAGTAGACTGTTTGTTAAATATATCCCCAGCTCGTTTCTGGCTTCCGTAGTACGTCTAGTGTAGCCTGCGACGTAAGAACGATTATATTAAGGCAATCGCAACTGTGGCCAAGGTGTACATAAAATGGAAAAGTCCTACCACACGACAGGCTCAGAACCGCGCCACTTTCTTATTGCGCTCTGCTACCAATGGTATGCTATGAACTATAAAGGAAGGTGCCGGGCTAACATGAATTCAGCCATCTTTGAAATAAATTTATTAACGAACAAATCTTACTCAAAAGTTTTTAGGAAACATATTGCCCGACCCTTTTTTTTGTTATAGGGTAATTACAAGGCTTACTCTTCGTATTTACTCTCAAACAACATTAACGGTAAAATAGCGCTGATGCAGCAGTGCCAAACTGCAGCTCAAAGCAATAACATCAATTAAAAGTTTCAACTCCAGTTCGACAGCTGTCATAAAAAGTTTAGAATGCCCAAGGCTATTACAAAAATGCATTTACCAACGTTTAATCAAATTTATTATAAACCGACAGCAGTTCAAACCTAAAACCAGTATTCATATAAATCCAATTCAACAAAACACTTGAAATACACAACAAATTAAGCGGGACCCTTCTTAACACATGTTCTGTACATGCCAGTTTTCCTCCTGCCACAATTTAAAATTTGCTCATTTACTGTACAGGAGTACCGAGAAATTTTAAACAAGTTTACGTGGAAACTTCTTCGGATAAACGCGGAAGCGTGAATAGTTAAATTAAAAAAGGTAATTACTTAGGAACAAATATCTGAAACATTAGAATTCATCCGCTGCTACCTCAGTGGTGGGATTACAAGGCCGTAACCTTGCCATCTTATATTATTTCGCACATCAGCCTTGCGCACACATCCTAGCAATAAATTACATACATCATTAAACTGGCTTGATGAGACCTGAAGCCGCGGGAAGGGGAGGGGGGGGGGTGAATAGCAGCGCGGTCTCGGGCGCCTTGCCACGGTTCGCGCGGCTGCCGCCGTCGGAGGTTCCAGTCCTCCCTCGCGCGTGGGTGTGTGTATTGTCCTTGGCGAAAGTTAGTTTAAGTTAAATTAAATAGTGTGTAAGCCGAGGGACCGATGACCTCAGCAGTTTGGTCCCATAGGAACAAAATTCCAAATTTCAGATCTGAAAAATCACTCACCACTGGCCCAAAATATGCACACGAATAATGGGGCCTGCCAGAGCAAACTCAATGACAACCTTGTGACATGGACAGTTAAAACAAATGAACAGTCACTGAATGGTGGAACTAATGTCGTTTACAAATTTGCAAGACGAACAACTAAAACACACAGATGGGCAAGAACTCAATAATAAGGTTACTCAGCGCCACGTGGAGTTGTCCAGTACTCGTGTGTCAATGCTATCAGGGAGCAGCGACAGTTTAGTGACTGCTGTACAGACCTCCAAGCGTTGCTTTAACCACCCATCTCCTTCGGGTAACACCAGTATTGTACAACCGAAACGCTCTTGCATGCAGAAGGGCTTTCCTTACCAAACAACAGCTTGCGAAACAACGGCTCTAACTACAACTAGGCCGCCCTATCACTCCAGGTTTGCCGGCACGTTCATGGACTGATCCCAGCACAGTGCCCCGCTAACCACCTTCCTCATGCCACTGCTAACTCCAGAGCAACGCTGCCTCGCGGACCACATTTCCAACATAAACCTCTCTGGCAAAGGGATTCTACACAACCAGGTATTCCACCAGAGACACACAAAGGCGGAAAATACGAAACTTTGCGGAAGGTTTCGACGCACGGCAGTTGCACTGAAAACTGTAACGATGAAGTCTAACTACTGAAACTCATCTCATTTGACTTACTGCAGTAGTGCACTATCTGCAAAAAATTCTGACAGTTGGCGCATTATCACCAAGTAACTTGAATATGATTTTGAAGAATCATTACACGGTCATTATTTTGTGGGACTGCTTGAAGCTGAAGGTAAAACGTAAAGGAAAGGGGAAACCAGACTTCGTTCCCTGAAAGCTGCATCTCTGGTTAGATACGATTTCTACTTGTACGATATGTGGATCTTTTATTAGTTCATAATTTAAGGCTTTTTAACGTTTCAATTATGAGCACATTTAGTTGGCGACATGTTTCTGATTTTCTGTATAGGATGAAGTAGCTAAGACAGGCCATACTATATACAATATATAAGGGGCGTTCAAAAAGAATCGAGCCGGAGGCATAATTACATAAGCCATTACCTGTATGTCAGAAGCACTGACCCTGGCTGTGACCAAGGCGGTGAATGGCTGGCTCATAAAATTGCCGCACGTACAGGTCAACGTCGACGTCCGGTGTGAATCGTTTGCCCCTCAGAGCCTTTTTAAGGAAGCAAAAATGGCGTAATCAGTGGGAGAGAGGTCCGGACTGTATGGAGAGTGGCCCAGAACCTCCCCTTTGAATTCCTGCAGGAGTGCCGCGATTTCGTTGGCCGTATGAGGCTTTGTATCGTCGTGCAGCAGAATGACCATACGGGTGAGATTGCCTGGTCGTTTTGATTTGATCGCTTCGCGAAGGGTGGTCAGGGTTTGCGAGTAACGCTGGGCATTCACTATTGTTCTGTGCTGCAGGAAGTGAATTAGAAGGGGGCCATTTTTGGTCCCCTTAAAAAGGCTCTGAGGGGCAAACGATTCACCTCGGACGACGACGTCCAGCTGTACGTGTGGAACTAGTTAACATCGCAGCCGCTTGAATTTTACGAGACAGCCATTGGTTCAAATGGCTCTGAGCACTATGGGACTTAACATCTATGGTCATCAGTCCCCTAGAACTCAGAACTACTTAAACCTAACTAACCTAAGGACAACACACAACACCCAGTCATCACGAGGCAGAGAAGAGACAGCCATTCACCGCCTTGTGTTACAGTGGGACAAATGTCTCAACAGCAAGGGTCAATGCTTCTAACATACAGGTAATGGTTTCTGTAATTATGCCTCCAGCTCGTTTCTTCTTGAAGGCCCCTTATATCTTAAGTCATTAACTGTATCTAGAATTTTTTTTTATATATAGAAGAAATTTTAATCGTAGCAGCCGAATTATGAACCGGCATTTATCTGTGGCATGGGAAGAATCATTTACGTTGAAATTCGTCAAATAGTAACAAGAGAACTTCGCCACAAACTGTTGTCCCACCTTCAGAGGAAGTGTTCCACTAGGGTTTGCCCTACTGTACCAAACCAAAACAATATGACCACTTCCCACTGCGAGACTCAATGCCGCCTGGTGGCTTTGGAGGCATGTGACGAGATAAGAATAGTATATCAACGGTGTAGACACGATTGGGGAATCATTCTAGTGCCGCGCGGGATTAGCCGAGTGGGCTATGGTGCTGCAGTCATGGACTGTGCGGCTGATCTGGGCGGAGGTTCGAGTCCTCCCTCGAGCATGGGTGTGTGTGTTTGTGCTTAGGATAATTTAGGTCAATTAGTGTGTAAGCTTAGGGACTGATGACCTTAGCAGTTAAGTCCCACAAGATTACACACACATTTGAACATTTCTGAACAATCATTCTAGTGACAACACACCGCAAATGGAGAAATCCACTGACTTACGCGAGTCTGAATAAGGGCGAATTCTTACGGCTTGATGCATGAGAACTAGCATCTCGGAAACGGGTATGCTGTTAAGGACGATGAAACTACGAGTAGGCGGCAACGTGTTGGACGTCATCAGCTCATCACAGAACTTGGAGACTGGAGGTGTCGGACGTCCAAGTCACAGAATTTGGAGACTGAAGGCTTGCCTGCTCTGTAGATCCAGATAGGCAGCGATCTGTGGAAAACCTGTTGACACAGTACAAGACTGGAACTGGCAAATTTGTTTCGGAGCACGCTCTTCAGCGCAAATTGTTAAACGTTGGGCTGCACACGAGACGACCCTAATGTGTTAATACGCTGACCCAATTAAATTGTCAGTTACTACTGCAGCGGAAACGAGATCGTCGAGATTGGTCTATGAATCAACGGAAACGTGTTGACTGGTCGGATGAGTCACTGTGTCTGTCACACTAACTCGATGGTCATGTCAGGACACGCTGCCATCCAAGTGACCTCAAAACATCCACCGCATCAAGGGCGCAGTCCAGTGTTACGCTATGGGAGATATTCACATGGTCTTCCATGGGACCGATGGTAATAAGCGAAGGCACAGTAACAGTAATGAGCTATGTGGTGTCACAGCCAGACACCACACGTGCTAGGTGGTAGCTTAAATCGGCCGCGGTCCTGTAGTACATGTCGGACCCGCGTGTCGCCACTGTGTGATCGCAAACCTAGCGCCACCACAAGGCAGGTCTCGAGAGACTGACTCGAACTCAGCCCAGTTGTACGGACGACAGAGCTAGCGACTAGACGAACGAAGCCTTTCTCTCTCATTAGCCGAGAGACAGAATAGCCTTCAGCTAAGTTAATGGCTACGAACTAGCAAGGCGCCATTAGCCTTACAGTGATTGTAATTAGAGTCTCACTTGTGTTCACCATAGAGATGTACAAGAAGACATTAAAGATAAGTATATGAGAAGCTCCGTTCTTTTCTTCATAGCATTAATTACGTATCCTGTTCCAGTACTTCACGCCCGTCTGCGTTAGTCTCGCGTGCCTTTTAAGCCACCTCTATCTACAAGGTGTTGGCCCAGCTGCCGACACATCACATGGCGACGAGTCTACAAAGGATCTTGTGTTTTACTTTGCCCTAATTTCTTTGTGTCATGGCTTCGCCACAATCTCCAGATGTACTGTCCGAATTTTATCGCTTGCAGAATCAGCAGACGCAGGCGTTATTGGATGCTCTTGGACAGCTCGTCCAGGGTCAACGTGCGCTGCACACCGATGCGGCCGCCGCCGCTTCATCGCTACCGCCGCCACAACATGCTGTTGCACCTCAATTCAGACCCTTTGACGCAACCCAAGAGTCCTGGCAGGAGTGGTCCCGCCAGTTCAGCTTTCATCTAGCCGCCTACAGAATTCAAGGTAATGAGCGGCAGCCGTTTTTGCTTTCTTGTGTCGGTGTGTCCACCTACCGAGTGATAGTGAAGTTGTTTCCCCGGCGCGACGTAGCAACTCTGTCCTACGAAGAACTTTTGTCTGCTTTAGATGCCTATTTCAAGGAAACAGTAAATGTCGTTGCAAAAAGGTATACGTTCTTTCGTACAAAACGTACGGCCGGTCAGACTAATAGGGAGTGGGTTGCGACATTGCAAGGACTTACTAGGGAGTGTGCGTTTGAATGCGAATGTGGACTTCCTTATTCAGATACTATGGTGCGTGATGCAATAGCACAGAACATTTCTGATGTTCGCATACGGGAACAGATTTTGAAACTAGTTAATCCCTCCCTTCCACAAGTGATAGACATATCGGACAGGCAAGACACACTTGACTTTGCTCAGGACTCATTTGCAACTTCGCCGGCAGTGTGTCACATTAACCGGCCCGCCGGGCCCGCTGCACGGGACGCTAGGCGGCCCTCGCGCCCGTCAGCGCAGCGGCAGCCTAGCTCGCAAACACGTGCGCCGCGTAAGCAAGCTAATGCAGTGAAATCATGCCCGCGGTGTGCAACATTTGCGTGAAAATTGCCCGTCACGAGAAGCTATTTGCTTTTACTGTCATAAGAAAGGAAATGTCCAAAGTGTTTGCCAGAAAAAGCTCGGATCAGACACTCACACCAATTCCAGGCCCTTTGCTTCGCGCCGGAATCACACCAAGGAACCTTCGCCCATGGATATTCATGTAGTTCATTCCACCCCGTCCGGTGACAGTGTTCATTCCACAAACAGTGTGCGTCGCCGTCGACGGAAGTCCCGTCACGTCGCACGTGATTCTGTCCCAGTGTCTGTTCCAGTTGCACAAAACAGTCGCTTTTGTCGTCAACAGGACAATAAACTTTTTGTAGACTTAGACTTTGCAGGCGAAGTGATACCATTCCAGCTCGATACCGGAGCTGCAGTTTCATTGCTCAATCACGACACGTACAAACAATTGGGCAAACCTCCGTTGCGTACCGCAAATGTTCAGCTCAATAGTTACTCAGGCCAGAAAATACCAGTGTTAGGACAGTGCAGCCTTCTTGCAACATACAAGGGACAACCAAAACTTGTGTCATTTTACGTTCTTCGTTCTTCTACGGCAGTGAACTTGTTTTGTTTAGATTTATTTCAGTTGTTTAATTTGTCTATAGTAAATCAGGTCCTCTCAGTGATTCAGACTGTGCCTTCCGCCAGTGTTTCTAGTCTATGTGAAGAATTTGCGGACATTTTTGCACCGGGCCTTGGTTGCGCTAAGAACTATGAAGCACATTTGGAACTGAAGGAAAACGCGCAACCGAAGTTTTTCAGAGCGCGCAATGTTCCCCACGCATTGCGTGATGAGGTCGCAAGAACATTAAACGATTTAGAATCTCAAGGTGTAATTGAACGTGTGCAGGCTTCTCTCTGGGCCTCACCCTTAGTCATTTTGCCAAAACCTTCCGGAAAATTGAGACTTTGTGTGGACTTCAAGGCAACTGTGAATCCACAACTTGTGACTGCAACTTTTCCTTTGCCCCCCCCCCCCACCCCCCCCGGAAGATCTTTTTGACAAACTGTGCCCGGGAAAATATTTTTCAAAGTTGGACCTAGCAGATGCGTACTTGCAAATACCTGTGGACGAAGAATCCCAGCGCGTCTTGGTGGTAAACACGCATCTTGGTTTGTATCGCTTCAAAAGACTGCCTTTCGGGTGTGCGTCCGCACCTGCATTGTTTCAGCAATATTTACAAACTGTTTGTGCGTCGGTCCCTACTGCTGCGAACTATCTGGACGATATTGTGATCTCCGGAAAGACAGAAGCCGAACATTTGCAAAATCTCCGAACATTATTTCAGGTCTTGCGACAAAATGGTCTTCGCTTGAGGAAGGACAAATGTGTGTTTTTTGCTCGGGATTTACCCTACCTGGGCCATGTCCTCAATGCCCAAGGAATACATCCGAGTCCCGAGCACCTCCGTGCCATACAGGATTTGCCGTCACCGCAGAACTTGAAACAGCTGCAGAGTGTGCTGGGTAAAATAAATTATTATCATAAATTTCTGCGCAATGCTTCTTCCATTTCAGCTCCGCTTCATCGCTTACGCCGTACAGGTGTTCCGTTCGTCAGGACGACGGAATGCGCACGCGCCTTTCGCCAGTTGAAATCGGCGTTACTTTCAAATACTTGCCTTACGCCATTCGATCCCCAAAAACCCCTTTTGTTGATGGTAGATGCATCGGATTTCGGGATCGGTGCTGTGCTTGCGAACAAAGATGGATTGCATGATCGCCCTATTGCCTTTGCGTCAAAATTGCTCTCATCTGCGCAAAGAAATTATTCACAGATAGAGAAAGAGGCTTTAGCTCTCGTGTTTGGTGTTACTAAGTTTCACGATTTCTTGTATGGTCGTCACTTTACCATCATCACGGACCACAAACCTTTGACTTCGCTTTTTCATCCGAACAAGCCGGTACCTCCGCGTACAGCGCAGAAATTCATTTGCTGGTCTCTTTTCCTCTCGCAGTACCGCTACGATATCTTGTATCGGTCCACTGCTAAGCACAGAAACGCTGATACATTGTCCCGTTTGCCTGTTGCCAAGGATAAAGCATTCGATTCTTCCGAACTTGCTTGCATGTTCATTGATGCGGAAACCGATGACGTGGTCGAATCGTTTCCGATTGATTTTCGTCGTGTAGCTACAGCCACAGTTGCTGACCCTGTCCTTGCTACTGTTTTGCGTTTTGTTGCTACGCAAGGGCCCTTGTCCAAGTCACGGATCGAGGATCCACTGGTTCGCCGATTTTTTGCTCACAAGGAGAGACTTTTTGTACGGCGTGGTGTTTTGTTGTTGCGTTCTGATAATGATCAGTCCCGAGTCGTGGTCCCACGTTCGTTACAGTCCTCTGTCTTACGGCTTCTTCACCACGGACATTGGGGTATAGTGCGTACGGAACAACTTGCTCGTCAGCACTGTACTTGGTTCGGAATCGATGCTGCGATTACGAATATGTGCTCCTCTTGCGTGGCGTGTGCCGAACAACAATCCGCACCGCTGCGGAAATTCTTTGCATGGCCGAAAGCCACTTCCCCTTGGCAAAGCTTGCACATCGATTTTGCTGGTCCATTCTGGAATGCTCGTTGGTTGGTTGTGGTCGATGCTTTCAGTAATTTTCCTTTTGTTGTCTGGATGTCTTCCACGACGTCTTCTGCCACAATCCAAGCCTTGTCTGCTATCTTTTGCATTGAAGGTCTTCCGCAGACTATTGTTTCCGACAATGGCCCACAATTCATGTCCGCAGAATTTCAGTCCTTCTGCAAGGCCAATGGTATTCAACATCTGACGTCCGCGCCGTTTTCGCCTCAGTCCAACGGTGCCGCGGAACGATTGGTCCGGACTTTCAAGTCACAGATGTTGAAATTGAAAGAGTCGCATTCTCGGGAGGACGCATTATTGCTCTTTTTGTCCTCGTATCGCTCTCAGCCCCGCGATGGTCGCTCGCCGGCTGAGTTGCTCCATGGTCGTTCTCATCGAACCTTGATGTCTTTGCTGCATCCGCCGCATCAGGTTCCTGTGCAGCGGCAGACTCCTGCTTTTGCTCCTGGCGACGTTGTCTTCTATCGCACCTATCGCGGTTCACAGCGTTGGCTCACAGGGCGCATTCTTCGCTGCCTCGGCCGTGCGATGTATTTGGTTTTGGGGGCCTCTGGTGAGGTGCGTCGGCATCTCAATCAGCTGCGCCTCTGTCGTCGCCCGGGTTCTGCCGCTCCCCGTCTGCTTTCAGCGACGGAGCCGTCAGGTCAGCGCCCTGGGGACCCATCTACTGGCTCGCCTCATCCCCAGGTGTTACCGACGCTGCCTTCAATTTTGCCTCATGGCGTCGCGCCGCAGCCGCAGCCGCCGCAGCCGCCGCAGCCGCCTCCAGCGCCGCCCGCAGTGGACGCTTCGCTGCAGCCGCCAAGCGCCTCCCTGGGTCACGCGCCGCCGATCGCTTCCCGTGACCAGCTGTCCTCCGCCATGGACCTCTTGCCCGCTCCGGACCAGATGTCGTCATCGCGCGTCGGATTCTCCGACCACATGGAGGTCGACCCTTCGGCCCCTCCTGTCTCTTTATGGGCGCATACACCGCATGTTGACGTGCACCCTGGACTAGGTTTTCAGGCGTTTCCTAGCTGCCCTCGGATCGAATGGCCGGGTGCGGGTGGCACGGCCTCGCCTGTTGTTAGGCTCCCCACCTCATCGCATACGTCAACATGGGGTCCTCCCCACGGCGGGCGGAAGCCTTATCTCACGACCGTTCGCCGATTTGCGGGGGAGTAATGTGGTGTCACAGCCAGACACCACACGTGCTAGGTGGTAGCTTAAATCGGCCGCGGTCCTGTAGTACATGTCGGACCCACGTGTCGCCACTGTGTGATCGCAAACCTAGCGCCACCACAAGGCAGGTCTCGAGAGACTGACTCGAACTCAGCCCAGTTGTACGGACGACAGAGCTAGCGACTAGACGAACGAAGCCTTTCTCTCTCATTAGCCGAGAGACAGGATAGCCTTCAGCTAAGTTAATGGCTACGAACTAGCAAGGCGCCATTAGCCTTACAGTGATTGTAATTAGAGTCTCACTTGTGTTCACCATAGAGATGTACAAGAAGACATTAAAGATAAGTATATGAGAAGCTCCGTTCTTTTCTTCATAGCATTAATTACGTATCCTGTTCCAGTACTTCACGCCCGTCTGCGTTAGTCTCGCGTGCCTTTTAAGCCACCTCTATCTACAAGGTGTTGGCCCAGCTGCCGACACATCCCTTGATCTTCTGTCACTGAGATGGTATCTCCTAGCAATATAACTGCCCATATCACAAAGCATCTTGCAGTGGTCTGATGAGCATGATATGAACTCATTTTGAGGTCTTGGCCACCAAATTCGCCTGGTCTGTACGCGATGGTACACACCCGAGACGCTGTAAATGTCACGTTTACCGCTGGAAATGCGCCACATATGACTTATCCGGCTGTTTGTATTTCACTTTAAACAGTGAGTCTTTCGGTCTGCTAGGTGGATAAATGACTAGAGTCGTATTTGTGATGAGCGGAATCCAAATCCGGATCTGAAAATCCGTTAAGAGTAGACTCTACCGATTTATATCCCCATGCTTGTTCAGTATGGGACTGTACGCCATCTGCCATGACCCCGGCGTTTACAGAACACCAGACTTTAAATTTCTTCTGGGCATTGGTTCTCTGGTCGGAGGTTCAGATGGTTCAAATGGCTCTGAGCACTATGGGACTTAACATCTGAGGTCATCAGTCCCCTATAACTTAGAACTACTTAAAGCTAAGTAACCTAAGGACATCACACACATCCATGCCCCAGGCAGGATTCGAACCTGCGACCGTAGCAGTCACGCGGTTCCGCACTGAAGCGCTTAGAACCGCACGGCCACCGCGGCCGGCTCTGGTCGGAGGGAGACGTTAATAAGTTCAGTCAAGTACCATGATGTTCAAGCAAATTTACGCTGCGATTGTTTTTTCTATCTTCGTATTGTCCAAAATTATCGATTTTCGCTTTGCCATTAGGTGTGATGTTTAATGAATATTTGAGAAGGTTTCCTTACTTCTCAGTTTTAACTGACAGTTTTATTTGTTACGAAGTGTGCTTCATATTTTCCTTCTTTGTGCTTGTCAATGAGCTACCAGGTTATAAATAGTTCAAATTCTTGGAGAGTCATCAATCTTCTGCCTCTCCACACGCAGATGGGGGAGAAAGTGAGAGAGGAAGTTATGGCTAATTAAAAGTCGCAAGGACTCTTGTGGCAAATACTCAGACGCCATCAAAGGGAATAGTCATTACACAAGACTATTCACTTGATGCTTTCTCTCGTCAAACTGGGAGACTTCCGCGTAATAGATTCCTGCACTATACGGGTGCCAGTGGCCACGCCCTCGTAGGTGGCGATGCACGTAAATCCCTTCCCATCACTTTATGGCTGATTGTATCTGAAGTAATCACGACGGTGTAGCAGTTTGTTCACATACATTTGTTACACGCAGTTCGTGATTTATGACTGGGTGTTTCATCTATGGCCATGCTTTCAATCAACTTCTTATCCATCTGTCTAGAAAACAGTGACTGCAAAAGCATTTGTGTTGCACGTTGCCAAATATTCACGCGGAAAGTCTTTGTAGATGAGTCGCAAGTAGGATTTCATGTACAAAGTTGTACTATTGTATGGCTGGTGATTTCTGAAGAAAACTGTAAATGAAAAACTAGTGATGTTGCTTGATCTGAAATTGTAAACATCATTCCATTTTCATACTTATATTACTTCTGGTAAATATGGTGCTTGCGCGATATTACATTACTTTCAGCGGCTATAAAATCTGATATATGTTTCCTTGATGACACTTGAATAGCTAAATCAGAACAACAATAAGTTGACCGTTCACAGACTGATAGAGAAACCGAGAACATAAGCAACTTAAATGACGTTCAACGAATAAAAGAAGAAAGATGAATGTTTTCCATTCATTAATGCGATAAACTTGTTAATAATTTAATTTCACACATGATAATCAGTTATTTAAAGCTTGCAGATGTTTCATTAATCATTCAAATAATGAAACACTGTACCAGTTACGGTTTTTCATCCGTAGCACAACGAGTTTCAGGAATTTATAGCCATAATCAAATGCAACTATTTACACTGATATTATATGTGATTTCTGCGTTTGTGTTGTTCTGCCTCTCTTACCCAGCCCTCTAAGGTCGTAAGGTTTTGTGCCTCTTAAATTGTGTAGAAATTTACATACAAGTAAACCATCACTCACAATGAATCTTCCTGGCAGATTAAAACTGTGTGCCGGACCGAGACTCGAACTCAGGACCTTTGCCTTTCGCGGGCAAGTGCTCTACCATCTGAGCTACCTAAGTAAGATTCACGCACAGTCCCGACAGCTTTACTTCCGCCATTACCTCGTCTCCTACTTTCCAAACATCAAAGAACCTCTCCTACGAACCTTGCAGAACTAGCGCTCCTGGAAGAAAGGATATATACTGGTACAGTAAAGCTGTGAGAAGCGGCCGTGAGTCGTGCTTGGGCAGCTCAGATGGTAGAGCACTAGTCCGCATAAGGTAAAGGTCCCGAGTTCGAGTCTCCGTCGGGCACACAGTTTTAATCTGCCATGAAGTTTGATATCAGCGCACACTCCGCTGCAGAGTGAAAATCTCTTCTGGCATCACTCACAATGTTTGTGTTGCGGCTGTTGGAGTGATGTTAGAAAAAAAACGTAACTGGGGCAGTGTTTTTTTAATTGAATCATGTTAGTCTTTGCTTTGAGGTGGAGGAGCCTTTTGTGGGAAAATTAAACCGTTGTGAGTTATGTAAACGAGAGTTTTATATTCAAAATTAAATTATCTTCACCTTCACCCTTTCGATATACTGTGCAACGAATACTCAAGTGGTGACAGACACCGTCTTCGATAGCAAAACGAAATAATTTCATTGCTGAATGTAGAACGTTGGGATGTACGAGGTGCATTCAAGTTCTAAGGCCTCCGATTTCTTTTCTAATTAACTACTCACCCGAAATCGATGAAACTGGCGTTACTTCTCCACGTAATCGCCCTGCAGACGTAAACATTTTTCACAACGCTGACGCCATGATTCCATGGCAGCGGCGAAGGCTTCTTTAGGAGTCTGTTTTGACCACTGGAAAATCGCTGAGGCAATAGCAGCACGACTGGTGAATGTGCGGCCACGGAGAGTGTCTTTCAGTGTTGGAAAAACCCAAAAGTCACTAGGAGCCAGGTCAGGTGAGCAGGGAGCATGAGAAATCACTTCAAAGTTGTTATCACGAAGAAAGTGTTGCGTAACGTTAGCTCGATGTGCGGGTGCGTTGTCTTGGTGAAACAGCACACGCGCAGCCCTTCCCAGACGTTTTTGTTGCAGTGCAGGAAGGAATTTGTTCTTCAAAACATTTTCGTAGGATGCACCTGTTACCGTAGTGCCCTTTGGAACGCAATGGGTAAGGATTACGCCCTCGCTGTCCCAGAACATGGACACCGTCATTTTTTCAGCACTGGCGGTTACCCGAAATTTTTTTGGTGGCGGTGAATCTGTGAGCTTCCATTGAGCTGACTGGTGCTTTGTTTCTGGATTGAAAAGTGGTATCCACGTCTCATCCATTGTCACAACCGACGAAAAGAAAGTCCCATTCATGCTGTCGTTGCGCGTCTACATTGCTTCGCAACATGCCACAGGGGCAGCCATGTGGTCGTCCGTCAGCATTCGTGGCACCCACCTGGATGACACTTTTCGCATTTTCAGGTCGTCATGCAGGATTGTGTGCACAGAACCCACAGAAATGACAACTCTGGAGGCGATCTGTTCAACAGTCATTCGGCGATCCCCCAAAACAATTCTCTCCACTTTCTCGATCATGTCGTCAGACCGGCTTGTGCGAGCCTGAGGTTGTTTCGGTTTGTTGTCACACGATGTTCTGCCTTCATTAAACTGTCACACCCAAGAACGTACTTTCGACACATCCATAACTCCATCACCACATGTCTCCTTCAACTGTCGATGAATTTCAGTTGGTTTCACACCACGCAAATTCAGAAAACGAATTATTGCACGCTGTTCAAGTAAGGAAAACGTCGCAATTTTAAGTATTTAAAACAATTCTCATTCTCGCCGCTGGCGGTAAAATTCCATCTGCCGTACGGTGCTGCCATCTCTGGGACGTATTGACAATGAACGCGGCCTCATTTTGAAACAATGCACATGTTTCTATCTCTTTCCAGTCCGGAGAAAAAAAAAATCGGAGGCCTTAGAACTTGAATGCACCTCGTACATATTACACCAGAGAATTTCATCCAAATGAGCCAGTTCCTGGACACGTATATACACTGAGGTGACAAAAGTCATGGGATAGCGATACAGAGGTGGCGCTAGTATAGTATTGCGTACACATGGTATAAAATTGCAGTGCATTGGTGGATTCGTCGCTTGTACTCTGGTGATTCATTTGAAAAAAGTGTCCAATGTGATTGTGGCCGCACAACAGGACTCTGAACTCGGAATGGTACCTGCAGCTAGACGTAAGGGGCGTGCCATTTCGGAAATCGTCAGGGACTTCAATATTCCGAGATCCACAATGTCGAATGTGTGCCGAGAATACCAAATTTCAGGCATTATCTACCACGAACAACGCATTGGACGGCGGCCTTCACTTAACGACCGAGAGCCGCGGCGATTGGATAGCGTTGTGAATGCTAACTAACGCGCAACACTGCGTGAAATAATCGTATAAATTAATGTGGGACCGTGCGACGAACGCATCCGTTAGGACACTGCGTCGGAATCTGGCGTTAATGAGCGATGGCAGCAGACGACCGATGCGAGTGTCTTTGCTAACAGCATGGTATAGCCCGCAGCGCCTTTCTTGAGCTCGTGGCCATATCGCTTGGGCCCTGGACGACTGGAAAACTGTGGCCTGTCCAGATAAACGGAAATGCCGTGTGGTTAGGGCCTCCCGTCTGGTAGAACGTTCGCCTGATGCAAGCCTTTCGACTTGCATGTCGACGGGGATGAAATGATGATGATAAGGACAACACAACACCCAGACCCTGAGCGGAGAAAATCTCCGACCCAGCCGGGACTCCAACCCGAGCCGTTAGGTATGACATTCCGTCGCGCTGACCACTCAGCTACTACAGTCTGGAACCGCGCGATCGCTACGGTCGCAGGTTCGAATCCTGCCTCGGGCGTGGATGTGTGTGATGTCCTTAGGGTAGTTAGGTTTAGGTAGTTCAAAGTTCAAGGGGACCGATGACCACAGCAGTTGAGTCCTGTAGTGCTCAGAGCCATTTGAACCATTTTTTGAACCACTCAGCCACTACGGGCGGACGGCCTGTCCAGGTAAGTCCCTATTTAATTTGGTAAGAGCTTATAGTAGGGTTCGGGTGTGGCTCAGACCCACGAAGCCATGGATCTGTCAACAAGGCACTTAGCAAGCTGCTGGGGGCTACATGATGGTGTGGGCTGCGTTTATAAGGAACTGAACTGGGTCCTGCGGTTGGAGACCATTTTCAGCCCTTCATGGACTTCATGTTCCCAAACATCGATGGACTTTTTTATACATGCCAATGCGCCGTGTCACCAGGCCAGAATTGTTCACGATTGGTTTGAAAAACATTCTGGATAGTTCGAGCGGATGATTTGGCCATCCATCAGACATTTATGGGACATAATAGAGAGATTAGTTCGTGCACCCAGTCTCGCACGAGCAACAGTTTCGCAATTAAGGTCGGCTATAGAGGCAGCGTGGCTCAATGTTTCTGCAGTGGACTTGTTGAGTCCATGTCACGTCGAGTTGCTGCAGTACGCAGGGCAAAATGAAGTCCGATACGATGCTAGGAGGTATCCTAGGCCTTTTTCCACCTCACTGTATATCTCCGGAAAAAAAATGGAGAGATTGCCATTCAAGACGGAAATAGTAAAGATAGGATGAATGAGAATGGTAAACCAATTCTCCGACAGGATTAGGTCCTCCGGTATAGAACATAAAAGATCGATGTAAAGTGTATCGAAACACCAACAGTGATCTCGTATTATTAACCTTGCTGTTTAATTGGGTTATTAAGAACAAAACTTTTGCACTCACGAAGGAAATGACGACATTGATCAACGTAAAAATGATAACTGTTTACAAAGTTAACTTGGGAAAAAAACAAAGCAAAACTGAGCAGAACACCTTACAAGGAGAGTGAAGGACGTGCATTCCGATCGATGCACGAGACTCTGCTAAAGTGATGTACTATTCACTAAGAATAGCAGCACTTAAGCACCTGAATATTGTGTAAGAGCGATATCGTACAAACCGTGACACCGCTATAAGCCATAAGTTATCTACACCCAGTTGCAAAACAGCGCGTCGGGCACAAGTCTCTTATGAAGTACCAACAGTACTACCCTAACTGCATAGCGCCGACAACACCACAAAAAGAAGTTGTCTTGAATTAGTAACATACAATAAACGTCCGAATATGACATGCAAGAGAAAAAGAAAGATGAGTGGATATTAAGGCATAAGTGCTACAAGATGTTGGTGACAGGGGTCACCAGGTACTGTCATTGATTGTAAGAGACGACAGACGGATCGCCGTGTGAATGTCGCCTGGCAGTTTAATACCGGACGACAGGCCGAAATAGGTCACATAGCTGGTGATGAAAGTACTAAAATCAAACCTAATGGACAAAGTTCAGCACATGAAAAAGCAGTAAAATTTTCCTGAAAATTAATAACGTTCTCTGCAGGCGGACGGTTACGGAACTTAGATGAAACATAAAACATGCAATTCTGTATAGTATGAGGACTGACCACATCATTATATATAATACCTGAACGTAACTCAGTAACAGAATACTAAACAATTTTTGATAGAAGTCACATGTTACAGAGTTTTTTGAAGTCTAAGCTCTTCTACTCTTGCATTACAGATAATATCAGATTGTGGAGATGAAAACGTCAAAAAGCTGTCGTGCTGCTCTTATTTCCATCCACTACGATCTTGTGCCATAATATTCTGCGGCGCCTCGTCATTCAGGAAGAAAGTATTTGTTTTACAAAAGCTGTAATAAGGCGTTCACTCTAGAACTTCTGGTAGGGTAATTCCGAAACAGTTACGCAAAATGACAACTGTCCCACAGTAAATTAACTCCCTTACTATCGTTATACAGTACTAGTCAATTCTGTGGGAAATCTCAGTTAAAATGGACTCCAAACCATGGCGCTACCCGGTACCTTTTCCATATTAACAGACACTGAGAGAGACGAAAGAAGTAATATGCAACAGATAAAAAATCCGAGACTGACCAAGGATCGAGCCCAGGTATTTGGAGGTGTAGTCTGGCATTTAAACACTTTTCTTTATTGTTGTAGAACTGCTGACCGTTACGTTCTTCAGGCTTGTTGTTCAGACGTTCATTTCATTCTGTTGTGTTCGTCATCCGATATGATTGCGTGCTCCTTTTCGTTTTCTGTGTCCTGTTCAATAGACGTGACGGCTTCTATGTTTGTGTTCCTACATGCTCATTTACGATTTCCTCCTTTGGTTCACAAATTTCCATGTTTATTTCCTTATTCCATGTTTGGTCATCGCGGACCATTTCTGGTAGTATTCTTCACAACTGTATCTTTAGTGACTACCACCTCGCCGGCCGCTGGTGGCCGAGCGGTTCTGGCGCTACAGTCTGGAACCGCGCGACCGCTACGGTCGCAGGTTCGAATCCTGCCTCGGGCATGGATGTGTGTGTTGTCCTTAGGTCAGTTAGGTTTAAGTAGTTCTAAGTTCTAGGGGACTTATGACCTCAGCAGTTGAGTCCCATAGTGCTCAGAGCCATTTTTTTGACTACCACCTCATAGGTTAAGCATAGTATTGGCCACGTCGTAGTGTGATGAATACTACGTTAAACCTATACACTAGTGTGAACATTAGCTGAACACAGGCAGTACTAGACGTATAGGATAGTGTATTACCACTACATCTTCATAAGAGATCTTTGCAGATTCTTCTAGTTTTCGGTATCATCACTGTTCGTACAGAGTTTCGTTTCAAGAAAATTTTAATACATCGTTCCTACTCAGTTGCGACAGTATCACAGGATTGTCGTATACAGTCAGAAAAACTCGTAAGGATGTTGCATGGTAATTTGTGCTGACAAATAATTGTTAAAAAAAATATTCGATACGTTGAAGCGTCTTCCAAGTTAATTAGCCAATGAGGCCGTGTGTGCGCAAATTCAGGCGCCCCGCCATGTACACACATCAAAAAAATTTTACATCACCTCGGTTCCTAGAGTTCCGGAACCTGTACAGAAAATTGGAATAGAGATCAACATAAACATCATTTCCGCCCTTTTTATTGCTCGTGAATACCACACATTGCATGCTGTACCATCATACAGCGAGACCTTCAGAGGTGGTGGTCCAGATTGCTGTACACACCGGCACATCTAATACCCAGTAGCACGTCCTCTTGCATTGATGCATGCCTGTATTCGTCGTGGCGAACTATCTACAAATTCATCAAGGCTCTGTTGGTCCAGATTGTCCCACTCCTCAACGGAGATTCGGCATAGACCCTCAGAGTGGTTGATGGGTAATGTCGTCCATAAAGAGCTCTTTTCAATCTATCCCAGGCATATTCGATAGGGTTAATGTCTGGAAAACATACTGGCCACTCTAATCGAGCAGTGTCGTTACCCTGAAGGAAGTCATTAACAAGATGTGCACGATGGGAGCGCGAACTGTCGTCCATGAAGACGAATGCCTTGCCAATAAGCTGCCGAAATGGTTAGTCGGAGGATGGCATTCACGTATCATGCAGCCGTTACGGTTACTTCCATGACCACCAACGTCGCCGGTCGGAGTGACCGAGTGGTTCTAGGCGCTACAGTCTAGAACCGCGCGACCGCTATGGTCGCAGGTTCGAATCCTGCCTCGGGCATGGATGTGTGTGACGTCCTTAGGTTAGTTAGGTTTAAGTAGTTCTAAGTTCTAGGGGACTGATGACCTCAGAAGTTAAGTCCCATAGTGCTCAGAGCCATTTGAACCATTTGAACCACCAGCGGCGTACGTCGGCCCCACATAATACCGCTTCAAAATAGCAGGGAACCTCCGCTTTGCTGCATTTGCTGGACTGTGTGTCTCAGGCGTTCAGCCTGACCGGGTTGCCCCCAGACACGTCTCCGACGATTGTCTAGTTGAAGGCATATGCTACACTCATCGGTGAACAGAACGTGATGCCAATCCTGAGCGGTCAGCCCATCTGTACCGCGCCTGCACGGTGTCGTGGTTGGAAAGATGGACCTCGCCTTGGAAGTCAGGAATGAAGTTGCGCATCGTACAGAGCGCGGGGTCCCGGGTTCGATTCCCGGCGGGGTCAGGGATTTTCTCTGCCTCGTGATGACTGGGTGTTGTGCGTTCTTCATCATCATTTCATCATCATTGACTCGCAAGTCGCCGAAGTGGCGTCAACTAAAAAGGACTTGCAATACGGCGGCCGAACTTCCCCGCTTGGGGCCTCCCGGCCAACAATTCCTTACGATCATTTCATTACATTTCAGTTTAGGTCGTGACCCGACGTCCTGTGGTTGCTCCAAAAGCAGTACTCAACATGGTGGCTTTGCTATCAGGGTTCCTCCGAGCCATAATCCGTAAGTAACGATCATCCACTGAAGTACTAGCTCTTGGGCGGCCTGTGAGAGGCATATCATCGACCGTTCGTGGCTCTCTGTATCTCCTCCATGTCCGAACAACATCGCTTTAGTTCACTCCGAGACGCCTGGACACTTCCCTTGTTGATAGCTCTTTCTGGCACAAAGTAAAAAGGCGGACGCGATCGAACCGCGGTATTGACCGTCTAGGCATGGTTGAACTACAGACAACACGAGCCGTGTACCTCCTTCCTGGTGGAATGACTACAACTGCTCGAATGTTGGACCCCTCCGTCTAATTCGCGCTGCTCATGCGTGCTTGTTTACATCTTTGGACGGGTTTAGTGACATCTCTGTACAGTCAAACGGACTGTGTCTGTGATACAATATACACAGTCAACGTTTATCAAAAAAATGGCTCTGAGCACTATGGGACTCAACTGCTGTGGTCATAAGTCCCCTAGAACTTAGAACTACTTAAACCTAACTAACCTAAGGACATCACACACATCCATGCCCGAGGCAGGATTCGAACCTGCGACCGTAGCAGTCGCACGGTTCCGGACTGCGCGCCTAGAACCGCGAGACCTCCGCGGCCGGCCAACGTTTATCTTCAGGAGTTCTGGGAACCAGGGTGAAGCAATTTTTTTTTTTTTTTTTGGTGTGTGTACAATTAGTGTCAGTTGTTCTCATAGCGTAGATGAGAGTGCGCGGGACTGCTCAGCGTTTGGCTCGGGTTCGGTCCTCACTATCATTCCATGACCAATTTTTACATTTCCGTCTAGTTCGGTTTTAGGAAACCAAACGAAGAACATGTTTGGCGACACCGTCTCCGGTGGGCTGCTTGAATTTGCGTACGCATGACCTAATTCACATACTTCAACGCTAATTAACTCGTAGACGTTGCAACATATTGAATAGTTCTCTTTACAGTTATTTATCAGTGCCACCTACCCTGCTACAGCCTTACAAACTTTTAAGACTGTTTGTGACGACCTTGTAAACTGCATCTCTGAACCTCAGTTCCTCCGAGTGCGACACAGCAGAGCTCCGTGCGTTGATGTCTTAAGTCGATGCCATAGAACAGCCGAACAATACATTCGAATTGAGGATAATTCGCTGTATGGAGAAATGGTACGGTAAGACAGTCTACATCTACATACATAGTCCAAAAGCCACCGCACGCTGCGGGGCGGAGTGTACACCGAACCACCATTTCCCTTCCTGTTCCACTCGTTAACAAAGCGAGCTAAATACGAATGTCTGTTTACCTTCTTATGAGCCCTAATTCCTCTTATATTACCTTTGATCCTTACGAGAAATATATTTTGGCGGCAGCAGAACCGTTCTGCAGTTAGCTTCAAATGCCGTTCCTCGAAAGAAGTATCGCCTCCCCTCCATTTGAGTTACCGAAGCATCTCCGTAACACATGCGTGTTACTCGAACATACTTGAAATCCCTGGGCTAGCAGGACAGAAAAATGGTTCAAATGGCTCTGAGCACTATGGGACTTAACATCTGAGGTCATCAGTCCCCTAGAACTTAGAACTACTTGAACCTAACTAACCTAAGGACACCACACACATCCATTCCCGAGGCAGGATTCGAACCTGCGACCGTAGCGGTCGCGCGGTTCCAGACTGAAGCGCCTAGAACCGCTCGGCCACTTCGGCCGGCAGCAGGACAGAGCGAATGAGGTTATATTTGTGAAAGGGGCCAAAATAAGTTACTGTCAGTTGCACTCAACATATAAACTTTATTGTTAAAACACGCAATCACACAAGCAAGAATCAAAAACTCTCAAGATTTTAGCGAAAGACCTCCTTTGATTTAATTTAGACCGGCTGAAGGCCACATCGAAAATCCAAGGCACAAGGCCTAAGCAACGAATTGAGGTACAGGAGCTCTTCTGGAGGTTTCACTTCTTTAGAAAAAATATTTTTTATCTTCAATATAATAGGCTGGAAGCCTTAGCTTAAATTTTCCCACTGAACTCGGCTCAAGGCCACACATTAATCAAAAACAGTGTTATGGCTTAAGGCCGAGACAAAGATTTTCAAAGTTTGATCTAAATAAGCTGAAACTCGGTTGAAAGCCGCATATCAACAAAATAATTCAACGGCTTATGGCCTTGGAAGAAAATATTTCGTGTAAAACTCGGCTGAAGGCCTCATACTAAAGAATAACAATCTTATGACTTAGGGGCAAGACAAGGATTTTGAGTTTTTAATTTAAGAGAGATTAAAACTCGGCTGAATGTCACACACCATGCAGAAAACAATTTTACAGCTTAAGGCCCAGACACAAGGAATTTTCAATTTTAATTTTGAAAGGCTGAATCTTGGCTGAAGGCCACATACCAAACAAGAAACAATTTTTTCTTTTTTACGGCTTAAGGAATAAGAAGAAAATCCTTGCAATTTTAATAGTCTAAAACCCGGCTGAAGGCCACACAATAAATCAATATGTAAAACACAAGGAGCGGCACTCAGAAGGTTCCAAGGATCGGCCTGGGAAATAACACTAACGCACGTTTAGTGAGACAGGCAACCAGATTGACAACCTCTTAATCGGAAGGCAACCCAACCGAGGCCAGCCGACGAACCAACCAACAAGATCAGTTCTGCTCCACCTGACCAGGAAAACGACAACAAGATGTCAATAGTACAACGTTCTGGATACTGGTGCCCAATCCAGCCAATTCAAGATAAACACCCAAAACTACCAACAACACCTCAGCTGTCGAACTACACGCTGTGCTGGACAGCATCAACACGACGAGAAAAATACACTGCCAAAAACTATGTCAACGCCCAGGCAGGTAACCGGAACGTCAACGGCCACAAGGCAGAAGATACCCCTGGTACACTTCATTAATGAAGGAATGAATTAAATTAAATCAAACACCACACAGGAAGACAGCTGCAATTCTAACCGACTTCAATGCACACACGTTGTTGCATGCAGGAATCTCCCAGAAAGTGACAACCAGGATCAAACGAAGAGATGTGATAGCAGGTGAGGCTTGGTAGTAGGTTAAGTGAGCACTCAACTTTAGTGTCCAGGATCGGTGGGCAATGAACTTCGTAAACCTCGCAAGAAGCGCCTCAGAACTCGAACCGCGTGTGCATGCCACCAGCGGCTCCGGCCTGACCATGCGCCACGGAGACTTAATCGCTACTCTGACCGACTGCCACGCGCAGCACACCCCGAAAATATATCCGCTACACCAAAGATAGTACAGCAGTACTAGTATCGATAGACACTGCTGCTGCCACTCACAGAGAGAAGACAGCAACGTTATGGCGGTAACCGAAGAAGAAATAAGACACCACTAGAGTGCAACCAATGATAAAAAAACAAGGCATGACGCGAGCCGGCCAAGGGCCAAGACTGGTAACAAATCCAGCAGCCAGTCTGAATTTCTTCGATTTCTGCCTTTAGTCCGGCATGGTACGGATCCGAAACATTCGAACAGTACTCAAAAATACACTCCTGGAAATTGAAATAAGAACACCGTGAATTCATTGTCCCAGGAAGGGGAAACTTTATTGACACATTCCTGGGGTCAGATACATCACATGATCACACTGACAGAACCACAGGCACATAGACACAGGCAACAGAGCATGCACAATGTCGGTACTAGTACAGTGTATATCCACCTTTCGCACCAATGCAGGCTGCTATTCTCCCATGGAGACGATCGTAGAGATGCTGGATGTAGTCCTGTGGAACGGCTTGCCATGCCATTTCCACCTGGCGCCTCAGTTGGACCAGCGTTCGTGCTGGACGTGCAGACCGCGTGAGACGACGCTTCATCCAGTCCCAAACATGCTCAATGGGGGACGGATCCGGAGATCTTGCTGGCCAGGGTAGTTGACTTACACCTTCTAGAGCACGTTGGGTGGCACGGGATACATGCGGACGTGCATTGTCCTGTTGGAACAGCAAGTTCCCTTGCCGGTCTAGGAATGGTAGAACGATGGGTTCGATGACGGTTTGGATGTACCGTGCACTATTCAGTGTCCCCTCGACGATCACCAGTGGTGTACGGCCAGTGTAGGAGATCGCTCCCCACACCATGATGCCGGGTGTTGGCCCTGTGTGCCTCGGTCGTATGCAGTCCTGATTGTGGCGCTCACCTGCACGGCGCCAAACACGCATACGACCATCATTGGCACCAAGGCAGAAGCGACTCTCATCGCTGAAGACGACACGTCTCCACTCGTCCCTCCATTCACGCCTGTCGCGACACCACTGGAGGCGGGCTGCACGATGTTGGGGCGTGAGCGGAAGACGGCCTAACGGTGTGCGGGACCGTAGCCCAGCTTCATGGTGACGGTTGCGAATGGTCCTCGACGATACCCCAGGAGCAACAGTGTCCCTAATTTGCTGGGAAGTGGCGGTGCGGTCCCCTACGGCACTGCGTAGGATCCTACGGTCTTGGCATGCATCCGTGCGTCGCTGCGGTCCGGTCCCAGGTCGACGGGCACGTGCACCTTCCGCCGACCACTGGCGACAACATCGATGTACTGTGGAGACCTCACGCCCCACGTGTTGAGCAATTCGGCGGTACGTCCACCCGGCCTCCCGCATGCCCACTATACGCCCTCGCTCAAAGTCCGTCAACTGCACATACGGTTCACGTCCACGCTGTCGCGGCATGCTACCAGTGTTAAAGACGGCGATGGAGCTCCGTATGCCACGGCAAACTGGCTGACACTGACGGCGGCGGTGCACAAATGGTTCAAATGGCTCTGAGCACTATGGGACTCAACATCTTAGGTCATAAGTCCCCTAGAACGTAGAACTACTTAAACCTAACTAACCTAAGGACATCACACACACCCATGCCCGCGGCAGGATTCGAACCTGCGACCGTAGCAGCCCCGCGGTTCCGGACTGCAGCGCCAGAACCGCACGGCCACCGCGGCGGCCGGTGCACAAATGCTGCGCAGCTAGCGCCATTCGACGGCCAACACCGCGGTTCCTGGTGTGTCCGCTGTGCCGTGCGTGTGATCATTGCTTGTACAGCCCTCTCGCAGTGTCCGGAGCAAGTATGGTGGGTCTGACACACCGGTGTCAATGTGTTCTTTTTTCAATTTCCAGGAGTGTAGGTAGCACTAGCGTCGTATGTGCTGTCTCCTTTATAGACGAACCACACTTTCCCACAATTCTCACAATAAACCGATGTCGTCCATTCGCCTTCCCTGCCACAGTCCCCAGACGCTCGATCCATTTCATATCGCTTTACAACGTTACGCCCAGTTATTTAAACAACGTGACTGTGTTAAACAGGACGCTACTAATACCATATCCGAACACTACAGATTTTTTTTCTACTCATCGGCTTTAACTTGCATTTTTCTACATTTAGTATCACCTGCCACTAATCACACCAAATAGAACTATTGTCGAAATCATCCTGTATCCTCCTATACACACTCACCTTCGACACCGCACCGTACACCACAGGTTCCTGCCCAAGCTGTCCGCCAGATCATTTATTTATATAGAAAATAATAGCGGTCGTACACAATTCTCTGTGGCACTGCTGACGATACCCTTGTCTCTGATGAACACTCGCCGTCGGGGACAACGTACTGGTTTCTATTGTTTAAGAAGTCTTTGAGCTTCTCACATATCTGGAACCTATTCCCTATGCCCATACCTTCGTTAACAGTCTGCAATGGGGCACCATGTCGGATGGTTTCGGGAAATCAAGACATAGGGTGTCTGCCTGTCGGCCTACATCCATAGTTCAGAGGATGTCATGTAAGAAAGCTGCAAGCTGAGTTTGGCACAAGCTTTCTAAAACAGTGCTGATCCGTGAACGTAAGTTTCTCAGTTCCAGAAAATTTAGCTTTTTCGAACTGAGATTATGTTCAAGGATCTGCAGCAGCCCGATGTTGAATTTTGCGGGTTCGTTCTTTTACCCTTCTTGTATAGGGAGGCACGTGCACTTTTTTCCTGTCGCTTGGGACTTTGCACTGGCCGAGAGATTAGCGATGAATGCAAGCTAAGTAAGGGACCAGTGTCGCCGAAGACTCTTTGTGAAACTGCATTGGGATTCCATCCGGTCATGGAGGTTATTAATTTGTTTTCAACTCTCTCAGTTGTTTCTCTACGCCAGGGAGGCTTCTTACTATGTCGTCCATGCAGGAGACTGATCAATGGGCAAAAGACATAACACTTGTGCGATTCTCCTGTCTGAACGATTTTATTTACACGTAAAATTAAAAATTTCAGATTTCGTTTTGCTGTATCCAACTGTCACACCGGACTGGTCAACGGGTGATTGGATGGAAGTCTTTTACACAGTACCACAATTTTCTCGTGTTCTCGGCCAGAACTTCTGCTGAAATGTGACTGTGGTAAGCTTCGCGCATAAACCTTCTCTCTTTTCCACGAATCTCTACAAAACTTTGCCTGCCTTCATTTGTGCGTACTCTTTTGTGTCGAGACTGCTACAGCCTTTGCTTCCTCAGCATTTTCCATATTTCGTTTTTTAAACCATTGTGGTCTTTTCCGTCCTTAATCCACTTACTAAGTGCATAGTTCCACAGACCACGATTTACATTTAGTTTAAACATTGTTGGTAATTCCTATACGTCCAACTTCCTGTAACTATGTGATGTTAATTCACTGTCTAAGTGAGATGCTAACAACTGCTTATCTTCTTTTTGTATCAGAAAGATTCTCCTTGCCTACTTGACTGATTTTTAACTTTCGTAACCATAGATGCTGCAATGGCATCACACAACTGAACCGTGCCTCTATAGTGACGCTATCGATAAGGCTCGGCATGTTTGTAGCTACAAGACCTAAAGTATTTCCACCGCGTGTGGGCTGCCGAACTAGATGCTCCATACAGTTTTTGGAAAACTACACTCCTGGAAATGGAAAAAAGAACACATTGACACCGGTGTGTCAGACCCACCATACTTGCTCCGGACACTGCGAGAGGGCTGTACAAGCAATGATCACACGCACGGCACAGCGGACACACCAGGAACCGCGGTGTTGGCCGTCGAATGGCGCTAGCTGCGCAGCATTTGTGCACCGCCGCCGTCAGTGTCAGCCAGTTTGCCGTGGCATACGGAGCTCCATCGCAGTCTTTAACACTGGTAGCATGCCGCGACAGCGTGGACGTGAACCGTATTTGCAGTTGACGGACTTTGAGCGAGGGCGTATAGTGGGCATGCGGGAGGCCGGGTGGACGTACCGCCGAATTGCTCAACACGTGGGGCGTGAGGTCTCCACAGTACATCGATGTTGTCGCCAGTGGTCGGCGGAAGGTGCACGTGCCCGTCGACCTGGGACCGGACCGCAGCGACGCACGGATGCACGCCAAGACCGTAGGATCCTACGCAGTGCCGTAGGGGACCGCACCGCCACTTCCCAGCAAATTAGGGACACTGTTGCTCCTGGGGTATCGGCGAGGACCATTCGCAACCGTCTCCTTGAAGCTGGGCTACGGTCCCGCACACCGTTAGGCCGTCTTCCGCTCACGCCCCAACATCGTGCAGCCCGCCTCCAGTGGTGTCGCGACAGGCGTGAATGGAGGGACGAATGGAGACGTGTCGTCTTCAGCGATGAGAGTCGCTTCTGCCTTGGTGCCAATGATGGTCGTATGCGTGTTTCGCGCCGTGCAGGTGAGCGCCACAATCAGGACTGCATACGACCGAGGCACACAGGGCCAACACCCGGCATCATGTTGTGGGGAGCGATCTCCTACACTGGCCGTACACCACTGGTGATCGTCGAGGGGACACTGAATAGTGCACGGTACATCCAAACCGTCATCGAACCCATCGTTCTACCATTCCTAGACCGGCAAGGGAACTTGCTGTTCCAACAGGACAATGCACGCCCGCATGTATCCCGTGCCACCCAACGTGCTCTAGAAGGTGTAAGTCAACTACCCTGGCCAGCAAGATCTCCGGGTCTGTCCGCCATTGAGCATGTTTGGGACTGGGTGAAGCGTCGTCTCACGCGGTCTGCACGTCCAGCACGAACGCTGGTCCAACTGAGGCGCCAGGTGGAAATGGCATGGCAAGCCGTTCCACAGGACTACATCCAGCATCTCTACGATCGTCTCCATGGGAGAATAGCAGCCTGCATTGGTGCGAAAGGTGGATATACACTGTACTAGTGCCGACATTGTGCATGCTCTGTTGCCTGTGTCTATGTGCCTGTGGTTCTGTCAGTGTGATCATGTGATGTATCTGACCCCAGGAATGTGTCAATAAAGTTTCCCCTTCCTGGGACAATGAATTCACGGTGTTCTTATTTCAATTTCCAGGAGTGTATGTTCAAAAGTACTTCGCAAGACTTTGTGACTACCTCCTGCAAGGAATCGAGAGTTCCGTACGATGGCTATTGACCCAGTATCGAGGGTGTGGCACCCGTGGCCTATATTTTTCATCAAACAAAGCCACAAACCAAACATGAAGTCACATAAGAGCCAACAGGCCTACTACAAAGTTTCATTTAGCAAATAATTGCAGCCAGGAGCTGCAAGGAAGTTGTTTGTTTCACAGAAGATGAGGATGCCATACGGGTGGATGAAGATGACGCACACACATCGAATGTTCTTAACAGTATCCAAATCAAGAACGAAGCGACTGCTTTGACAATAAGGAAGGGTTCAGAGTCCTTGGACACGAGATGATTAAATTTTGTACAGTTCTTTCGATTTTCTGTGTTTTGTAAATTTTATAAAACGTTGGATTTATTCCTGACTTTTATTAAAAAAAGATTTTATATCGAAACACATAAATAATTTTGGAAGCGCTGTTTTAATTTAAAACCGCAAATTTTTGTTACGTCACAGTAGGGGATGGGGGTCACACACGTGACCGCCTGCGGGTGGCTCCAAAAATCATGAAATTTGTGTGACGCAATTTATGGATGGCCCTTGGGAGACCTCAGGTGCCCACCTTCAGCAAGACAGTCCAGCACATCATTGTTCCCCATTGGCTCAAAATGGTTTGAGGAGCTTTCCGAGAACATTACGGTGCTTGTGTGGCATCCCAAATCACCTTACCTCAGTTCTGCAGAGTATGTTGGTGAAGGTGTGGGGAACTTAGGACGCAGTTCCTACTAATCTTTATGTGCTATGGGCGGGGTATTAGCGGTTATGGATTAGCATAGTTCGCTAATGCTATCGGGTTGAAAGCCATAACACACTGCTGCCACGTGGAGATGCTGCACGCCCATAGACGTGTCTGCCGAGCCCCGCGACGCGGTGATAGGCCTGGACTCTGATTCAGGAGGGTGGAGGTTGAAGTCGTCCCAAGAAAGGCTTCACGTGTTCAGATCCAAAACACTTCTCGAAGTGCAACAGGGAGAAGTCCCAGTAATAGTTTCGGCCTATATCGTGAACGGATGTCATAGCCCTATCGTCGATTTGCTTCTTCTTCTTCTGCTTCTGTACTTCAAGGTCTATTCCCTTGCCTACTTGTCGGTGCTCATATACCAGCATCGAAATCGCGATACGTTGCGTACAGCTGTAGCAATGCCCTAAGAGGGTACTTTCTGATCACCCTTAATAATAGGTACCCAACTCTTCCCGGAGCCAACATCCTGAGATTTCAGTAATAAGCCTCTGTGACACGCTACACCTCCCTTGAAGCGTCTAGCAGTGGACTTTGTTATCTCCGTAACACCATTCTCCCGAGTAAAAGATTCGTACCGTAACACACCACTCTTCATTGGATTTTTTCTACCGTTTCAGTTAATCCAAACTGGCATGGAATTCACGCCGCTGAGCATTATTCAACAAGCGGTCGAACAAGTGTTCAGTGAGCCTCTTCTTCTGCGGGTGAATTACTTTACCTTAATATTCTTCCTCTGAATCTCAGCCCACCATCTCCTATTCCGAGAGGTTTTTTCATATGGTCATTCCATTTCAGGTCGCTCTGAATTAGTGTCCCTAGGTATGTTACGGTAGTTGTTCAAAGTTACAATTTCCAGTGATTTAACGCCAACAACGACTGCGGCGTAGATTTTCCAGTGTAGCGGCTGGGTCTGTGAGACTATTTGAAAGGAGTTAGGACGCTAAATGCCATTCATTAGTGATACAGGAATAATGACAATCTCAAACATGACTCAGTGTGTCAAAGTGAGGCTGGCGAACCTTATTTGGGCTGATTAAATACGTTCTTCATTTTTGTGTTTTTTCTTTTACTGTGTCAGTTCCGCACGTAGCGGCAGGCAGGCTGCCAATAATACCAGTCTTCAGCCAAAGGTTATACATATTTAAAACGTATTTTAAAAATATTTAAAAGCAGATGTCAAAAATATATTTTTTAAAAAACCTATGGGGAATTAAATTTATTATTTTACAACATTGATGGGTGGGGAAGATCAGTTTGGATTTCGTAGAAATGTTGCAACACGGGAGGCGATACTGACCCTACGACTTATCTTAGAAAATAGATTAAGGAAAGGCAAACCTACGTTTCTAGCATTTGTAGACTTAGAGAAAACTTTTGACAGTGTTGACTGGAATACTCTCTTTCAAATTCTGAAGGTGGCAGGGGTCAAATACAGGAAGCGAAAGGCTATTAAGAGTCGAGGGGCATCAAAGGGAAGCAGTGGTTGGGAAGGGAGTGAGACAGGGTTGTAGCCTATTCCCGATGTTATTCAATCTGTATATTGAGCAAGCAGTAAAGGAAACAAAAGAAAAATTCAGAGTAGGTATTAAAATCCATGCAGAAGAAATAAAAATCTTGAAATCCGTCGATGACATTGTAATTCTGTCAGAGACAGCAAAGTACCAGGCAGAGCAGCTGAACGGAATGGACAGTGTCTTGCAAGGAGGATATAAGATGAACATCAACAAAAGCAAAACGAGGATAATGGAATGTAGTCGAATTAAATCGGGTGATGCTGAGAGAATTAGATTAGAAAATGAGACACTCAAAGCAGTAAATGAATTTTGCTATTTGGGTGCAAAATAACTGATGATGGTCGAAGCAGAGAGGATATAAAATGTAGACTGGCAATGGCAAGGAAAGCGTTTCAGAAGAACAGAAGTTTTTTAACATCGAATACAGATTTAAGTGTCAGGAAGTCGTTTCTGAAAGTAATTGTATGGAGTGTAGCAATGTATGGAAGTGAAACGTGGACGAAAATAGTTTAGACAAGAAAAGAATAGCAGCTTTCGAAATGTGGTACTACAGAAGAATGCTGAAGATTAGATAGGTAGATCACAATACTAATGAGGAGGTATTGAATAGAATTGGGGAGAAGAGTAATTCGTGGCACAACTTGAGCAGAAGAAGGGATCGGTTGGTCGGACGTATTCTGAGGCATCAAAGGATCGCCAATTTAGTATTGGAGGGCAGCGTGGAGGGTAAAAATTGTAGAGGGAGACCAAGAGATGAATACACCAGAGATTCAGAAGAATGTAGGTTGAAGTGTGTATTGGAAGATGAAGAAGGTTGCACAGGATAGAGTAGCATGGAGAGCTGCATCAAACCAGTCTCTGGACTGAAGAACACAAAAAGAACAACATGGGTTATTTTATGTAACAGTTTAAATACGGTCAGTGGGTATAACATTAGTCATGTTTGGGTGTAATGGTGATGCTGGTGGTACATGAAAATGATCATAGTTTCAATGGAAACGAAATGATGAGTATGATTATGGGGACCCGTGGAACCACAGTTAGCGAATTTAAGTCGCTAAGATGGAGAAAGTGGGAGGGAGGAAAATAGATGGATGGCGTGAAGTGGAGCATTGTCACTATAGTTAGAAAGAGGGGTACTTCTCAGGACGGATTTCATTGTTGGGGAGTGGGAGATGGTTAAAATTTCAGCTGGAGAAGATGGATAAAGCATGAAAGTGCATTGATGGTGGACTATGGATATGGTGTGACACCGGATCAGCTGCACTGTTGCTTAGTGACTGAGGTACTGCGTGCCGGGACAAAGGTTTGCGAATAGTGTATGTGACCCGAAGCTGCTCTAGGAAGAGAAGGTATGGGAATTGAATGAGTTGGTGCAGGATGCGAGTTAGGGAAGTAGGCGAGGCAGAGTGCATATCTTTCCAGGGTTTCAACGGACTTGTGGAATTTAAGGGGGGCGGAGAACCAGGCAATAATGGTGAAGTTAGGATGGGGCGGTATGAATGATTTATAGGTGGGGATAATGGTAAGGTGTAGGACCTAGGTGCGACTTATTAGTAATTTTAGTACTTTTAGTCGCTTTCGGGCTTGGTCTCGAATGTTAAGGAGATGTGCATTCCAAGTAAGGTTTCTACCAAGGGTTAGTCTTAAATATTTCACCGTGTATTCAAATCCGTCTGCGCAACTACTGAATATGGTAAGATAACTATTCATTTTTAGTAGTTGCATAGAGGGATTCACATACCTTTAATGATTTAATAGTGTAAACTGCAGAGGATTAATCCAGATCTCCCAGCTCCACGAGTAAAGCTGTAGAGCAATAGGCAGCATAGTTTTTTTCTTGCACTGCACCTTGCTAAGACTGCATGGATTCTAGCTGTGGCCAACTGGATGAAACGAAAGTTTCAAAATAATAAATTAACTGTTCATGCACCACAGTAATATTGTATTAACTGATTGTGCACATGAAATCTATTAGATTTAAATGTGATATTGAGGAAAATGACGTAATATTTTTTTTGAAACTGCCACGATGGTTGTACCTCTGTGGTTACAAAGTACCCGCAAGTTTGTTACGAAAAGAGAGCCTCCTTAAAAAGGACCAATTTGAGGTAACTGAATTTTATTCTCCATTGGTTTCTTACAAACTAACGAATTCTTTGATGTTGAAATAGTTACGCTTATAATTGGTGAAGGATTACGTTTTACTAGTGCGATGGAGGATAGTCAATACTTATTTCGATCTCCGTTCCTTTGAGCATTAACTTTACTCTCCATTTAACTGTCTTTTAATCTTAACTTTAGGCTATAATGATTACTTGCATCTGATACTGATTTAAAGAAACGCATAAAGGATAACTATCTTTCATATTTAACATGTGAATTAAGGGAATAGAAATGGATGTCTAATTTTATCATTGAATGTTTAATTTCTTCCACAAATACATTAAGGATGGGGAGTGCGACTGCAGTCTTGAAACCATGAAATATTTTAAAATATAATCCACAAGCTTTATTCAACAACTTTATTATTTGTGGATCGTGCGCAAACAAAGTAATGGTATTAAATATTAATAAACTGATGTGGTCCTCTGCTTTATTAGAACGTTTAACGAATTATTGTAATAAATTAAATATTAACACTGTTGTGGGGTGGATAGCATGGTCAAAGGAAGCACAAATTCGGAAAACTAATCCAGCTTTCTGATACTCGCTCATTCCTACATAACCCGAATAAATATCGTATTACTACTGCCAGAACTAACACAAAATCCAATAACTATTCCGCAGAGTTTATCTGGGATCCGTCTAAGAGAGAGATCGTGAACTGATAAACACCTGGACGCATGAGACACAAGGCATACAAAGAAAACCCTGGTTGTAGCTTCGTCAAAAAACGCAAGAAGAATCGACACCTAAATGATCCACGAACGCTGAAGGTTTGGGCATTTTCCGAAAATTTCATGAGAAGATGATTTAAATGTGACAAGTACAACAAACTGTGGAAATAAACAAAAGGGGGGGGGGGGGGAGAGGGAGCAAATATATTCTATGTTACAGACTGATTGAACAGGAAAATTTGCTATGAGTTACCAAAGAGTGGGCTTAGGTTCCACCATCAACCACGTGGCCCATCGACTTTCAAGTTCCAAACTCACGAATGAATTGAAATTCAAACTTTCGGCTCTAGCAGTTCCTGTTAATAAATTTACTCTGTATATTTAGAATGAATCCAGCACCTTGTCCTACCTCACACACGGAGCTCAGCTCATTCATACGAAATTTATTCCCTTGTTACTCCTGATTACAAAAGAAACTGCAATGAACTAACTGAAAATTCGTACCCTAAATATTTCAGATTCCACCTTCTGTGGGCTATCCCCACATTAGTCCGTGCTCACCAGGCCCCAGCACTCTGCATAACCGCCACCGATACCTCTGCGGTGGGGAGGCCACCAAAGATGCGGAAGTCGTTACCAGCCTAACCTTTTGTGTGCTATTGTACCAGGTAGATCTCTCTGCCTTTCTACATCTCCTAAAGCTATTGGCGAAACTGGAGTAGAAGAACAGCTACTGGCTACTCTCACGGGGAAGCACATTCACTCGTTTTGTCAAGCAAAATGGGTTAAATGATTGAATAAGGATGTGGGAATCATTCAGTTGCCCACTTATTGCTGGCATAACAAAGACAAGAAAGGACATGTCGATATAAATGATACAATCCTTTCCAGGAGACTATTGGCATACAGGCAACAGATACCAGAGCATATACAGGGTGAACAGTATGAACATGTGCCCGGAAAAGAACGGTGTGTGTGCAACGACAACAAATCGTCTCGGAACACAGTATAGAGCTACATCGCATCAACATTACTACAGATATGCAAAGTGGCTTCCAAGCATGCGTTCACACGTCGCATTATGGAGTGGCGAACTCTTTCGCACGTCCCAGCCTCTCTCCGAACAGCTCCATAGGCGTCGTGGACACGTTACTGAAGGGTCTGTACATCACAAACTGGTTCAGCATACAGAACGCTTTAGAAATGCCACCAGAGGTAAAAAATCCAGGGGGTTTAAGTTTGATGATCTAGCAGGCCATGCCACAGGGCCACTGCGTCTTATCAACTCCGGGGAAGGTGTCGGCGAACTGTAATGCGGAAGTGGGGTAGTGCTCCGTTGCGCAGAAATCACATAGCATGTCGTATTGTCAAAGCCGTATTGACAAGCAGCCCAAGCAGAGTATTCCGCAGGAAGTTCAGGTGGTTACTCTTTCGAGGCGTTGTGGGATAATAACCGGTCCAAATGTGTGGTCCCCAAGAGTCCCAGTCCACACATTGGTACGGAACAGAAGCTGATGAGACGCTTCAACCATTCAAGTTCTGACACAGGTTGCTTTGCGGTATAGACGAGTGATGACAGATATCCCATAACTGTGATGGTCTGGTGCAAAAACCAATGACAAAATCCTTCCCGTAGAGGCTAATCCACTGCTGATTAACCTTGCACTCGTTGCAGGTGATAGGAAGAGTAGTCATTGTCATGCAGTATACACATAATGGTACTTCGGCTTACACCATGTTATCTAGATCTTGTACTAGGTTTAATCTCAATATCCTGTAAGACATTTCCACGGGCAGATGTGGACTCTGACCACAATCTATTGTTTATGAAATGTAGATTAAAACTGAAGAAACTGCAAAAAGGTGGGAATTTAAGGAGATGGGACCTGGATAAAGTGAAGGAACAAGAGGTTGTACAGAGTTTCAGGGAGGGCATTAGGTTACGATTGACAAGAACGGGAGAAGGAAATACAGTAGAAGAAGAATGGATAGCTTTGAGAGATGAAATAGTAAAGGCAGCATAGGATCAAGGGGTAAAAAGACGAGGGCTAGTAGAAATCCTTGGGTACAGAAGAAATATTGAATTTAAATAAAAATGCAATAAATGAAGCAGGCAAAAAGGAATACAAACGTCTCAAAAATTAGATCGACAGGAAGCGCAAAATGGCTAAGCAGGGATGGCTAGAGGACCAATGTAAGGATGTAGAGGCGTATATCACTAGAGGTAAGATACATATGGCCTACAGGAAAATTAAAAAGATCTTTGGAGAAAAGAGAACCACTTGTACAAATATCAAGAGCTCTGATGGAAACCCAGTTCCAAGCAAAGAAGAGAAAGCAGAAAGGTGGAAGGAGTATACAGAGGGTCTATACAAGGGCGGAGTACTTGAGGGCAATATTATGGAAATGGAAGAGGATGTAGATGAAGATGAAATGGGAGATACGATACTGCATGAAGAGTTTGACACAGCACTGAAAGACCTAAGTCGAAACAAGGCCCTGGGAGTAGACAACATTCCATTAGAACTACTAATAGCCTTGGGAGAGCCGCGCCTACCACAACTTTACCATCTGATGAGCAAGATGTATGAGACAGGCGGAATAACCTCAGACATCAAGAAGAATATAATAATTCCAATCTCAAAGAAAGCAGGTGTTGACAGGTGTGAAAATTACCGAACCATCAGTTTAATAAGACACGGCTGCAAAATACTAACGCGAATTCTTTACAGAAGAATGGAAAAACTGGTAGAAACCAACCTCGGGGAAGATCAGTTTGGATTCCGCAGAAATGTTGGAACAGGTGAGGCAATACTGACCCTACGACTTATCTCACCAGATTGATTAAGGAAACGCAAACACACGTTTCTAGGAGTTGTAGACTTAGAGAAAGCTATAGACAACGTTGACTGGAATAAACGCTTTCAAATTCTGAAGGTGGCAGAGATAAAATACAGGGAGCGAAAGCCTATTTACAATTCGTACAGAGACCAGATGGCAGTTATAATGCTCGAGGGGTAAGAAAGGGAAGCAGTGGTTGGGAAGGGGTTGAGACAGATTTGTAGTCTATCCCCAATGTTATTCAATCTGTGTATTGAGCAAGCAGTAAAGGAAACAAAAGAAAAATTTGAAGTAGGAATTAAAATCTATGGAGAAGAGATAAAAAACTTTGAGGTTGGTCGATGACATTATAATTCTGTCAGAGACAGCAAAGGACCTGGAAGAGCAGTTGAACGGAATGGACAGTATCTTGAAAGGAGGATATAAGATGAAAATCAACAAAAGCAAAACGGGGATAATGGAATGTAGTCGAATTAAATCGACTGATTCTGAGGGAAATGGATTAGGAAATTGACACTTAGAGTAGTAGATGAGTTTCGCTATTTGGGGAGCAAAATAACTGATGATGGTAGAAGTAGAGAGGATAGAAAATGTAGACTGGCAACAGCAAGGAAAGCGTTTTCTGAAGAGAAATTTGTTAATATTGAGAATAGATTTAAGTGTCAGGAAGTCTTTTCTGGAAGTATTTTATGTTCAGCCATCTAAGCAAGTGAAACCTGGACGATAAATAGTTTAGACAAGAAGACTAAGAGGCTTTCGAAATGTGATTCTGCAGAAGAATGCTGAAGATTAGATGGGTAGATCACGTAACTAATGAGGAGATACTGAATAGAATTGGGGAGAAGAGAAATTTGTGGCACAATTTGACTGGCAGAAGGGATCGGTTGGTAGGACATGTTCTAAGGCATTGTAAGTAGGCTGTTTGTTTTCTTATTGGCAACGTTACGTAGCGCTCTGTATGAAAATCACTGGCTGTGCTGTGTGCAGTCTGTGGCTAGTTTGCATTGTTGTCTGCTATTGTAGTGTTGGGCAGCGGCAGCTGGATGTGAACAGCGCGTAGCGTTGCGCAGTTGGAGGTGAGCCGCCAGCAGTGGTGGATGTGGGGAGAGAGATGGCGGAGTTTTGAAATCTGTAAGACAGGATGTCATGAACTGCTATATATATTATGACTATTAAGGTAAATACATTGTTTGTTCTCTAAAAATAAAAAAAAATAAAAAAAATTTAAAAATAATATATATATATATATATATATATATATATATATATATATATATATATATATATATATATATATATATATACAGTGGCGGTCGAAATAATAGAGCCACCGCTATTGACGAGATTAAGAACTAGGATATCTATTAGTTCGCGAAATCGCCACGAGTGCCGTGTTGTCAGTCCCTTGTAGACAACATCAGGGAAGACGTTGCTGCTATCGTTAGTCGTCCGAAAGGAAGCGTTTGAGCTAGACGTGTGAAAAGAGGCATAAAGGTAAGAATCTTATGGGTCAAAATAATAGAGCCGCTTTACACATGTGCCTTTAAATTGATTTTTATGCAGTTGTTTTGTATGTAAATTGACGTGTGGTTTTGTTTACATTCGTCTAGATGGGCAGAGCAAAGCATACCAGTGAAGATGAGCGTATAGTAATGTTCCGGATGTTCAAAAGTGGGATGTCCATGATTAAAATAGCCAATGTCTTGCACGTTTCGCGAAAACGAGTCCAGAACGCCATGAGACGGTCAAAACAAACAAAGCCGCAGGTGGAGAACAGGGGGCGACCTCGTGTAACTACTCCTCGCGTAGACAGACTCATCACTAGGGAAGTGAAGAAAGACCCATTTTTGTCAACACCACGACTGAAAGCCATTTTGTTTAGCGACGAACATGATGTTCAACCATCAACCTCAACGATTCAAAGACGACTGAGATCTGCAAAATTGAATGGGCGCATTGTAAGAAAGAAGCCACATGTTTCACAAGCTAATGTTCGGAAAAGGGTAGCCTTTGCCCGGAGAAATGAACAAAAACCTAATACTTGGTGGAGGAACATCCTTTGGTCCGATGAATCCAAGTTTAATAGGTTTGCCTCAGACGGAAAAGTCTATGTGCGCCGCCCACCAAACCAGGAATTTAATCCCAAGTACACTTTAAAAACTGTGAAATACGGTGGCGGAAGTGTTATGGTATGGGGATGTTTTTCGTGGTACGGCATTGGTCCAATACACCGTATCAACGGCATAATGAACGCAGAAATGTACAAAGACATCTTGGCAAATGTGATGCTGCCTTATGCTGAAGAGGAAATGCCGCTGAAATGGAAATTTCAGCACGATAACGATCCAAAGCATACTGCAAGGATCATAAGGCAGTTTGTTCAAGAGCACAATATCGAAGTATTAGAGTGGCCACCTCAGTCCCCTGACGCATCACCCATTGAGAACTTATGGGAGATCTTAGACAAGAGAATTGACCGCTCAAAAGCTACATCTTCAGAAAAACTGTGGGAAGAAATCCAGAGAGCCTGGTATGCGATCAGTAGTGACGAATGCAGGCGTTTAGTAGACTCTATGGGTAAGAGGTGCAGGGCAATCCTCAAAAATAAGGGTTACCCCACGAAGTACTAATGCAGTCCTATGCAAAAAAGACTGTTCCTGTACGTTTCATAAGACTGAGATCAAGTACAATATATTTGTTTCAATTGGCTCTATTTTTTTGACCCTGTGGTCTGGTATTCTTTTGAATATTATTGATTATTACTGATTATTTTGTGTTGTGTTATCTATATAACTGATTATAGTACAATGTGACTCGGTTGTAATGGTTTCCATCATAGTTCAAACATGTCTAGTAATAAATGTGCACTTTATTCCAAACCTTTGCCAGGTGGCTCTATTATTTTGACCGCCACTATATATATATATATATATATATATATATATATATATATATATATATATATATATATATATATAAGAGAACAAACAACGTATTTACCTTAATAGTCATAATATATATAGCAGTTCATGCTTCCACAGGATAGAGTAGCATGGAGAGCTGTATCAAACTTATCTAAGGAGTGAAAACCACAACAACACTTCCTGTAGAACGCGATCCATCAGATTTGGCGTACGCGCAGTCGGCCGCCTCCCTGTATGCTCGTCTCCCTAAAGGGATCCATGATCACACAAACGCCAAAAAAGGACTTGTACTGTGTGTTACGGTTGGTGCCTGTTAGGGTACTTGTTTGGTATAGCCGTGCTGCCTCTCGAACGCTTCCATTTGCTTGACCGAACACAAACAACACCCCAGATTGTTCTCGACGTGAATACCGGAACATTCTTCTGCTTACAGTACGCCGGTTCAACCGACCAGTCTCCAGCACACAAGGAACACACGGCACATGGTCAGAGGACCTTCATCCGTCAGCGCCATCTACTGTGGCAAAAAAACATTTCCGGACACATGTTCATAGGACCTTTTTTCTCCATTTCCAGTCAGAATCCGTTGCTGCAGTTTGTCGCTTTTATTGATGTTAACCCTTACATATGACGATCTCCCATGTGCACTGTTAACGAAAATGAATATGTGATGTGAATCATACACACTTCAAAAAAAGTTTTGCATCACCCCGGTTCCCAGAACGTCTGATGATAGACGTTGACTGTGGATATTGTATCACAGACACAGTCCCTTTGACTGTTCAGAGATGTCACTAAATCCGCCCAAAGATGTAAACAACCATGCATGAGCAGCGCCTATTAGACGGAGGAGGTCCAACAGCCGATCAGTTCCAAACATTCCACCAGGGTGGAGGTACACGGCTCGTGTTGTATGTAGTTCAATCATGCCTAGGTGGTCAATACCGCGGTTCGATCGTGTCCCCATTGTTACTCTGTACCAGGAAGGGCTCTCAACAAGGGAACTGCCCAGGCGTCTCGGACTAAACCAAAGCGATGTTGTTCGGACATGGAGGAGATACAGAGAGACAGGAACTGTTGATGACATGCCTCGTTCAGGCCGCCCAAGGGCTAATACTGCAGTGGATGACCGCTACCTACAGATTATGGCTCGGAGGAACACTAACAGCAATGTCACTAGGTTGAATAATGCTTTTCGTGCAGCCACAGGACGTCGTGTTACGACTTAAGCTGTGCGCAATAGGTTGCAGGATGCTCAACTTCATTCCTGACTTCCATGGCGTGGTCCATCTTTGCAACCACGACACCATGCAACGCGGTACAGATGGGCCCAACAACATACCGAATGGACCGCTCGGGATTGTCATCATGTTCTCTTACCATTATGTAGGGCCGACGTACGCCTCTGGTGGTCATGGAAGGCGCCGTAACGGCTGTACGATACGTGAATGCCATTCTTCGACCGGTAGTGCAACCATATCGGCAGCATATTGGTGATAAATTCGTCTTCATGGACGACAATTCGCGCTCCTATCGTGCACATCTTGTGAATGACTTTCAGGATAACGAAATCTCTCGACTAGAGTGGCCTGCATGTTCTCCAGACATGAATACCTATCGCACATGCCTGGGATATACTGAAAAGAGCTGTTTATGGACGACGTGACCGACCGGCCACTCTGAGGAATCTACGCCAAATCGCTTATGAGTGAGACAATCTGGACGAACAGTGCCTCGATGAACTTGTGGATAGTATGTCACGACGAATACAGGCATGCATCAATGCAAGGGGACGTGCTACTGGTTAGCAGAGGTACCTGTGTGTACAGCAATCTGGACCACCACCTCTGAAGGTCTCGCTGTATGGTGGTACAACATGCAATGTGTGATTTTCAAGACCAGTAAAAAGGGCAGAAATGATGTTTATGTTGATCTCTATTCCAGTTTTCTATACAGGTTCCGGAACTCTAGGAACCGAGGTGATGCAAAACTTTTTTTGATGTGTGGACGTGGCTAGGAATAGCATGGAGAGGAAACAGTGTTGTATTTGTAATAAAACTGTCAGATGGTTTATTGATACAAGTGTGTTTACTATTTATAGCCGCCATACAAGTTGTACTGTCCTCCCAAAAGATACGTATTACTGTAGAAGTCGACTTACTGTCAGTGGTGGGAGGTTGCAAGTGCTACTACGTCGCCATAAAAGTATTCAAGGAAATAAGTGTACCTAATTGGCGTCAGTTAAACCTTGCTAAGTCCGGTACTCTTGTGTAGCGCTACCGTTCAGCTAGTTAACGGTCCCATGGTCTTTCGTAACATTTTTTCATAAAGACCAGCCGCACGCCCACTATATCGCAAAACTCGACGAAAAAACCTGATAATTATGCAGAGTTGCAATCCCACGCATGCGATCTCTTTCAACATTCCGGTAGTGTTCTAATCACTTCATTCGTGAATGAGGGTCATGGTTTTTGACTACGCAGCTATTCAGACATCTCTCCTTGATTAAGCTGCCGTGTTCATTACATTCATTATAAGAACTCACATGAGTTATATGAGTATAATTATTTCGGTAACCAGTGATAATATATACTAAAACACATTTAGATCCCTAACATCTATACCGATGTCTGAAGCTGGAACAAAACCCGCGATCTCCGCTACATCATACTGTGCTCCAAACAACAGGGGCCATAGAACTTACGAAGCTGGTAAGCTTTATGATTTGTGTAATATCCAGGTATAGGTGATTCCAGAGTAGTATTAAAGATGCTGGCAAATGCTCTGGAAAGGCGACTGCATTACAGAAGTTCTAAGAGATTTGGTTTTACTATGCTGCGGGAGATAGATCAGTGTCGAAGAGGAATAATGACTGGCTAGATTGAATGGTTCGCGCTACAGCAAAGTGTGTACTGTTTTGATACTTCCCGGGAGGTTAAAATATTTCGCATCGAGGCTCGATCTCGGAATATTTCCTTTTGTGAACGATGCTCTTCGGTGCACTATTCACGACCATCACCCACAGCGTCAGCGAGAGATTCTTTCGGAAATTTCATTTCTCTGCGATGCCCTGTCTTTGCAGGCATGCTAGTCCAGGAAGCTATGCACGAGAACTACGCTGAAAGTTTAAAGTAAAGGGAGAGGGGTTGCCTGAATTTGTGAAAGCAGGTCTTGTGTCACGCCTGAGTTGTCGGCAAGAGCCTTGGACGGAAATATACTGTTGTCCTTTTCTTTCAGCACTCCCCCTCATACCTACGGAATTCAATTCGATAGCGCAGAGAAATTTATTGGTTCTTGCTTATGCATATATAGCCCTCGAAGCCGACAGCAATTTGCTGCGGCTGCATCAGAGAAAGCTAAAGTGCGTGCGTTCCTGCACATAGGTTGCGTACCCGCTGCTGGTAACAAAGGTCAAGTGCCGCAGACATCTTCCTCTTGACCAAACTGAGCGGTAGTTTCTTGTTTAGACTGCACGCGGAAAGTGACGTCCTGGCTGCGCGGCGAAAGCTGATGCTCGCCGGCGCTCGTACACACGCACACACACACACACACACACACACACGCACCTGTATACGCCTCTTGCGTGCCTGATATCACAGACGGCTGAGTCGTCACGGTGACGCAGTGATTTTACAGAGAGAGCTACAAGCCCTTCAGTCTTACGAAAATGTGCTAAATGTTATCAATACAAGCATCTGCCTACCGGAAAACGACTGCTTTATGTTACGAAAAGTCCTGAGAGTACCTAGAACTGAATCTTTACCTAGGTTCTACTGTTTTATGCCGCAAAGTGACTATTACCTTACACAGATCTTTATTTTACACAATAATAAAGAATTACGTCGCCGTGATAAAGAAGAAAACGGAATGTTAGCACCTACAGTATGTTGGTACAAAAGGCAGAGACAGATTTGTATTTCATTTATTTACTCATACTTACACGTCAAGTTTCGTAGGACCAAGGTCATGGAACGTGTCAGTAATAGAGTAAAGCAGATAAAATAAAATGTTTATGAAACCAAAAAAAGTCAAGCCATAAATTTAAGTAAACGCAATCAACAATGTAACATAAGAATCAGCTTAATTTTACAAGGAAATCCTCAACACAATAGAAGGAGTGACCCATAAGGGTACTCTTCAGTTTCTATTTGACGCGCGTGGATTACTGCTAAGATTTTTTAAATTCTTGTGGTAGCATGTTGAAAATGGATGCAGCAGTATACTGCACACCTTTCTGCACAAGAGTTGAGGAACTCCGATCCAAATGCAGGTTGGATTTCTGCCGAGTATTAACTGAGATAAAGCTGCTTATTCTTGGGAATAAGCTGATATTGTTAACAAGAAACGACAGTAAAGAATATATATATTGAGAAACCCATGAAAAAATATCCAGACTAGTGAACAGGGATCGACAACAGTTTCAAGAACTTGCACCACTTAGTTCACGAACCGCCCGTTACTGAGCCAAAGATATCCTTTTAGAACGGGAAGAGTTACCCCAAAATATAATACCATACAACACAAGCGAATGAAAATAAGCAATATAGACTAATTTGTGTGTCGAACGATCACTCACTTCAGATACAGTTTAAATATTAAAAACGGCACCATTAAGTCTTTGAAGAAGATCCTGAACGTGAGCTTTCCGCGAAAGTTTACTATCTATCTGAACACCTAGAAATTTAAACTGTTCACTTTCACTAAACATATGCCGATTCTGTGACATTAAAACGTCGGGTTTTGTTCAAATGAGTGTTGTTGTTGTTGTGGTCTTCAGTCCTGAGACTGGTTTGATGCAGCTCTCCATGTTACTCTATCCTGTGCAAGTTTCTTCATCTCCCAGTACCTACTGCAACCTACATCCTTCTGAATCTGCTTAGTGTATTCATCCCTTGGTCTCCCTCTACGATTTTTACCCTCCACGCTGCCCTCCAATGCTAAATTTGTGATCCCATGTCCTACCAACCGATCCCTTCTTCTAGTAAAGTTGTGCCATCTGTGAACACCTGCTTCCTTTGGGATTGGAATTATTATATTCTTCTTGAAGTCTGAGGGTATTTCGCCCGTCTCATACATCTTGCTCACCAGATGGTAGAGTTTTGTCAGGACTGGCTCTCCCAAGGCCATCAGTAGTTCTAATGGAATGTTGTCTACTCCCGGGGCCTTGTTTCGACTCAGGTCTTTCAGTGCTCTGTCAAGCTCTTCACGCAGTATCTTATCTCCCATTTCGTCTTCATCTACATCTTCTTCCATTTCCATAATATTGTCCTCAAGTACATCGCCCTTGTATAAACCCTTTCTACCTTCCCTTCTTTGCTTAGAACTGGGTTGCCATCTGAGCCCTTGATATTCATACAAGTGGTTCTCTTCTCTCCAAAGGTCTCTTTAATTTTCCTGTAGGCAATATCTATCTTACCCCCAATGAGACAAGCCTCTACATCCTTACATTAGTCCTCTAGCCATCCCTGCTTAGCCATTTTGCACTTCCTGTCGATCTCATTTTTGAGACGTTTGTATTCCTTTTTGCCTGCTTCATTTACTGCATTTTTATATTTTCTCCTTTCATCAATTAAATTCAATATTTCTTCTGTTACCCAAGGATTTCTATTAGCCCTCGTCTTTTTACCTACTTGATCGTCTGCTGCCTTCACTACTTCATCCCTCAGAGCTACCCATTCTTCTTCTACTGTATTTCTTTCCCCCATTCCTGTCAGTTGTTCCCTTATGCTCTCCCTGAAACTCTCTACAACCTCTGATTCTTTCAGTTTATCCAGGTCCCATCTCCTTAAATTCCCACCTTTTTGCAGTTTCTTCAGTTTCAATCTGCAGTTCATAACCAATAGATTGTGGTCAGAATCCACATCTGCCCCTGGAAATGTCTTACAATTTAAAACCTGGTTCCTAAATCTCTGTCTTACCATTATATAATCTATCTGATACCTTTTAGTATCTCCAGGATTCTTCCACGTATACAACCTTCTTTTATGATTCTTGAACCAAGTGTTAGCTATGATTAAGTTATGCTCTGTGCAAAATTCTACAAGGCGGTTTCCTCTTTCATTTCTTCCCACCAATCCATATTCACCTACTATGTTTCCTTCTCTCCCTTTTCCTACTGACGAATTCCAGTCACCCATGACTATTAAATTTTCGTCTCCCTCCACTACCTGAATAATTTCTTTTATCTCGTCATACATTTCATCAATTTCTTCATCATCTGCAGAGCTAGTTGGCATATAAACTTGTACTACTGTTGTGGGCGTGGGCTTTGTGTCTATCTTGGCCACAATAATTCGTTCACTATGCTGTTTGTGGTAGCTAACCCGCACTCCTATTTTTTATTGATTATTAAACCTACTCCTGCATTACCCCTATTTGATTTTGTATTTACAACCCTGTAATCACCTGTCCAAAAGTCTTGTTCCTCCTGCCACCGAACTTCACGAATTCCCACTATATCTAACTTTAACCTATCCATTTCCCTTTTTAAATTTTCTAACCTACCTGCCCGATTAAGGGATCTGACATTCCACGCTCCGATCCGTAGAACGCCAGTTTTATTTCTCCTGATAATGACGTCCTCTTGAGTAGTCCCTGCCCGGAGATCCGAATGGGGGACTATTTTACCTCCGGAATGTTTTACCCAAGAAGACGCCATCATCATTTAATCATACAGTAAAGCTGCATGTCCTCGGGAAAAATTACGGCCGTAGTTTCCCCTTGCTTTCAGCCGTTCGCAGTACCAGCACAGTGAGTGTTAGAAACTGTAAAAACTAGGTCTTACTGTGATTTAGCGTTAGTTTATTTTCTACAGACCATGAGCTTATGTCATGAACTGCACTATTTGAAACTGAGCTAATGTTGCATACAACATCCTTTACTACCAAGCTGTATCAACAAATATAAATATTTTAGGGTTACCCATAATACAAGAAGGCATATCATTTATATAAATACAGGACAGGAATGGCCCCAACACTGATCCATGGGGCACCCCCCACTTAGCTGTACCCCACTCATACTCCACATCACAGCCATTCTCAACACTGTGAACCAATTAAGAGGTACTGCCAGTATTCCGTAATGGTCCAACTTCAGTAGAAATGTTTTGTGATCAACACAATCAAACGCCTTAGTAAAATCAAACAATATGCCTAGCGTTTTGTTTAAGCCATCCATACCTCGCAGAGAAAAGAGAATATAGCATTTTCAGTTGTTAAAGTACTTCTAAAGCCGAACTGTACATTTGATAACAAATTATGTGATATAAAATGATCAATTATCCTTACATACACAACCTTTTCAGTAACTTTAGCAAACACTGATGGCTCAGAAATAGGTCTCAAATTGTCTACATTATTTCTTTCTCCCTCCCCCCCCCTATACTACTCAGTACTTTAATCGTTCAGGAAACTGACCATTCCTAAAGGAAAATTACAAATATGGCTAAATACAGGGCTAATATGTGCAGCAAAGTACTTTAGTACTGTGATAGGCACTCCATCATATCCATGAGAGTCCTTAGACTTCAGTGATTTAATTATTGACTCAACCCCCCTTGTCTGTATCACAGAGGAGTATTTCAGACTTCAATCTCGGAAAGGCATTTGCCAAGAGAGTCATATGATTCCCTGTAGAAACTAATTTACCAGCAGTGTTCAGAAAATGATTGTTAAATACTGTACATATATCTGATTCCTCGGTAACAGAAATATTTTTACTACGAACTGACTTTATATTGTCAACCTTGTGCTGATGACCAGACACTTCTTTCACAATTGACAATACGTTTTAATTTTATCCTGTGCATTAGCTATTCTATTTGCGTAGCACATATTCTTTGCCTTAGTAATAACGTTTAAACCACCTTACAATACTGTTTGTAATGGGCTACTGTAGCTTGATTGTGACTACTTATAACATTTTGATATAATTCCCACTTTGTTCTACATTATATACTTATCCCACTAGTCAGCCACCCAGGCTGCCTTTTACTGTTAGTACCCCGTTCAGAACGTTCAAATGGAAATAATCTCCCAAAGAGCATGAGAAATATGGTAAGGAAAGCATGATATTTTTATCTATGTTATCGGCACTATTAACATCCTTTCACTCTTGTTCCATGACGAGTTTTAAAGAAGTCTATATTTCTGTTGGATTAACTTTCCCACATAGTTTGTAATTATATGTGACATATGTTTGAGTACAAAAGTCTTTTAGTGTTAGAATTTGTGCATTATGGTCTGAGAGGCCATTCACTCTTTTACTAACAGAATACCCATCTAGTAATCAAGAATGAATAAAAATATTGTCTATGGCTGTGCTACTGTTCCCCTGCACTCTAGTCGGAACAAGCACAGTCTGCATCAGATCATATGAATTTAGGAGATCTGTTGATTAAATTCGTGTTTTTAATTAAGTGTACCCTGCCACGCTTTACTGTGGCTCAGTCTGGTTAAATGGGAAAGGAAGAAAAGAGAAAGTACATGTGTATAATACCTATGGGAATTAGATGTAAGTCCTAATCTCCTTCTCCCCCCCCCCCCCTGTTTCTGTCCATATCCTTCTCCCCCTCTGATTCTCCATCTCCTCCTTCTTCCCCACCCATAATCTGTCCAAAATCTGCTCCCCTCTTTTCTGTCCCTCTCTTCGCCCCCTTCTATGCATCGCCTCCTGCCCATTCTCTGCGTCTATCTGCTCCTTTTGTACTCTCTATGTCTGTTTCCTCCGACACCATTACCCATCTCCTGTTCCGCTCCCCCCTTTCTCACCTTCAGCCTTATTTATTATCTCTGCAAATTCGTATTCTGTAGTAGTATTCTACTCACACACCTACAGTCCCAAAATACAACTTTCGTGTTTTCTGTGACAGCCGTCTGTGAGGAAGAAAACAAAGCAACACCTTGTTGTGTATACAATTTATGTTTATGTATAATGTGGAGACTAGGGGACCTATCCCCATGGCGGAAAATTCACAAAGTAATTAAAGACATTTGGACAAAAGGACTCATATCCAGTGACTGGAAACAAGCATTGATCCATCCTCTCCATAAAAAAGGAGATGAAGCAGACACCAACAACTACAGGGGTATATCCTTGTTACCAGTAACCTACAAAATACTGTCTAAAGCGCTCTTAAATAGAATAGAGGAACAAACAGGACCTAATATAGGAGATTATCAAGCAGGATTTAGAAAAGGTAGATCATATGCCGAACAGATTCTTAATTTAAAAACAATTTTGCGAGTGAGAGCTATACAAAGTAAAAATACAGTAGTTACTTTCGTAGACTTCATGAAGGCCTAGGATTCAGTTGACAGGCAAACACTATTCCAGATACTTTATGAATCAGGTTCTAAGCACTATGGGACTTAACATCTGAGGTCATCAGTCCCCTAGACTTAGAAACTACTGAAACCTAACTAGCCTAAGGACATCACACACATCCATGCCCGAGGCACGATTAGAACCTGCGACCGTAGCAGCAGCGCGGATCCGGGCAGAAGCGTCTATAACCGCTAGGCCACAGAGGCCGGCTATGAATCAGGGATAGACGAAAACACCAGACGACTTGTTGAACTAACGCTTGCAGATACAACTCTAAGGATTAAGTTTCAAGGTGAAATTTCTGAATAATTCAAAATCAAAATAGGAGTTCGACAAGGAGATGGATTGTCCCCAATTCTCTTTATCTTGGTTTTAGATAACATAATAAAAACATGGGAAAGTACATTAAAAAACAGAGGTACAATGGGTATAAGCAATAAGCATGGGCCAAGGTAATAACAAATTTGAAGTGAAATGTTTAGCCTTTGCAGATGATATGGAATTTATAACTGAAAACCGAACAGACTCAATAGTTATTCTTGATCTGTTACACGTGATTGCTGAAAAGACTGGGCTAAAAATATCCTATGAAAAAACCGAGTATATAGAACACAAACATAATACAGAAAAGTTTATGAAAACAAGTATGGAAAAATTAAAAGAGTTGATAAATTCAAATACCTGGGGGAGTGGATCCAAGCTAATTGACTGGATAACACAACAAACAAACAAAGAAAACTTTATGTAAACAAAGTATGGAAAAATTAAAAGCGTTGATAAATTCAAGTATCTGGGGGAGTGGATCCAAGCTAATGGACTGCATAACACAACAAACAAAGAAAGCATAAAACATTTACAATTTGCGTATAAATTAACACTAAACTACTGCAATAAGAAATCAATAGCCGTACAAGCGAAGATTAGACATTATAATTCAGTTATTAGGACACAAGCAACATATGGCTCAGAGTGCCTAACGTTGAATAAGAAAGGCGAATTAAGAGAACTAGAAAAAAGAGAGAGAAAAATACTAAGAAAAATTGTAGGTCCTGAGAAAAACAATGAAAATAGGTGGATTAAAAGGAGAAATGAAAATTTATACAAAAATAGAAGAACTAGAAAAAAGAGAGAGAAAAATGCTAAGAAAAATTCTAGGTCCTGAGAAAAACAATGAAAATACGTGGATTAAAAGGAGAAATGAAGATTTGTACAAAAATAAAGAAAAATCACAGATACAATGAGGAAGAGACGGCTAAAATGTTATGGGCATTTAAAAATAATAGAAGAAATACGGATTACAAATAAAATTTTTAATTACGTTAGTAATCTGAAAAAAACTGTAGTATGGACTGAAGCAGCAAAGAAAGACGCAAACAAAATTGGTGTTACAGAAGAAATAATAGGTGACAGGAATCACTTCAGGCTACTGATTAAAAACGCAAACTATGAAGAAGATGAGCCAAAACCCCGACCCAAGAAAGCGTGGACAGATGAGCAGAGACGAGCAGTTGGAGATAAAATGAAGTACTGGGAAGAAAGGAAGAAAGAAAATGAAACACCACAAGTGTTTAAGTTGTACGCGGTCCATAGCTGGCCAAATTCATAAATAAAAAAAAGTAATGAGGAAGAATATATGTGGAAGAAACAATTGGGTAATGGTATAAATACCCCTCTGTAATAGTTAAAACAAAATGTTTGAATTAAATAGGTAAAGTACGTTTAGGTAACTTTACCCCTTTATATATTAATTAGAGTATCTTGTAAAATTTTAAGTCAAACTGTCAAGATCGCATCGAGATTTTAGGTAACAACGCTTCTCTACAAATGCCATGGAATACACCCTAATATCGTGTCAGACCTCCTTATTCCCGGTGTAGTGCAGAAACATTACGCTGCGTGGACACAACAAGTCGTTGTAAGTCCCCTGCAGAAATAATGAGCCAAGGTGCCTCTATAGCCGCCATAATTCCGAATGTGTACCGGTGCAGGATTTTGTCCCATAAATATTCGATGGGCGTCATGTCAGGCAATCTGGGTGGCCAAATCATTCAGTCGAATTGTCCGGAATGTTCTTCAAACCAAACGCGAACAATTGCGGACTGGTGACATGGCGCACTGCCATCCATAAAAATTCAATCGTCTTTTGGGAACATGGATTTCATGAACGATTGCAAATGGTTTCCAAGCAGCCGAACATAATCATTTCCAGTCAATGATCGGTTTAGTTGGACCAAAGGACCCAGTCCCATACTAAGTAACCAAAGCCCACACCACTATGGAGCCATCACCAGCTTGCACAGTGCCTTGTTGACGATTTGGGTTGATGGCCTCGTGCGATCTGCGCCTCACTCGGACCGTATCATCAGCTCTTACCATCTGAATTCGGGACTCATCTGTCCAGGCCACGGTTTTCCAGTTGTCCAGGTTCCAACAGATATGGTCACGCGCTCAGGAGACGCGCTGCAGACGACGTCGTGCTGTTACCAAAGGCATTCGCCTCAGTCGTCTGCTGCCATGATCCATTAACGCAAAATTTCGCGTCTCTGTCCTAACGGATACGTTCGTCGTACGTCCCACATTGATTCCTGCGGCTATTTTGGGCAGTGTTGCTTATCTGTGAGCACTGACAACACTACGCAAAAACCGCAGCTCTCGGTCGTTTATGAAGGCCGTCGGCCACTGTGTTGTGTGTGGTGAGAGGTAATGCCTGGACTTTGGTATTCTCGGCACACTCTTGACACTGTGGATGTCGAGATATTGAACCCCCAAACGATTTCAGGTATGGAATGTCCCGTACCGCGTCAGAGTCTTGTTAGTTGCCATCGTGCGGCCACAATTACGTCGGAAAACAGTCCACACGAATCACCCGAGTACAAATGACAGCTCCGCCAGTACGTCGGCCTTTAATGCCTTGTGTGTGCGGCACTACCGCCATCTGTATATGTGCACATCTCCACCCCACGACGTTTGTTACCTCACTGCGTATATTTGTATAAATTACATACAATAAAAACACGTGTCCTACATTCGACCTTCGTGATGGCTGGGTGTTGTGTGCTGTCCTTAGGTTAGTTAGGTTTAAGTAGTTCTAAGTTCTAGGGGACTGATGACCACAGCAGTTGAGTCCCATAGTGCTCAGAGCCATTTGAGCCACATTCGACCAACCATTTAGCAGAATAACGTGTAAAATTTGAAGTTAATCGGTCAATTATTTGCTGATTTTTTTGTGATAATTTTTCCCTTTATCTGTTACACATATATTTAGATATTATACATTTGGGTCTGAATGTTCATAGAATTATTGTGTAAAAACTTAAGTAAATGTGTCAAGATTGCTTCGCAACTTTTGGTAAATGAATTTCTCCTTTGTATATTCCAAATATATTTATATATTATACGTATTAAAATATATAGCTTATGTCCGCTGGATGTCCATTAGAGTATCCTATAAAAATTCGAAGTAAATCAGTCGAGACCTTTTCGAGATTTTTGGCAACGTTTCCCCCTTGTATGTTACATATTTATGTATGGTATATATAGGTATATACACTACTGGCCATTAAAGTTGCCACACCAACAAGAAATGCAGATGATAAACGGTTATTCATTGGACGAACATATTTTACTAGAACTGACATGCGATTACATTTTCACGCAATTTGGTTTCATAGATCCTGAGAAATCAGTACCCAGAACAACCTCCTCTGCCCGTAATAACGGCCTTGATACGCCTGGGCATTGAGTCAAACAGAGCTTGGATGGCGTCTACAGGTACAGCTGCCCATGCAGCTTCAACACGATACCACACTTCATCAAGAGTAGTGACTGGCGTATTGTGACGAGCCAGTTGCTCGGCCAACATTGACCAGACGTTTTCAGTTGGTGAGAGATCTGGAGAATGTGCTGGCCAGGGCAGCAGTCGAACATTTTCTGTATCCAGAAAGGCCCGTATAGGACCTGCAACATGCGGTCGTGCATTGTCCTGCTGAAATGTAGGGTTTCGCAGGGACAGAATGAAGGTTAGAGCCACGGCTCGTAACACATCTGAAATGTAACGTCCAATGTTCAAAGTGCCGTCAATGCAAACAGGAGGTGACCGAGACGTGTAACCAATGGCATCCAATAGCATCACACCGGGTGATACGCCAGTATGGCGATGACGAATACACGCTTCCAATGTGCGTTCACCGCGATGTCCCCAAACGCGGAGGAGAGCATCATGATTCTGTAAACAGAACCCGGATTCATCTGAATGACGTTTTGCCATTCGTGCACCCAGGTTCGTCGTTGAGTACACCATCGGAGGCGTTCCTGTCTGTGATGCAGCGTCAAGGGTAACCGCAGCCATGGTCCTCGAACTGATAGTCCATGCTGCTGCAAACGTCGTCGAACTGTTCGTGCAGATGGTTTTTGTCTTGCAAACGTCCCCATCTGTTGACTCAGGGATCGAGACGTGGCTGCACGATCCGTTACAGCCATGCGGTTGACATGCCTGTCATCTCGACTGCCAGTGATACGAGGCCGTTGGGATCCAGCAAGGCGTTCCTTAACCCACCGATTCCAAATTCTGCTAACAGTCATTGGATCTCGACCAACGCAAGCAGCAATGTCGCGACACGATAAACCGCAATCGCGATAGGCTACAATCCGACCTTTATCAAAGTCGGAAACGTGATGGTACGCATTTCTCCTCCTTACACGAGGCATCACAACAACGTTTCACCAGGTAACGCCGGTGAACTGCTGTTTATGTATGAGAAATCGGTTGGAAACTTTCCTCATGTCAGCACGTTGTAGGTGTCGCCACCGGCGCCAACCTTGTGTGAATGCTATGAAAAGCTAATCATTTGCATATCACAGCATCTTCTTCCTGTCGGTTAAATTTCGAGTCTGTAGCACGTCATATTAGAGGTGTAGCAATTTTTATGGCCAGTAGTGTAGAACAAGCGCGTATTCGTATGTTACGTTACGTTCAAATTTCAATGCAATCGACCGACTACTTATCGAGTTTTTAGGGCTCAAACATACGGAGGCTGAATTTTTATATGTAATCATAAGTCTCATTTATCTACGGCAGTAAGTGACCACAAATTATTTGCAGGCACCCAAAAATCGGGCGCGACACTTTTGTATGGTGTCAGGAACTTTAGGACATGTAGGAGTCGAATGCCCAAAACAGAGTATACTACGTTCTCGATACGGTCATTTCTCTGAAATTACTTATTGGTTGTCGGATAGTGAAGCACCATTTGTCACAGTCAGATCTGAAGTACAATAAAGAGCAGCAACAATTAGTTTCGTAAAGATCAATGTCGAATCCGAAACCTCTGTAATGAAAAGTTCTGCGACAAACGTTTTCACATTGTTCAGCGAGTTCTTTCCTCCAGTTCGTCTGGGTAAAATCAGAATTATGTTACCTAAAATGATTCCATAAAAATTGGAGCTTAAAATTTCAGGTGAGCCAGATTATAGACATGTTTTTTAGGTACTAGGCTTCGAGTTTCAGAATTAGCATACAAACGTGAATGTATCACTGCACCTCGTAGAAAGAGAACATGAAACAGTATCTAAACTGATAGCGGTGACAATATTCAATTAAGAATTCCGTCTGTGGCTTATCTTATCCAAGGGGACGCGCAAATGGAAGAAACAAAAATCAAGGTTTAACGTTCTGTCGACGCGAAGGTCATCAGGGACAGAGCTTAAGCAGAAGGATAGGGAAATAATCACGTCAGGCGATTTAGGAAAATCATGCTGAACCTAAATCTTGGCGGATGGAGGGATAATTGAACTCCGCTCTTCAGAATACGAATATGCTGCATTAAAACTGCGTCGAGATTGTTATAGGTGGTTTGTTACACCGGCACCAGTTGCTTTGATGTAAACACACGTGCAACATCTATTTTATTTTTAGAATCAATCACATTAAATTCGCGGCATATGTGACAGGGAGTTCACATGTAACTTGGAATGGTAAGGTGGTAGAACATGAGAAAGCACAATTCTTAACCGTGACATTTGCAGAAACAATTTCACTAACGTAACTTAGCTTGACCTTATCCAAAATAACAAAATTTCTCAACACAGACTTTGTTAAAACAATATTTTCCTTGAAAACAAATCTCACCATTTACTAAATGAACACACCAAAATTTGTTCAGTTCATTTGTTAGACAATATTTGTAAAATTAGTAAGCAATGAAGGGCTTAGGATGACTGGCTCAATTAATTAAATAACTGCCACTGCAGACGATTCATAATTAAAGAAATATAATACCGTTAATACTTTAATAAAACTGTCTTTTCCGTCCGATGTAGCCGAGCGGTTCTAGGCGCTTCAGCCCGGAACTGCGCTGCTGCTACATTCGCAGGTTCGAATCCTGCGTCGGGCAGGATTCCCTGAATTATCACGATTACTTAAGGAAAAGAAACATGTCCTTAGGTTAGTTATGTTTAAGTAGTTCTCAGTCTAGGGGACTGATTACCTCAGATAAGTCCCATAGTGCTTAGAGCCATTGAACCATCTTTGAAAACAGTCTTTGACACAAGCGTTAAACGAGGCACCATGATAATACGTTGCTTGTCTACAATTCAATTGGAGCCTTGGAATAACAGTCTTTACATTAATCAGGGTACCAACTCATGCAAACCTATAATAGAGCGAAACACAATTAAAAAGGATATTTAAGACTTTAAGACGCCAACTACTAACATTTGGCTGGAAAAAGCATTTTTTTTTGGGGGGGGGGGGATCGGTGTGCGAATTATACTTCGTTAAAGAAAGCGTAACACGGCAGATATACTCTAAAAACGCTAGAAGATAGCAGGAGAATACGAACAAAAGTTAGTTCAGGTTAAGTGCCGTTAAAACTACTTTCAGCTTTCTCATTCCCTGAATTATCACTATTACTTAAGGGAAAAACAAATGGTTACTGAAGGCCCACAGCTGAGGTAATAAGTCAAAAGCGTTAAAGACAATACTCAACCACTTGAATCCGACTCAGAAGTGGATAAGACGTAATGTCGTAAAATGTCATCACTCACATAAACTTTAAATAATGTTGATAGTCATGGACTGTGCGGCTGGTCCCGGCGGAGGTTCGAGTCCTCCCTCGGGCATGGGTGTGTGTGTTTGTCCTTAGGATAATTTAGATTAAGTAGTGTGTAAGCTTAAGGACTGATGACCTTAGCAGTTAAGTTCACACATATTTTAAAAAACAATGTCGATAAACAAGTAATTAAGATATTAACCAAGGCAAGCAAGGAAGCAGTGCCAATAAGTGGTTGAGGTCCGAAGCGACGACAGCAACAAGTTTCCTCTGTGATCGTCCTGGAGTAGTGGATTCACAGCCTTGGAAATAATGCGCAAGGTAACTTCCTTCTCAATGCGCTTCACGAATTTAACAGTTAGGCCTGGACTGCAGGAAACCCACGAGAGGTGGAAACGTGCCAGGAAGATCTTTCTGGCTCGGCCACGACTTAGAGTAATGTGGCTCTGTACCACGCCTAGCCTATCACCGGTGATGTCACAACCCACTCCAGCACACGACTCAGACGGCGACCTCGCGCGATCCGCTTCAGTCGGCGCAGCGCCGGCTGCCACCGGGGGGCGCAGAACGTAAACACTTTTCTCTAGTTAAGATAATATACGCTGATACATACTATCGATTGCGTACATTCGCAGCGGGAAATATGGTCATTATGTATTCTATGTTCAGCGTCCTTGGTAAATGGAACGCTTATCTCTTATTATTGCAGGTGCGTGACTTTACGTTGAAAGGCGAAATTATTTCTGGGTAATATATACTGATTACACAGCCACATCTGCAATGCAGGCAAAAGCAGGACCATGTTCTCAGTGCAATCATTTCAAACTTAGTCCGTCAGAGGATAATAGGCACAGTGACTATAGACTCACAAATAACGCCAAATAACTCGAATAAATAACCAAATATAACAGAAAAAAAATTTTGTCTTTCAAGATGTTTCGAACTGTTACGATAAATTCACCATGCTTCCCAGCCCTTCCCGTTCACTATTACACTATCAGTGATATGTCAAACCGATTGCTTGCAATTATACCTACATAAAATTTATGTATATGTCTAATAACTGTCACTCTACGCCTTTTTTTATTCAAAATGTAGGCTTACTTGCGTTTCTTAATATGATTACCGTACATGAACAGAGAAACGTATGTTATAAATAAAGTGTAATTTAACTGAATGATTTTCACATATTTATTACTTTGAATGTGAATAGTATGCGTTGTTTTATTGTTTGGTTAGTGCTTATAAAGCAGATGTTACGCCATTTCGGAATAGGACAGTCAGCTAGAAACTAAGCATTATTTTCGAATATCTTAAGCTACATGCTATTGCTTGCCATAAAGATTTGGTTCAAATGGGTCAAATGGCTCTGAGCACTGTGGGACTTAACATCTATGGTCATCAGTCCCCTAGAACTTAGAACTACTTAAACCTAACTAACCTAAGGATATCACACACATCCATGCCCGAGGCAGGATTCGAACCTGCGACCGTAGCAGTCGCGCGGTTCCGGACTGAAGGGCACAGGTCATCCCCGTTTTCAAGAAGGGACGTCGAACAGATGTGCAGAACTATAGACCTATATCTCTAACGTCGGTCAGTTGTAGAATTTTGGAACACGTATTATGATCGAGTATAATGACTTTTCTGGAGACTAGAAATCTATGTAGGAATCAGCATGGGTTTCGAACAAGACGATCGTTTGAAACCTAGCTCGCGCTATTCGTCCACGAGACTCAGAGGGCCGTAGATACGGGTTCCCAGGTAGATTCCGTGTTTCTTGACTTCCGCAAGGCGTTCGATACAGTTCCCCACAGTCGTTTAATGAACAAAGTAAGAGCATATGGAGTATCAGACCAATTGTGTGATTGGATTGAAGAGTTCCTAGGTAACAGAACGTAGCATGTCATTCTCAATGGAGAGAAGTCTTCCGAAGTAAGAGTAATTTCAGGTGTGCCGCAGGGGAGTGTCGTAGGACCGTTGCTATTCACAATATACATAAATGACCTTGTGGATAACATCGGAATTCACTGAGGCTTTTTGTGGATGATGCTATGGTATATCGAGAGGTTGTAACAATGGAAAATTGTACTGAAATGCAGGAGGATCTTCAGCGAATTGACGCGTGGTGCAGGGAATGGCAATTGAATATCAATGTACACAAGTGTAATGTGCTGCGAATACATAGAAAGAAAGATCCCTTATCATTTAGCTACAATATAGCAGGTCAGCAACTGGAAGCAGTTAATTCCATAAATTATCTGGGAGTACGCATTAGGAGTGATTTAAAATGGAATGATCATATAAAGTTGATCGTCGGTAGAGCACATGCCAGACTGAGATTCATTGGAAGAATCCTAAGGAAATGCAATCCGAAAACAAAGGAAATAGGTTACAGTACACTTGTTCGCCCACTGCTTGAATACTGCTCAGCAGTGTGGGATCCGTGCCAGATAGGGTTGATAGAAGAGATAGAGAAGATCCAACGGAGAGCAGCGCGCTTCGTTACAGGATCATTTAGTAATCGCGAAAGCGTTACGGAGATGATAGATAAAAACCAGTGGAAGACTCTGCAGGAGAGACGCTCAGTAGCTCGGTACTGGCTTTTGTTGAAGTTTCGAGAACATACCTTCACCGAGGAGTGAAGCAGTATATTGCTCCCTCCTACGTATATCTCGCGACCATGAGGATAAAATCAGAGAGATTAGAGCCCACACAGAGGCATACCGACAATCATTCTTTCCACGAACAATACGAGACTGGAATCGAACGGAGAACTGAAAGAGGTACTCAAGGTACCCTCCGCCACACACCGTCAGGTGGCATGCGGAGTATGGATGTAGATGTAGAAGTGTTTGATTAGATCTGTCGATCACGCGTCTCGTGTAACGTCGGCCTCTAGAGTTTGTTGAACATCTCTGTAATTCTTCCGCACTGGCTAAATGAACTCGTGACGAAACGCGCCGCTCTTCGTTGGATCTTCTATATCCCTTTATCAGTCATACTTAATAACGGTCCCAGATTGATCAACAATACTCAAGAATTGGTCGATCAAGCGCCTTATAAGCCATATTCTTCGTGAATGAATTCCATTTCCTAAGATTCTACCTGTGAATCTCAGGTTGAAATCTGCTTTTCCTACTATTTGTTTTATTGCTCATTTCATTTAAGGTCGCTCTGGATAGTTGGTCTTTGATATTTTACGCAATTTTTCCATTTGCACGGAATTGTAAAATAGTGGATTTCTTTCCTATACACCGAAGGAAGTGGAGCAATGGTTATCACACTGGACTCGCATTCGGGAGGACAACAGTTCAGTCCGGCGTCCGGCCATCCTGATTTATGTTTTCAGTGACTTCCCTAAATCGGCTTAGGCAAATGCCGGGATGGGTTGAAATGTCCCCTTAGAACAATTATACATGACTGTCCTTGGACTGATACACAATATTTTTTGCGCAACGCAATCTGACTTTCAAAAATCCCTACAAAAAAATGGCCCTGACTAACATAACCTATGCGTTTCACAAATCGCTTACCTCACAAAAATCTTGGTTACTCGAACTACTGCAATACAGCAAGCGCCACTACTGCCAGCTAAATAAAAGATTCAAACTATGGAAGGCACTAACTACTGATAGGGATAGTTAGCAAATGAAAGATATTAATAGAGAACAAACAATGTATTTACCTTAATATCATCAAAATTCATAATATATATAGGAGTTCATAACATCCATTCTTACAAATATCAAAACTCCGCCATTTCTCTCTCCACATCCACCACTGCTGGCGGCTCACTTCCAACTGCGCAACGCTACGCGCTGTTCACATGCAGCTGCCGCTGCCCAACACTACAATGGCAGACAACAATGCAAACTAGCCACAGGCTGCACACAGCACAGCCAGTGATTTTCATACAGAGGTGGCGTCACCAATACAAAAACCTAAACAGCCTACTTACAGGGTCCTTTGAAAGGGCACGGCCGATTTCCTTCGCTATCCTTCCCACATCCGATGGGACCGATGACCTCGCTGTTTTGCCCCAAATCAACCGCCCAGTCAACCTTTCCTATATATTCGCACGTTCCAACATTGCAGGAGTCACAGATCTGTACGCCCGGCCGGCACGCCGGCGATCGGACAGGTTTCCGAGACCTTGTCGCGACGAAGACAGACGCGTCGCCCAAAGATTCATTGTATTTTAGTTAAGTGTCTGGTCTCCGCAGACAATCTGCTAAGTACCTAAGTATATGTGCGATGCTTTGTTTTTCCGCCAATGCAAAGTCAATGACAGCTCTCTGGGGCGCACCTCCGTTACAGTCGCCATTTTAAACCCTGCGTAGTGTGTCGCCACCTATCGGAACTTTTGAAAGTATAGTCGCTGAAGCAGGACTATTCGACGATGTCCCACAATAAATTCCGCATTTTTTCAACCGAAAGTGGCCGAGAAAAGATATGTTGCAGTACTTATTGAACGCCGCTCGTTATAATTGATCATAAAGTGATTTAACAAATAAATACTTGTAAGTACATGAGATGTCATATTACATACAGTTATCAAGAATTGAAACTGCTAGAATTTCAGTAGTTGGTAAAAACTGTAAATTGAATTCTCCTCCCCCCCCCCTCACCGAGTCCTTTTTCATTCCCCTCCTTCTCGTGTCTGACCAGCCCTCCCCACTCTAAAGTGTCCTCGTCCTCCCCCCTCCCCCCTCCACCCCATACTTTATTTTTCCTCTCCTTCCTCCCTTTTCTTTCTCATCATCTGTCGAGGTTCCCTCGTATGCCCTCGGCTTTGGTGTGTCATATTTGTGGTGTCACCGCTAGACACCACACTTGCTAGGTGGTAGCTTAAATCGGCCGCGGTCCATTAGTACATGTCGGACCCGCGTGTCGCCACTGTGTGATCGCAGACCGAGCGCCACCACACGGCAGGTCTAGAGAGACGTACGGGCACTCGCCCCAGTTGTACGACGACGTTGCTAGCGACTACACTGACGAAGCCTTTTCTCTCATTTGCCGAGAGACAGAATAGCCTTCAGCTAAGTTAATGGCTACAACCTAGCAAGGCGCCATTTGTACCATTGCATGTATCTCAAGATAGTCACTTGTATCATCAAGAATGCTGTATACCAAAGGACCATATAAAAGTTAAGTGTTCTAGTAGCTACGTTCTTTTCTTTATCACATTCATAACTTATTCTGTTCCAGACTTCACGCCAGACGGCGTGAGTTGACGCGTGCCCTTTCGGCTACTTCACTGTGGACTGGCTGCCTTGTCAGTCCACAACAATATTTGTGCCAACTTTTTAATGCAGTGTTCAAGTGAGTCTTCAGTGTTGTGCGTCTTTCCAAAGTGTTGCGAACAGAAATCATGCTGTCGGTGGGTGTGATTTTTATATCTCTTGACAGAAACCAGAATGTCGCCGTTTTTTTAATTGTCTACCATTTTACCTGTCTGCTTCCTGTGTATTTTATTAGTATCACCAACCCTTTGTTTTATGTTTTAAGTTCCACAATTTTCCACCATTTTACTATTTAAGTCACCGATTTTATCGTCTGCTTTTATTATTTATTATATTCATTTTTTTTAAACAAATTCTGTAGGCTGAAGAGCGGCGTACTATGCTGCTGGCAGCCCGCCCCCTTCGTGAGGAATCGAAACTCAATAAAGGAAAAAAATGTAAATCGAGATCTCCTCCAAACAGTTAGGAAATAAACAGAACTAAAATTTTATGATGTGATGGAACTACCGTTTACAGCGGATGGGTCAGTGACTTTTCCTCTAACCGCCAATCAGTGGAAGAGGACAGAAGCAGCAGAGGTGGATTCCTAAGACCATTAGCAGGTTACAAATTCATAGACCGAAAAACAATAGTAATATTAAAAAATGAACTGGGCGTCCAAAGGACACTTCAGAAAATGGAGTACAGAAAGTCATACCACGAACTCATTCAAAGGATATCAGATGGACAAGCACCCAATTTAATACAGAAATATACATCTCAAGGGAAAATAAATATTTGGGGTCCTAAGAAAAGTTAGAATGATCAGTTGCATTCATTTGAAACTGCCACATCCAAGGGTGCTTAACCAAAACTAAAATTTGCTTTGTGACGAGACATCGCAGACCGTGGGTGTCTAATACCGAAATACCCAAAAAAATATCCATGTACAGTCTCCGAAATTTTGTCGCTGGAGTTTGCCTTCACCCTACATTCTCCCTTTCCTTTATTACAGTAAATCGTCATTGACTTTTTAGAATAAGATGTATTGAAAGTTTCATCAATAGCGATGTAACAACAAAAGGCAAGCTGCATGTCAAACAACGCTTTCAGTTTTGCTACAACTTTGCTTTAACTCGTGCAACTACTATTTGAAAACTTTTTGCAAAAAACTTAAGGTGCGGCATGAAGTCGCACAGGAGGCTTAGGTCCATGACGTAACTTGAGGAGACTTTCACCACTGCTGAATACATCAGTCACTTGCTGTTCAAAAATTATTATTTACAGACCCGTTTACAGCGCAGTCCATCATCAGAACATCTTGCAAGGAAAAATGGAAAGCCATAAACACAAGCGTAAATGACGAAAGTCAGTTAGAGTAAATTTAGTAAAGTTGTTACGAAGAATTCTTGAAGTGGAAACATACCAAAAGGAAAAGTCTGCATACAGAGTATGGAGACACATGCATCACCCGTCAGAATCAGACTGATGTAAGGACGACGCTACAAAAAGTAACTAACAGAACTTGCCACCAGGTGGTGTGAATGCACTACGAACAGTGGCGCTATATTGAGGCCACAAAAATCTCTAGATACTGAAATCAAAAAGTGCAAAGCAAGAATAAAGACCTGAGTAAAGACCTAAATATGAACCTGTTGTTGTTGTTGTTGTTGTCTTTAGTCCTGAGACTGGTTTGATGCAGCTCTCCATGCTACTCTATCCTGTGCAAGCTTCTTCATCTCCCAGTACCTACTGCAACCTACATCCTTCTGAATCTATATGAACCTAAAAACATAAAAATAAGATTATGTACAACAGTGTACAAAGCGTACAAGATTCGATTAATTAGAGGCTCTAGAAAACCTAGCTAACAAGAACTGCCGCCAAGTTGCGAGACTGAATTGGTACAGTGACGCTGTACGCGACCACATCAGTAAATGAACGAATTGATAATGAAATTAAAATAAAAGAGAAGTAGGGAAGGACACCTAACGCTGTACGTAAATACACATAACGAAAACTATAGTTTAACAACAGTACATAAATCATACAAGATACAATAGGAACCGGTGAGGAAAGGGAAGAAAGAATACAGGGAAGACAAAGAAGGGAAAGAAGAAAAGCCATAAAATTACAGAGCACTCACAGTGCAATATTCATACAAAAAACCAAACATAAAGCAAAATGATTAATCTAAGTGACAATTTACAGCCTCAAGAAATTGGTCAGTAGATAGGGAAAACTGGGACGAAGAGAGACATCTTTATTGTGCACACCGATTGAATATTAAAAACATAGGTCAATTTTATAGTAATCAGTGGCTTAAAAGCCAGTGTATGCATTTACAATTCATGCAGCACATCGTTACAATTCAAAGTGCAAGTGGTGGTGGTTAGTGTTTAACGTCTCGTCGACAACGAGGCATTAGAGACGGAGCGCAAGCTCGGGTTAGGGAAGGATTGGGAAGGAAATCGGCCGTGCCCTTTCAAAGGAACCATCCCGGCATTTGCCTGAAACGATTTAGGGAAATCACGGAAAACCTAAATCAGGATGGCCGGAGACGGGATTGAACCGTCGTCCTCCCGAATGCGAGTCCAGTGTGCTAACCACTGCGCCACCTCGCTCGGTCAAAGTGCAAGTACAATAAAGTACATGAGAGCAATGACGAAGAAGTTAAAAGAGGCCAAATGACTCTAAAACATTCCTATGCAAGGCGTCGCGCTGAGGACTGTAGGATCCGCAAGGAACAGTTAACAATGTGACAGTAAGGTGCTGGAACAGTAACGTGAGTAAAGCTAACAAAGTTGTAAGATCAATAAAGAAACTTTCAACAACTAAAAGTATTTCTTTAGAAATAAGTAACTTTTTAAAAAACCTAAATATTATTCGCTTAAAAAATGACATTGTAATAAAAAGCACAACACCTGATATTTATCGGAATGGCAAAACAAAAATCCCTTCTGTATAAAGCAAGCACATCTGTATTTTAGAGTCTGAGCTGAACCAAGCAAGTGTTTGATGTATGGTCTACACTCAAGTCGCTAACGTTGCCTTTCTTATTCAGCTCCCTTCTATCAGCGCTGTGAGTCTTAGTTAACCTTTTTTTTTTTGTTTTTTTTTTTTTGCTTTGGGGCGTTTTAAAATTTTTATACTTTTAAACAATTTAAGCAATTGCCGTAGTTAATTTTTGTTTGCTACCTACAAGTGTTTTAATTTCAATAGCGGCTATTTTAGACCTGCATTAAAAGTTTCTTGCGATCGACTTTTAAAACTGTAAGAAATGCTTGGGATTTATGCTTTTGATGCATTGTCTTTTAAATGTACATTTTCTTAAATGTTTCTGAATTTTCCATCCTTTGATTTTTAAAGTGTTACACATGACAAAAATTCTAATGATTGTAGTCTTAAACACATCCGGCGCAAGTTAAAAATAAAAATAATAATAATAAAAGATCCAAGTTCCCTGCCATTTCAAAATCAGGGCTAATGGAAGGTAATGTTGCAATGAACTTAGGCTGTGGGGAGCATATATATATATATATATATATATATATATATATATATATATATATATATATGTGTGTGTGTGTGTGTGTGTGTGTGTGTCGTTTCAATCCGGAACCGCGCTGCTGCTACGGCCGCAGGTTCGAATCCTGCCTCGGGCATGGATGTGTGTGATGTCCTTAAGTTAGGTTTAAGTAGTTCTAAGTCTAGGGGACTAATGACCTCAGATGTTAAGTCCCATAGTGCTTAGAGCCATTTGAACCATTTGGTTTCCTTCCACTACTGCTTTTTGTCTGCTCCTTATTACATATTGGCAAGAAAACGTTTCCAAGGAAAGAACTTCGACCAAAAAGTGACTAATTACGTTTCTTAGTAGGCCAGTTCTTGAACACGGCAGGGCACTTACAAGTGTCTTCAGAGAGCAGTTGATGTCGACAGTTTGATCAAAGACGCCTAGTTGATGTACACGCTCCGATCCTCCTGAATGCTGGTGCATAAACAGGGTGCCCGGAGTGCGCCAGCCCCTGCTCCTGCATCTGCTGCCTTCCGTCCACTTGCTGCTGGCTGCGGTGTGTGCAGGGATTCCCCGCAGGAGGCTGCTCCGCTCTCTCCACGAAGGTCGCGACCTCTGCGCTGCGCCGCAGCTACGTAGCGATGCGATCATACCCACTGGACTTCCGTTGCAGAGAAAGTGGAAGTGAACCGCAACCCCGGCTTGGCTTTCTTCCGGTCCACGCTGTGCCGCACCTCAGGAGACCAGCTGTGTTTGAAACCTCGAGGAGGAGGGTACGGAGGAAGTAGATGTACGGGCTGAGGGAAAACTTACCAGCTAGTTTCGGCCTCAGTTGATCTGCCATACGTGTCCACAATTAATAAAATATTCCGGGCTATTATGACATGGTCGAAGGGATTTCACTTTAAGACCCGACGTTTCGTCCTCATCTGCAGAGGACATTTTCAAAGGGGATCGTAGCATTGTTGAATGTCCGATTAGCACCCTGGCTCGCTAATGACTACAGCGAACTTCCGCTTCCGCTCAGTGTCGTGACGTCACATGTTTTGAATTCTCGAGCGAAACTGACCGTTGTCCACTGCCGTCGTCCACTGTTACTGTCATAAATTCCAGCTTTTTCCAGCGGTTGGCGAGCATTCTTGGCAGATTTTAGGTGAGCTTATATATTCCGTGTGGCTGTGTAAATTACCGCGATGTTCCGCTTCCTGAAGATTTTTCCTGAGCGGTCAGTCACGTCCTTAATGGACGGCTGGAAAACTATCGATTTCACCGGTGCTTGAGTTGTTGTTGTTGTGGTCTTCAGTCCTGAGACTGGTTTGATGCAGCTCTCCATGCTACTCTATCCTGTGCAAGCTTCTTCATCTCCCAGTACTTACTGCAACCTTCGTCCTTCTGAATCTGCTTAGTGTATTCATCACTTGGTCTCCCTCTATGATTTTTACCTTCCACAATGCCCTCCAATGCTAAATTTGTGATCCCTTGATGCCTCCTACCAACCGGTCCCTTCTTCTTGTCAAGTTGTGCCACAAACTCCTCCCCAATTCTATTCAATATCTCCTCATTAGTTATGTGATCTACCCATCTAATTTTCAGCATTCTTCTGTAGCACCACAGTTCGAAAGCTTGGCCGACCGGTGTGGCCGTGCGGTTCTAGGCGCTTCAGTCTGGAACCGCGTGACCGCTACGGTCGCTGGTTCGAATCCTGCCTCGGGCATGTATGTGTGTGATGTCCTTAGGTTAGTTAGGTTTAGGTTGTTCTAAGTTCTAGGGGACTGATGACCACAGATGTTAAGTTCCATAGTGCTCAGAGCCATTTGAACCATTTCGAAAGCTTCTATTCTCTTCTTGTCCAAACTATTTATCGTCCATGTTTCACTTCCATACATGACTACACTCGATACAAATACTTTCGGAAACGACTTCCTGACACTTAAATCTATTCTCGATGTTAACAAATTTCTCTTCTTCAGAAACGCTTTTCTTGCCATTGCCAGTCTACATTTTATATCCTCTCTACTTCGACCATCATCAGTTATTTTGCTCCCCAAATAGCAAAACTCCTTTACTACTTTAAGTGTCTCATTTCCTAATTCCCTCAGCATCACCCGACTTAATTCGACTACATTCCATTATCCTCGTTTTGCTTTTGTTGATGTTCATCTTATATCCTCCTTTCAAGACACAGTCCATTCCGTTCAACTGCTCTTCCAAGTCCTTTGCTGTCTCTGACAGAATTACAATGTCATCGGCGAACCTCAAAGTCTTGAGCATCACTATGCGCTGGACTTAATGCTCTTTTCACCTCAGCGAACGAATAACCATTCTTGAGCAATGCATTGGTGAGATGATTTAATTCTGCATCAAGCAGCTCTGGTTCTCAGATTTGTCTTGCTCTGTCCGTCAATGCTTTTATGATGCCTTTCTTTTGTTGTGGGTGGTGGTTCGAATCCCGTTGTAGATAACTGTGGCGGTATATCGAGAGGTTGTAACAATGGAAAATTTTACTGAAATGCAGGAAGATCTGCAGCGAATTGACGCATGGTGCAGGGAATGGCAATTGAATCTCAATGTAGACAAGTGTAATGTGCTGCGAATACATAGAAAGAAAGATCCCTTATCATTTAGCTACAATATAGCAGGTCAGCAACTGGAAGCAGTTAATTCCATAAATTATCTGGGAGTACGCATTAGGAGTGATTTAAAATGGAATGATCATATAAAGTCGATCGTCGGTAAAGCACATGCCAGACTGAGATTCATTGGAAGAATCCTAAGGAAATGCAATCCGAAAACAAAGGAAATAGGTTACAGTACACTTGTTCGCCCACTGCTTGAATACTGCTCAGCAGTGTGGGATCCGTACGAGATAGGGTCGATAGAAGAGATAGAGAAGATCCAACGGAGAGCAGCGCGCTTCGTTACAGCATCATTTAGTAATCGCGAAAGCGTTACGGAGATGATAGATAAACTCCAGTGGAAGACTCTGCAGGAGAGATGCTCAGTAGCTCGGTACGGGCTTTCGTTGAAGTTTCGAGAACACACCTACACCGAGGAGTCAAGCAGTATATTGTTCCCTCCTACGTATATCTCGCGAAGAGACCATGAGGATAAAATCCGAGATTAGAGCCCACACATAGGCATACCGACAGTCCTTTCCACGAACGATACGAGACTGGAATAGAAGGGAGAAACGATAGAGGTAGTCAACGTACCCTCCGCCACACACCGTCAGGTGGCATGCGGAGTATGGCTGTAGATGCAGATGTAGATGTAGAACTGTCAGTGTGTACGCGGGTACTACAAAAAGAACTGTTATAAAGCGCTCGAAAAGCACCAGGGCAATTGCAGAAGATGGGAGATTGACAGATCAGCTGTTGCGGAACGTGGTTTACAGCCAGGAGACCACTACCTTCAATTTTTAGGGCTTAAGTATTGGCAGCTACAAGCGTATACCACGAAAGCCCATACGGAGAGACAATAGGGTTTGTGAAACACCCCAGGAATTTTAATAGGAAGGAGGATGGCGTGAAAGTGAATGAAATTTGGATTCCAGTGCTGCGGAAGATGTGTACTAGTCTTCGACCATCGGATGATAGTAACAGCGGAAGACGGCAGTCGACAACGGCCAGTTGCTCTCTCGTATTCAAAACATGTGACGTCACGCCACTGCGCGGAAGCGAAATTTTGCTGTAGTCACAAGCGAGCCAGGGTGTGAATCGGACATTCGACAAAGCTACGATTGCCCTTCAAAATATCCTCCGCAGATGGTGGCGAAACGTCGGGTTTAAAGTGAAATCCCTTCGACCACGGCATAATAACCTGGAACATTTTATTAACTGTGACCAAAAAAATTCCGGCCGTGTAAGTTTACATTTTATAACGGTTTTGATTGCAGAAATCACTGTCAAGAATCATCTGGGACCATGCAAACTGGATATTGCCCTACATATGATATTATTGTCTGTGAGTGGCTAGAATACATTATTACAAAAGAAAGAAAATTCCGCACCCAGTTGTTAATAAGATACGATATTAGTATTTTCTTATACCTGTCAAGATCGTTTGGAATCACATAAAGTAGGAATCAGTGAGGATGATCTCAGAGAACTGAGAATGTTGTCTATGATTGTTTGGAATACAATAGCTCAACATTGATTAAGAATAATGGTAGTTCCGCTGCGTACCCATCCACGTTTCAAAATCGTAAAGAGATTGGTATAGGCGTGCGTTTGTCAGTAATCTTTAGGATCATATAAACTGGCGAATATAGACAAGGGACAGAATGCTGTCTGCAATGCCTTGGTATAAAAATGCTCATCATTAGGAGAATATGGAAGCTCCCGTTGTGATTACCCATCACGTCAACTAGGTACCCGACTGGAATCGGTGTGTACTTTTAAAGTATAGGAACTAATTGGTGATTCACTTCAGTACAAGAGAAAATCAAAGTAACAGACCCTCAACATCATACGCCGGAATCCATGGCATGGATAACACGGAAGATTGTCAGATCATAGTAAATGGTATTTAGAGTCTTCGTGACGTGTGGGTTCAAGTATAACAATATGACTTTTCCCATATTCACGATTATTTATCTAATGCTTAACAGTCAGAGGTATGAGTTTAAAATTATAGTGTATGTAAACGTAATTTTGTGACTCTTGTCCCAGTAGGTTTTCTTTCCGGCACTTTTCGATTCGCACCGTAACCACTGACTGGAATCCAATAGCTCCTCTGCCTGTCCCGCTTTCGGTTCGTCAGCTGTGTTTCACGCGCTGCTATCTGGTGGCTCTGTCGATGTCCGGAGTAGTCACGAGGTATGAAGTGCCGCAGGGGAGGCTCTCTATAACAAGGTGTCGTTCGCATATAGACTGTGTGTAAGTACTATGGACATGTACTCACAGAAATCAGAAAGTTGATCTGTGTCTTACAATTGTTGTTGTTGTGGTCTTCAGTCCTGAGACTGGTTTGATGCAGCTCTCCATGCTACTCTATCCTGTGCAAGCTTCTTCATCTCCCAGTACCTACTGCAACCTACATCCTTCTGAATCTGCTTAGTGTATTGATCTCTTGGTCTCCCTCTACGATTTTTACCCTCCACGCTGCCCTCCAATACTAAATTGGTGATCCCTTGATGCCTCAGAACATGTCCTACCAACCGATCCCTTCTTCTGGTCAAGTTGTGCCACAAACTCCTCTTCTCCCCAATCCTATTCAGTACCTCCTCATTAGTTATGTGATCTACCCATCTAATCTTCAGCATTCTTCTGTAGCACCACATTTCGAAAGCTTCTATTCTCTTCTTGTCCAAACTATTTATCGTCCATGTTTCACTTCCATACATGGCTACACTCCATACAAATACTTTCAGAAACGACTTCCTGACACTTAAATCTATACTCGATGTTAACAAATTTCTCTTCTTCAGAAACGCTTTCCTTGCCATTGCCAGTCTACATTTTATATCCTCTCTACTTCGACCATCATCAGTTATTTTGCTCCCCAAATAGCAAAACTCCTTTACTACTTTAAGTGTCTCATTTCCTAATCTAATACCTTCAACATCACCCGACTTAATTCGACTACATTCCATTATCCTCGTTTTGCTTTTGTTGATGTTCATCTTACACCCTCCTTTCAAGACACTGTCCATTCCGTTCAACTGCTCTTCCAAGTCCTTTGCTGTCTCTGACAGAATTACAATGTCATCGGCGAACCTCAAAGTTTTTATTTCTTCTCCATGGATTTTAATACCTACTCCGAATTTTTCTTTTGTTTCCTTTACTGCTTGCTCAATATACAGATTGAATAACATCGGGGAGAGGCTACAACCCTGTCTTACTCCCTTCCCAACCACTGCTTCCCTTTCATGCCCCTCGACTCTTATAACTGCCATCTGGTTTCTGTACAAATTGTAAATAGCCTTTCGCTCCCTGTATTTTACCCCTGCCACCTGTCTTACAAGAACTACACAAAAGTCTAGTGGAAACTGATTTATTTAGCGAATAATGTGAACACTGATAAACTGTGATCAAGAAACCTTATGAACACTCATGTAGTGTCGAAAGTAACAGCAACGCTATGGACGTTAAGTTCTGTTGCCAATATTAGCAGTTAAAAGGAACTCGTGACCTCTAATAATCCGATTCGAAGCGACTTTGCGGGTAAAATATTATGTGACTCAACTGTAGAGCCAGCCGCGCCGCACAAAAAGCAATGCAACGTTGGCTTCGCAGCGCGTCGCGAGAGAGAAAGTGTAATCACATTCTCGGAGTATACACAAAGCACGCTACGGACACGTGTGTGATTAACAGTGCCGTGTTTGAAATATACACATTATGATGAATTCCTAAATGAATCACTACTTTGTGTTGAACAGTGTCAAGATACAGGACACACTCAAAAAAAAAAAAAGAGAAAAAAAACTAAATTAATTCCTTCTGTGTGAATGCGAGTGATATGGACACTAACAAATTTTCTCCACAGGATGGTAAGAGTGTTTATCTTGTCACTGACACAAGTATTTTGACATTTCATGTACCCGTCTTGAACTGAATGACGAGGCACAAGAGAATCCAGAGCTGGTGCAGGGGTAGTTCCGGCAGGCAGCAGATCGCAATCACGACGCAAAAAATGGTTCAAATGGCTCTGAGCACTATGGGACTTAACATCTGAGGTCATCAGTCCCCTAGAACTTAGAACTACTTAAACCTAACTAACCTAAGGACATCACACACATCCATGCCCGAGGCAGGATTCGAACCTGCGACCGTAGCGGTCTCGCGGTTCCAGACTGACGCGCCTAGAACCGCTTGGCCACACCGGCCGGCAATCACGACGCAGTCGACTGCAGTTGACGCTACGCCGACGCGGCCAGGGGCGGACCGGCGGCAGTCACTACCTGACTGCGTTCCGACGGATCGACGTGGAAGAAATTTTTATAACATCAACGACAAATTGTTATGTCATAGCCAAGAAATATATTAAAACTGTTAAAAAAACATCATAAAACTTCAATGTATTTCGCACATATGCCAGAAACATGAATTCGGGTTCCAGTATGTACAATCTCAAATATGTCAACCCTGACTGTAAATAGTAGGTGAGTGTATTGTCTTGAAAACCCTTGGACGGTTTTGATCCTGGTTTTCCGATTCCAGCTAACCCGAACGGCGGGGGGGGGGGGGGGGGGGATAAGATAATCCGGGAATTATCCGAAGCAATTTCCAAGGCAATATAGTAACGGAGTTTTTGTTTAATTGCTCAATTAAAATACAATTTTTTGTGTCAAGTTACATTGAAATCAAATATTCCGACATTAAAAACAATGAATCTTCGTGGATTATGTGGACTGATAAAAAAAGGGTGATGAGAAATAAACATGGTGAATAAACTATTTCTTTTTATATCAGCCCAAGGGGCAATATTACATCCACGATATATATATATATATATATATATATATATATATATATATATATATATATATATATTTATTACGAGTGGAATATGAACCTGTGGAAAATTACGTAACTCAATAACATTCATTCAATTATGTAATTATTTCTTAAAAAGATGATAATTATGTAAACCAGAGACAATATTGTCTCACATTCTTTGTTAATCTATGTCATTCTTTTCTTTTGTCTTTTAGCCTTTTGTGGTCTTCTTCTGATGTACGTCGCCGACGCAAGACGCGAATCGATTTGAGGTATGTTGAATGAAAAAGATTTAGCGTAAAATTATTGTACTTTTATGTTCATTTGCTGGTAAAAAACAAATAGAGCCAAATGCGTTAAAACTATTTGTGATTAATTATTGAAAAATCACTTCCTCTTTTAATTATAATTTTGTATTAATTGTTTTATTATAGCTGCAAGAAGCGCAGCCATTGTTAGTTGCGATTATATAGCAACTTCGTCAGTACTTCTGGTCGAAATATCAAGGGTTTGTGTTAAACTAATTTGCAAAACAGTATTAATAATTTTTTTGGTGGCATCAATTTAAATGATTATTTATTGAGCAAAGGAAAATCTTAATTAAAAAAGAAATCCTCCTCTATCTTTTTTTGGCCGCCATCTTAACTTTTATCTCAGCGGCAAATTTAAATTACTTGAAACTGCAAACAATATTCCGTTGTGTAAGAAATAAATGTGCACCGGTGGGACTGAACTCTATTTGTAAAAGAAAAAATTAATCGAATCAGACTGCATTTCCTAAGAACAGTGCTGGTGGTATTTATTGTTGAACAAGATTTCATTGCTGATGTATGAGGTCAAAATTAAACTATGCACGAATCACGGAGAAAAATATTTCAGGTAGCATAACGTCAGTGTTGTGTGCGGGTGGTATTCTGTGGTTCCTTTTCATGATCAGTTTGCTAAGAATAATTAAATCCATCGAAGACAAAAATTATAAAAGCTCTGATGTACGATGTGTAATTTTAGTGATACGAACACAACTTACAGTCAACGTTATTACACTACGTCAGGTGGAATTCTTGTGCAATTTGAACAAAATACTTATCCGGGAGAAGTTGTGGTATGAATAATGCATTATACATGTGTATAATATTGTCACTATCATTTACAAAATCGAATCAGTGCAACTGCTAAATAACAGAGTGAATTCAAACCGCAGGATACCACAGAGCATCATATCATCCATATTCATTGCATTTGTCCATGTTGATGATACGCAAAACCGCCACATCTCAATAGCTTGCCGTCGATGGTTGCAGTAACAGCCTTGTCAGGGGATCTGCGGTGGCGGTGCTTAGTTTGGCCATTGTCAGAGGCAGTGTCTATTTTATCCCCGAAGACGTGATCGCATTTCGTTAGCTTAGAGTATGGTAAAAGGGTTACAGTGTGTGTTGGTTAACTGGCTCCACATCGTCGCAGGTAAATGTGCTTAAGTTACATTTTGTGCGCATTCGTGTAACGAACTGTAGCAAACAGCCACAGTGTTCCAGAAAATAAGTAACAGTGACGTTGATTCTAAAACCGTCTACAGCAGACTTGATGAAGTGATTGTTGGACACTAAAAATTTTGTTTGGCACAAGCGAACTGAAGCTAAACGTAGACCACGAACAGAACAGTACACAGCCGATTTTTAAGAACAGTGGAGTTTTATTTGTTTGGAATTACGCCTGAAACCGAGGCTTTAACAGAAGAAAGTTTGACGAATGAGAAACGCAGTATTGCCTGACGCCATCAAGGTCTACTCCACAGAAGCAGATTAGCGCGCAACTAACGTCACAGCGCGATTTAAACAGCCGAACGACTTGACGTCTCGAAGTGGAGCGAATGTACAGAACGGAGAGCTGAGGCAATGCAGAGATGATGAGCTACAGTAGTTAGCAGACGGTGCAACGGCAGCCGCAACTGAAACGGAAAGTAATTAAGATAAATTGACATTGTAATAATTTGTAAAAATGAGTAACAATGAGATTAAAGACAGTGTGTTACGGCTGATGGGAAAGGACTTACTATTATGGATGGATATGAAGAAAGTAATCTACTTAGGGAAGAAATGGAGGAATTTCACTTGGAAGCTGAACGTAAAGTAGCAATTAAACGTAAAAGCTGGATATGACAGCGGATTTAGGTCAGGATTAGACTTGCTTTTAAATGAAAAACTTGATAACAGCCAGACTGCGATCAAAATGACTAGGGCTTCACCCATTGCTCACCATAGTGTAAATGTAGAAGAGAACAGTTCATAATTGGTGGAACAAGTAAATATTAAGTAAGAGTGACTTGATGAAAACCAGGAAATGCAAGGAAAGTTGAGAACTGCAGGCATTATCGATACAATTCATGAAACAAATAGAAGAGAAATTAAAACAAATAAATTTAAAAACGAATAACATGTGTAGTAATAATGACACTGGTAGTTTTAATTTAAAATTATACCTCAATAGTAGTGACATTAAAGAGGAAATTCAAAAAAGAAATTGATGAAATTAATGATAGTCTTACAAAATTCGCAGAGGAAAATGAAGACAAAGCACTAAAATATGCTTCGAAATTAGAATCTTTTGGTAATGAGAGCTTACCAAATGAAAACTTAACTATAATCAAATGTAATGCTACTGTGAGCAGGGATTCGTTCTCTTTGTAATGTGGAGATTATGTACTTGGCCATTTGAAATAAAAAACCGAAAGCATGACTTTTGAGTTCAGTAGAGTGTTATAATGATTTGAGTTAAAGTACAAGAGGACAAGGAACAGAGTGGACGCACTTTTATTATCTGGAGTAAAATATTGTGACATTTTGATATATATATATATATATATATATATATATATATATATATATATATGACTTTAAAAAGTGAAACTTTTTCTTATAGGCATAGAGTGTTAGTAATTTGTATCTTAAAGTAAGATGTTTTGTTTCTCTTTCCATATACAATGACGGAGGATAACCAAGTCCATGGGCACTTGTGAAACTGGAGGACATGAGGCAACTCTTCGGACCTGTAAAATGCTTGGACCCAGTTTCAGGTTGCATGATACTTGCTTTCCGCACCCTCGGCAGGCATCCTCAATTTTATAAATGGGACCTGTACTATAGAAGACGCAGGCGGCCATTTGCAGCAACAAGTATCAATACTCAAACTAAGGTGTTATTCGGTGGTTTGGATCAAGTTAAAATTAGAATATTATTATAATGAAGTTTTAATACCACCTTACAGAGTTTATTAAATGAAATATGCCCATGAGTGGGACATAGACAGGTGATTAACTGAAATACGCGTACCAAATATTCTGTGAAATGATAAGGGCCGGCCGCGGTGGTCTAGCGGTTCTGGCGCTGCAGTCCGGAACCGCGGGACTGCTACGGTCGCAGGTTCGAATCCCGCCTCGGGCATGGATGTGTGTGATGTCCTTATGTTAGTTAGGTTTAAGTAGTTCTAAGTTCTAGGGGACTTATGACCTAAGAAGTTGAGTCCCATGGTGCTCAGAGCCATTTGAATTTTGATAAGGGAATATGGTGTAGCTGGGAGAAGTCACTGTAACATATTTGTATAATAACACAATCACATTTATTCTCACTTATCACGGAATGCTGGCGTGATACAAATAGTATTATATCTAAGTAAACTTAGTTAAACATCCGGCTAACATGCGCCGTGAATCGACAATGACTACCGCCTGCCCATTTCTATCATCATTTAGCCACACACACACACACACACACACACTAACATTCACTCTATTCATTTTATCTAACAGATAAAAGAGGAAGGTTCCCATACACCAAGTGGGACAACATTGGGAGAGAGCACATGGTTCCAACTGTAACTTTAATTCGGGCAAGTCCCGTCTTCACGTTTAACTAACTCCGCGAGTTTTACTGGATATTATGAAGGAACAATTAAATCACACGCGTGAATTTACGTAGAAGATCCAGCTCGATCACGAAATGTGATTACGTCGAGCTGAAGCTTCTCACCAAGAAATGCACGGGGTCTGCGGAACACGTGTTACCAATCTCTTCACAATCAGTAGTCAATAAACACATTTAAATAAAATACACTTTGCATATATACTTCACACTCACACTGAAATGCAAATTGAGCAATTCTGAGTATTACTCGGCAATGAGCGCCTGTTCACTCCCAAGTGCAGTGAACACAAATTCCCATGAAATTACTTGGCAAAGAAATCATCTCCCTATCTCTCCTAACCGAGATGATTCTAGGAAATACCATAGTGGCTTTCCTCAGCAGGGAAGCTGCTTCAAAGCTCAAAGTGAGCATGGAATTCTAAATCTTCGCTAACTATCGGAGCGATAGAGCAGAGCGTGCTTACTCACCCAGGTCTTCCCAGCAACAACCTCGATACGGTCTCCCTCGTCCGGGTCCCCACATCGTGGCCGCAAGGACTCAGAGATACCGCACACGGTTATTTGCCAACCTAACGAGCGCTAATGACGCGCGTGCAGCTTATGCCTCTCTGTTCCAGTGCAGTCGCGCTCTACTAGATTCGAGGTTGGCTACACTTCCACTATGCCTATAGCACACCCACAGCCGACATCTCACGCATACCTCATCATACGTTCGCATTCACACTTTGCAGACAATTACCATATCTAATATTAAAATGATCGTCTATATTTAAATAACCCTATCTTACTAATTATCATCAGGCTCTTCCCTGAGTGTCGGAAGGGCACTCAGGTGTCTTTAGTTGTGGGGTCGAGCCATGTAGCGGCTTACATGGAGCCGTTACAAGGTAAAGTGAAAAATGTATTTGTGGAAAAAAGATCAGTGCAGTTACTGTAAGATGGGAAATTCCATCCTTTTGTAAAAAGTGGAAAGTGTAGTTTCTCTAATTTGTTTTCTTTTTGTATTTAATTGCTCGTTTTCAGGAAAAAACATTTGAAAATATGATGTTCATTGTGGTATATGGTTTTGTATTTGAATATGTTTTCTACACCTGTATCTCTTTGTATTGGAAGTTTAAGGGCAGATTCGATAGCCAAAATATTTTTGAATCTAAGTATACAATATTTTTTTAATAATTTTGTGGTTTGTTGTTTAGACATTGGAATATGTAGTCAGCTATTTAGCAATATCTGTCTATACAATCCAGTGTGGGAGTGATGTAACAAAGCAGGTGGATTTCTTTCTCCTGATATGCTTTCTCTCCTTCATCCCCTCCAAAAAATAATCTTTTTACAGATATGTTCTATACGATCATTTATACAGAACGTGCATAGAACGCGAAGATTTCGAATTTTGATTCAAATCTTATCCAAATTAACTTAATCTATTACAATCTATTTACAATTTGTACAGAAACCAGATGGTAGTTATAAGAGTCGAGGGGCATGAAAGGGAAGCAGTGGTTTGGAAGGGAGTAAGACAGGGTTGTAGCCTCTCCCCGATGTTATTCAATCTGTATATTGAGCAAGCAGTAAAGGAAACAAAAGAAAAATTCGGAGTAGGTATTAAAATCCATGGAGAAGAAATAAAAAATTTGAGGTTCGACGATGACATTGTAATTCTGCAAAATGATGAAGGCAAAATAACTGTATGGTGTGGAAAGTGGCAGTTGTCTCTGAATAATGAAAAGGTTGAGGTCATCCACATGAGAACGAGAAGAAATCCACTAAATTTCGGTTACACGATATACCGCACAATCGAAGATCGTCAACTACATATCTAGGAATCAAAATTAGGAAAAACTTAAATTCGAACGATCACACATGTAATGTTGTGGGGAAGGGGAAGAAAGACTGCGTTTTGTTGCCAGGATACTTGTAAGTTGCAACATGTCTGCTAAAGATAGTGTTTACGCTACGCTAGTTCGTCCTTTGCTGGAGGACTGCTGTGCGGTATGGGATTCTTACCAGACAGGATTGAAGGAGGACATCGAAAAGATCCAAATAAGGGCAGCGAGTTTTGTATTATCGTGAAACAGAGGGGGGGGGGGGGGGGAGTGTGACGGATATGATACGCATATTGGGGCGGTAACGAAAGGCGCTTCTCGTTGGGGCGAAACCTTTTACGAAATTTCAGTCCTGAAATTTCTCCTCAGCGTGTTGAAATGTTTTATTACCGCCGACGTACATAGGGAAAAATGATCACTGTAATGAAATGCGCTAAATCAGAGCTAGTACAGAAATATTTGAATATTCATTTTTCTAACGCGCTGTTAGAGATTGGAGTGGTAGAGAAATAGTCTGAACATGGTTTGAAAAACCCACCGTCCGGCACTTAAGTGTGAATTGCAGACTGATTCTGTAGGTGTAGGTGTTATTCACAGACTTACTAAGTAAATCATTCACTCAACTATATCGTTCGCAGCTCGTGGTCTAGGGGCTAGCGTTCCTGCCTCTGGATCACGGGGTCCCAGGTTCGATTCCTGAGCGGCTTGGAGATTTTCTCTGCCCGGAGACTGGGTGTTTGTGTTGTCCTCATCATTTCATCATCATCATCATTTGTGAGAGTGACTAGATTGGATTGTGAAAAATAAAATGGACTGTGTAAAAATTAGGACTTTGTACGGGTGCTGACGATCGCGCAGTTGAGCGCCGCACAAATCAAACATCGTCATCACTAAACTATATCAGTACTTACAACTTTTAGAAGCTACAAATTTCCTTCAGAGAAATGGGAAACGAAGCAGAAACTAGAAATATTGTTTTTTTCCAAATTAGAAAAGTTGATATTAGAAGTTACGACACAGTAAGATGGTTATCAAAGGCTATACTTCAAGACCGAGAAAAAGGAAGAAGGAAAAATAAGAATTATCGTATCATGGAAAGTTGAATGAATTTGAGCCGACATGAATTTGAAATCTGTTCTTTTTTTTTTCCTAGTTCTGTACGTTGACCACTGTTGCATCCAGTTCGATGAAATATGTATCGAGATAAACCAGAGGGGAGGGACAAGAAAGAAAGTCTGATGAAATGGTTTGTTTACTTACGCAGACGACTTCTGAAAGTGTTTTAAGTGTGGCATTTGAAAGAAAAAATGAAAAATTGCAGAATTTCATGGATCAAATACCAGGTGCACTGGTGCTGAAAATAATGTCAGAGCTCCGGCTCTTCCTAAAAGCGGCTCACGTTTTTTTGGGGAAAGTTATTTTTATTTGGGATAAAACAAGGTTGAATCACAAACAAAATTTACATTTTCTCATACACCATGACACTTGCACCATACATAAACAGCTTCGTCTTCGTCCACCTTACGACGACCACGTTTCCTAACAACGAAAGGCATTCTATACCTCGACAGCGAACAGTAGCTACTGCAAGCCATTTAAAACCTTGGCGTGAAACCATCAGCCTTTTTGAGAGTAGCGCTACTGTTTATAAAGCGATTGACAATACTATTTTCAGTATTGGAGCACGCAGTACACCCAAGAACAAAAGTAAACGTTAAAGGTATTGGTTTACAGTCCGTGGCTGGGGCATCCTCTGTGTTTGTTGGTGCTATTTTGAATTTTATTATCACAAAGGCTGAGGGTTTCAGTGAATGTTCTTGATGGCTTGCAGTGGCTATGTTCAGTCTTGAGATATTGAGGGTATCGGTGGTCTCCAGAATTTTAATAATCGACACGTCATTACGTATAGTGCTTTTAACGTGGGTGAAGTTTACAATAAGGGCATTGGTACGTCTTATTTTTAATCTGTGATGCCTTTTTTTGTTGTGGGGCACTGATGTGAAAATGTAAATTTTGTTGGTGATTTGACTTTGTACTGTCATAAATAAAGATCCCTTTCCCCACAGTTTTTTGTTAAGTATCTAATGGCCTCATCGCTGACAGGACGCGGAATCCTAACATTCCCATTTTTTTGCAAACCATGCAGAAATGGACGAGCAAAGTTCGGAGGGATTTTTAAGATGCATCTGCTCGTTCATTTACACTAGATGATCAAAAGTAACCGGACACTCATTAGTCGAAATTAATATGGTGTGTGTCCACTCTTCATTCTTATGACGACTTGAAGTGTACTGGCGACACTTTCAATGAAGAATGAAATTACAACGAAATCCAGACCTTTAGCTGCTTACAGGCGTTGATAAATATCAATAAGGACAATTGAAGATTAACTACCCCACCGGGACTCGAACCCGGAATCTCCTACTTACATGGTAGACGCTCTATCCGTCTGAGCCACCGAGGACACAGGCAACAGTGCGAGTGCAGGGACTTATCTCTGGCATGATACCCGTGAGACCCACATTCCCAACTTACTTATAATGTCGAAAGAACAGACACCATTGCTGACCTGCAGTCGTCTAGAACGAAATTAGAATTATATATTAATACCTTCAGCTGCTGACGGGTGTTGATATATATCAACGAGGACAGGTGAAAATGTGTGCCCCGTATGGGACACGATCCCGGGATCTCCTGCTTACATGGCAGACGCTCTAGCCATCTGAGCCACCGACAGCACAGAGGATGGTGTGACCGCAGCGACTATCTCTAGCACGCTTCCCGCGAGACCCACATTCTCACCTTATATGTCCACACACTACATTCGTAATGTCGCTACCCAACATACTCATTACTCGTGGAAGACATTCTTACCAAGTCGCGTAGGAGTTCGGGTGTATGTGTGCATCAGCGCAGAAAAAGGAGGTCATGGTTGGTATTGCCAAAACATATATGGATATGGTGTCTGTTCTTCCGGTCATGTCCGATATGGTGTCTGTTCTTTCGGACGTGTCCGAAAGAACAGATGCCATCTTCATCTACTTTCAGTGAAGTGTCGGGATGTCTGTGAGGGAATGCTTCGTTAAGAGCTGAAACCAGAGAAGATGGTGATGTTGGGAGCTGGAAGTGAAGTCGATGTTGTAATTCATCTCAAGATCGCGACTCTAGGAACGCCAGTCCCCTTCAGGAATGTCACTATACACAAACCATTGCCTCATAGATAAGTCATTATGACAGAGCACATATTAATGCTGATACAAACACCTGTTAGAACTGTTCCTCTAGTGTAGGCAGTACGCAGTGGTGTAAAATGGGTTCATATCCTTTCGCATTTAGAATCTTTTTAAGCGTAATAAGGGGACCACAGTCAAACTTTTGTATCCCGCCTGGAAGGAGGCGCGTGGGTCTGCTCCTGTGATCTGCAAAATAGGCCGAATGAAGGAAGCGAGCAGGAGTAGGAGAGGTAAAGCATTTCGGTACTGCATGTAAAGTAAAAGCACATTTAATAGAGAATATTAGTAAATGAGATCTACTTAACTTAGGCTTGATGAGCACGTAGGTGCGACGCTGTTTATGTATCAAAGCTAACAGATACTATTAGTTAAACTATCATTGAAGTAACAAAGGCAAAGTCTGTAATGGCTAGCCCAATACGAAGTAGAAGCTAAGTTGCTTGGTCGTCTGCTCTTGATCAACTGGGGCTGAAAGCAGAGCGACGCTCGTTAAGCTCCACTGAATCGGATAGAGGGCTCTGTGGTCGGCGTAGTTTGTCCGCTCTCGTAGTGCCAACCTACGAACGTGCACATACGCTGTGGCACCGGAACTATCGATACCACACTAACCACGAAAAATATCCCCATATTGTAACACCACATCCTCCGCATTTCTCTGTTGGTACTATATGTGATAGCATATAACATCCTCCAGGCATTCGCCAAACTCAAACCCTTCCATCGAACTGTAAGAGATATAGAGTGATTCACTACTGCAAATCATTCGTTTCTAGTCATCCGCATACAATTGGCGTCGCTCTTTACACCATGTAAAGGGTCTCTTCACACTGGCTACAGAAATGTGTGGCTTATGAGGAGCTGCTCGACCTATTTACCCCATTCTTTTTACTCAGTACCTGTGCTAGCGGAACAATTGGTAGCAGCTGCTGACAATTTTTCCGGGTTGTATGGCCGTGGTCCATGGAACTCTTCAATCCCTTAAGTTTCGTCCAAGGCTACGTTGGATATCTTCGGAGGTGCTCCTGGTTGTGCTGAGTCTTGCCGACTGACGAGTCGGATGTCGAAGAGCGGCCTAAATACCAGAGAATAGATGAGAAGTTTGTATCTTTGACGTACTATAATCGATAGTTAAAAATTTTTGTCTCTGACAAGGTTTAACTCTGCTATCACGTGAAATCCAGACCATGCTACTTTCCACGGCATTTAGCCCCCTTTTCGACATCCGACTCGTCAGTCGGCAAGACTCAGCACAACCAGGAGCACCTCCGAAGATGTCCAACTTAACCTTGGACGAAACGTCAGGGATAGAAGAGTTCCATGGACCAAGGCCATATAACCCGGAAGAATTCTGAGCAGCTGAAAAATCCGGTCGTGAAAGCCTTGATTGTATGATCAGTTGGTAGCACTTTGGAGCTCTTGAGTGATACCTTTCCCTCGTTTCATAGGACTTTCTGCAACCACAATCCGGAATGGTTCAAATGGCTCTGAGCACTATGGGACTTAACATTTGAGGTCATCAGTCCCCTAGAACTTAGAACTACTTAAACCTAAATAACCTAAGGACATGACACACATCCATGCCCGAGGCAGGAATCGAAACTGCGACCGTAGCGGTCACGCGGTTCCAGACTGAAGCGCCTAGAACCGCTCGGCCACACCGGCCGGCCACAATGAGGAATGCTCGACGATCCGTGCCCGTCTGTGCTTGAGATCTGCCTGCTGTGGTTGTTCCTTCACGTTAACACTTCACAATCACATCATCAACAGCCAACTAGATGATTGAAACGCCACTGCTGGATTTGTTTCTCAGGTGACATCTAGTGACTAGTCCATGTTCGAAGTCGCTGAGCTCTCCTCATCGACTCATTCTGCTGTTACTCTTTTTCTACTGACAACACAATACTCCTCCGGTTTATACTGACGTGTCTGCTTCTCTTCACATCTAGTGTTCAATTCGACATCACGTCAGGTCGTTCGGGTACTTTTGATCGGATAGCGTACAGTCTGCGAAACAATTAACTGTGCATGGCGGAGATAGTTGTGTGGCACTAATAGTTGGACGATTTCCTATTTCAGTTGTCGATGGTGAGCAGGAAAGCTAGTTGTTGGTAGGGTTCCGTTAGACCTCGAACCTCTCTACCTTTACTAAAAGGGGTGAAACCGTTGATTACAGGGATTGCCTTAGAATCGCTCACTCACTTGGCTGAAGAAAATCTTTTTCATGACTCAGCACTCACCATTTACTTACGAATATAAAGTGAAAGCAAGGGGCCTTCCCTTTTATAGTCTAAGGTCACTGTACCTGAATTTTTAACTTGCGAGCCCGCCAACATGTTGCCAAGGTTGTTTCGACCACGCTGCAGAAGTTCCACTGATAAGTCCTTACATATTCTCCACACAGTCTCGAGCTCTCCCCATGCGATTTCCATATTGATGGAGCCCTGAAGAAACACGTACGCCGCGCGGAGTGGCCGTACAGTTAGAGGCGCCATGTCACGGACTGCGCGGCCCCTCCCGCCGCAGGTTCGAGTCCTCCCTCGGGCATGGATTTGTCTGTTGTTCTTAGCATAGGTTAGTTTAAGTAGTATGTGAGTCTGAGGACCGATGATCTCAGCAGTTTGGTCACTTAGGGATTCACACACATTTGAAAGACATGCACTTTTTAATACAATGAAAATGAATGTTTCCAAATGTAGTCGCAATCAACTGAAAAAAAAAATGTACTTGGTATCGTCAAGCTGAGAATAATGTTTAACGAATCTGAAGGCTGGAGCGCTTACATTTCCAAGAAAGGGATTACCACTGGTATGGTAAAGAACTTTTGCAGTATTTGGAAGTATTTAATAAAACATTTTTCGAACAGTTCATCAATTAAAATTGAATTGTGCTCTATAAAATTAAAAGAAGAATTAAAAATAATTTAATCCCAGGATAGTGTATCCGCAAAATGTGTCTGTAAAATTTTTATTACACTCCTGGAAATGGAAACAAGAACACATTGACACCGGTGTGTCAGACCCACCATACTTGCTCCGGACACTGCGAGAGGGCTGTACAAGCAATGATCACACGCACGGCACAGCGGACACACCAGGAACCGCGGTGTTGGCCGTCGAATGGCGCTAGCTGCGCAGCATTTGTGCACCGCCGCCGTCAGTGTCAGCCAGTTTGCCGTGGCATACGGAGCTCCATCGCAGTCTTTAACACTGGTAGCATGCCGCGACAGCGTGGACGTGAACTGTATGTGCAGTTGACGGACTTTGAGCGAGGGCGTATAGTGGGCATGCGGGAGGCCGGGTGGACGTACCACCGAACTGCTCAACACGTGGGGCGTGAGGTCTCCACAGTACAGCGATGTTGTCGCCAGTGGTCGGCGGAAGGTGCACGTGCCCGTCGACCTGGGACCGGACCGCAGCGACGCACGGATGCACGCCAAGACCGTAGGATCCTACGCAGTGCCGTAGGGGACCGCACCGCCACTTCCCAGCAAATTAGGGACACTGTTGCTCCTGGGGTATCGGCGAGGACCATTCGCAACCGTCTCCATGAAGCTGGGCTACGGTCCCGCACACCGTTAGGCCGTCTTCCGCTCACGCCCCAACATCGTGCAGCCCGCCTCCAGTGGTGTCGCGACAGGCGTGAATGGAGGGACGAATGGAGACGTGTCGTCTTCAGCGATGAGAGTCGCTTCTGCCATGGTGCCAATGATGGTCGTATGCGTGTTTGGCGCCGTGCAGGTGAGCGCCACAACCAGGACTGCATACGACCGAGGCACACAGGGCCAACACCCGGCATCATGGTGTGGGGAGCGATCTCCTACACTGGCCGTACACCACTGGTGATCGTCGAGGGGACACTGAATAGTGCACGGTACATCCAAACCGTCATCGAACCCATCGTTCTACCATTCCTAGACCGGCAAGGGAACTTGCTGTTCCAACAGGACAATGCACGTCCGCATGTATCCCGTGCCACCCAACGTGCTCTAGAAGGTGTAAGTCAAGTACCCTGGCCAGCAAGATCTCCGGATCTGTCTCCCATTGAGCATGTTTGGGACTGGATGAAGCGTCGTCTCACGCGGTCTGCACGTCCAGCACGAACGCTGGTCCAACTGAGGCGCCAGGTGGAAATGGCATGGCAAGCCGTTCCACAGGACTACATCCAGCATCTCTACGATCGTCTCCATGGGAGAATAGCAGCCTGCATTGCTGCGAAAGGTGGATATACACTGTACTAGTGCCGACATTGTGCATGCTCTGTTGCCTGTGTCTATGTGCCTGTGATTCTGTCAGTGTGATCATGTGATGTATCTGACCCCAGGAATGTGTCAATAAAGTTTCCCCTTCCTGGGACAATGAATTCACGGTGTTCTTATTTCAATTTCCAGGAGTGTATTAACAAAACTGATAAATACTTGAGATTTCTTTGATAGGCACTTACCTCGTTTTGCCGGTGCCTGCACGGCATTTAGTGCGTCCTGCGATTTTCAGAACAAAATATTTATTTTCGTTGATAAAAGGAAAAAAAACTTTTAAAAAATTGCAATAGTCATTATAGACAATAAATAAAAAATATTATTGAGGTTTTTTCACTTAAATATTTTTGTGAAAACACAAAACACTGAATAACACGAAATAAGTCTACTGGTAATTAGCCCGTTATTGATTACCACTCAACATTTACTAGTCATTTTCACCAAGTTCGGTAGTTCTGATGTTGGCCGTCCATTCTCTCCGAGAAAGAATGTGCAGATAAAGGCATGGACAAAAGCTGTTTTATAATACATGCAGCACTAGTTTTCTCACACTTTCATAGTGCTTGAGCAATCCTGTAAAGTGAACAAAAACAATACTGCACTATCATTGATACACTCCTTTACTCTGTCTGTGGTATACACCCGTTGCCGGCCGGTCGCAGGTTCGAATCCTGCCTCGGGCATGGATGTGTGTGATGTCCTTAGGTTAGTTAGGTTTAAGTACTTCTAAGTTCTAGTGGACTGATGACCTCAGATGTTGAGTCCCATAGTGCTCAGAGCCATTTTTTATACATCCGTTCGAAGTTAGCTGTGGCAGCAAAACCACCAACACGACCCGTGACCAACAGAGGTGGATGTTCTCACTGCTCAGCTAAGCTACAAGGACATTCCTTCCGTTCAGCTTACCAACGTATTAGTGCAGTGTGTTTCAAAGAAAAGTAATGGTTTTCTCCAGATCATATGCAGCACTAGTTTTCTCACACTTTCATAGTGCTTGAGCAATCCTGTAAAGTGAACATAAACAATACTGCACTATCATTGATACACTCCTTTACTCTGTCTGTGGTATACACCCGTTGCCGGCCGGTCGCAGGTTCGAATCCTGCCTCGGGCATGGATGTGTGTGATGTCCTTAGGTTAGTTAGTTTTAAGTACTTCTAAGTTCTAGTGGACTGATGACCTCAGATGTTGAGTCCCATAGTGCTCAGAGCCATTTTTTATACACCCGTTCGAAGTTAGCTGTGACAGCAAAACCACCAACACGACCCGTGACCAATAGAGGTGGATGTTCTCACTGCTCAGCTGAGCTACAAGCACATTCCTTCCGTTCAGCTTACCAACGTCTTAGTGCAGTGTGTTTCAAAGAAAAGTAATGGGTTTCTCCAGATCATGTTGAATAACCGTGTGACTACAATCACATAATTCGTTGTTACAGATTTGTTACCGAAACGGTGCTTCTGTTGCTTCCATGAAAACGCAGGTGTTTCTTACACAGAAGTAAACACACACCGTACTTCCAGAAATTATGGAAGAGTCTAAGTGCAGAGCGATTGATCAGTTCTTTGAACAGAATTATTAAGAATTCCTTGTTTTTCTGGCTGTCTCTTACATTTCCCAAAAGAGGCAGCACTACATTACGTATACTCGTGCATATAACCAACGTCGAACTCCATCATTTGCTTTACAAATTATTCACATTTCAGAACAACGAAAACAGTAGGTATTTATGGAAAGCGTATGAAGCGGATTTCTCATTGAGAAAATATATTTCACTGTTTGTTTGTGAGAGAGTAATGTTAAGCCCCCTGTAGGAAGGGGATATGTTTACCAGCAGGTCTTGAAATTCACCAGTGGCTGGATAATGGTCAATTGAGAGCACGGTTTATCGTTCCGCGTTGGTCGACCCACCACTGGTTTGCCAATATGGAGTACGTTTTCAGCCGAGTCCCTGCTGTGTCTACTACATCACGATGACCGCATCTGTGTGAAGTGCTGAAAAGAGCGGTCTTTGCCACATTGCATTCGTCATCACCATACGGACACAGCACGTGGTTTTAAGCAGTGTCTGGTCCCGGCGGAGGTTCGAGTCCTCCCCCGGGCATGGATGTGTTTGTTTGTCCCTAGGATAATTTTGGTTACGTAGTGTGTAAGCTTGGGGACTGGTGACTTTAGCAGTTAGGTCCCATAGGATTTCACACACATTTTTTTAAGCTGTGAGATTTTTCTTCTTGTGCCAACATTTTCATCTCACAGTAGCAGTTGAAACCTATGTCCTCAATTATTTGCGGGATGTACGAGGTCTGCTCAAAAAATTCTGGAACTTTGTCCATAAAATTTTTCTACCTTTACTTTTTACTTATTGAGCGTGGTCTCCATCGAAATATTCTCTGTTAAATCCAGCCTAGTCGTCAAATATGGTATCTAGGAAACCTGCTTTCTCGGATCGCTAGACAACATTAAAACGAAATCTTACTAACAAGTTTTATTATAAAATAAAAAAATACAATACTTAACTTTGTGTTAGACGTGTTGCAAGCAAAGAGCCATAGACAAAATAAAAAATCTCTTCAGTATAACAATCCACAAGTCCATGTTACATAGACATTACAAGCAAGTGATTACAGTTGACACTTCTATCCTAGTTGCTAGTCTTGAAGCTGCTGTAGAACTGGGCCGCAACCAAGTCTGGCGTGGCGATTATGTCCTCTTCACCTAGGGGCCGCTGCTGTTGCGTTGTTGTCCTGGAGAGGGGTCAGTCAGCGTGCGATTGGCTGACCTTTACTCACAGCCATCTCTTCTCTTTCGTTCCCGACTGGCGTGCCGGCGCTTTGACTTCACGCCGTAACACTCGCCTCCACAACTGATACGCCGATCCCAATGCCGTTTCCACTTCCGCAAGCACTCTTGGTGCAGCTCTTACTGGATCACGCGAAGCGCTGTCTGCGAATTTTATTTCTTCTGTCGTTGCAAATCTTCGACGTTGCAATGGTGTTTGCAACATTATAAATTAAAATGAAAATGGTCGCAGGGACCAGGTCTGGAGAGTATGGAGGATGAGGCAGCACAGTGATTTTGTTTTTTGTGCCACAGTCACGCACCACACTGATGAAATTGCTGATGTGTTATCGTGATGCAAGAGCCACGAACAGTCTCGCCACATTTCAAGCCGCTTCCTTCTCATATTTTCTAGAAGGTGCCGTAACACGTCCCGATAGTACCATTGATTAACAGTTTGTCCCTGTGGCACGAATTCATGATGAACTAATCCTTCAAAGTCGAAGTAAACTACCAGCATGACTTTGACATTTGACCTGACCTGACGGGCTTGTTTTATTCTTAGACAACCTTTACCAACCCACTGTGAGGACTGAACCTTGGCCTCAACGTAATTTTAGATCCACCTATGATCACCAGTTAGATTCTGTTAAGGAACATCTTGTTTTTATTTACGCGATCTAAAAACTCTTCACAGGTTGCGAGGCGAATTTATGGTCTTGACTCGTAAGGCGTGGGCAAACTTTGTGGCAACACGATGCACTCCAAGATGCTATGTCAGGATTTCATGGCATTAACCAAATGAAATTCTTCTGTAACCTCTCGGTCAGTCTTCGATTGGCTAGTACAATTTCTTGTAAATTATAGATTGCCGCGATCAGTCGTCCTTTTTAAATTTTACTGTGCAGATACAGATTTCGACTAGAGGCTAGCCATTCTCAGTACTAAGAATACAAGAAGTACATGGATGACGTCATAAAAAGTTACAAGTAATGGCTTAACTCATATGGTTTGTATATTACATACTACTATTATTTTCGTTCAATGTATGTGATGCCTGTTGGTCGGGCTTCATCCACAGTTCATTGAATACCACTGTTTGCGGAAGGCAGGCTGTATGGAGAACACATCGGTTGGTTACATGGCGCCATCTACGTGATCTACGTATATAAACTTCATGGGAAGTAAACCACTTCAATTTTGCATGAGAATTACATAAAATGGAACATAAGTAAAATTCTTACATTGTCGTCCGACTTGTTCCATATTTGCCAGCAAGTAATAAAATTTCCAAGTTCACCTCTTGTGAGTCCGTTATTATTATTAAAACATTTAAATTACGTCAGGCGGATAAAACTTTTTAAAATTTCCTTAAATTTTTTTTTATAAAACACAAGAAGACACGTGCCGTATACACCTATTAGCTGATATGGCTTAAATATATTTAACTTTATATTATATCTCCCTTTACTAAAGCATAAGTTCATAGATGGCACCAAATGTCAGTCAGATGCATGGTTGGTGCAATTTGGATGTTCAGCTATAGATATAGAGGGTGCTAACCTCTTCTTGTATTCTTAGCATTGAGAATGGCTCGCGTCTAGCCGAAATTTAGATCTGCACAATAGGACGACTGATTGCTGCAATCTATAATTGACAGGTCAATACAACTGTCGCTGAGTGCAGCAGCTTTCTGAATGGAAGGTAGCCTGATGAAGTACAGTTTCGTTGACGCCCCTGACATGAGTGGTCGTCGGGAGACGTCAAAGGGCGTCCTTAACGAGGGTCACCTTTAACTTCCATCCGTCCATTTTTAAACTGTGTGAACCATTTGTACGAGGGCTATTCGGAAAGTAAGGTCCGATAGGTTGCGAAATGGAAACCACGGTAAAAATCAAAAATGTTTTATTTGCAACAGTTAGATACACCTTGCAGCTACTTATCTCCATAGTCGCCGGTCCGATTTAGACGTGTATCGTAGCGTTGTACCAACTTTCCAATACCCTCGCTATAGAAGGCAGCCGCCAGTGCTTTCCGCCAATTCTCTACGCTGGCCTACGGCTCGTTGTCTTGTGCCAAAATCTTGTCTTCATAGCCAGCGGTTCGTGTGAGCAGAGATGAAACTCAGAGGGAGACAATTACGGGCTGTATTGTGGGTAACCAAACATTTCCAATTGAAACGATGCAGGAGCATCTTCATTGCCCCTGCAGAATGAGGCTGAGAATTGTCTTGAAGAAGAAACAGCACGACAGTTATGTAATGTTAGCTGCATAGCTTCAGGCGAAATTTCTCACCAGGCCCTCGTACTTGGCGGCAGACACTATTTTCTAGACATCTTTACGCACTCACTGCGAGCTCAGAAATGAGAAGAGCGACGTGATGCTAACTGGGGTTATACTAGAGACACTACCCACCACATCTGTGCAAAGCTTTATCGGATTTTCATAGTCGTTTCCATTTCGCGACCGATCGGACCTTACTTTCCGAATAGCCCTCGTAACACAGAGTATTCTTTAAGCACTCATCACCATAGGCTTCCTGCAACATTTAGTTTGTCTCTGTAACGCCTTTCTTGAGTTTCACGCAAAAATTTAATGCAGACGCGTTGCTCCTCTAACTCTGCAATCTCGAAATTCACGGACGGTGCGACACAACGCTCTACTCAATACAGTACTGAACAATAACTGACAGACATACAAGAATGTAACTTGTCAGTTACATTAAACAAAGGCGTGTGCAGGGATGTCAACCGTACTTCTCTCCTACACATCACTAGCGCGACATTACGAATGTTACGGAATTTTTTGAACAGACCTCGTATCCCAGTCTCTATTTCTACAGTTTTTATCTTCTACAGCTCTCTCTAGTACCACGGAAGTTATTCGGTGGTGTCTGTTCCTTCTCCAAGTCAGTGTTTTTCATAAATTCTTACCCTCTCCGATTCTGCGGAGAACCTCCCAACTCGTTACCTTTAACAGTCCACCTTATTTACATCATACTTCTGTAGTACCACATCTCAAATGCTTCGATTCTCTTCCTTTTCGATTTCCCACAGTCCATGTTTCCAACATAAACTGCTGAGTTTCCGTTGTACATTCTCAGAACTTTCTCCATCAAATTAAGGCCTATGTTCAGTATTAGTAGACTTCTTTTGGCGAGGAATGTTGTGTTTGTTAGTGCTAGTTTGACTTTTATGTGTTTAGTGGTCCATTCACGATGAGTTATTTTGCTGCCAAGATAGCAGAAGTCCTTAACATCGTCTACTTCATGATCCGGGATTCTGACATTAAGCTTCCCGTCCTTCTCATTTCTGCTACTTCTCATTAGTTACGTCTTTCTTTGATGTATATCTCAGTCCATATTCTGTTCTGATGAGGCCAGGCATTCCTTGAGGCCGTGCATTCCATTCAACAGATTCAACAATAATCAGATTTTGTACCTTCCCTATCACATCCAGAATTCTGACAGTCCCCCACCCCCCGACTCGTTGAACGTTACTCTCCCGTTGATCCTTCACTCTTTTTCTCATGGTCACCTCCCACTTGGCAGATCCCTTCCAGAGATCCGAATGGGGGACTAGTCTGGAATCTTTTGCCAGTTGGGAGGTAATCATGATACCTTTTCAATTACAAGTCACAAGTGCTGTGGATGCACATATGTCTTTTTAATGCAGTGGATCGCATTGCCTTCTGCATCTTCAAGTCGTTAATTATTGCTGATTCTTCCGCCTTTTAGGATGTGTTTCTCATCCCAAAGGAAAAGCGTTCACTTAACCTCTGTTCGCTCCTCCGTCCTCTTTGACGAGGCTGTTTGCTAAACCGAGGGTGACTTCTTATGGAAGTCTTGGGCGTCTTTGCTGACGATTTTTATTCAGAATTTAAGCAGGGGCGAGTTTCGAACTCGCGATCAAAGACGTTCTGATTAATAGTCCCAGTCACCCTCCACTTGGGCAGCTGAGCGGTTGGCATGTCACTCTCGTCTCCTGTGTTGCAGTTTCAACAACCAGGGGTATATCGTAATTGAAAGTTCATTGACGTATTTCAGGAATAGAAGTGGATCCGTATTTGATTAATACGAGACTTAATTCGGCATTTCTCCCCAAACTCTAAAACTTTCTGCCCTTTCAGAATTATTCAGCAGCTTTTTTTTTCATTTTGTCTCAAGCCGCATGTTCGTGTCAAATGCTACAAATACTAAACTTGAAAAGAGAAATTATTTATGGTGATGTTTGTTCGTATGGCAGCGCTTTACCGAACTGGGACGTTGAGCGGGGGGGCAACAAAATAAGACATTAGATTCAACTACGTAGAAATGTTATGAACAGGTATTAAAAACAGTTAAGGTAATAAGGGAAAAGTGTAACAGGCAGAAGTGACGAAGAGATCAGTGTACTGAAAATTTCTGATGGAAAGGTAAACGGACTGGTAAGGAACGTGACACGCGTTCGTGAATAAAGAGCAATGGTAAATATGTGGATAAATGGAAGATTATTCAGTTTTTTCAACATCTCAGCTACGTCTCTTGTGGGTCAAATAAACCTATGGGCGTAAGTCCGAAAAGTGCATTTCCGTTAAAAGTGAGTTGAAGATTTGCATGTCCTTTCGGCGGAAGACAAGAGCATCGCAGATATTCATAGACGCTTGATGGATGTCTACGGGGATCTGGCAGTAAAAAAAAGCACGGTGAGTCGCTCGGCATGGCGTCTGTCATCATCGAAACAAGGTCGTGTAAACCTGCCCGATCTCCCATGTGCTGGCAGGCCGCACACAGCTGTGACTCCAGAAAGGTCAGAACGTGCAGACACTCTTATGCGAGATGATCGACGGAGCACAATCAAATAGCTCGATGCTCAACTGGTCGTCTCTGTTGGTAGTGCTGATAAACTCGTCCAGCAGTTAGGGTCTTCAAAGGTGTGTGCCCACTAGGGTCCTCGCAGCCCAACTTAACACAATAAAGAGCAACGAAGGACCGTCTGTGCGGATTTGTTTACGCTCTACGAGGATGACAGAAGATAAAACATATGCTGATTACTTCTAACTGGAAACAAAATGGCAATCCATGGAGTGACGCCACATCCCCTCTCTTCTGAATAAAAAGTTCAAATCGGCAGCCTCAGCTGGTAAGGTCATGGCGACGGTCTTCTGGGACTCTGAGGGTTATTCTGTTTTTTGTCCTCCCTCATGGTACAACGATCAACATTGAAGTGTATTCTGATTCCATCAGGAAACTGAAGAAGCGACGTCAGCGTGTTCTTTGCCACAAAAATGCAAACGAACTTCTCCTTCTTCATGACAACACAAGGCGCCAAGCAAATCTGCTCGTCCTAGAGGAACGCACAAAACTACGTTGGACTCTTCTTCCAAATGTTCAAATGTGTGTGAAATCTTATGAGACTTAACTGCTAAGGTCATCAGTCCCTAAGCTTACACACTACTTAACCTAAATTATCCTAAGGACAAACACAAACACCCATGCCCGAGGGAGAATTCGAACCTCCGCTGGGACCAGCCGCACAGTCCATGACTGTAGCGCCCTAGACCGCACGGCTAATCCCGCGCGGCGACTCTTCTTCCTCAGCCAACTTACAGCCCGGATATTGTGCGTTCCGACTTCCGTCTGTTTGTCCCAATGAAGGACGCATTCTGCACGAAGCAGTACGTGGATGGTAGGGAGTTCATTGACGCAGTAAGAAGTTGCCTCCGAAGTCCACCAGCAGGGTGGTACCGTGCAGGCATACAGGCCCTTCCAGTAATGTGGCGTAGGCCGTCGCATTGAACTGTGACTACGTTGAAAAATAGGGTTTTGTAGCCCAAAGGTGGGGAATAATATGGTTATTGGTATGCTAAATAAAACCAACCTGCTTTGAGACAAAAGTGTTGCTTTACTTGTTGAAGGCCCCTAGTACTACGGTGCATAAGAAGAAGAGAAAATATAACACTATTTACATACGTTCATGATTACAACACTAGAGACAAATTACAAGGAGGCAGTTTTAAACTATGAGGGCAATAAACGTGAGAGAAGGGATAGAAGAGAGAGAGAAGGAGAGAGAGAGAGAGAGAGAGAGAGAGAGAGAGAGAGAGGGAAGGAGAGAGAGAGAGAGAGAGAGGGAAGGAGAGAAAGAGAGAGAGAAATAACGTAATAAAAGACAGCAGTATTAAGGTAGGGGAAAAGAAAGTGACGTGACTGACTGGGAACTGAAAAGAACATGGTACATAAATGAGAGACGGTGGGAGAACATGGGTTGCTGTTAGACAGAAGGGAAACTGGCCATACGTGTTAATTTTTGGGAAACAGTTATGAGTGTGGCATTAAAATGTGCTTCGGCCTCTTCTTTTTACCAACAGGGCATTTAATTGTGTCCAGATCGCAGACGTAGCTTGTTTCAGGAGCGGACGGCAGGAGGAGCCTGACAATGTTTGCGTTCTATGAATAGTCACATAGAGAGTAGAAATAAATGAAACCTTGTGTTTCGTCTGTGATGAGATTACAGTTACTTAATCGTTGTTGGAAGGTACTGGTGTCATTGTTCTCTGAGGAGCCGGTGAAGCGAACCTAGCGTATGGTAGTCACATTACTAATTGAGCGTATGAAGCACTACAGATGTACAACACACAAGCATTCATAGTAAGCTCTAACTGTCTACACTTACTGATGAAACTAAATCTGCTATTTGCGTTGCTTGTGACTGTTTCATGCTGCTTCAGGTCCCTATAAATCACTACACCATGGTATGTGTATGAGTTGATTGATTTCAGCTGTAACTCATTGACATTGTAATCACGAGATGCTACAGTTTTCGTTTTGTAAAGCCCACAGTTTTACGTTTCTGAATATTTCGAGTAAACTTACAGCCCTTGCGCCAAAATAAAACCGTATCATTACCGGACTGGATATTTGTGTAGACCTTTTGTGACGGTGCTTCTTTATAGCTAACTGCATCACCTACGCAGAGTGCGAGGTTACTGTTAACATTGTCAACAAAGCAATGGCCAGCTCATTTGATGAGTTATCCAGAAATGAAGAACTTTGCACTTAGAATAGGAAGATGGTGACCTCAGAACAATGCAAAAGTTTGTGACGTATTTTAACGAGTTCTGTGCTCCATCTGTTGCTGACAGAAACTCGAATTCATGAAAAATGCAAAGCCGTCATAAAGCAGTTTAGGTGAATCAGAGGCAACACAAATGCAACTGAAGAAGGTGAGTTAATAGCTTGTGGAGGAGTCACCTTCTGAAGCCACCCACTTAGCTCGTCACTGTTTGCTCGCAGCGCACACGACTGAAGTTGACTCGGGGCTGTCCACAAGCCTTTTAAAGTCAGGAGGGACTCATCACTGTGAGTCAGCGAAAGCGGCTTCGTTGCTCACTACCAAGGTAGGCGCCTGGGGGCTCGGAAAGTGACGTGACGGATAACAACAGATCTCTTCATCTCTGTTCTCCATTCCGCTCAAATTCACAAAACATGGCGGGAACGAAGCTAAATAAAACCAAAAGTAGTAACGAAATTGGTTACTTGAAAGAAGTGTGGAATATTTATGGTAATGTAGCATCAGTTTCCGTATGCCATCTTGGCAAAAAAAGTCGTTTGTGGTTATGACAATTTTTGTATAGCTAATTACAACAGGAAAGTATATGACATCAACATAGAAACATACATATCTTGTACTAACTCTATCAGTTCCTTTCATTGCTCTGTTGCTTTTGAAAATCATCAGAATCGAGAATACTCTCGTGAGTGCAACTCGTAGCACTCTCTGTAGGATTGGTAACAGTTAATATTTTCTGAGATTTTTAAATATATACTCGATACGTTTTCCCAAACGACGGTCAGATTAGTGCATTATGTTCACAGTTTATCAAAAGCCAGGCAAATTGATTACGTTTCTTTCTTACGTTCCTTCTCATTACTCTAATTTAGGTCATCATTGACCACTTCCAACACAACGAAAGCCAAACTCCATCTAGGTTTATTTTTTATTTCATTGGATTAACAATTTTGTCCTTTTTTTTTAGGTCATCCCCAGATCCATTATTAGTTAAAGTGAAAGCCGGCAGCTGCGGCCGAGTGGTTCTAGGCGCTTCAGTCCGCAACCTCGCTGCTGTGTGGTTGCAGATTCCAGTACTGCCTCGGGCATGGATGTGTATGATGTCCTTAGGTTAGTTAGGTTTAAGGAGTTCTAAGTTAGGGGACTCATGACCTCAGATGTTAAGTCCCATAGTACTTAGAGCCATTTGAACCATTTTGAAGTTAAAGGGAAACAAAAGGGGATACAGTACCACAAAGATAGTAGTAAAGGGATATCAAAACACACACTGTGGCAGTATGTAAAGTGAAATTAAAAGTATATATACGAGGTATGTCCACAAAGTAAGTTCCTTTTGATTATATAAAACAAATGTGTACAGATACAAAAAAAAATATTTATTGTACAAAAACTTGTTTTCTACATAGCTTCCGAAATTTTGTACGCACTTGTCATAGCGTGGCACAAGTTTTTGTATGCATTCTGCATAGAAGGTTGCCCTCTGTGTATTCAACCATGTGGTACATTTCATTTCAGCTCGTCATCATCGTTGAAGTGTTGACCACCGCCGGCCGGTGTGGCCGAGCGGTTCTAGGCGCTTCAGCCTGGAACTGCGCGACCGCTACGGTCGCAGGTTCGAATCCTGCCTCGGGCATGGATGTGTGTGATGTCCTTAAGTTAGTTAGGTGTAAGTAGTTCTAAGTTCTAGGGGACTGATGACCTCAGAAGTTAAGTCCCATAGTACTCAGAGCCATTTTTGAACAACTTCGTCAGTTTGATTTTAAACAACAAACGATTAGAGGTGTATGAAATAACGGACACCACAGGCATATCAGAAGTGCCATAGTGCTCAGAGCCATCTGAACCATCTGTTGACCACCAAGAACAAATTTTAGGTGTAAGGAGAGATGAAAATCGCTAGGAGCGAGGCCCGAGCTGTACGGAGGATGATCAAACGCGTCCCAGTGAAATTCCTGTAAGATTTGTTTAGTCACATTCGCCGTGTGAGGTCGGGCATTATCGTGGAAAAAAACACCTTTTGACAATAATACTCGGAGCTTGTTCTGTATTGCGCGGCGCAATTTCTTAATGGTCTCGCAGTAACCATGTGCATTGATTGTTTGGCCTCCTGATAAGAAATCAATTATCAAAATGCCTTTTCTGTCCCAAAAAACTGTGCACATGACTTTTCGAGGTGTCAAGATTTGCTTAGGCTTAACCTTCGTTAGGGATGAAGTGTGCCTCCATTCCATTGATTGCCGTTTTGTTTCATGGGTGTCGTACGATACCCAAGTTTCATCCCCCGTGACTATCCGAAAAAGAAAACCATCGCCTTCTTCATTGTAGAGTGTCAAAAACTGAAGTGCACTGCCCATCCGTTGTTTTCTTGTGTTGTTTAGTAAGAATTTTGGGTACCCAACGTGAGCAAAGTTTTCGAATTTTCAGTTTTTCAGTAACAATTTCATGAATTAGTGATCGCGAGATTTGCAGAACTTCCATAGCAAGGGCACTAAGTGTGAACTTACGGTTGTGCTTAATCTTGTCTTCAGTTGTGTGAACCAGTTCATCAGTAACCACAGACGGGCCTCCACTTCGTTCTTCATCGTGCACTCGATCACGTCCTTCAATGAACAGTCTGACCGATCTTCTAACCATTGAATAATTCATAGCATTTTGTCCGTAAAGCTCGCAGATTTGCCGATGAATTTCCTTCGGTTTAACTTTCTTTGCTTTTAGAAAACGAATCACGGGTCTGATTTTACACGCGGCGGCATTTGCAATTACGGCTGACATTATAAAGAAGCACTACAAAGCACACGTCCCCTGCAGCGATCTGAAAATGGCGTACATGTCTTCCCCTTGAGTCAGAGTAACTACGGCGCGTGCTCGGAACTGCGATCGTAGGGCCGCCGCGGTTAGAAACAGAAACGGAACTTACTTTGTGGACAACCCTCTTATATTGCTCTAGAAAAGATAGAGAAAAGAATTCGAGCGAGTACAACGAGTTTTTGCAGAATGACTATTTCAGTATATAAAATGGCATTTTGTGCTAAACCTGCAACGCCTGATGTCACCATGATTCCGTAAAGGAGAATACGCATTCTTCCTTGGTCGGCGAGACCAACTCTACATCATCCTCTACATTCAAACTGTTGCAGTTGTCTCCTTTTGTGACTGCCTTAAAATGGTTTACTGTAAGCTTGTATGTTTTATACTTTTTGTATAATAATTAGTATGTATTAATTTTTACATTTTATGTAACATAATTTTAGTCTCTAGTTCTATTTTACTTGAAAGTGTTAAATTACTATGTAGGTGGGTCTTATTGCACAGGATTATTCAGCAGCCCATACCACTGGGTTTTATGTAACCGCACGAGATTTTCTTATTCTGTCACTCACGAACCGCAAACTACTATTCCCACAGAAAAATTGAACGGGACCTTAAATTTTGTACTGGGTTACGTTGTCAGTGGATGTCTCAGTTTTCGAATTATTCAAGAAAAATGCGGTTGAAGGTCAGATTTGTACGTTCTCCGTGAATAATCCGCCTCTAGCGAAACACACGCCAGTACAAAATTAAACTACACTAAATATCCTACGTAAAGATTCTGTTCAATTGTTCTGCAGTAAAAATAGTTTGCACAAAGCGAACGACGGAATATGAAAATTGCGCCAGTGATATTTGAAATTGTTGTGGGTTGCATAAAACCAGTAGGGAGGGGCACGTGATTCACCCTGTATAAGGGCGCGAAGTATGTTTTCGGGCACGTGGTTTAGTTCCCGAATGTAAAGTAGTTTTAAGCGAATGGTTTCCTATTGACAACCCGCTCTTCGCTGTAATTCGGTATGGTTTGCATCATACTGTATTATTTTTATTTTGCATATAGCCATTACATGCATATTTACGTCATTATGACTACCTTTGTGTTACTGTGCCTACCTGTAATAATAAAAGTAATTGAGGACTACCTCTAAAGTATTCGAAAGCAGTTATCCAATAACATAAAAAAGTGATACACACGATGTTAATGTTTCACTACTCTAGTTTTAATAAAGAGCAGTGAGAAAAAAAATGATGCTGGTAGTTGGAGCATCACGAGGGACGTATCATTAGGCTGACCGTGGCAAATCTGGTGACAATTAACTATATGAAGTTGTGTATGCAGCGTTATGAAATGTAGGTGCTAACATACTGACTGCCAGAACAAGCTGATTCTGTGGTGACATTAAAGCGTATTCATGTAGGACTCATATTGAAACACATCTTTAACCGCTGTCCCTAATATGAGAGGCGTTCAATAATTAAAGCAACATATTTAGACTGAATCGCCAAAGAAACTGGTATAGGCATGCGTTTTCAAATACAGAGACATGTAAACAAGCAGAATACGGTGCTGCGATCGGCAACGCCTACATAAGACAACAAGTGTCTGGCACAGATCGGTTACTGCTGCTACAATGGCAGATTATCAAGATTTAATTGAGTCTGAATGTGACATTATAGTCGGCGCACGAATGATGGGGTACAGCATCTCCGAGGAAGCGGTGAAATGGTAATTTTCCCATACGACCATTTAACGAGCGTACCGTGAATATCAGGAATCAGGTAAAGCATCAAATCTCCGACATCGCTGCGACTATAAAAACATCCTTCAACAATGGAGCTAACGACAACTGAAGAGAATCGTCGTTCAACGTGACAGTAGTGATATTCTTCCGCAAATTGCTGCAGATTTCAGTGCTGGGCCATCAACAAATATCAGCGTGCGAACCATTCAAATAAACATCATCGATATGGGGTTTCGGAGCCGAAGGTCCACTCGTGTACCCTTGATGACTTTACGACACAAAGATTTACGCCTCACCTGGGTCCGTCAACACCGACATTGGACTGTTGATGACTGGAAACATGTTGCCTGGTCGGATGAGTCTCGTTTCAAATTGTACCGAGTGGATGGACGTGTACAGGTATGGAGACAACATCATGAATCTATGGATCCTGCACGTCAGCAAGGGACTGTTCAAGCTGGTGGAGGTTATGTAATGGTGTGGGGCTTGTGCAGTTGGATTGATATGGGACCCCTGACACGTCTACACACGACTCTGATGGGTAATGCGTGCATAAGCATCCTGTCTGATCACCTGCATCGATTCATGTCCATTGCGCATTTCGACAGACTCCAGCAGGACTATGTGACACCCCACAGATCCAAAATTCTACAGAGTGGCTCCTGGAACACTCTTCTGAGTTTAAACACTTCCGGTGCCCACCAAACTCCCCAAACATGAACATTATTGAGCATATCTGGGATGCCTTGCAATGTGCTGTTCAGAAGAGGTCTCCACCTTACGGATTGATGGTCAGCCCTGCAGGATTCATGGTGTCAGTTCCCTCCAGTACTTCTTCAGACATTAGTCGAGTCCATGCCACGTCGTGTTGTGGCACTTCTGCGTGCTCCCTGGGCTCTACACAATATTAGGCAGGTGTACCAGTTTCTTTGGCTCCTCAATGTATTTGCTGAAAGCAGGTTGGCTTAATTCAGGGCTCCAGTACATCATATTACTCTCGACGTCGGCGCCAACGACAGGCTGCATCAATAAGCTCAGAGTCATCCACTTGCCGAGGCGTGCATCCTTCATTTGGCAAACAGAAGGAAGTCGTAAGGTGCGTGGTGCGGGCTGTAAGATGGATGAGGAAGAATAGCCGAATGAAGTATTGGTAGCGCCTCTAGGGCGCGTAGACATGTCTGGGGCCTTGCGTTGTCATGGAGGAAGAGAAGTTCCTTACATTTTTGTGGCAACGAACAGACTGAAGTCGTTTCTTCAGTTTCCTGAGGGCCGGCCGGCACGCGGGAGATCAGACAGATTTGCGCGACCTTGTTGCAGTGGTGACAGAAGCCTGGCTCAACACCTCACTGTGCTTTTGTTCACTGTTAGGTCTCCGTAGACATAATACAAGCGGATATAAATATTTGCAGTGGTCTAGCATTCCGCCAAAGGAATGTCAATGACAGCTCTCCGTTTGGAGACTACCTCCGTTACAGACGACATTTTGAAGGGTGCTTATTGCACCGCCACCTATCGGAACCTCATGAAACTATACGGGCTGAAGCGAATATTCCATGATGCCTCACAAGAAATTCCGCAGTTTTTCCAACGAAACTGACAGAGAAAGAAATGTCTTGCATTTCTTATTGAACGCGCCTCGTAGGCAGGGCGAGATGTTGCACAAACCTGCATCCCATTCAGCAAATGCTTAGCGAGCTGAGACAGCTTAGCATTTTAGCTGTCCTTTAGAATCAAAGAAAATTTCCCATAATCTTCAGAGGGGAATATAATTCTGCTGAAGACCTCGAGGGGAACTACAAAACTGGAGCCTCTCCTCTTTTGAGTCAAAAGAGGGTTCCCCAATTGAGAAGAAATGGAAGTGGATTACCAATTACTTATCCTTCTTCTTCCTTGAGAGAAATCTGTAGAATCTGGAATTATAGTGTAAATTACACCTTTTAATAATTTTATGCAGTTCTTCTTATCTTATCTTCCAGCAAACATTTTGTAACACTTCGCGACACATGTTGGTTTTCCGAGGCGTTTGTAATCTTCGGGTCGGAACTGCGGCGCTCTTTGTGTAGCAAAGCTGAGGAAGAAGGCCGCAGCAGCTCCCAATGGACTCTTGTGTGGGCTTCCTAATGAGAAGAATGGCTGGCGGAATAGAAAACAAGGTTGCAAGTCGCTGGTGACTGACAGCACCTAGTGCAGTTGGATAAGAGGCGTTCAGTAAGTAAAGGAATTCAATATTTTCTCAGCCAGTTCCGGTGCGGTTCAAAAAACTCAAAATTTGTTATGGGACATTGTAGAATATTCACGTTCAAACCTCTGTAGGTCATAGCGCTATACGTAGTCTTGAAAGTGGCCTTTGTAACAACGGAGGAGCGTTCAAGTAGACAGTTGTCATTGAGCTTTTCTTGGTGGATAACCAGAACATCGTAGTTATTCATAGGCGCTTGTAGAATGTCTAAAGAGACCTGACAGTAAAAAACAAAAAGCACGGTGAATAATTTAGGGAGGCGTCTGTCACCACAGAAACAAAGTCGCGTAAACGTGTCCGATCTCCTGCAGTGTCGACAGGCTGCACACAACTGTGACTCCTGCGGTGCTGGAACGTGTGGACACTCTCATTCGACTAATCAATTATTCAAAAACAGTCTTAATCGCATTTATTATTATTATATCGCCAACCGGTTTCAACCCGACGTAGGGGTCATCTTCTGGGCGTTTACACCATTGGTCGACGGCTGGAGGTGTCACTCCTGTCTAAATAACGGATGACCCCTACGTCGGGTTGAAACCGTTTGGCGGTATAATAATAATAAATGCGATTAAGACTGTTCTTGAATAATTGATTAATCATACTAATCGCTGCTTCATCTCCACGACCATGTTCTCCAAAAAACTCTCATTCGAGGTTACCGACGGATCACTACCAAACGCCTCGCTGATCAGCTGGACATCTCTCTTCGTAGTGCTGACACATTCTCCCACTAGTTGGGGGAACTCCAAGGTGTGCGTCCAGTGGCCCTCCTCACCGCCTAACAGATTACCATTAAGAGCAACGAAGGATCATCTGTGTGGAATGCACTCCACTGGAAGCAGTACGTGGAAGTTGGGGACGTTATTGATGCAGTAAGACATTAGCCAGACGACGACCAGTGGAGTGGTACCATCCAGGCATACAAGCCCTCTCAATAATGTGGCGTACAGTCGTCACATTCACCGGAGATTACATTGAAAAATTGGTTTTGTAGCCAAAAGCGTGGCCAATAATGCGATGTACTGGAATCCTGAGTAAAACCAACGAGATTGCAGAAAAAAAACTGTATTTGCATAACTTATTGAATGCCACTCATATCGGAAGTGGGGCGTCGTATTGGTATAAACTGATTCCGACGGTACCCGCAGCAGGCCATTTGTTATCATCTGTCCTGGAATTTGGCACAGTGCGTTGCGCTGTTGTTCTTCTAAATCAAGCTTCTCACCGAAGAATTTGATTTATCTGCACTACTGGCCATTAAAATTGCTACACCACGAATATGACTTGCTACAGACGCGAAATTTAATTGAGAGGAAGAAGATGCTGTGATATGCAAATGATTAGCTTTTCAGAGAATTCACACAAGGTTGGCGCCGGTGGCGACACCTACAACGTGCTGACATGAGGAAAGTTTCCAACGGATTTCTCATACACAAACAGCAGTTGACCGGCGTTGCCTGGTGAAACGTTGTTGTGATGCCTAGTGTGAGGAGGAGAAATGCGTACCATCACGTTTCCGACTTTGATAAAGGTCGGATTGTAGTCTATCGCCATTGCGGTTTACCTATCGTGACAATGACTATTAGTAGAATATGGAATCGGTAGGTTCAGGAGGGTAATACGGAACGTCGTGCTCGATCCCAACGGCCTCGTATCACTAGCAGTCGAGATGACTGGCATCTTATCCCCATGGCTGTAACGGATCGATCCCTGAGTCAACAGATGGGGACGTTTGCAAGACAACAACCATCTGCACGAACAGTTCGACGACGTTTGCAGCAGCATGGACTATCAGCTCGGAGACCATGGCTGAGGCTTCTCTTGACGCTGCATCACAGACAGGAACGCCTGCGATGTTGTACTCAACGACGAACCTGCGTGCACGAATGGTAAAACGTCATCTTTTCGGATGAATCCAGGTTCTGTTTACAGCATCATGATGGTCGCATCCGTGTTTGGCGACATCGCGGTGAACGCACATTGGAAGACTGTATTGGTTGTTGCCATATTGGCGTATCACCCGACGTGATGGTATGGGGTGCCATTGACTACACGCCTCGATCACCTCTTGTTCGCACGACGGCACTTTGAACAGTGGACGTTACATTTCAGATGTGTTACAACCCGTGGTTCTATCCTTCATTCGATCCCTGCGAAACCATACATTTGAGCAGGATAATGCACGACCGCATGTTGCAGGTCCTGTACGGGCCTTTCTGGATACAGAAAATGTTCGACTGCTGCCCTGGCCAGCACATTCTCCAGATCTCTCACCAATTGAAAACGTCTGGTCAATGGTGACCGAGCAACTGGCTCGTCACAATACGCCAGTCACTACTCATGATGAACTGTTGTATCGTGTTGAAGCTGAATGGGCAGCTGTACCTGTACACGCCATCCAAGCTCTGTTTGACTCAATGCCCAGGCGTATCAAGGCCGTTATTACGGCCAGAGGTGGTTGTTCTGGATACTGATTTCTCAGGATCTATGCACTCAAGTTGCGTGAAATTGGCACATGTCAGTTGTAGTGTAATATATTTGTCCAATGAGTACCCGTTTATCATCTGAATTTCTTCTTGGTGTAGCAATTTTAAAGCCAGTAGTGTATTTGAAAACAGTGGAAATTATGGCACGGAATATGTTATCGACAGATGCGCTCCACTCAGCCACATGTGGAATGCAATGTGGTACCTTCTGACGTTTCTCTACTTATGGCTCCTTACTTGTCGACAGTGTCACTGGCGTGTCCGCTCTTCACCTCAATGAGACTAGGGTCTGTCAGGGTGACACCGTGTTTGCTGACTCATGCAGTTTCCTTGTACACGAGTACGCCTACATCGGAGCTTGCTGGCGATGCCAATCCGGATTGTTTAGCTATTTTGAACGCAATTGGTTACCGTTGGGATCAGTTATATAACTTGTCACTGTGAGTGGACAATTTGTGCACCGCGAGTTACGCCGTCTCAAGATTTAAACACAGTTTGTAACTGTGTATTAAGCCTTCAACTAAACATTACACCTCTTAGTCATAGCAGCATTTTAATTTCTTAAATTCTGCCAATAGTTCTACGAAATACTGAAAATCAAATCATTGTCGTCCCTGGAAGCTGCTAGGTAGTCAAGCAGCAATTTGAGCTGGATGCCATGATCTGGGTTAGCCATTTAGTAATGTATGCACCCTACCGCTCCTCGTCTAATCAGTATCTGTGCAATTCTGGGATAATGGTGACTCCAATGTGAAAGCAATGATATTTATCGTCAAGGACGGTATTTTATTTGTTCATCATCGAGTGAGCAACCAAGTTTCAAATGACACAGTGTAATGTACACTACGAGGCACTTCGAAAACATTTCACGCTGAAGTGATAGATAGCGTGTGTACTCCAGCGCCTACCGTCGAGTCTTCATATATAATATACTGCAGACACGGACAGTTCTAACACATATTCTTTCTACCTCCTTGATGTTGTTCAGCGATACGCTTTTCTTATTGTTTCAACAACCAGATACTACATAAATGACTCTATTGCCGTCTACGACTGTTGAATTTTGCTTCATTTATGTACTATTACACAATTTAGATATTCGGGCATTTTCAAGTACCATTCTGTGGCTGTTTGGCCATCAGAATATCTTGGTGACAAATATTCCCTACTGATCCGTTGTATGTGTAGTACATCACGCCACATCGCTTCGGGTGAATAAGTCACATATACGATTAAAATGTTCCAACAAGCACCGTTGGTATGGGAGGCTTTCAGTAGGTTGAAATCACATATAATGGTCAACACAGTGTCACATTAGAGTTACGTGCCTTATTATAAACTCATTTTTTGTGGGTCAAAAGGATGGCCACCAGAAATGAATATACACTCCTGGAAATGGAAAAAAGAACACATTGACACCGGTGTGTCAGACCCACCATACTAGCTCCGGACACTGCGAGAGGGCTGTACAAGCAATGATCACACGCACGGCACAGCGGACACACCAGGAACCGCGGTGTTGGCCGTCGAATGGCGCTAGCTGCGCAGCATTTGTGCACCGCCGCCGTCAGTGTCAGCCAGTTTGCGGTGGCATACGGAGCTCCATCGCAGTCTTTAACACTGGTAGCATGCCGCGACAGCGTGGACGTGAACCGTATGTGCAGTTGACGGACTTTGAGCGAGGGCGTATAGTGGGCATGCGGGAGGCCGGGTGGACGTACCGCCGAATTGCTCAACACGTGGGGCGTGAGGTCTCCACAGTACATCGATGTTGTCGCCAGTGGTCGGCAGAAGGTGCACGTGCCCGTCGACCTGGGACCGGACCGCAGCGACGCACGGATGAACGCCAAGACCGTAGGATCCTACGCAGTGCCGTAGGGGACCGCACCGCCACTTCCCAGCAAATTAGGGACACTGTTGCTCCTGGGGTATCGGCGAGGACCATTCGCAACCGTCTCCATGAAGCTGGGCTACGGTCCCGCACACCGTTAGGCCGTCTTCCGCTCACGCCCCAACATCGTGCAGCCCGCCTCCAGTGGTGTCGCGACAGGCGTGAATGGAGGGACGAATGGAGACGTGTCGTCTTCAGCGATGAGAGTCGCTTCTGCCTTGGTGCCAATGATGGTCGTATGCGTGTTTGGCGCCGTGCAGGTGAGCGCCACAATCAGGACTGCATACGACCGAGGCACACAGGGCCAACACCCGGCATCATGGTGTGGGGAGCGATCTCCTACACTGGCCGTACACCACTGGTGATCGTCGAGGGGACACTGAATAGTGCACGGTACATCCAAACCGTCATCGAACCCATCGTTCTACCATTCCTAGACCGGCAAGGGAACTTGCTGTTCCAACAGGACAATGCACGTCCGCATGTATCCCGTGCCACCCAACGTGCTCTAGAAGGTGTAAGTCAACTACCCTGGCCAGCAAGATCTCCGGATCTGTCCCCCATTGAGCATGTTTGGGACTGGATGAAGCGTCGTCTCACGCGGTCTGCACGTCCAGCACGAACGCTGGTCCAACTGAGGCGCCAGGTGGAAATGGCATGGCAAGCCGTTCCACAGGACTACATCCAGCATCTCTACGATCGTCTCCATGGGAGAATAGCAGCCTGCATTGCTGCGAAAGGTGGATATACACTGTACTAGTGCCGACATTGTGCATGCTCTGTTGCCTGTGTCTATGTGCCTGTGGTTCTGTCAGTGTGATCATGTGATGTATCTGACCCCAGGAATGTGTCAATAAAGTTTCCCCTTCCTGGGACAATGAATTCACGGTGTTCTTATTTCAATTTCCAGGAGTGTATTTAAGTAGATTGTTGATTGGCGACTCCATGTTGTCTTGTGCACAACGACCAGATAACTGGTATACTTGAAAAAAGAGACAGCATTGGTCGTATATTTTTTACTATTGCAAAATCGATTTTCTGTCACTGAAGATGGTCAATCAGTGACAGAAAATCGATTTTGCAATAGTAAAAAATATACGACCAATGCTGTCTCTTTTGTCAAGTATAAGTAGATTGTATTAGTAAAAGTAGATTCTATCAGTGTGTTTATTTGAACTATAGCTGTACAAGGTTCCAGTCATTCAGTTATAAAATATTAATTTTAGGCCTGTGATGCTTATCTTTAAACTTGTTACAGTCAAGTTAATGTGTACATTAATTTCATGATTAAAGTGACCTAATGCTGACAGAGACTGTGGGAGAACCTTCCAACAATATCACAGCAACACAACACCATTACGATTTTAACCAGAGCTCCGTAGTTCTCCAAAGGGTTATGACATGGGCACCCTCGACTGTACCTCGAGTGTGACTATGTGCATTCTCACTATATATCGTTTTAACCCAGTGGCGCGCTACCAAACCAATGGTGTTAACAATGAGTACGACATTTTACGATTACAATACATATGACGCTTGCACTCAAAGTAGTGGGTTTTACGTACAACAGGTAAAACCATGAAACTTCCTGGAAGATTAAAACTGTGTGCCGGACCGAGACTCGAACTCGGGACATATGCCTTTCGTGGGCAAGTGCTCTACCATCAGAGCTACCCCGTCCTCACAGCTTTACTTCTACCAGTACCTCGTCTCCTACCTTCCAAACTTTACAGAAGCTCTCCTGCGAACCCAGCGGAACTAGTACTCCTGAAAGAAAGGATATTGAGGAAACATGGCTTAGCCACAGCCTCGGGGATGTTTCCAGAATGAGATTTTCACTCTGCAGCGGAGTGTGCGCTGATATGAAACTCCCTGGCAGTCTCGGTCCGGCACACAGTTTTAATCTGCCAGGAAGTTTCATATCAGCGCACACTCTGCTGCAGACTGAAAAGATCTCATTCAGGTAAAACCTGGTGCGACTGGAGCACTATGGGAAAGTGACAGTGGTACACAAAATACCCGCCGCCACACACCGTAAGGTGTTTTCGGGAGTATAGATGCAGATGCATATTTAGATGTAAGGCGCACTAGAATGGCGTTATATGTTATCACAGTATTTTTAAGGCCAGCCACAGAATATATTCGAAAATCACTATAAGGCCATAATACATTAAACTAAAATAGTTTCCGGAGGTATGGAGTCTTTTAGAAAATTCGTGCCAACTGTGGAGCCGATTTTAAGGAAAAGTTAGGTATAATTTGAGCTCCTAACCCGTGCATGTCATACTTAGCCAGATAGGCTCCATATCTAAGAATAAAAAAGTACAAAAAGAAATTACATTAATTAAAAATACTAGTGAGAATTTCTGTCCGATTAAAACTTTGTGTCAGACAGGGACTTGAACCTGAGCTATCTGCAGATCGGGAGCAAGTGCTCTATCGATGCAGGACTCAGGAGGCGCTCCCACAACTTTATTTTCGCCAGTACATCTCCTACCTTCCAAAGTTACTAGAAGTTCTCCTGCATACCTAGCTGTGATGGGGGGGTTGTGCTTGGATAGATCTGTCGGTAGAGCACTTGCGCCCAAGAGACAGGGGTCCCAATTCGAGTCCCCGTATGGCAGACAGTTTTAATATGACAGGAAGCTGGCAATCACCGCACTGTCCGCTGCAGACTGAAAATTCATTTTGTAAAAATATTACTATCTATAAGAGCGTACACACACACACACACACACACACACACACACACACAAAGATGATCCACAGTGGCAGCGGTTCTAGGCACTTCAGTCTGGAACCGCGCGACCGCGCGACCGCTACGGTCGCAGGTTCGAATCCTGCCTCGGGCATGGATGTGCGCGATGTCCTTAGGTTAGTTAGGTTTAAGTAGTTCTAAGTTCTAGGGGACTGATGACCTCAGCAATTAAGTCCCATAGTGCTCAGAGCCATTTTGAACCACAGTGGCAAGGAACTCGCTGGCATCTCCACCCGCTGTGGTCTTACAATGGCTAAATAAGGTCTTCCATGTGGTATGAAGACCAGAACGGCACACTAGAAAGTGACAGTTGTTTTGTGGGGAGAAAACTGCCATAACGAGCAAAAGGAGCTGGCTGGCTGTTCCGCAAGCGGGGGCCCGTGGCGCCACAGGAAAGGCGTTCGCCGCCGAATTTACGGGCGGAGGGCTCCCCTCGGTGGCTTTCACATCAGTTTCTCTGGACACGGGCAGGGCCGCACGAGTGCCGTCTAGAGGTGCTTTTCTTCCAGGCCTCTCGATGGCATCATCAGCGTGAAAGGCGGACACACGCGTACACGCAACCGCTACGAGTGTCTCTGAAAGGAAGGATGTGCGACGCAGACACCTCTGAGAGTTGCGAGCACAAAACACCCGCGGAACAACTTCGCATTACAGACACGGTGAAGAGCGCTCTCTAGCTCACCCGCTATTGCCACACTGGTTTTTCCGCGAGGAAGGGGAATCCTGCGAAATTTCTCTTCCAATTTTTTTACTGTCTCAACGACTGTGCGCACGGGACAGACAAAGGTTGTCGAACATGTGAAGCACTGGCATTCGACAAGAGCTGTGCCGAATCCCACGTTACACTACCGTGAACCATATTTTCCAAGGTTTCGCTACAACACTTAAGACCCGTTTGTCTTGAAAAGGAAGAGACTGAGGAGCTGGGAGTGGAAACAGCCAGTAAAGACCCACTTATCCAATAAAACCGAAATTATTTTATTGAACTCGACGTAAGTGCAGGTCAATTTACACAAGTTTATCACCGTGAGCCTTTACACAAGGACATAAGAATTAGGATTACGTGGTCCACAGACACTAAAAGAAGAATTATAAAACGTGCATTAGTTTAGTTTAGTTTGTTTTGTGTAGGGCGCAATAACAACTAGCGTCATACGCGCCCACGTCGGAACTGAAGAACGCGAAGGCAAAGAAGAGCTAAAAACGATTGCACATTAGTCCCAATCGACGGAACAGAAAACAGCCTCAACAGGGACGTGGAGAAAGGTAAATAAAATACGCCATAGAGAAACGGCGGTCACGAACTAAAAATTAAATGGCCTTCGCCTTACTGCTACGGCAAATAAAAAGTAAAACGCGGTCCACGGCCCGTGCGTCGTTCGCTAAAACGGCCGTTAACTCAAACGGAAAACGCAAGCGAGAATGTAAGTAGTTAAAAAAAGGGCATCCCGTCAGGAAATGGCGAACCGTCAAAGGTTGAGCGCAATGATTACAGAGTACTGGGGGAGCACCACTTAAGAAACGGCGATGGCTAAAAATACTGTGCCCGACACGCGAGCTAGCCAAAATGATCTCCTTCCCGCCAGAGGGCAGAGAGGAGGAGGTCATCCAAGGCGGTGGGAGAGGCTTAATAACCCGGAGCTTGTTCCCATGAAGGGAAGACCAGTGGCGATGCCAAAATGGCACCACAGAAACGAACGAACCACTAGCATCTGTCAACAACAGTCCTGATGTGTACAACGCCTGGTAAGACGATGTAATTTTGTAGTTTTAGGGAGTCGCTAAACTGTCCGTATATGGTAACTAAACCATTTAACAATCCCACACAGTAGATGGAAACAGATGAAACATGCATGATAAAAAAATGTGAAAGGTAAAATTCCACACATAGAGCTTGCTTAGTAGAGCTTGGGCATAAATACAAGAAAACTTTTCACAATATGGAATATAAAATTATAAGTTAGTAAAAGTAATAGTATTAAGTAAAGGAACTATTAACGTTATAGAAATTCAACTTGGAAAACTGTTGTGACAAAAGGACTAACTTTAGTCTAAACACTGTAGATCAGGCACTTTTACTAATTAACGCTGACACCAGAACCACAATCAAAATACCGCATAACCTAACGTGCACGTATAGGTACTTATACATATATATATACGTATTATAATGGATCAAATGGCTCTGAGCACTATGGGACTCAACTGCTGTGGTCATCAGTCCCCTAGAACTTAGAACTATTTAAACCTAACTAACCTAAGGACATCACACACATCCATGCCCGAGGCAGGATTCGAACCTGCGACCGTAGCAGTCGCGTGGTTCCGGACTGAGCGCCTAGAACCGCGAGACCACCGCGGCCGGCTATACGTATTATAAAAATTGGTGTATATACAGTGATCAGCCAAAACATTATAACCACCTACCTAATGGACGATACGTCCACCTTTGACACGGAAACAGCGGCGGCGCCTCGTGGCATGGAAGCAATGAGAACTTGGTAGGTCACTGGAGGGATTTGGCACCACATCTGCACGCAAGTCACCTAATTCCTGTAAATTCTGGAGAGGGCGGCGATTAGCTCTGACGCGACACTCCAGCACATTTCAAAAGTATTCTATAGGGTTGAGATCTTGCGAGTTAGAGGTGCGGGAGGTAACACATCAATTGGGACTCGCCAATGTGTTCCTCGAACCACTCCACACACCTCGCCTTGTGATATGGCGCATTATCTTGTTGAAAAATGCCGTTGCTGTCGGGAAACATGATCGTCATGAAGGGGTGCATATGATCTGCAACCAGTGTACGGTATTCTTCACCATCATGGTGCCTTGCCCGAGCTCCGCTTGACCCATGTATGCCCACGTGAATGTTCCACAGGGCATAACGGAGCCGCCGCCAGCTTGTCCTGCAGTACAGATGTCTAGGAGCTTTTCCCCTGGAAGACTAAGGATTAGCGCCCTGCGATTGGCATGATTGATTGACTGATTGATTCCTAAACTAGTCACAGAAGAAAGAGGGTGTGTTAGAAGTGGACGGATCCAGTCACTGGAATCAAATTATAAAGTAATGAACATTGGCCACACACAGTATAGGCATAAAAGGTGGGACCAAATCTAAAAACGTAGAAAAAGGGTCCAGCCATGGGTTCACAGACCCAGAAGACCCGAAAAGGAGCCCCAACCATGACCAACCTGCCCCTACTTCCAGACTAAAGTAGAACCTTATATCTGGAAATAAATATCACTTTCACGGGGGAAACTGAGGACCAGTTCAGCCATCCGTGGATCGTCTGCTAATATTAAATTTCAGGAATTGGGAAGAAGGGCCGAAAAAAGGGGTTTTTTTTTTGGTCATCAGTCTCTTGACTGGTTTGATGCGGCCCGCCACGAATTCCTTTCCTGTGCTAACCTCTTCATCTCAGAGTAGCACTTGCAACCTACGTCCTCAATTATTTGCTTGACGTATTCCAGTCTCTGTCTTCCTCTACAGTTTTTGCCCTCTACAGCTCCCTCTAGTACCATGGAAGTCATTCCCTCATGTCTTAGCAGATGCCCTATCATCCTGTCCCTTCTCCTTATCAGTGTTTTCCACATATTCCTTTCCTCTCCGATTCTGCGTAGAACCTCCTCATTCCTTACCTTATCAGTCCACCTAATTTTCAACATTCGTCTATAGCACCACATCTCAAATGCTTTGATTCCGTTCTGTTCCGGTTTTCCCACAGTCCATGTTTCACTACCATACTATGCTGCACTCCAGACGTACATCCTCAGAAATTTCTTCCTCAAATTAAGGCCGGTATTTGATATTAGTAGACTTCTCTTGGTCAGAAATGCCTTTATTGCCATAGCGAGTCTGCTTTTGATGTCCTCCTTGCTCCGTCCGTCATTGGTTATTTTACTGCCTAGGTAGCAGAATTCCTTAACTTCATTGACTTCGTGACCATCAATCCTGATGTTAAGTTTCTCGCTGTTCTCATTTCTACTACTTCTCATTACCTTCGTCTTTCTCCGATTTACTCTCAAACCATACTGTGTACTCATTAGACTGTTCATTCCCTTCTTAATACGAGCACTTCGTTCTTGATCGTCCACTCTTATTATTCCCTCTTGGTTGTTGTACATATTGTATATGACCCGTCTCTCCCTATAGCTTACCCCTACTTTTTTCAGAGTCTCGAACAGCTTGCACCATTTTATATTGTCGAACGCTTTTTCCAGGTCGACAAATCCTATGAAAGTGTGTTGATTTTTCTTTAGCCTTGCTTCCATTATTAGCCGTAACGTCAGACTTGCCTCTCTCGTCCCTTTACTTTTCCTAAAGCCAAACTGATCGTCACCTAGCGCATTCTCAATTTTCTTTTCCATTCTTCTGTATATTATTCTTGTAAGCAGCATCGATGCATGAGCTGTTAAGCTGATTGTGCGATAATTCTCGCACTTTTCAGTTCTTGCGTCAGATGGTATATCGCTAGACTCATATATTCTACACACCAACGTGAATGCTCGTTTTGTTGCCACTTCCCACAGTGATTTTAGAAATTCTGATGGAATGTTATCTATCCCTTCTGCCTTATTTGACCGTAAGCCCTCCAAAGCTCTTTTAAATTCTGATTCTAATACTGGATCCCCTATCTCTTCTAAATCGACTTCTGTTTCTTCTTCTATCACATCAGACAAATCTTCACCCTCATAGAGGCTTTCAATGTATTCTTTCCATCTATCTGCTCTCTCCTCTGCATTTAACAGTGGAATTCCCGCTGCTTTTAATGTCACCAAAGGTTGTTTTGACTTTCCTGTATGTTGAGTCTGTCCTTCCGACAATCATATCTTTTTCGATGTCTTCACATTTTTCCTGCAGCCATTTCGTCTGAGCTTCCCTGCACTTCCTATTTATTTCATTCCTCAGCGACTTGTATTTCTGTATTGCCGATTTTCCCGGAACATGTTTGTGCTTCCTCCTTTCATCAATCAACTGAAGTATTACTTCTGTTACCCATGGTTTCTTCGCAGCTACCTTCTTTGTACCTATGTTTTCCTTCCCAGCTTCTGTGATGGCCCTTTTTAGAGATGTCCATTCCTCTTCAACTGTACTGCCTACTGCGCTATTCCTTATTGCTGTATCTATAGCGTTAGAGAACTTCAAACGTATCTCGTCATTCCTTAGTACTTCCGTATCCCACTTCTTTGCGTATTGATTCTTCCTGACTAATGTCTTGAACTTCAGCCTACTCTTCATCACTACTATATTGTGATCTGAGTCTATATCTGCTCCTGGGTACGCCTTACAATCCAGTATCTGATTTCGGAATCTCTGTCTGAACATGATGTAATCTAATTGAAATCTTCCCGTATCTCCAGGCCTTTTCCAAGTATACCTCCTCCTCTTGTGATTCATGAACAGGGTATTCGCTATTACTAGCTGAAACTTGTTACAGAACTCAATTAGTCTTTCTCCTCTTTCATTCCTTGTCCCAAGCCCATATTCTCCTGTAACCTTTTCTTCTACTCCTTCCCCTACAACTGCATTCCAGTCGCCCATGACTATTAGATTTTCGTCCCCCTTTACATACTGCATTACCCTTTCAACATCCTCATACACTCTCTCTATCTGTTCATCTTCAGCTTGCGACGTCGGCATGTATACCTGAACTATCGTTGTCGGAGTTGATCTGCTGTCGATTCTGATTAGAACAACCCGGTCACTGAACTGTTCACAGTAACACACCCCCTGCCCTACCTTGCTATTCATAACGAATCCTACACCTGTTATACCATTTTCTGCTGCTGTTGATATTACGCGATACTCATCCGACCAGAAATCCTTGTCTTCCTTCCACTTCACTTCACTGACCCCTACTATATCTAGACTGAGCCTTTGCATTTCCCTTTTCTGATTTTCTAGTTTCCCTACCACGTTCAAGCTTCTGACATTCCACGCCCCGACTCGTAGAACGTTACCCTTTAGTTGATTATTCAATCTTTTTCTCATGGTAACCTCCCCCTAGGCAGTCCCCTCCCGGAGATCCGAACGGGGGACTATTCCGGAATCTTTTGCCAATGGAGAGATCATCATGACACTTCTTCAAATACAGGCCACATGTCCTGTGGATACACTTTACGTGTCTTTAATGCAGTGGTTTCCATTGCCTTCTGCATCCTCATGTCGTTGATCATTGCTGATTCTTCCGCCTTTAGGGGCAATTTCCCACCCCTAGGACAAGAGAGTGCCCTGAACCTCTATCCGCTCCTCCGCCCTCTTTGACAATGCCGTTGGCAGAATGAGGCTGACTTCTTATGCCGGAAGCCTTCGGCCACCAATGCTGATTATTTGTCAAAATTTAGGCAGTGGCGGGGATCGAACCCGGGACTGAAGACGTTTTGATTATGAATCAAAGACGCTACCCCTATTCCATGAATATGTGAGATAATCGTCACTCAGGCTCCACAACCACATTGTGGAGGTGGGTCGTTACGTAAGAGAAAACAAAGGGTGAAACAGGTATGACCAATGCGTAAACAGCATAAAATAGTGAACTCCTTTCCAGAGCAGCGGAAGGAAGAGAGGCCAACTGTAGCAGACTCCTTGATTGTGCGGAGTTTATGAGCAGTAGCGCTCCGGACGGCAATCCACTTTAGGGCAACGAAAGATTTGACGTAGATCCGCATATCCGCAGCCGGAATCATGAAAGGAATTGGAGTGTTAGTATCTGCTTCTCTAGCCAAACGGTAAGACTGTTCATTCTCTGGGATACCCACATGACTTGCGTCTCAGAGAAAGACGACTGAACAGGCGGCACACTCAAGGGCAGAGAGAAGGTCACGGATAACAGAGAACAAAATGTGGAGTAGCTTCCATCGATAGCCTGCAGGTTGTGGAGGGAGACCTGAGAAACGAAAAGGAGAGCCTTGTGAATGGATAGAAGATCTGCTGTGAACACAATACATGGTCCCGGCAATAAATGGTGATAGAAGCCAGTAGGAGACGTGAAAGCGTCCAGTGAGTGGCGCAATCCCAACCATGAGCGGGTGTTAGCCAAAGAGCACAGAGTACACAGAATGGTCGGCGAATGGGCGAATGGCGACTGCATAAGAAACAAGGAGTTGGCTCCATCGTGTGCGTAGAGGGGGAATCCGCGCTTCTGTTATGAGACTATCAATGGGACTAGTGCGAAAGGGACCAGTAGCCAGATGCATCCCACAATGATGGACAGGGTCAAGCAGTTTCAAAGTGGAAGGAGCTGCTGAGCCATAAACCTACCATAATCTAGTCTGGACAAGACCAGAGTGCAGTAAAGATGGAGAACAGTGGAACGGTCTGCACCCCAAGATGTATGGGTCAGGAGATGGAGAGCATTAAGTTTCCACATACATGTAGTCTTGAGGTGGCGAATGGGGGCAGCCATGTCAGCTTGTTATAAAAAATAAGATCCGAGAAACGGGACTGTGCTAAAACATCTAGGATCTTGTCGAAAGTTCTGGATCAGGGTGTAGTGTAGGTCGATGACAAAAATGCATAACCCACGTTTTGGAGGAGGAAAACTGGAAGCCATGGGGCGTGGCCCACGGAGAGGCTCGTTGGATGGCGCCTTGGAGTTGGCGCTCAGCAAATGCTACCGAGTGGGAGCTGCACCAGATGCAAAAATCGTCGATGTACAACGCCAGGGTACCCAGAGGCCCAACGGAGGTCACAAGCTCATTGATGGAAATGAGAAAGAGAGTGACACTTAACACAGAACCCTGTGTGACACTGTTCTCCTGATCCAGAGGGGCACTGAGTGAAGTGCCAACTCGAACCCGGAAGAGCCAGTGAGATAAAAACTCGCGGACAAAAATCGGAAGGGAATCACTAAAGCATTAGTTATAGAGGGTAACTAGCCATACCGTATGCCTTATGGAGGTCATAGACGACCGTGACAAGGTGCCAGCGATGAGTAAATGCCTACCGGATGGCTGATTCCAATCTGAGTAAATGGTTAGTTGGACAGTGTCGTGCCCAGAAGCCACACTCATAGTGGTACAAAAGGCCCTGAGATTCAAGCACCCAATATTATCTGAAGCTGACCATCATCTCCAGCATTTTACAAAGTAAATTCGTCAGGCTGATTGAGCGGTAGAGAGACGTTGGGTTCTTCCTAGGCTTAAGGACAGACATAAGAGCCTTTGCGACCGAAAAGCACCCACGAGCCAAAAACGGTTGGAGACCCTAAGAAGATGCTGCCTGTGGGGAATGTCCAAACGTTGGATCATCTGGTTGTGGATGGAATCTGGGCCTGGGGCCATGTATCGTGAAGAGGAAAGGTAAGAGTCTGCAACAATTCCCATTCAGGAAAGGGTGCATTACAGGACTCAGTGTGGATGTAACAGAGGGGGGAGGGGGGTCTGTACAACTCTGCATTTGTGCTGCAGAAAGGTAGTAGGATAGGAAGAGGACGCCAATGCTGTCGCAAAGTGTGCCACGAAGTGTTCTGTGAGGACTAATGGATCAGTGCACATAACACCTTGGAGGTTAAGATCCTGGACAGTTGACTGTCACTGGCGCCCCAGAAGGCTATGGAGCTTGGACCAAATCTGCGATGAAGAGGCATACGTCCTCAGGGCGGAAACATAGCGCTCCCAGCATTCCTTTTTATTCTGCTTGGTAAGGTAATGAGCCTTAGCAAGGAGGTTGGTCTGTGAAGGGTGTCGCTTAAATCACTGCAGCGCCCATTGGTGGTCCTGAACAGCGACAGCGACATCCTTGGTCCACCATGGTAGTGGTCCACGACGAGGGGGACCTGTGGATAGGGGGACACCAGTGCCAGCAGCATGAAGAATAGTGGCAGTGACGCCTTGTTGACTACATCATTGGAACTCGAGAGGGAGGTGTCGAAGAAGACAGTAGAAATATGTAAAGGCCAACTGGCCCTGCAGAATGCCCAACGTTGGGGCCTGTCTTACTGGCGGTAGTAGGGGAACGATACAATCATCTGAAAGTGGTCACTGTCACAAAGGTCATCATGGAATGACCAATGTAGGGAAGGGCAGGGCAGGAGATCGTGAGACTGATAGCAGAGAGTGGCGCTGAACTGGGTAGGGGAAACATCATTGAGGAGACACAAATCGAGGTCTGTGATAAGTTGGTCAATTAGGAGACCCCTACCCATTGAAGTGGTGGGCACTGAAGTCCTCAAGAAGAAGAAACAGGGGGTGGGAGTTGTAGGATTAAAGTACACAGTTCAGTGTAAGGTAGTGGCCTATCTGCAGGGAGGTAGACATTTCAAATGGTGATTGCCAAGAGTAGTTTGCACTCAAACCACTATTGCTTCCAGGTTGATATGTAGGGAGATCCATCACTAATGACATCGGAGTGAACTAAGGTGCAGATCCCACCAATTCTACCCCGGGGCTGGCACAGTTTCAACAGAACGGCCAATAACCACGAAATGTTGGAGAGTGGTCACCACAGAAATGCGTTTCTTGAAGAAAAAGACAGAATCCAGAATAGGAGACAAGACGTTGCCTTTTCGAACAGTGACGGTTGTACCCCTTGCAATTCCACTGGACGATCATGTAGTGAGAGTCCAAGATAAACATAAAGAAGCCTCGAGAAGGATACGTCACTTGGTCAGTAACCATCACCGACAAGGATGGGGTGACAGCCATAAATAAAATGTCAGACTCAGCTTGCGAGGGGGGTGGGGCGGCACCTCCAGGGGCACTGTGGGAGCCCTGTCTGGCGATTTATGTATCTTCTTCTTCCTGCTCTCTTAGGGGTGGAGGAGGGCAGAGCACAGAGGGAGAACAGGCGTCTGTAATATCTGAAACCCAAAGAGAGCAGGTTACCTCGGGGCACATAGATGGTGCGTCTCGTACCTGAAAGGTATTAGGAGTTTTCTGGCCTGAGAGACGCTGGGGAGAGGGGTCCCAGGATGGAGCTCGATCACCAGCAGGTGCTGAAGAAGGCTGGGGAGGGGGAGCAGCTCCTGGACGGGAGGTCTTTGGAACTGCAGGGGGGGGGGGAGGGGAGAGGGGGCTGGGCTGGGGTAAGGAAGAGGTAGGAGGAGGAAATAAACAGCAGAAACAAAAGTTGAAGATAGTGACACTGGATGGAGTCTCTCATACTTTTGGAGAGCCTCAGCATGAGAAAGGCGATCTAGGGAATTGTATTCTTTGATCTTCTTTTCTCTCTTGTAAGCTGCGCAATCCAGCGAGGGGAGTGGCGGTCAGAAAAATCGACACACACAGGTGGCGGAACGCAGTGGCTTCCCTCATTGAGGGTCTGCCGTACAGTAGGAAGACATATGCCCAAAACGCAAGCACTGAAAGCACCGCATAGGTGGAGGGACCTACGGCTTCATGTCACATCTGTAGCGGCACACGTCAAACTAAATGAACACCACGCTGCTCCAGATTAGCTCAGAGTTCCTCATCAGTTTGCAGGTTGAGATCCCTATGAAAATTCACTCACTGGACCATATTCATCGACTGATGAGGAGTAATAGAAACCGGGACATTGCCAAGACGATCACAGGCGCGAAGAGCTGCGGACAGGGTGGCAGGAGAAAATTTGATCAATAGGGAGATTGATCACATCTCACTAAGAGACTCCATTTTACCAAACTTGTCCTCGATATTTTCCACGAAAAACAATGGCTTTACGGTGGTATTTGTGTCCTCATCCGTCCTAGTACAGACGTGGTAACGGGAAAAGGGTTTCATGCCAAGACGGCAAGCCTGCCTCTCCTCCTATGGTGTAGCCAGGGAAGGGAAGGTTGCTGGGTCATACAAAGCAGCATTCAATGATCTTTAACCATTTGAAGAGACGGCTGTTTGAGAATGGCCAGATTTTTTTTGCAGCTTGATACGCTTCATGCGCCAGACACCTGCCCTGATAGCACCCACTGTAACCAGGGGCTCTCCACATGGGCACCACCTAGCCACAGGAAGGGCTGTCTGGCATGCAACCATTGCTGGGAGTTGAGATGCTGCAAGAACATAACCAAACACTCCTTGCCATACATGGGGAGGGAACAGCTCAGGTATCAGTAATGTGATCCCTGTTTTGTCAGGGACCTCAGCCATATGGGTACATAACACAGACTGTCTACAAATTCTGGTTACCTAGCAGGGTGAAAGGGGGCTACGATGGGGAAGGGCGAGGAGAAGGAAATATGGAGAGGAATGCACACCGTAGATGCTAGGGAGGGAGTTCTTCCCCAAATGGCTCACACTAAAAACAGGAAATTTTGAAGTTCAAACTGTAAGTAGACTGTTTAGGTTTTTATGTTGGTAACGTCACCTAGCGCTCTGTATGAAAATCACTGGCTGTGCTGTGTGCAGTCTGTGGCTGGTGGACATTGCTGGAATTTGCTATTGTAGTGTTGGGCAGTTGGCTGTTAACAGCGCGTAGCTTTGCGCAGTTGGAATGAGCCGCCAGCAGTGGTGGATGTGGGGAGAGAGATGGCGGAATTTTGAGAGCAGACGATCTGGACGTGTGTCCATCAGAAAGAGTAAATTTGTAATACTGGATATCATGGACTGATATAAACATATATATTATGACTTTTGAACACTATTAAGGTAAATACATTGTTTGTTCTCTATCAAAATCTTTCTTTTGCTAACTATGCCTATCAGTAGTTAGTGCCTTCAGTAGTTTGAATCTTTTATTTAGCTGGCAGTAGTGGCGCTTGCTGTATTGCACTGCCGAATAGCACTGATGAACATGTTTCAGACACCAGTGCATTGTTATTACAGTTAATGCAACAAATGGGACAAAGGCTACAAAAGTTAGACACAACGCTTGAACAAAATCAGAAACAAATGGGATAAAATCTTCAAAAGTTAGACACGATGGAACAAAATCAAAGACAAACACAGCAACAGCTTCAAAAGTTAGACTCATTGGAACAAACGCTTGAACAAACACGCGAAGGTTTAACTGCTGAGTTACTTAAAATCGAATCGAAATGTCAAAAAGTCTGTAATGACGTAAAAACACAAATTTGTAAGTATTTTCAACCTATTTTTTCACCTCATGAAAATGCATTACAGAATCACGAAGCAGCCATAAAAAAACTGTAAACTATTGTTCATGAAAATCATGACACCTTGCAAGCTAAAATTGACTCAGTTGCATCTACCGATTCGGTTTCGCAACTTGCAAAAACTCAGGAAAAATTAAAGGACACAGTAGATACGATTTCAACACAAATGGACACTCTGAAACTTGGTTCAGAAAAACACACTGAGGAAATGTGTTCACTATTGGAGAAAGTAGCCGAACTTTCGGCTCAGTTCACTAACTTATCTACAAAGGTAAATGATGATCTGAATGACACAAGAACCGTAGCCTTCACTGACACAGAAGAGTATGAGCAAATTAGAAAATTCAAACAAAATCAAAATCAAATCAATACACAGCACAAAAGAGAAATCCGGGAAGTACAAGATCAGTTGATGCAGGTAATACAAGAATTACATATTTCAGAGTACACTCGCGCCCCAATACGGGAAGAGGGACATAGAAATGCGGAACAGCCATAAAATAATAACACGAGGCACTTCGGAAATCATGAAAGAAATTGGCAAGGTACACTGAATTTTGAGATGGAACCGCCGAAACGAAGTAACAATGACCGATATGCGACTTGCCAACATGATGATTTTAACTATAAGGTGTTTATTACTACATGTAAATTCAAAACATTTAAGAATTCTGGCAACGACATTCATCCACAAGCGTGGCTTCATTAATTCTCTCATTTTTTTCCTCCCAACTGGTCATTAGAGCACAGAGTAGAATTTATGTGTGGATATTTAGAGAATGAACCAGCTGTAAGAACGGGATCGGTCATTCACGATTGTCACAGTGAAGGAGAATTTTATCATGCCTTCCTCTTAGCATATTGGTCTCAAGCTACACAAGACCGAGTAAAACATAGCATAATAATGATGAAACATTCCGAACAATCTAAATTTTCCAGTCTTGTGAAATATTTTGAAGACATGTTGCACAAGAATCAGTACCTGTCAAACCCATACAGCCCTTCAGAGCTCATCCGCATTTGCTTAATCAAATTGCCTGAACATTTACGACATATTATTTTGGCAGGACGTTGCAAAGACGACACTGAAGATTATCAGGGACTCTTACAAGAATTGGAAATCGACACTGACAATCGCGGGACGCGAAAACAGGAACACAACAATTACAGGTCACATCCGTCACAATTCCGTGAGGAAAGAAATAATAACTGGACACGACAAGGCTATTCTTACAACATAAATCGAGACCAAAACAGACACCACCCGTATGACAACCGTTGGCAGAGTAGTAATAATTATAGGGAAAGATTACCTCTCTGCGGTAATGACTATCACAGAGACAGTCAGAGAAACAGACAATATGGAAATCAAAATAATTATTATCAAGGGAGACAGAATAACATCAGACGCAATGGTCCACCGCGCTGTTACGATTCCGGGAGAAATTCTCCACCACATGACCGACAAAAAAGAAACTATCTAAACTACCGACAAAACGACAGACCTGAATTTCATCAGAACTGGCGGGATTCAAACAGGGCAGGGCCCTATTGAGAAGGTTAATTTGTAGAAGTTAAGCCTCCTAATCCCAATAATGACGAGCGCCAACAAAGAGACAGACAATGACTCACACCGCAGGCAGCCACGTGCCCCGGCTGGCTCAGCGAAAAATAACATAGACGCTAACCTTGAGAAAAATTTTTGCATTCCGTACCGACGTATACAACATGATTCAGTTTGCGCACTAGAAAGGGTAAAGGATTGTACCACATTTCACATATAAAACCGTTTATTGAGAGATAATCTGCTTTTTAACTTAGTCGTTGCCATAAAATTTGTCACTTCACGCTACTAGTACAATTTGTCACACTGAGAAACTGTTAACATGCGACAATGTTTTGAAGTTAACTATCCAGTCTAGAACCTAGGGAACATATATAGACAGTATTTACGAGTGCATTGTTATAGTGAACAGACGACACAGTGTTATTGTGTGTGTACATTCTTGCTTGTTAGTTGCACGATTACGTAACAACTCTAAGGCTCACATACTTACAACATATACCAGTACTGCAAATGAGATTTTACTGCAACATTTTGGTTTACTTGAAAATGCATTCTGGATTTAAAATACTTTCTGAGAGATACCAGATGACACAGTGGTTAGTTTATTTGACAGCTACATGATTATATCACGATGCTACTAATGGGTGACTCAATTTATATTATTGCTTTTGCGTTGTATCCGTTTTATATTTACACAGTTTTTCTGAATTCTTCTGGAAAGTAAAACATGTTTTAGTAGTAACTTTTGTGGTATAGCTACAATGAGACAGCCTTTTCCGTAGCACAACAATACGTTACAGCACAGTACTTTCTTCATCATGACAATAAGCATAATAACTAAGATGTCTATACGCAAAGCATTTCACTTTTGTTTATGAGAAGGTGAGTACATTGACTTCAACAGAACTTTGCTTACAGAGAACGATAACTACGACAGTTCTACAGAGTTATCTTAGAGCAAGACGCACATTTTCCGCTACAGGACATGCATTTGAGTGATTAATTTTGTACTTAAAACATTTATTTTTAAAGATTTTTTAATTACAATGATACAAAGGTTTTCCATGATACATTTCATTCCATTTGCTTATACAACTTTACACATCGGTACCATATTTCTCTAACACTGAATTACACAGCTATCTGATTATTTAACAGAGAAACGAAAATTTTTTTTACAATGTCAGTGACACATGTTTACGCAATTACACAGTTGGATAATTTCACACTGATGAAATTGTATTTTGTCTGCACTGTGTGAACTGTTCATATTTTTTCGGAACCATTGTGATACTATGAGAGCTTTCAATGTTGTATTTGGTAAGGAATCATGATTTTTAAAGTACGTTTGAGGTAGATGACACTATTGAATTGAGCAGAGAATATTCTTTTAGGTTTTGAAATTATTGCAGAAAGCTACGACGATTTTGACAGTTGATTGAGGTGTTATGACGTTATTTTTCTACGACGACGATGTGTATTATACTGTTGAGGTATGTTTATGATCAATAAGCTGATGCTATATGAGGAATTTGATTATGCTACATATTTATTACGATGAAATATTGAAGAAGTGTCGGCGAATATGTATATGTGTAATAAGGTAAGGAATAATGAGTAGTGGTTAGGGACTCTGACTTGTGAAAAAGGATGTTGGAAACCAAGAATCGTACTTTAAGAGTTATGAAATGTGTGTAAATGCGTGAATGTATCAGAATGCCGGCAAAAATTTTTTGGACACTGTTATATTTATAAGATTTTGTTTCTACAGATTTGTAACGCAAATATTTCGACCTGTGAAATTTTATTTGTATGAGACTGTCACTATAGCAGAAACTGATGTCGTAAATATTTCGGTAAGGAAGGTAGGTCACCTTGACGTAATGCACTGTAAGCACCCAGTGCGCGACAGTCGCCTGGAAAAAAGCCATTAGTGTGTGCGTTCCAGAGGCACAGGTGAAAAAAAAAGAGGTCATTATCCTCGCTATTGACATATCTTTGTAGAAAGCATCACAAATACGACACACCCAAACCTGACAACATATGATTACACTGTGGAGCTCTTAATTTATGATATTTACTAAATTGCCTAATGAAATGATGAGAAACATTTTTACATCTATTGTCTTTCTAGTTGAGAGATTGCTCATTTTGTTTAATATCTAGTTTCTAGCTGCACTGCAGCATTGGTTAAAATAAAATTTAATAGATGTACTAATATAGTTATTTCATGCCTACAGATCCAGTAAATAATAAATTTATGATCTACTTAAAAAAAAACGAGGGAGCACAAAAAGACATTTTCCCTCACAGTAATTGCATACATAATTTTTGTCAGTGACTGGTAACTTTTAAGTAGTGTAAGTTAAGGTGATGCATTACTCTAGTGTTACGATCTGAAACAGTTATTAGACATTTCCTATCGTTACTGTGATATTTTTTCTGCTTGAGCCTTGTCATGTTTAGATATACGTTATATCATTTGCTGCTGCTGTTTGCCAGGAATAGTGCTACTAAATTTCACTTGGTATTACTCTGTTAAGCCAGTTTTACTACTGATTTATTTTTCTTGTTGCTGCACATTGGCTCATATTAGTTGTAATGTTGCATTTGCTCTGCTAATTTAGATTTACTACTGCTTGCTTTGCCAATTTGCATTTTTTTGTCATTGCTGTTTGTGTTAATTGTTTTGTACTGCTGCATTGCCTCGTCCCTTAGTTTAACATCTGAGCTCAGTAGATTTAAGTTAGCTTAAGATGGGGTAGGCTATATAAGAGAACGAGTTGTGATGAATTGAAAGAAATGCATTGAGAAGCTATAGGAAAATGGTTTGGCCAAGAAAGTATTTTGAAAGAGGATATGAACAAAAAAGTAGGGTTTAGGGATAACAAGTTTAGGTAAGATTTTCTTGGAAATAAAGGATGAGGTAAGATAATGGAAAATAAATAATGAGGTAAGAAATATGTGAACATATAAATACAGAAAGCATGCTTGGATAGGATTTTTTTGGTGGAAAAAAATGTTGAAATAAGACGAAAGATCTATGGAATGAAGTTTTGGGTTGGACTGCAGTACCAAATGTTACACTGAAAACAAACCCTGTCCTTTCCTCCTATGTTATTCTGCTATGTGTTTGTGTACTCTTGTGTATTTGTGTTTTTCCTGTCTTTATGTGTTTAGCTAATAAGATTTATGTTGTGATGGCTGCTGGCCGTCTCTACAAGGACTACAGTGGGTCTGCATTTTTGATGGCCCACCAATACCATTATTTCTACCAGGACTACAGTGGGTCTGCTCTGTGATGACCTACCCACCAATATTCTTCAAAACTTCCACTGACTCTGCTGTGGGTTTGCTCTGTTGTGGCCCATTACCTGTCTGCATGTCAAGAGTCAGCATTGTCTTCCCATTGGAAGGACAACACTAGTTCTTCAAGACTGTATAGAAATCCACTACTTCCGTGTGCATTTTCTTTTACTGCTCAGACTTTGTGCATAAAATTGTAATTAATACTGTGATGAACGATCAGGACTGTCTTTATGGACTGTGAGAAAATTTTAGCTTTTGACCAACAGTGTATCAATAAGTGTGTGCATTTGATATCTTTGTTATTGTAATTATGAAAAACTTTTTCAAATCTGTATTGGCCACTGCCCAAAACAATTTGTAAAATTTTTTGTGGGGAGCATGGGGGCTATGTAAGTAGGCTGTTTAGGTTTTTATGTTGGTAACGTCACTAGCGCTCTGTATGAAAATCACTGGCTGTGCTATATGCAGTTTGTGGCTGGTGGGCATTGTTGGAATTTGCTATTGTAGTGTTGGGCAGTTGGCTGTTAACAGCGCGTAGCGTTGCGCAGTTGGAGATGAGCCGCCAGCAGTGGTGGATGTGGGAAGAGAGATGGCGGAATTTTGAGAGCGGACGATCTGGACGTGTGTCCACCAAGAAGAGTAAATTTGTAATATTGGATATCATGGACTGATATATATATATATTATGACTTTTGAACAATATTAAGGTAAATACATTGTTTGTTCTCCATCAAAATCTTTCTTTTGCTAACTATACCTATCAGTAGTTAGTGCTTTCAGTAGTTTGAATCTTTTATTTAGCTGGCAGTAGTGGCGCTCGCTGTATTGCAGTAGTTCGAGTAACGAAGGTTTTTGTGAGGTAAGTGATTTGTGAAATGTATAGGTTAACTTAGTCAGGGCCATTCTCTTGTAGGGATTATTGAAATTCAGATTGCGTTGCGTTAAAGATATTGTGTGTGAGTTTAAGCACAGTCATGTATAATTTTTCTAAGGGGACGTTTCAGAACCTCAAATGGGGACCTAAACACCAAAAAGGATGAAAGAATATGCAAAAGGAACAAAATTGCGACAAATACAGGAAACCAGGTGGATAGCCAGGTCGACATAAATCAGAACAGTGAGAGAAGCGAAGGAACAGCCAACGGGTAAGGAGCGAGGATAGAGAGGGAGGGCAGGGTCAAGGAAATGCAGCCAAGGAAGGACGAATGTGATGCAATAGCACAGGGCCCCGCGTGCGCCATGCAAACACTCACGAAAGAACCGTGAGCCCCCTGGGGGTTCGGCAGGATGAGGAAGCTATAGGTATTCATCAGACCATTCAACCCTTTGCTAGTGCGCCAAAATGCAGTGTCAATGGACACTTGGCCATTTCAGTCGTAGTTGGTGATGTCTGGTGCTAACAGTGGCAATGTATCGATCGTCGGCTGTAGAGACCCATATTTAGGAGTGTTCGGTGAATTGTGTGTTCAGGCACTTATGTACTCTGCCCAGCATTAAACACTAATGTTAGTTCTGCCACACTTCACCACCTGTCCTGTTTTACCAATCTGACAGTCTACGACTTCTGGACGTGGTGTCACCCTGGTATCGCCACAGTACTCCACGAACACCCAAGTCGTGCAATTTTTGAAATGCTCGTGCCAAGCCCCTGGGCCATCACTATCTGTCCTCGCTCTAGCTCAGAAACATGGCAAGCTTTCCCCATTCTGCGCGCGGACAGCATGCTCACGGACACTACATGCACCTTTCGTATGTCTGACCAGCAGTCATTCCTCGCCAGGTGACGCTGCTATCGTCGTGATGGGTGTATATCTATCGTAGGTCGGTGGTCTTAAAGTTCTGACTGATCATCCACCCTTGGAACAAATATCCCTCACAGTCAGGTAACAATCTCTGTAGTGATGAGAATCCGTTCTGCAGATATGACGTCATAAACAAAGAGATGAGTGAAAAACTGCGGCATCATGCATGATATTTATATGTATTACATGTCTACTGTTACCTGTAATAGCAATAAATTTCTCAGACAGTACCCGCATTTGCTATTAAATGGGCCTACGAATGTATGTGTAGTGATACCACACATAGTTAAGGAAATACTTCATAAACAATGTAATCTTGAAAAAGTGCCGCATGAGGCATGAAGCCATTTTACATTTATTCTTTACTGCTCAGACATTCCTACAGTCGAGTCAACTTCAGGATATCCGTAACACCTGGTAGCGCTTTTGCCAGCTTTCAACTGCAAAGCGGAAAGAGCTGTAGGCGAAAATAATGACCGTCTTCAGAACTATGAAGAGGAGTTGCCAAAGAGACGTTTACAAAAACACTTTGTAGACACGCAAAGCAGCTAATCCCACCGCACAGAAACTGTCCAGGATCGTGTCTACACTCCTGGAAATTGAAATAAGAACACCGTAAATTCATTGTCCCAGGAAGGGGAAACTTTATTGACACATTCCTGGGGTCAGATACATCACATGATCACACTGACAGAACCACAGGCACATAGACACAGGCAACAGAGCATGCACAATGTCGGCACTAGTACAGTGTATATCCACCTTTCGCAGCAATGCAGGCTGCTATTCTCCCATGGAGACGATCGTAGAGATGCTGGATGTAGTCCTGTGGAACGGCTTGCCATGCCATTTCCACCTGGCGCCTCAGTTGGACCAGCGGGCTGCACGATGTTGGGGCGTGAGCGGAAGACGGCCTAACGGTGTGCGGGACCGTAGCCCAGCTTCATGGAGACGGTTGCGAATGGTCCTCGCCGATACCCCAGGAGCAACAGTGTCCCTAATTTGCTGGGAAGTGGCGGTGCGGTCCCCTACGGCACTGCGTAGGATCCTACGGTCTTGGCGTGCATCCGTGCGTCGCTGCGGTCCGGTCCCAGGTCGACGGGCACGTGCACCTTCCGCCGACCACTGGCGACAACATCGATGTACTGTGGAGACCTCACGCCCCACGTGTTGAGCAATTCGGCGGTACGTCCACCCGGCCTCCCGCATGCCCACTATACGCCCTCGCTCAAAGTCCGTCAACTGCACATACGGTTCACGTCCACGCTGTCGCGGCATGCTACCAGTGTTAAAGACTGCGATGGAGCTCCGTATGCCACGGCAAATTGGCTGACACTGACGGCGGCGGTGCACAAATGCTGCGCAGCTAGCGCCATTCGACGGCCAACACCGCGGTTCCTGGTGTGTCCGCTGTGCCGTGCGTGTGATCATTGCTTGTACAGCCCTCTCGCAGTGTCCGGAGCAAGTATGGTGGGTCTGACACACCGGTGTCAATGTGTTCTATTTTCCATTTCCAGGAGTGTATTAATCTGGATGCTGTACTTTTACATTTTTACATAATCCATATTTCTTTGTACGACTGTTTCATAATTTCAAAGCTGTTTAAACGAATAAATGGAGATGAAATTTTTTCGATAATTCAGTAGAAACGCAGTTCATTTTGTTGTTCTCGTTTCCAACAGAAAATCGGCAAAATGAATAGCTGTACAATGTCGCGTTTCTCACCTGGGATATATTTATATGAACACTTCTTAGAGCCAGTGAGAGTAAACAATGACAGAACCACTTGTTCACGTAGTATCTGTTAAATCCGTCATAATTTCACACATATTTATAATTTCTTGATTTGTGTGGACCTATTGTCCATAAATGCTTTACAGTTGCTGGGGGTATTTTCGTTCCATCGTTAAAACTACAAGAAAATGCGTTTTTATTTTTCCACCAGACGCGTTTCACCTAACTGAGGTAAAGTATATAAAAACGAAAGACTCCATCACTGTTCCTTCGTTATAGGTAATATATAAATACACAGCGACATACTTAAGAAGAATAACACATATACAATTAAAAGCAGGTTTAGATCAAAGATAAACTAGTGGCAACTCCGCTAGGTACAACATACACTTAGGAGTATAAAAATGAACAATAAGCAGTGGTGTACGAAAAATGGAGCTGCGTAAAACGTAAGAAATTCACACCTGCAGAGTAACAGAAAATTACACTACAATTATCAGTTGGCTAATGAAGAGAGACACCAAAGATGTACCAGCAGACCGCCTTTCCTAATCTAGGAGAGAAACCAAGCGGGAATCACCAAATCCAGAAAATTGTTCACGAACTGTTTTTCGACCTTAAGAACAAATCCAGTTGCAAATATCTTTAATCACAGACTACTGATGCCTCTTTACCGTAATAAAGCAAAACGAGCCTAGTGGGAAAAACGCTTTTTCTTGTAGCTGTAACAACGGAATGAATATATTCTTTTATTTTTTAATATTCTAGAAGAGGACCTATAACTATTTATTATTATAACGGAAAACAGAATCTGAGCGCGACACCACTGCAACGGCATCGGAAGATCAAATGAAGTTTGACAAGTTAAATAAGAAGCTAAGATCAGTCTTGGAACTGCCATTCACGATCACACACAAGCTATTTCGCTGAAGCATTCTATTTTACAATGTTTCTTACCAGTTTAAATTTCTGCTTCTTGCGGAATTTCATAATTGTAAGTTAATGGGAAGTACCCCATAGGTTTTGACGAGTGAGTTTGCGAGTTTCGAAGTATATAACATAAATGTGGGATCATTGGCTTTTGAGAAGTTAATATTTTTAGAGTGCCAAGGGTCCAAATGGCTCTAAGCACTATGGGACTGAACATCTGAGGTGATCAGTCCCCTAAACTTAGAACTACTCAAACCTAACTAACCTAAGGACATCACACATACCCATGCCAGAGGCAGAATTCGAACCTGAGACCGTAGCAGCAGCGCGGTTCCGGACTGAAGCGCCTAGAACCGCTCGGCCACAGCGGCCTGCAGACTGCCAAGGGACTACAGACCTTAGTACGTGACATAACTTTGAACCTGGTACGTCTACCCGTTCCTGAGAAGAAGGAATCTTAGACAAACAGACGGACGGCCAACAATGCCATCCTACAACGTTTCGTTGTTACAGATTAAGCCACGGAATCCTAAAAATTACCACGAGTCACCCGTCTCCAGCGCTGACATGAAAACAAACCCGATGATCCAGTTGATCTAGCGCTTCATATTTTACGATATCGACAAAATGCTCCTTCCATTCTCAGTTCTAGGGGACTGATGACCTCAGATGTTAAGTCTCACAGTGTTCAGAGCCATCTGAACCATTTTGAGAAACAGCTGCCTGTAACTGAGTTTCGAAAGGGAAGAGTTCGTCCACTCGTGAAGCACTATCCCCTTGCAGCATAACAATGCCAGGCCACACACGAACGCTGCGACATCTGCAACAACCCGATATCACTCTAATCGATCATCCTCCAACACTCCCCAGCTGGCTTCATCCGGTTTTCATCTGTTTCCAAAACTTAATGTACAACTCTGAGAACTTCGCTTTGATAGTGAAGTGCTCAAGCAGTGGTGAATGTCAAACATTCCACTGTGATGGTATCAACAAGCTGGTGTCTCTTTGGGAGAAACGTGTTAGACGCCAGGGTGACTATGCTGAGAAATCAATCTTCAATTGTAGACATGAAGAATAAAAATGTAGAATGTTAATAACGTAGTTATACAGCATAACAACGAGACGACGAAACACTTGTTGCCCTTACTAATAATTTACTAATGCTAAGAAATACGTGATACTAGAATGAATTGCTCGGAGCGGAAGTGGTTCCAATTGAACTATCGATCGAACTAAAATACTGTAGTAGGTCTGGAATTACCTCATCAGTGCAATCCTTATCACTATACAGTACAACGGGCTTGCGAAAGTGCTAACGGTCTTGTCGCGGTGGTTAACACCGGTTCCCGCTAGATCACCGAAGTTAAGTGCTGTTGGGCTGGGCTAGCACTTGGACGAGTGACCATCGGGTGTCCCAAGCACTGATGGGAAGCGGTGTCCCAGACAAAGATACTTACTCTGTGGCGGTGTGCACTCAGCCCTTGTGAGGCAAACGGAGGAACTACTCGCTCCGGTCTCGTAAACTGACTCACGGCCAGGAGAGTGGTGTGCTGACCACATGCCCCTCCATACCAGCACCGAGTGTCGCCTGTGGGCTGAGGATGACACGGCGGCCAGTCAGTACCGTTGAGCCTTCATGGCCTGTTATGGCGGAGTTCAGGTTAACTTTTTTTAGTTTTTGTCTCGTAAAACTAAACTAACAATCTTCAATTAAATCGATGAAAGGAATGAAAGAGCAAAAAATACGTAAAAGTTCATGGTTATTATTTTATCCCGAAAAGTATGTGAATTCTATACTGAACAATCAGATTGATGGTAGTTGACGATCTGGCGAGCTGTATTGGAACAGTGTGGTTGCATAGTCAATGTTAACGAATGAGTAGCAGAGTGACACTGACAGATCAGCGTCATTATCGCTATTTGAATGACTGAAATACAGATTACTTAAGTTAAACAATAAGTACATTTTTTGCCAAAGCGTGATGCATTGTAGTGAAGGTTACAGCTTGTGAAAGGAATGTGTGAATGTCTGCCTCACTCAGTTCAGCCACTACAGAAACATGACACTTTGCACCAAGCATCTATTACAGTAAGAACTAGACATATATATCACATATGCTTAAATACGCCATAAAATGCAAAAGGTTAGAGGTTGCTTCACTATCCACTTATTATTACTATTATTGTAAATGGTATTTCTGTCAGTTCACAAGTAAGGAGCCTGGTAGTCGGCCCAAGTATATTGCCCATATGTTTAGTTTAGTTGATTTTAAATGGGAGTGAAGGGTGTGGGCAAAGTAAGTGCCGCTAAGGAGATGAATTGCGCAAAAGAAACACGTTCTGTAACGACTGTCCACGTCCAGTGTGGACAGTTAACTTTATTTTCTGAGGAGGAGTCGTAGTTAGCACTCGCAACGCACTGATAATTACTTCATCATCCTACAAAAAAAAAAAGGATTGTTAGAAAGAGGTAGTACCAGTTGTATCACTCACTAATAGTTCGTGATTTAAATTTATCTTCAGCTGTTTTAAAAATGGAAGTGTTCAAAGGAAATTCTTTTTTTTTTCTACCATTCTGTAGGGCGCTAATGTGGAAGGAGGGGTAATAGCTGTTGCACTCAGCGGTAATGATTTCAGAAACTTAGGGAACCACTGGTGTACACAAATGTATAAAACAAGTATTGGTACTGCCATAATTCCTTTACAGCAGGGTGACCAACTCGCTTACCGCGGGCGACATTCAGCCAAACCAAGTAGTGTGTCGCAAGAACTGAGAAAGTTATGATAAAAAGTGAATATGTTTAATCTGGAACTCCCCAGCCTATACCGGTTCTTTTCCGCGGTTATTGTTAATGTTAAGTACATGCTGTGCGGCCCGAAAATACTCGCCCAGGTATGCTAAAGGGTTGGAAGTCCCTGCTTTACAGCGTCAGAACAATATGCTGCAGTACTTGCTGACAGGAAGATGAGTGGCTGGGAGAGGCAGGCGTCTGAAAAGCAGCACTAGGTAGTATGGCCACTGCTAATCACTGTCAACGATGGTAGGCCGAGTAACTGATGAAAAGGCGTGATAAACTGTTACACCGGGTCTGTCAGTCGCGATCAGTGTTGTACTTCTAACAAAAACAGTGGGTGGAGTCACCTAAAGAAGGTCCTACATATTGGAGTACCAGTCAGGCTACTGCACATGTACAGTAGATTAGCTGTCTTGTATTGGTTGTCTTCGGCAAGCCTGTGGGTTTTGATCCACACTTTGATGTAATCCTCGGGGTTCCAGAGATGTAGCAGAGGCAACACAATTGAAATAAACATTAAGCATGGCAAACAGAAAGCGGATTCCGCAATGTTGTCATAACTAAATTCATTCAGCTGAAGCGCCTTTCATAATCCGATGGGCTCACAGAGAGCGTAACAGCACACACAAAAACTGGTTTCAGATTGCCAGGAATGTTCTCTGTCTGATATCGCTGCTCTAAAGCTTTAGGCCACCCAAGGCACTAAGAATACTTAAGATATCTTCCTACGTTCTGCACATAACTCTTGTGCAACAGCCTACATTTCATGCTCATTCTTTGGAGAGTGCTGATACAACGCATACAGATTGTTAAAAAACAAACGATAATATTATTTACACCAGGAACCTCCTCGAGTGCATCAACAACCCCTAACTCAATTCCGTGGCACAAACAACGCCATTTGAATAATTTGATGTACTTAATCCTGTCTTTCTAAAGCACCTGAATACTTATCTAGCATTACACTAGAGCCGTCATTGCAAGCTCCAATCAAACAGTCATTCAAATAACTTGAGGAAAAACTATGCTTCGAGAGACAATTTAGAAGTTTTGCTTCTATTGTTTTTGCATCTGTTCTTTTAAATTCAGTAATATCCAAGAAGACGGTATTTGCACACCATCACTGATTTCAGACCTTAAATACACTATTAAAACTGATTGTGAAGCAAAAGATGTAGACTCGTCAGTGAGAACAGAGACCTTGGACTTCTTCGTTATTATGGGCGAACAGAGCTGCTTGTTGATAGTGTCCGCAGTGCAGTCTATGATGTCGGCGCAACTGAGTTTACTAGCAGTATTTTGCCCATGCGGAGACCATTTTGAAATTGCAAATCCACAAGCTTGTGACAGTCTAAATATGGTTTGTTATTTTTTGCTATAAAATATGCTGTGGAAAACATTTTCCTTGTACTTTCAAAAAGTCTCTCTTCTGTTCAACTACAAGGTTTTCTAGAACACTGTCTTGTCTTTCTTTTCATTGTCTGCATGCAGTTAAATGGGCTTCGGAATTCCTATATTTATGAATTTTTTTTGTTCCACAAACTGGACCCTCCGAAATACCACTCCATTCTTTACAAATGTACAGTCCCTATGAGTTACTCACTCCAATATTCTGCACATCCTTACACACTGAGCGATCCAACTATCCTTCCCCACACACTAACCACTCATATTCCGTCTTAAATTCTCTCCGTGTACTGCCGTTAAGACCATCAGGGTATCGTTGTGGGAATCCAAATAATAGGGAATTAGTTCACATGATTGGCTTTTATCTTCAACAATACCGACTGCGGTGCTACTATTCGTATGGGCTGTAGACTGGCCATCATCAGTTTCACGTTTTCTCGAACCTCACGGACTATCTTCTCTAGTGAAGCCCCTACACTAGATTTACTGAAACAGTCTACTATATTGCGTTTCATACTGAAAAATTACACCTTTCAATTACTAGTTCAGTTCATGTACTATTCACTTTAAAACGGCAAAGTAGTACATAAGCCGAAGGAGTAAACAGAGATGTTCACTGCAAGGTCTATAACTTCACTGAAAAGAAAACTGAACAATACCTGTGCCAGTCGTGCAGTGGCTAACGATTAATGCTGTTATAAATCGGATTGTAAACGTACAAACGGAAGGCACGACATTGAGTCGAAATAATAAATAGGTCTCCTATAGTGGTATCATAGTAGAGGGTCAGGTCAAGACCCGACATTCGATATTGTGGTGGATCATTAAAGTTTGCAATATCAGCATGAGAAAGCGGGAAATGTTTTTATTTTACTTATATCTTATCTTACAGATTAGGTTTCAGTAGGAGTCAGGTTTTGTTGTATTATTAACATCCAGGCGCTCGCTCTACATAAAGAAGCGTTACTGGCGCTCGTGCGGCGGCATTAACACCGCCACGATTTGGTTTTCGTTTTCGAATGCCAGTAGACTATTAAATTGGGCTATAGTGTCAGATCAATCAGTGTCAAAGTTACGCGCCATATGGTAAGCTGGAAGATAACCAGGGATTAACTGAGAATCAAGCGTTTAAATAGTTATATGTTCAACAAGCGGTGTAAATGCCGCCCAAACGAGCGCTCTAAGGTGAAAGACTACATGGTCAGCGTGCCCAAGAACGGAATTAAGTGTTTCAGACATTATTATCATGTCACTCGATGTGAGCATCTGAAGGCAAGTCGACATAGGATGTAGAACGCCGCTCAGACCGGCGCAGAGCAGCCCAGAACTGCCAAGAAAGGAGTCTCTGTAGGGGTACAGCAATGCTGCAGTGTGTGCCTGCACGTGTGTCAGTAATAACGGAAAACGAGAAATGCTGTCCAAACAGAGCCCGCATTTCCTCTTATGTTCCGACACTTCACGGAACTTCTCATTGTCGTGCAAAGTGGCGCGGTTTGACGTCCAGACAGGCAGCGCTGCGCCAAACCTTCTCCTTGGCTTTTTGCGGATGCCCGACCTTACGCACCTGATGTTTATTGTTCTTTTTTATTACGTTGTTCGTCTGGACCATTTATCAGTGCTCAATTGACTTCACAGCTAATATGTTCTACGAGTTATAACTCCGACTTGACGGTAATTAACTTTAGGGAGACGTTGAAAGAGAATTACTGTAATAAGAACATATTCTCCACGTAAAATAGTAAGAGGACGGTGTGCCACTCGGAAAAAAGTGGGGGACGGCGTTCACACGCATTCCTCCTCATATATGGCCCTGGGCTTGACTAGCAATTCCAGAAGATTTAATTCCAAGCCGCTACAAATGCACGTACCTGTGACGTTTGTGATGGACTTCAGTTCCGAATGGCTAAAATGGTTCAAACGCCTCTGAGCACTATGGGACTTAACATCGCAGGTCATCAGTCCCCTAGAACACAGAACTACTTAAAGCTAACTAACCTAAGGACATCACACACACCCATGCCCGAGGCAGGATTCGAACCTGCGACAGTAGCAGTCGCGCGGTTCCCGACCGAAGCGCCTAGAACCGCTCGGCCACCGCGTCCGACAGTTCCGAATGGAATGGGAGTTTAGTCGTTCAATACCCGGTATACGACGAATCTCTCCATAACGTTTGATAAAGATCGGCTGGTTCTTTGTGGTGTAACATTTTCATTTCCAACAGTGTATGTAGAAACAGTCTTCCTTAACCCTGGATTACTAAACCCTCGCAAAATTTACGATTTCTGTTTTATGTCTTAGCGGTTCCCGTCGAAACCAGACACATGGGTGGCGCGTACTCTTGCGTACCTTACGGTAAACATCGTTGTTAATAATGGCTGAATTATTTATTGACTGACTGCAGCAGGTTTGCTGAGAGTGGTTGAGTAACAAGGTAACATTTTCCCGCCTTGTCTTCTACGGTTAAATAACAGACGTAGATGTAACTACTCCCAAGGAAAAGTAGGAAAACCCTTCAACTAGCTCTTTATTCCCACGAAGTCATGAGTGATATCGACAGGGGTTGTCAAACTGATTTTGTCTTTTTAGATTTCCAGAAGACATTTGACACCGTTTCTCACAAGCGACCTCTAATCAAATTGCCTGCCTATGGAGAATTCTTTCGACTGTGGGACTGGGGACTGTATTCATGATTTCCTCTCAAGAATATCACAGTTCGTAGTACCTGACGGAAAGTCGTTTAGTAATACAGAAGTAATGTCTGGTATTCCCCACGGAAGTGTCACAGATACTCTGCTGTTTCTGAACTATATGAACGATTTAGGAGACAATCTGAGCGGCCCTCAGAGGTTGTTTGTAGGTGATGCTGCCGTTTAGCATCTAATGAAGTCATCTGGTGATGAAAACAAATTGCAAAACGATTTAGACAGATATATCCATGGTGTGAAAAGTGGCAGTTGACTCTAAATAATGAGAAGAGTGAAGTCATCCAAATGAGAACTAAAAGAAATCCGCTAAACTTTAGTTTCAGAATGAAAGACAAATTTAAAGTCTGTAAATTCAGTTAAATAGTTAGGGATTGCAGTTACGAATAACTCAAAAAAAAAAAAAACTATCACATATATAATGTTGTGGGTAAAGCAAAGCAAAGACCACGATTTATGGCAGAACACTTTGAAAATGTGTCTACTAAAGACACTACTTATACTACGCTTGTCCGCCCTCTCCTGGAGTGTTGCTATGCTGTTTGCGACCCGAAAAAATTCAACGAAGGGAGGCTCGTTTTTTACTATCGTGAAATAGGGCAGAGAGTGCCAAGGATATGATACATGAATTCAGCTGGCAGTCAGTAACAAGAATTGAGCTGGCAGTAATTAAAACAAAGGCGTTTTTCGTTGCGGTAGTATCTTCTCACGAAACTTCAGTCTCCGGCATCATCTCCTGGAAGTGAAAATATGTTAGGGGACCATCTATACAGGGAGAAATACTCATCATAATAAAATACGAAGTATCAGAGCTGGAACGGAAAGATTTAGATGTTCGTGTCTCCCGCGCGGTATTTGAGGGTGGAACGGTAGAGAAACAGCTTGAAGGTGATTTGATAAACCCTCTGCTAGGCACGTAACCGCAAATTGCACAGGAAGAATGTCAACATACAGGGGATAGGCAAAATGTGAACATTGGTACTAATGGGATGGTTGTGTTTGACGGTGAACAACATAGGTAAGGCACGTGTCGCGCTAGACTTTGCGTGTTCAGTACGGACTAGGCATCAGGGCAGGTTGTTTACGAGTAGTGCAGAGAAGCGTAAAATAGTGTCAGTAGCATAAAGTGAAAACACGTCATATGGTCCGACGGGTCAACGTTTTCGTTATCTTCGACATCAGGCCGATCTTACGTCTGGAGAACGCCAGAAGAAGCCTGAATGCTTGATTCCACGGTTAAGCATGGAGGTGGAGGTATGACGATGTGGGCAGCCATGTCATGCTATTGTACTGGTCCCATCATTACTCCCAAAGGCCGTGTTCGAGTCATCGATTAAGTGATCATTTGAGGTGATCAGGTGCACCCCATGATTCAAACGTTTTTCCCAACAGTGATGCCATATTTCAGGACGATAATACACTCATTCACACATGCAGGACAGTACAATCGTGATATGAGGAGCATACAACTAAACTGCAGCGTTTGCCATGGCCATCACAGTCCTGGGACTGGCGGGCGGGGTACTGGAACACAGGCTCCGGAGAAGATTTCCGCCTCCCTCGTCACTACAGGAGTTAGAAGAGGTTCTAATCGAAGAGTGGCATTAGATGCCACTGGAGACTGCCAGTACTAAAGAAGAATCGCAGCTGTATTACGGACTAATGGGGGGGTCCAACCCCTTATTAGTAAACCATTCCGAAGTATACACACATGTTCACATTATTTTACCTATGCCTTGTAGATGTAGACTCTTCTCCAGCACGTCCTGAAGAGCTTATAAACTGGACGGATAAGTAAGAAATACCCAATTCTTTACCTTCCATTTCCTACGCGCCTTGTAGATGTTACGAGGCGATTCGTGGAAGACTTCTCTTGAGCGCCTATACGATGGCATCTTACCTGGAGGATCGCCAGTTCATACTGAGTCAGCACTATCGTACACAGGGCTCATTCGGCTTCAGGGCGAGGCGCCGGCCGCGGGGACGAAACCCATACCGGAAGAAGCTGTGCGGATTCCAGCGCTGCGTCACGCCACGTCCTCAGGATGGAAGAGAACAGGCCGTGGGCGAGCAGGAAGCGGCTCCACTTTCTCCCCGGCACCAGCCGCGGGTCATCCAGTGGCGTTTACACTGCCGAGGGTCAGCGGTCCGCACCTCGCGCTACCCGGCCGCGCGTGTTTTCACCGTTGAGCTCCTGCTGGAGGCGCTCGTTAATCATTCGCGGCCGCGCCCACACAAGCCCGCAGGCACACGAATTTGCGGAGTTATCACCCTGTAAAGCTGCGGTTCAAGACTTCAGCTGTTAGGGGTCTATCCGAACCGCAGGGGAGAAAGGGGGAAACGTAGAGGATTACCTCGGGGAAGATCAAATTGGGTTCAGAAGAAATGTACGAGGACATGCTGAAAAGAACTTCCCCAGAATTTTTTATGTCAAAACTCTTAAAAACTTTTTAAATAAAACAAACGTTATTAACATTCTACACTGGCGAGAAAAGGTCGCAGCACGAAGGAGGAGTTGTGCGACATAAACGAAAGTGCGTAGTATGTTTTTATGTCTGGAAGATTATGTCTATTCAGATTTCGCGCCATTGACAAAAGAATGGTACTAGCAGCACCGCTACAAGGACGCAGATCAGATTTGTTTTAAAAACGCGCTGTAACGGTCATGATCATTTGTTGACTTTGAGATTGGACGTGCCGAGTTGATGTCAGTCAAGAATGCTTTTAAGGCTGCGAAGAGACCACTATCAACACCTCCAGAGCGACGTCGTGTAATAGGGCTACAAGAACATTAATGGTCCTTCTCCGATGTTGCAGAAACACTGATAGGAATGTATCCACTGTACATTGCCTTCGAGAAGATCGTACGCGAGACCTTCCAAGAGAACGAAGGGATTGAAATCGAAGGAAAGAGACTGGAATATTTAGCCTATGCAGACGACATCTGTTTATTCTCTAGGTCGGAAGAGGAGTTGGGGCAAATGACCAAAGCACTAAAGGAGGCTGCCAGCAAATTTGGGCTAAACATAAGCGAAACCAAGACAGAGTACCTCGTTATGACGCGTGGTCACTGTCAGACTGCTGATCAACTATAATCACTGCAGGTTGGGGACCAGTCCTACAACAGAGTGCCACAATACAAGCAGGAAACCGATCTTACCACAGCCTAGCACAACTGCTTCGGTCCAGATATCTCTCCAGACAGTTCAAGATTCGGCTTTACAAAACCCTGATCCAGCCTGTTGTTCTATATGACTGTGAGACATGGAGTATCCGGAAACAGGACTTCCATAAGCTCCTTGTTTTTGAGAGATTAGTGCTTCGGAAGATCTTCGGTCCAGTTCTGGATGCAGATACAACCAAGAGCTTGAGGAACTATACCAGTAGCCCAACATAGCAGGGACTGTCAAAAAGCCAAACGAATGCAGTGGGCCAGCCATGTGGCCCGGATGGAGGATCACAGATGGCCCCCTAAGCTCCTGGTTTTCACATCTACGTGAAAGAGACCGCCAGGGAGACCCAAGAAGCGTTGGAGGGATGGAATCCATGAAGATTTAAACCAAGTGTCAATAGATGTGAACGGATGGCGGATAGCAGCAATGGACAGAATACAGTGGAGGAAGAAACTTGTAGATGTGCGCGGTCCACTGGGCCTGATCACTTATTAGTAGTAGTAGTAGTAGTAAATGGGTGCTGGAAGCAGTGGTCACGAGAATGTACAGTCGGAAGAAGACCGGGCACCGGACGGTCACGTGGCATTACAGAGAAAGAAGACTGTCGTGTTCGATGTATGGCTCTGGTGCATTGTATTGCATCTGCAGCAGCGATTTGAGCAGATGTTGGCACCTCCGTGACACAACGAACAGCTACAAACCGGTTACTTCAAGGACAGCTCCGAGCCAGACGCACAGTAGCGAGCAATGCCCAAACCCCCGCCATTTGTGACTTCAGTGGTATCCAGGGAGAGCTCAGTGGAGTGGGTGGAGGAGATCTGTTGTGTTTTCTTACGAAACCATGTTCTATCTCAGTGCCAGTGATGACGAAGTGTTGATTAGAAGGAGGCCAATTGAGGACCTGCCACTAACCTGCGTACGTGCTAGATACACTGGACCTAAACCTGGAGTTATGGTCTGGGTTGCGATTTCATATGACAACAGTAGCGCTCTCGCGGTTATTCCACATACACTGACTGCAAAGTTGCACATAAATCTGCTGCGTTGCCATTCGTGAACAACATTCCAGGGAGTGATTAAAATTCTTCTGGGTATTTTGCGCGTCATTGCTAAAAAACTAACAACAATAAAAAACTAAAACCGACGTTTCGGCCGAATTGCAACGGTCTTCCTCTGACTATCGATGTCTGACGTCACTGCAGTAAAACTTTTAATTGGCCCTCTAATCGATCGAAATTATTAAGCAGCCTGACAAAATCAACAGAGAAGATGGCTACAAACTCCCGGCGTCCTGGCTGCCGGCCATCCCAGTCCAACGGGCCGCGAGCCGTCGCGGGGCAGAAGCTACACGGGACACGGACGTATCTGCACAAACAGCTGTAAAGCAACTGTCAGTCCACTTCCGCGCACACCAGAAGGAATACTTGCTGACCAGAAGCCGAACGCTGATTGGCGGACAGCTACCAATCGTTGACGACATGGACATCCACGAATAGCCTCTTTCCTTCTTTCTTCCCTTACGTCATGTCTAGCCAATCATATTAGAGGGCCTATTAGATGTTTTACAACAGTGACGTCAGACATCGATAGTCTGTAATAAATAGAAGCACCTATCCCCTGCAAAACCAGTCGTGCCCTGAGGAAGGTCGTTGCAATTCGGCCGAAACGTCGGTTTTAGCTTATTGTTGTTAGTTTTTTAGCAATGACGCGACATAATACCCAGAAGAATTTTAATCACTATTCTAGGGAGTGTTTCAAACAGGCTAACGATCTCCCATGTACCACTGTTGTAACCAAACATACTCTACAGAGTATAGACATGTTGCCTTGGGCTCTTCTACCATCAGATCTGTCTCCAATGGAGCACACTGAGATATCATCGGACGACAACTCCAGCGCCATCCGCAAACAGCATTAACCGTCCCTTTATTTACCGACCAAGTGCAACAGATATGGAACTCGATTCCACAAACTGTACTACAGAATGTATACACGTTTGCATGCTTGCATTCAACATTTTGGTGGTTACACAGGTTATTAATGTACCAGTATTTCACATTTGCAATGAATTACCTGGCGCTTATATTAACCTGTGATTTTGCTGCGTTAAACTCTTGAATATATTATCTATACAAATGTATTCCAGATATTTCATTACTGTACACTAACTATTTTTTGGTTAAGAGAGTTTTTTACTTCAGTGTACATCTTTTTTCTTCATGCGTACACATTTACTACTCAACAATGTCACCCTGCCGATGAAAACATTTCCCCCAACGATAGATTATTTGTAGATGTAGAAAGTTTGTTGACGGAACCACAAGCTCATGTCTCGCTGGTGCAATATGGAACTCTCTAGCGGCAGTACGTCGCAAATGTTTAGACATGAAAAATACTGAAGTAGAATGGTAAAAACTACCTTTTTTAATTTTTAAGAGTTTTCACCTAAAATATTCTAAGGCACTGCTTTACGAAATGCCTCCGTACGATCCTTAAGACGAAACGGATCCTACGACTTATCTTAGAAGCTCGTCTAAATAAATGCAAAGCTTTTATAGCATATGACCAGTTAGAGGAAGCTTTTGACAGTGTTACCTGGCCTATACCAGACTCATGCTCATAAATTAAGGATAATACAGAAACAACGGTCTGGTGGGCTGTTTGCGGGTTTAAATCACCTCGGGGTGTGACCATGCGGTGCATCTGACTTGCGGTCGTCGCACGGTGGCGCTGGCAGCAGTCCATATACGCAAAGGTGTGTTGGTGCATGTCAGAGTACGGTGCAGCGAGTAGTGTGAAGACGTTTTCACACGTGCTAACGGAGACTGTGTGTTGCATATGCCTCAAAGAACACATACTGATGACGTTATGAGGAGTAGAATACTAGGGCGACTGACGGCTGGTCAAACACAGCAGGTCGTAGCACGGGCCCTCCGTGTGCCACGAAGTGTTATCTCAAGATTACGGCAACGAAATCAGCAGATATTAAACGTGTCCAGGCGCTACAATACGAGACGTCCACAGTGTAAAAAACCACAAGAAGACCGGTATCTCACCATCAGTGCCCGCAGACAGCCACGGAGTACTGCAGGCCGCCTTGCTCGGGACACACAGTCTACAGACGACTGAACAGACTGAACAGACATAGTTTATTCGCCTGGAGACCTGCAAGCTCCATTCCACTGACCCCTGGTCACGGGAGAGCCCGTAAAGGCTGGTGTGAAGAACACAGTAGATGATCATTGGAACAGTGGTCCCAGGTTATGTTCACGGACGAGTCCAGGTATAGTCTGAACAGAGATCTCGCCGGGTTTTCATCTGGCGTGAACCAGGAACCAGATACCAACCCCTTAATGTCCTTGTAAGGGACCTGTGAGGAGGTCGTGATTTGATGGTGTGGGATGGGATTATGATTGATGCACGACAGAGGCACTGTTACAGGTGAAGGTGTATCGGGACGTCATTTTGCACCAGTATGTCCGCCTTTTCAGGGGTGCAGTGGGTCCCACTTTCCTCCTGATGGACGATAACGCACGGCCCCACCGAGCTACCATCGTGGAGGAGTACCTTGAAACAGAAGATACCAGGCTAATTGAGTGGCCTGCCTGTTCTCCAGACCTAAACCCCATCGAGCACGTCTGGGATGCTCTCGGTCGACGTATCGCTGCATGTCTTCAAACCCCTACGACTCTTCAGGATTCCGACAGGCACTGGTGCAAGAATGGGAGGCTATACCCCAGCAGCTGCTCGACCACCTGATCGAGAGTATGCCAACCCGTTGTGTGGCCTGTGTACGTGTGCGTGGTGATCATATCCCATATTGATGTCGGGGTACATGCGCAGGAAACAGTGGCGTTTTGTAGCACATGTTTTTCGGGACGGTTTTCTCAACTTATCACCAATACCGTGGACTCACAGATCTGTGTCGTGTGTGTTCCCTATGTGCCTATGCTATCAGTGCCAGTGTTGTGTAGTGCCACGTTGTGTGGCACCACATTCTGCAATTATCCTTAATTTATGAGCATGAGTGTGTTTCAGGTTCTGAAGGAAGCCAGGATAAAATACTGGCAGCGTAAATTTAGTGACGTGTTATACAGAAATCTTACTGCAGTTTTTAGAGTCGAATGACATGTAAGGTAAACTGTAGTTGAAAAAGGAGTCTGACAGGATTTTCGCATATTCCCTATGTTAGTTTGTACACTGCGCACGCTGTGAAGGAAACGAATAGAAATTTTGAATAGGAATTCAAGTTAAAGAAGAAATAACAAGAACTTTCGCAGACGACAAAGAACTTCATAGATTATACGAAACCTTTTGAATAGAGGTTTTAAGGTGAACACCAACAAATGTAAAACAAGAATAACTGATGGATGTGGTCGAAATAAATCAGGTGACACTGACAGAACTAGAATATGAAACGAAACACTAGACGTAGTAAATGAATTTCTTTTGTTTGGCTAGCAGCATAAATGATTGTGGTCCAAGTAAAGGGGATACGAAATACAGAATGGCAATAGCGAAAAAAAATCTTTTCTGAAAAAGTGAAATTTGTTAACATCATGTATAAATTTAACTATTGGGAAATATATTCGGCAAGTATTTATGTGGAGTGTGGCTTTGTACGGAACTGGAAGGTAGACGATGAACAGTTCAGATAAGAAAGAACTAAAATGCTGTTGTATTGAAGAATGATAAAGAAGGGGAGATTTAACAACAAATGAAGAAGAGGTACTGATTCGAATTAGGGAAATTTATGGCCTAACCTTACTAAAAGAAGAGCTAGGTTGATGGGGCACATCCTGATGCAACAAGGAGATGTCAGTTTGCTAATGACGAAAGTGCGTGGGGCGGAGGGAGAGGATGTCAAAAATGGTGGAGGGAGACCAAGTCTTCAATATAATAAGGAGCTTCAAAAGGAGGGCTACAGTAGTTATCCAGAGATGAAGAGAGACATGTTAGACTAACTTGGAGAGCTGCACCAAACAGGTGTCCAGAATGAAGCTCACTATAACACAACACAGCCGGCCGAAGTGGCCGTGCGGTTAAAGGCGCTGCAGTCTGGAACCGCAAGACCGCTACGGTCGCAGGTTCGAATCCTGCCTCGGGCATGGATGTTTGTGATGTCCTTAGGTTAGTTAGGTTTAACTAGTTCTAAGTTCTAGGGGACTAATGACCTCAGAAGTTGAGTCCCATAGTGCTCAGAGCCATTTGAACCATTTTATAACACAACAAGGTAAAGAAACCTCAAGAGACACGCACGAAACATTGAGAGTACGACGTACAGAAGTGTAGTGAAGTTACCATTAAGTTCAAAACGTTATATTCTCGGAGAAAGGCAAAGAGAACAGTGGAACCTCGTTTGTAAACGGAAGTGGCAGGACAGTTACGGCGGGATTTTGTATTTGGACAGAGACGTAATAAAATCAAAGTATGATAACGGTACTTAAGAGAAGTGTGAGAATAGCCAAGACATTAGCCAGCCCTAGCACACAAAACAGTTAGCACGAGATAAATCCATGTACAACAGAAAAGTCCGTACAACACGCAATAAAACGAACAGTTCAATAGAGTTTAGCGAAATGGCTTATCCGTGCGGTTAAGCCCCCCCCCCCCCCCCCCACCATACGCAACGTGGCTTTGGTATACAGTTATCTCACCAGGCTTAAAAAAGGGCCGCGCTTACTCGTCATGAACGATTTCGTCCAAATTTGCGCCATAACTAGAGCTTGGCCGGAAATGAAAATGATAGAAGTGTGAGCTCCAGCTGACCAATAGTTTATAAAAAAAAACTAACATTTTTGGCGAGGGTCGGGTAGGGGCAGCGGGAAGAGTATAGTACGGTATTTGGGGGGTAACGGGATTGAGTCGCTGTGAGGAACCTTTTTTATTTTCAGTTTTTAGGTTTCTTTCACTGTAAATAAACAATGATAAATATAGTCTATGCATTAATATTTTTATAAAAGGCATTAAAATTGAAGACAAAGAAAAATTTGGGACAGCAAATGAATTTCCAAGGCAGGGTTCTGTTTCCAACATCCACGACGACTCTATACATTAATTTCGAGGATGGATTGTAAGGTGTACACGACCAACCCTTAGATAAAATTATATCCTTCTGTTATTTGACAGCTGATGATTTACACGTCTTTCGAGCTTTTGTTACAGTGTAACCCTCGTCAAACTCCCACAAGCTCCCCTAACTGTAATTCACTCACACCCACTAGTCCATCGCTGTAAGTCGCCCATACGCAACCGCTCCCAGTCGCCCTTTCTCACTCACTCAATCAGACCAACTCATTGTCATTATGTCTTTGTGGCTCTCTGTCATTGTCTCTTATGTTACAGCCACAGCCCCAGCGCCCTCATCTACCGGCTGGATGCAGTCGTCACCTAGCTGTAGTATTAATAATAATGAGCTTGTGGCTAGCAGTAGTGCTCTATCCCGTCCTGACGGTGAAGGACATCAGATTAGCGGCGTCATGACCCCTCTAGAATACTCGGCGGTTGCTAGGGCCGCTGAGGGGCGTATCTCATTTAATAGAATAGAGAATCCTGCTGAGGGGGGGGTATCGTGACCCAGCCGGGTTTCTAGAAGCGTGCCTCCCAGGCAGATCTACTGAAATCCCTAGACGATCCCAGATATATTGCCATTTAATGTAATGCAGAGCTCTGCTGTGAGTTGATAATGAGGTGATAATGGCGTTATATCTCGTAGTTGGCCAAGCGGTTAAAGGCGCTACAGTCTGGAACCGCGCGACCGCTGCGGTCGCAGGTTCGAATCCTGCCTCGGGCATTGATGTGTGTGATGTCCTTAGGTTAGTTAGGTTTAATTAGTTCTAAGTTCTAGGCGACTGATGACCTTAGAAGTTAAGTCGCATAGTGCTCAGAGCCATTTGAACCATTTTATCTCGTAGTACATCAATCGCCGAGTGGTATCGTGAATGCACCTTGGGTGCTGTACTGGCCCGATTTCCGAGACGGAAGTAAGAGGGTCAACTAAATCACTCAGCTAAATACCACAACTCGACTTCCATATTCATGTCCATGATCCGTTAAAGGGAGGCTCCTGTTATATCGAACTCCCTAAGGATATTAAGAAGAAGCAGGCTTGCGTTAACGTTCAAAATGAAAAAGGTAACACTTGTTTTGCAAGTTCAATCCTGTCGTGTGAAAGAAAAATTAAACAAAATACAGTGTGCACATCTCGATATGGGATATTTCTTAACATTCGTGGATGTTTTAACTTTGATGGTTTCGAGTTCCCCAAAAGATTCAGGACATACCAAAATTTGAGGCACAAAATCGCAGAATGTCAGTTCATGTTTGTGGCTTCGATATTTACGGTGCCAGAACGTAGATGCACGCTCTCATAAGTTGGCACTACGAGATAAGACTAACTACGCCGACCACAGCGCCCTCTGGCCGACGCTGTGGAGCTCAGCGAGTGCCATCTTAGTTTCAGCCCATTTTCATCAAAAGCAGACGGCCTGGAAACATCGCTTTGACTACCGAGTGGGTTAGCTTGCTACTGAGACTTTGATCCGACATGAACTATGGCCTCACACCTAAGTGCGCATCCTAGCCAAAGTTATGTAAGCCTTTGTTATTTACTTGTGGTTTTTGGCTCTAGTAAAAGAGTGTTACTTACTTGCAGTACCGAAGTGCTTCACCTCTCCCGCTCCTACTCGCTTCCTTCACTCTCGGCCTATATTACAGAAGCAGACCCACGCGCCGCCTATCCAGGTGATAAACAAAAATGTTTATGGCCTGAAGAAGAAGCAGAAAAGCAAGCCAGATGAGCAGGACAAGCATAGTATAGTTGGACCACTCCATTTTTCGAAACATGCAGGTGAGTGTGATCTTCATGTAAACATGCTCCTTTTCTCTGAAGGTGATAATCAGCATTATGTATGGATCAGTGACATGTCCCGCCCCCTTTACAGCCAAGTGTCGGAACATGAACATAAAAAACACATTGGCTTCAGGTGTCTAAATAACGTTTCAGAAGAACAGGATTTCAAAAGGCATCTGGAGGAATGTGAATCCAAGGAACTGGTACGTTCTGTTATGCCTACAGAATAAAACAAGTTCTTTAAAATCAGCAATGCTCACCACCAGGAACGATGTCTGTCTGTTGTGTATGCAGACTTCAAATTTCTCCTTGCCTGTACCACCTGCTGTGAAGGGAATCCCCTAGCCTCACACAAAGACACGTATCTTATTTGGCAGCACACCAAATTGCATGTTCATAAGATTCAAATTTTAACCGCTATGAATCTTATGTCGGGGATAATCCTGCGGTTTGGTTACTCACTGAGCTTGAAAAATTCTCATGGGATGTTGATAGGCTTTACAGCACCAACATTACCATGACAGAATCTGAGGAGGATAACAAAATATACAATGATGTGGATTTGTGGGCTGTCGTTAGACAGAAAAGCTGTAACTCCACATAGACATCATTGTCATCTTACGGGGAAATTCCGTGGTGCAGCTCACAACGCATGCAATTTGAAACATCAATTACCACGACACATACCCGTTTTCTTTCATAACTTAAGTGGTTATGACACTCACTTTCTAGTTGAGCAATTAATTGGTTAGTTTCGGTTGGGAGAAAAATCAGGTCAGTGTCTTACCTGAGAGTGTTGAGAAGTATATTTTATTCTCCAAATAAATGACGCCTAATATTATGTTCCGATTCCTTGAAGCATTACGTTTTATGCAGGCACCACTCCAGGAACGCGCTGAAACTCTTCCTTGTGAGGATATGCATATCACGCGAACTGCTTACTAAATGGTTCAAATGGCTCTGAGCACTATGGGACTCAACTGCTGTGGTCATTAGTCCCCTAGAACTTAGAACTACTTAAACCTAACTAACCTAAGGACATCACACACATCCATGCCCGAGGCAGGATTCGAACCTGCGACCGTAGCAGTCGCACGGTTCCGGACTGCGCGCCTAGAACCGCGAGACCACCGCGGCCGGCGAACTGCTTACTCCAACGAGGAAAAGTTTCAGCTTGTAACCAGGAAAGGAGTTTTCCCTTATGAGTATCTGGATAGTAAGGCGAAACTCGAAGAAACCAGACTACCCGACATTTCTGCACTTACCAGTACTCTAACAGGCGAAGCCATAACTGGTGCAGATTACGAGCACGCCGTGAATGTATGGTAGGAATTCAACATTCCAAATTTGGGTGAATACGAAAGACCATACATGCACACCGATGTGCACTTGCTTGCGGATGTTTTTGAAAAGTTCGAGAGTGTATGTATGGTCACATACTCTCTGGACCCGGCCTTTTATTACACAGTACCTGGGTTGTCCAGGGATGCAATGCTCAAGAAAACGAGGTGCAGCATCGAACTTTTGACTAATACTGATATGCTTCTTTTCTTTGAGCGCGGGATCTGTGCAGGACTTTGCCAGTGTGTCTATAGACACACCAAGGCAAATAATCCACTTATGAGTGTGGGGTTTAACACATCTCTCGATTCAATTATATTCTGCGGATGTGAATAACTTATACGGGCATGCCATGATGCAGCCACTGCCAGTTGGTGGGTTGTAGAGGGTGCCCGAAAACGAATTAGAGGCATTAGGTGGAAAAATATTGGGTCTAGCGGCTGATTCTGATGTAGTGTATGTGGCGGAGGCAGACGTCATACACCCTGTTGGTTTGCATGAAGTGACAAGCGACTTACCATTATGTCCAGAGCAACAAGTTCCATGAGGAAGCACTATCCATAAACTGATTACCACTGTTTGACACAAGCAGAGGTAAGTAATTCATTATCATAACCTCCAGTAGCGTCTCAGCTTAGGGATGGAGCTAGGTAGAATCACACGAGCTATCTCCTTCAATAAATCTCCCTAGCTGAAGGAGTATATTGAATTAAATACCGAAAAGAGGGCGGTCGCGACTAGTGATTTCGAAACAGACTTACAAAATAATGAATAGTTCAATTTTTGATAAAACCATGCATAATGTAAGAAATGAATGGGATATTTTGATTAGGACCGAATGGGATTGGCTGTGGGGCGTTAGAAAGTGCATCGTCAGACGAAATTTTAAGCAGGTCACAATTTTCAATGAGAACTTTGTAGCTGTGGATATTTCGAAGGTTTCAGCAGAGTTTACGAAACCAATCTATTTGGGTATGTGTATACCGGACATCTCCAAGCTCCACATGTACCGCTTCCACTATGAGTTTGCTAAAACTCATTTTGTATAGCCAAAGTTATTTTATATGGATACAGATAGTTTCATTTACTGGGTGAAGAACTGCGATCCACATCAAGTAATTAGGTGTCACGGAAATGAATTCGACACGTTGGGATATGCTTCCAATAATCCTTACGATATTGTTCCTCAGAACAGGAAGGCTTAATGAAACCTCCCGCCGGAGGTTTGAGTCCTTCCTCGGGTATGGGTGTGTGTGTTGTTCTCAGCATAAGTTAGCTTAAGTAGTCTGTAAGTCTAGGGACCGATTACCTCAGCAGTTTGGTCCCTTAGGAATTCACACACGCTTCATGAAAGATGAGGCGGATGGTTTGCCGATTGTAGAGTTTCTTGGTCTAAGGTCCAAAAAGTATGCATATCGTAGAATAGATGGAGCCACCCAGGGGCAGGCTAAGGGTGTGCAACGTGCGGCATCACATGTCCTTATGGTCGAAGACTACTTGCAGTGCCTGTACGGTGGAGTTAGCAATGCTCCGCCACAACTTCCGCATCTGGTACAACAAACTATTATTCGGTCGCGAAGTCACAAGGTGTACACTGAGCTGCAATCTAAAGTTAGATTGTCACCTCAAGACGATAAAAGAACCCTCCTGTACTCACATTGTTTACTTGACTTGCGAGAGAGGGTGGGGGCTCTGACGGTGTGAATGAGACAGAGTGATTGAGTGACTGGCTGAGTGAGAACTTGTACCTAATAGTATGGCCCTTTTATCATAGTTTAAATATTGTATGCATGATGTATGACGTTCCTGAATGTGTGAGTGCCTGTGTGCGTCTGTTTGACTGCTTGTTAGTGCGTTTGGTTGCGATGTCTGTGTAAATATGTGTGCCTATATATATATATATATATATATATATATATATATATATATATATATATATATATATATATATATATATTGTACCGGGTGAAGAACTGCGATCCTTATCAAGTAATTAGGTGTCACGGTACTGAATTCAACACGGGATATGCTTCCGATAATCCTTATGGTATTGTTCCTCGGAACAGGAAGGCTTCATGAAACCTCCCACCGGAGGTTTGAGTCCTTCCTTGGGTATATATATATATATATTCTAAATAAGTACCCTGATATCTAGGCAGGACTATATAAGCAGTATGTGCTGAGAAAAATTATAAAAGAATTAAAAACGTGCAATGTATATAAAAATTTTAAGAAATTTAACCAAAAATATCAAAAAAGTTAAAAAATGTAAATGAAGGAAAAAATAGTTTATTATATTATTTCTCGGTTTTGAACTTCATGTGCGTGTGTGAGTGGACGAGTGCATGTGTAAATAGATTTGTTTTTAAGTTTCACCTACCGCCAGCTATCCAAGTCATACGAGTTTTAATGTGAGTTCCCACAGTTCATTTTAGTGAAGCTGTTTGTGATGAACATTTTAGGGCCATCCGCTTCATTGTATTATTAAATTATTTCAGCTGCTTGAGGTGGAAAATGTTTCGAGTGACCCAGTTCAAAGTATAAATTAAGTCTTCTGTTTGGGTGGGATTTCACTAGTAATAGTGTGAGCTTGGGATTGCTCTGAGATGTACCCTTTACCCTGTGGCTCCTGCAAGATGCAATTTCCACCCCAACACTACTACAGAAGTCAGACAGACGCTCCTAACGTTCTAAAGAGAAATGCCTGAAAAACTTTCAGCAATAAATACCTTCTGGAGTCGTCCGCTGTAAGGAAATGACACAAAAATTCACAAAACTTCTTACATATTTAGTGGGATACTTGGGTACTGGAGTAGTGCTAGTTTGTGTAAGAAAAATATGAAACTAACGAAAATTATTTATTTTGCAAAAATTCTGAGAAATCACAATGGCACTTTTACTTATGAACTGAACACGTTATTTCCTGGTTCTTTCCGGAATGTGAAATTACCTCTCCAGGATAGGATTCGCTAGTGAAATTTCTATACAAAGTTTAAGGTTGTTATTGAATTGGCAGAATGGCTGAGAGCAGCGCCTACTCAACTTGAATAATTATCCGTTAGAATGTTGCTAGGTATGGTCGAGGCTCTCCCGTGTGAAATGCAGTGGATTGTACTGTTGTGGAGGAAATATGGGGCTTGCAAGAGCTGTAGCGCACAATACCGTAAGCTGCGATGACTGCTGTCTGTGCTGCTTGCTGCTGACAAATAACTCTCCTTCTATCTGGATTGACCTTCGCCAATCAAACTCTCCCTACACCTTGATGAAGTCAAGGACTCCTATTCGACCCTAGTCTAACTACTGGCGTGGTACACTGGTCAGATAACCAGTCCACCGCAATGCCACTCAAACATTCGCTCGCAGGCGTTTAACTATAACTCTGCCCATTCACACCGCACAGTAAGTGTGTCGGCCAACACAGTGAACAACGCTTCAGCGCAAGGATTCAATATAGGGTCGCACTTCGATTCACTCTCGACAGAGGTGCTCTCCCAGTGAAGTACTGAGGAGAGACTTGTTCCTTGCTCTTTGAGTACACATACTAGCATGCATGCTCTCGTTATGTGTTCTCGCTCAAAGAGCAACAATGGAACGGCCCCTCTCCACGCCAGACGTGAAGGGGTATATCCTTTGGTCTCTTCAGCTCAAGGCGTCAGAAATATTGCCTCCCAATCAGCGTTGCTCTTCTAAAAAGGGAGAATGACGTTTCGTTTAATGCGACCAATCTGGAAATCTGTAGTATCGGCATTTGGCGTTTGCTGTCTCCCTGTGAAAATTTCTGAAACTGCGTGCTATGTGTAAAGAATGTGTAGGCTGGCCGCTCCCACACAATGTAGCGGAATTTGCTTTTAAGACGAACACAGGGTCGTTCTTTCACTCGGGCAAATGCTGTCTGCTCTACGGGCGGTCACCGGCTGACGTAGATGGGTTGGGACCGGCATCCTGGCGTGCGGTTGCCTCTCTCGAACTAGAAGCTCCTGTGACCATCGTGTCTGGAATGTATGTGTGTACGCCAGCCTCGAGTATTTCAACCATGGTGCACACTTGCAATGTATTAGTTATTTGCATATCGTTTACATGAATTCATACAATATTGACTTTATCTTACCGAGTTTGGGTTCGAATGAAGCGTCTTGATGTGCGGAATATGATTGTGAGAGCGGAATATGTAAGCAATGAAGGTCAGGAGACCACGATGTCTTACAATAGTACTAGTATGAGAGAGACTATACCTCTGCAATAGCTGTAACCAGTACTGCAATGTTAAGTACAAGCAAAATTTTTCAATCAGTACAATCCTTTTTAAAAATTATGAACTTCAAATAAAAAAAATTCAAACAGTTACAAGAACTGTGAGTTTAAAAGCAGTATTACTTTGTATATTGTTAAAACAACAAGATTTGTGGATTTTAAGCTGTATTACTACTGTAAGTATTTATGTCTGAATAAAAAATTGTTACTTCACAAATCCCTACCCTTCCAAATGAAAATAAAGGCTGTGCAAGATGTACAAGATATTATTTTAAAGCATGAGGGAGGTGACGTTTAAGATGGAGGAAAGCAAGATATATGTAATAATTGCATGGGATTTCGCCCATCGTGCAGCACGTATAGGTTTTTAGGAGCAGGCAGTGCATGATGGTGTCTGCTTCCAAGGACATATACCAAACATGACAGAAATTATATCACGTGTTTTTAAACAAAGCCACAGATATAGGATCTGGGCAAAGCTACGTGCCACCTGAGTAGGGGCTAGGTAGAAAGAAAGACATACACAGAATGTGAGGTAAAAAATTCATTTAGTTTCATTAATCCAATTTAAAAGTAATTTTATATTTTCATAAGCAGACACAGAACAATTCTCAGACAAAAAAATGGTTCAAATGGCTCTGAGCACTATGGGACTTAAAATCTGAGGTCATCAGTCCCCTAGAACTTAGAACTATTTAAACCTAACTAACCTAAGGACACCACACACATCCATGCCCGAGGCTGGTTTCGAAACTGCGACCACAGCAGTCGCGTGGTTCCAGACTGTAGCGCCTAGAACCGCTCGGCCACCCCGACCGACCTATTCTCAGACATCTTCTTCTTCTTTAGCTTATGGATCTATGGCACGCCTTTGGCGTAAATGATGGTCTCAGGATGATCGAATATTCGAAATGACGTCATCATTTCTTTTCAAGGTATATCAGGATCGTCCCAGTGGAGACTGGGACGCTTTGCACTTCGTGTTTTAGCACAGTTCAAGTCCTTGATATACTTACTAAATCACCTACATTAAATTGCTGCTTGCTCGGATCTACCATTTTAATACGATTGTATACTGTATCTGTAAGTCTATTATCATGAACATCGATTGGTCTCATTTTTATTGTGCAATGTTTGGTTCGATTATACTGTGTAATTATTTGCGGAAGGATATCCATACATCATGTGATCCGACCGTTGTGACCAAGCGCTTCTAGATGCTTCAGTCCGGAACCGTGCGACCACTACCGTCGCAGGATCTAATCCTGCCTCGGGCATGGATGTGTGTGATGTCCTTAGGTTAGTTAGGTTTAAATAGTTCACAAATGGTCCTTTATACAATAATTGCCATTTTGTGTTCTTCCTCTGTATAAGTGAAGCCTTAGGATAAGTTTTTACTAAAACTTGGTCTTTCAGTTTATACGTTTTTATTTATCCAAGTCGATTGTCAAAATTCTAACATTCTGTGTGGTGTCTGTTGTTCTGTGTCGTGTATCCCTACCACTTTCGGGCAACGACGCTCTGAGCATGTTTTTTAGAGAATTGACTAGTTTGAACCTGGGACCTGTTGCTGGTAAGGAGACGCCAGACCACACATGACATGTAGAGTTCAGAAGAGTTCAGTGAGACTAGCGATGATATAACCAAATGCTTAATGATTTCAGCGTCAGCTCCACTGCACTCCCTGTAAAAGAATCTTAATACTAACTAAATTAAGTGGAAGGGGTTCAAGGCTTTCCTATTTTTAGTTAGCTGGTAAAATAACGTCGAAAAATCAGTTAAGTTTACCACTGGAAATTTTATTCTACTCACAAAACATTGTTTATAAATTGCACTATTGATAAAAGGAAATATTTTAATACAGGATGATAAAAACCAACTGCGTTCAACAAAAACGTGAACGAATATGCCCTGAGTGGGTTTCCAAGTTCTACAATTGATCGAAGGATGACCTATGCCATATCACATCTATAATCTAGGTTGAAATTAAGTTTCACAAAAGATAAAACTATCAAAATGGTCTACAGTGACCCTCAATTATCTTTAATTACTTATTTAACTTGTCGTAAATTACAGTGACTGATGTGGCTTCTCAGTAATTATATAACAGAAAAATCATTGCGTTTCAGATTTTAACTTACGTAGCAAATGTGAATACCATGAGCTTCAATTGACGATCGACACTAGTATTACGTAAAAAGGGGATGTAACAGATGAGACTTCTGCAGTTTTGAGTGAAGCCTTATGTGCTAAAAAATGCGGCATCGCGTGCGTTCATTACCTTGTCGGTGTTCATCAGGGGGTGGCGGCCGGCGCAGCTCCATACAGCTCGCCGTCTCGGAAGCAACTCTCGCCTAACTTCTCCTTACTACAATTTACCGAAGTTGGTTTAAAAAAAACTATCTGGTTGTGTTTTCATCTGATCAGTCAGGGTCTCAATGTTAACCTTAAGCTCTGCCTACAAAAATTCTGTCTATCTAATGAGAAACGTTATACTTTTGGTGGTGGGGCAATGGTTTTAAAGTTTGCAACGTAACAGAGACACGAAAAAGTCTCACGCTAAAACTAGCAGCTGGTGTGGCCCTTTTAGTGTTATCGTAAGATCTATACTGTTCTTCTGGAGGGCTCTATCTTTTAACATGGGCTGGGGGGTGGTCCTGGCGGTTGCTTTTCGTGGTGGGGCAATGTTTTTAACGTTTGCAACGTAACAGAGACGCGAATAAGTCTCACACTAAAACTTGCGTCTGGTGTGGCCCTTTTAATGTTATCGTAAGATCTATACTATTCTTTTGGAGGGCTCTAGCTTTTAACATGGGCTGGGGGTGGTCCTGGTAGTTAGCTGGCGACGTTGGTGTCCGTCCCTTATCGTAGGGCCTTCTAGCTTAAGACGGTTCTGCTCTCGGCTTCGGCTCTCGTTTCTCCCCTCGGAACTGCATCTGTCTTACGGTGGGAAGGTGTGACATGCATTTAGGCATTCTTGTGTTAGTCTGTGATATTCCATTTGCTCACTGATTACTCGTATTACTTTGGTTAATTTAATGTCACGATTTATTCGGAGCTTTGTGACATACTACTGGATTTGCTTATCATGTCAGGGTTTTCATGGAAGGTGTTGGATTTGCCGACACCCTACATATCACCACCCTTCGAACTTAATTTTTGCACTGAAGTTAGGCAATGATTGAATCGTTGTCTAAGTCAGTCAAAAATTATTCCTTTATATAAATTTTGTTGCGTACTGTTCAGCCACGTTATTCTGGTTCTATGCTAGTTTGTATTACTTATTTATATTCTTATATTCTTCCACATTATTCTCAAAAATTTGTTTATGTTGACAAGAGAAGAATATTTTTATGCTATTACTATTATTATTAAATTTTAATTATTTTCTTTCTTTATTTAAGTGTGTAGTTTGTTTTTTAAGAAGTTTGTTATCGAAAGTGAGGAGTCTTTCACATCGATATTCTTAGAAATACTTTTTTTTTATAAATGTAGTAATTAAGTAAATTCTATTCCTATCACATTTTGTAAATATCATGTACAAGTAAAATGTTTTTGTTTCTAGACACCCATTTCAACATTGGTACACTAACAAATAATAATTATTTCCAAGAATTACTTTGCCAAAGAAATATACATACACAAGTATTGAGATATTATCCCAACAAATGGTACAAATGTTAAAAAAAAGGGAAAACATCCACAAGATAATTTTTTATTCTTTGTTTTTATAAGGAGAAAATAAGTAAACTATAGTTATTCTTTTATTTTTATGAGGAGAAAATAAGTGGCACATAGTTTTAGTGTTTATTATGCCTTACTTTGTTCTTTATATACTGTCCATTTCAGAACTAATGACTTATTTTTATCGATAGTCTATTTTTTACTTAAGTCCATAGTCAAAGGCTGTTATTTTGTAGTTTATTAGCTGTCTGGTGTGCTTAACTTATTTAGTTTTTCACACGTTTCTTTTTGCAGAATTCCTACATCACATAATTTGTTTTCACACATTCAGACAATCCTATGAATGTTTAAGCATGAGGTTGGCAAATGTTTTTGCACGAAAGTAATGGACTTTAGCGAGATGGATGTGGGCAAGTATTTGATGTACAGCTTCGTTCGTCATTCCTTGTTGGCTTTGCAAGTGTGTGATGCTGTTGTGGAGGTTCCATAATGGAATGGAGCTGTGAGTGCAGAATCTCGTGGTTTACTGGCTTTGTATGCGTGAACGTCATCGTTATGTGTCGCTGAAAGCGGTCGTTTTTCGTTGTAATACTTCGCAGATAACTAGTTTACAGTAGGATAGGGATTTTGGAAGGTATGTCGTCTATTCTTCACCCATCTTCTTTCTTCGTCTTAATCTTGCGAATCTTCAACTTCTGTTCTTCCTGCTTTTTCTCAGCTTCTTACTTGCTTCTTGGTTCTTCTCTGGGCAGTATATGGATATATTTATTGATAACTAGTCGCTTTCAAGTTCTCCTCTTAGTAACAGTTTGATAAATTGTTTGGGTGTGTCATTTTTACTTTGTGGAAGTTTTCTTCAGTTTTGTGCATCAGCGTGCTGTTTAATAGCAGTAGTGTGACTTTTACACATTTTTTTTTTGCCAGTGGTGGCTTGCCAAAGCGGTCTTCTCGTCGGGCCGTTATTTGCTCGCTCCGCTGAGTCGGGGCATTCCAAGACGCTCTTGGCCTTCCGTGTTCTGTCCCAGCAGGGTTCCGCCACTCTGTGGTTCTGTGTTCTGCCCCAGCAGGGTTCCGCTTAGCGGGCACATTTACTGCCCACTTCGGCTACAAGGGCCCTCTGTTGGTCTCGCTGTCCTTTCCATTCTCTCAACGCTTCTGCCTTGTAGGAATCGTGTCTTGCTAATTACGTCCTTTTCTTTCTTGATACTTCTCGTGTTGCAACTTGTGGGTCATTGCATCTGCTCTTTGCTGGAGTTTTTACAATGGTTCTTAAAAAAAGTTTTACTTATACTCTTCTCTACTTCTTCCTTCATTTACGCTTTCTTCAACATCCTCTACTTTTTCCTCATCCTCGTCTATATTCTCCTTCTTCGTCGCTACTTCCACATAATCGCATCTAAATGCTCAAATTATCGCTTCATAACTTCCTTCATTATATACGTTGGGTTGTGTGCCCACTAGTAACTTATTTTCAACTGCGCATTATCCTCACTGAATTCGCTTTCCCTGGTTTCCATCTCAAATAGCTCTGCAATACTCATTACTTCGTACTTTCCTCCTACATTCGTTGTGCATGCCTCTGGTAATTCATTTTCCTCGTCATTATTCTCCCAATTAATTTCGTCCCAACACGATATTGTTATTTTCCTGTCTTCGTTTTCATCTGGTCCCTGCAGATTTGTTTCTTCTTTCTCTTCTCGTGATAAGGTATTTACTTCTCTGTTCAAGGTGCTACAATTGTCCTGGGTCGGTGCGTCATTCTCTTTGGCATGGGCGCTTAGCTGTCAATTCGAACGTTTATCCGCGTTTGGTGGTCTTACCTCCACCTCTTCTATCTGTATTCTCTTTTCTTACTCCGCTTGTTGATAGTGGTTTCTTTGTTGATAATTTGTCGGTCTATTGGCGCTCCAATACCTGTTCCAGCTGTCGTTATTCCCTCTGTAATAGTTGTTGCCGTTCCTGGGTGAATTATAGTTATTGCCATATTCTCTTATAAATCAATAACCGGTTCTTTGTTGAAATCTATTGTCGTTTCTTGGTGCTAAATTATCACATGGTTCGTAATTATTGTTTCTTCGTACTGTGTCTTGTGGATTCCACTGCTTTTTGCTTTCGTTTTCACGTGCGCTTCGTCTTTTTCTTGCGTCATCTTCCGAAAATATGAACTCTAGTTCCCTTAGAATATCTTTAAATGCTTCGACGTCATTGCCTCCGCGACCTACTAATGATTGCTGGTATTTCAATGGTAGCTTCATCGCGCATAATTTAATCAACTCTCCGTCACTGTATGGTACATCTAAGCATTGATTTTTCTTTGCCATTAATTCGAAAAATTTCACGGGACTCTTCTCTCCTGAATTTTCAAAATATGGGTTCTGTAATAATTCGTACTTCACTCTGTTCTGTGCTTCGCTGGACTAATATCGTGAGAGAAACTTATCTCTGAAATCTCCGTACGATCGGCATGTCGCTGCAACATTTTGCATGGTTTCTGCGACTGTTCCTGACATGTGTGCACGTATAAAGTCTAATTTGTGTGCTAGCGTCCAGTGTTCTGGTAATCCTACCCGGAATTGATCAATAAAAGTTCGTGGATGTAATGAGTATCCTTCTAGAAAGCGTTGAAATTTTCTGACTGTGAGGAAATGATCGTTGTCGTACTTCGTCATAGTTCCATATGAAATTCGCGATTCTTCGCCACTTTTGTTTCTGATCATTTCTCCCGTCGTTCTTTCCGGTTGTGGTAGATCCATTGGATATTGTCCACTGTAACTTTCGCCTACCCTTGCGTAGTATCGTTGGAGTGGTACGCAATAATTTTCTTCCATCGGTTGGGAACGTGTAGCTGAATGGATTGCACTGTACTCGTCGCGACCTGGCTTTCCATTGTTATGTATTGGTTCGGTATCTTGTCTGGCTAACCTTGCCGCTTCATTGCATGATCCAAACTGTCTTGACACATACATTTGTGGTTCTGCATGTGTTTGTGGTGCCGTTTGTTCATCAAGAATTTCGAAACATGTTTGTTGCGGTGCAGGCTGTCTGATTTCACGTATGTTATTTTCCGCCTGTGATTGGAATCGAAAATGCATGATATATTCGTTAATTGCTCGTTTTTCTGGTTCTGTTACAGACACGGATGTGATTGCAGACTCAGTGCTTGTTCGATCTTGTTCACTACGCTCTTCAATGGTTTGCAACAACTCTGTTCGCAATTTCTGAAATTGTCGCTTCGTTTGCGCTTCTATTTTGACTATGCGGTTATCATATCTTTTCAGCGCAGCTTTTGTGATACGTTTGTGTAACACACTGTTTTCAACAACTTCACGCGCTGTAACTGCTGCTTGTCTAGTAATTACGTTTATCTGTTTCTCTAGTTTCTTGACTTCTCCCTGGGTGTTGTTACGTAATGTTTTGATCTCGTCCTGAGTGTCATTACGCAATGCTTGTACGTCCGCTTGTACCTTGTCAATGTCTGTTCTCAATTGATTGTGACCTGTTACTAAGTTTCCTATCACTTCTCGAGATTTTTTTGCCTTGTCTTCAATATGACTTAGGTGTAACTGATTTTGTTTTGTTTTGTTCTTTAATCTCACGCATTTGTCTCGTGGTTTCTGCAATTTGTTTTGTCGTTTCTTCATTCAGAATTTTAATTTGGTTTGCAATTTCTTTATTTTGTCTTGTCATGTTTTCCGTCATTAATTGTAATAATTCGGCCAGATTGGTGGGTCCTATTACGTTTTCTTCCGACGTCCTACGCTCTGTGTTTTCGCACAAGTGTTGGTTTGCAACCGATTGCATTGAACTGTGCGGTGACACGTTTCTGCTCGAATTCCTTGTATTCTGTGGTGAGGGAGCTCTGATTGCTTGTACTATGGGTTCTACGTATTCAAGACGCAAGTTAGAATCCTCAGCGGCTGTCTCTCTACTTTCCTGCTCCTCTGTCGTATGCTGACCTAGGTTTTCTGTGTCTTGGCGTACATTATCCTCGTATGGTGCGTTATCTGTCCTATTTCTCGCGTTACTGCATCGTCTGTTGTAGTGTCCTCTATTCTCTGTCCATCTTCATGTTGGGTCTCTACCTCATTTCGGTCAAGGTCTGGAACCGAGCGACCGCTACGGTCGCAGGTTCGAATCCTGCCTCGGGCATGGATGTGTGTGATGTCCTTAGGTTAGTTAGGTTTAATTAGTTCTAAGTTCTAGGCGACTGATGACCTCAGAAGTTAAGTCGCATAGTGCTCAGAGCCATTTGAACCATTTTGCGCTCATACGATCTCACGCGTTTCATAAACTTTTTGCACACACGACTTGGCAATCCATTCACTCACTTGTTGGGTCAGAGCCAACTTGTCAACAATGTATCCGCCACCTGACCGGTTGCATTGGAGAGAAAACTTAATTCTAACAATATTAAAATTCATAACTTAATTATGCAATCATCTCTGCTAGAATGCCTCACGTTCTATTGAATGCTTTCTTGCTATCTATCGCTGCAGTTACTGTTTTCGACTATTTATAACTTTCGGAAAAAAAAATTACTACGAAAATTTTCCAACAGGATATTTTTCTGACCTAGTTAGGCATGTGGTCGCCCTTCAATCATGGTATTTTACCATCCTGGCAGGGTCGCCATTCTCTAACATTCTGCATGGTGTCTATTGTTCTGTGTCGTGTCTCCCTACCACTTTCGCGCAACGACGCTCTGAGCGTGTTTTTTAGGGAATTGACTAATTTGAACCTGGGACCCGTTGCTGGTAAGGAGACGCCGGAGCACACATGACATGTAGAGTTCAGAAGAGTTCAGTGAGACTAGCGATGATATAACCAAATACTTACTGATTTCAGCGTCAGCTCCACTGCACTCCCTGGAAAAGAATCTTAATACTAACTAAATTTAATGGAAGGGGTGCAAGGCTTTCCTATTTTTAGTTAGCTGGTAAAATAACGTCGAAAAATCAGTTACGTTTACCATTGGAAATTTTATTCTACTCACAAAACATTGTTTATAAATTGCACTATTGATAAAAGGAAATATTTTAATACAGGATGATAAAAACCAACCACGTTCAACAAAATGTGAACGAATATTCCCTGAGGGGGTTTCCAAGTTCTACAATTGGTCGAAGGATGACCTATGCCATATCACATCTATAATCTAGGTTGAAATTAAGTTTCACAAAAGATAAAACTATCGAAATGGTCTACAGTGACCCTCAGTTATCTTTAATTACTTATTTAACTTATCGTAAATTACAGTGGCTGATGTGGCTTCTCAATAATTATATAACAGGAAAATCATCGTGCTTGAGATTTTAACTTACGTAGCAAATGTGAATACCATGAGCTTCAATTGACGATCGACACTAGTATTACGTAAAAAGGGGATGTAACAGATGAGACTTCTGCAGTTCTGAGTGAAGCCTTATGTGCTAAAAAATGCGGCATCGCGTGCGTTCATTACCTTGTCGGTGCTCATCAGGGGGCGGCGCGTGGGGCAGCTCCATACAGCTTGCCGTCTCGGAAGCAACTCTCGCCTAACTTCTCCATACTTCAATTTACCGAAGTTGGTTTTAAAAAATCTATCTGGTTGTGTTTTCATCTGACCAGTCAGGGTCTCAATGTTAACCTTAAGCTCCGCCGACAAAAATTATTTCTATCTAATGAGAAACGTTATACTTTTGGTGGTGGGGCAATGTTTTTAAAGCTTGCAACGTAACAGAGACGCGAAAAAGTCTCACGTTAAAACTTGCAGCTGGTGTGGCCCTTTTAGTGTTTTCGTAAGATCTATACTGTTCTTCTGGAGGGCTCTATCTTTTAACATGGGCTGGGGGGTGGTCCTGGCGGTTGCTTTTCGTGGTGGGGCAATGTTTTTAACGTTTGCAACGTAACAGAGACGCGAATAAGTCTCACGCTAAAACTTGCGTCTGGTGTGGCCCTTTTAGTGTTATCGTAAGATCTATACTGTTCTTCTGGAGGGCTCTAGCTTTTAACATGGGCTGGGGGTGGTCCTTGTGGTTAGCTGGCGAAGTGGGTGTCCGTCCCTTATCGTAGGGCCTTCTAGCTTAAGACGGTTCTGCTCTCGGCTTCTGTTCTCGTTTCTCCCCTCAGAACTGTGTCTGTCTCACGGTGGGAAGGTATGACATGCATTTAGGCATTCTTGTGTTAGTCTGTGGTATTCCATTTGCTCACTCATTACTCGTATTACTTTGGTTAATTTAATGTCACGATTTATTCGGACCTATGTGACATACTACTGGATTTGCTTATCATATCAGGGATTTCATGGAAGGTGTTGGATTTGCCTGACACGTTACTAAATATATTTTCCTTTTCCTTGCCTTGTCCATTATATTGAGTAAGGATTGTTGTACTTTATTTTGTAGGTCTATTTTGTAAGTTCTAGGGGATTGATGACCTCAGATGTTAAGTCCCATAGTGCTCAGAACCATTTGAATATCTGTATGATCCACGAAGATTGAATCACATCCGCATCTGGGTTTTCACTGTTCTGTTCAGACGTTTCACGATACTCACCTTCAGGTGGGTGAACGTCGAGTAGTGATGTACTCCATGCGGCTCAATCACAGCCTTGAAATATGTATTTAAAACTCGCCGCCGTGAACTGTCTGAAGGTTGTCTGGGCTTTGATTCTTCCCCATCTGCATCAATGCATCAAACCCATGCGCGACTTCGTTTCCGGTTTTCCCTTTCACAGGTAATGTTCAGGCATATTTAGATTAGGTATAAATGACAATTAAAATATATTTGAATCCGTTAGTCACACGTGAATATTCTCTCATGTCGAGAAGATCCGCCTGCCACAGGTAGTCCAAATCTTTAATGGTAACATATCTTCTAGGGTATGTTTTGCGTGCTGGTTTCTGCATTTCTCGAACTACAGTGTCCATACTTGATGATGCCTCTCTCTCTAATCTCAGAAATTATTGAAAAAGCTTTATCCCAATGAGCTGTATTACCAGCGGCAGTTGATGCCATGAGCAGTCGTAGCCGGTCTAATAGCTCATTGGGTATACTGCGGGAATCGATTGCTCACTCTTTTATGCTGAATCTCAATACCATCATCACACTACTGTTTTTTTTTTCCACAATCCAAAATAGGTCTTATAATGGATTTGTATTTCTCATTGCTTCGACTTTTTGCATTGTTATGCAGATCAGTTAAAAGCAATATTTCACGATACATTTCCAGATCTTTAAGCGAAAAATTTGTAGTTTTTGTGGGTCTTAGGAAAATAAGGTTCAGTAGACCGGGCGCTCTTTGAAATTGTTTATCGCCGATCTGTTTAGTTTTTTTCATTTCAAGCTACAGGCTGTGTGCCCAACACTAACATCGAATGATTTTCCCATCCTAGCGTCGCTGTGACGGTTAATGAAATCGTCAATAGCGTCATCGTCGTCGTTGAGGAATTTCGATGGAAGTTCATCGAGAGATTCAGTAAGTGGTTTAAGGGTTTCTCGCAGTGCCTGGTCCCTTTTCGAATGCTCTAACCTCAGCAACCGTAACATCTCAATAACGGCCTTCCGTGCCTCGATGACTTTATGCTTAGTCGACATCTCGGACTTCTGTGCAGCGTGAGGTTTTATAAAAATGGCTCTGAGCACTATGGGACTCAACTGCTGAGGTCATTAGTCCCCTAGAACTTAGAACTAGTTAAACCTAACTAACCTAAGGACATCACAAACATCCATGCCCGAGGCAGGATTCGAACCTGCGACCGTAGCGGTCTTGCGGTTCCAGACTGCAGCGCCTTTAACCGCACGGCCACTTCGGCCGGCTGAGGTTTTATATATCCGCTCTTCTTTACTTATGCTGTTCCCCCTTCTCGGTAACAGCTATTTTCCCTTTAGTTAAGTTACTTCTTTTCTTTTCAATTGCGTCAATCCGTTCGTACAACGTCCTGTTCTCAATGACAGCTATTCCCCCTTCATTTAAACCGTTTACTTTCTTCTCGACTGCATTAACCCGTTCATTCCGTGTACTGTTCAGTCTCAGAAGGGTTTGGCAATATGCCTCTAGTTCCTTGCGTAAACCTACAACTTTACGTTGAAAGGTTGCTACACTGAGTCACAGTGCCAGAGATTGCGCCAAAGATTATTATTCCGCCGCCTCCACTGGCGCAGTAGTAGTTCAGAGAATGTCGAGTGCAGTTGTTGTTCTGTTGGGCGAGAGAGTAGATGCTGTTCGGCTGGTGTAATGTATAGATGGAAGATTTTGCAAGTATCACAGCGTATTTTTCGTTAATATATATTGAGGTAAAAAAAAAGTATTACAGATTTCTTTAATGACAATGCCTCTTGGTCACAGGTACAGTCGACAAGGCATCTGGCTCGTGTTCATGTATTAGACTTGTAATTCTGGTTTCTATGTGCAATTATAGTATTTCTGGTTTTTCAATTAGTTCACTGTAAATGGTGTTTACAATATCTTGTCGTATTGAGGAAGAACCGAGCCTGATATATGTACGTTGAGTCACACTAACACACACAGAACAGTTACACTTGTGCTTTGTTGTTTCGTAGCTTGTCACACAGCTACTAAAATTATTGCATCTTATTCTTCTAATTAGGCCCACATGCAACGTCCGATAGTTTGAATTTCGCGTCCACGTACAAGCGAATGTTTTGTCTGTGTCCACCCATCCTATCAAATTGAGCTTCCGGCATGCGTGCGAATTTGTCCATGGTGATGCGTATACTGATGTTCTCAACTCTTTGCATTGCTCTACAGGGTGGTCCATTGATCGTGACCGGGCCAAATATCTTACGAAATAAGAGTCAAACGAAGAAACTACAAAGAACCAAACTTGTCTAGCTTGAAGGGGGAAACCAGATGGCGCTATGGTTGGCCCGCTAGATGGCGCTGTCATATGTCAAACGGATATCAACCGCGTTTTTTAAAAATAGGAATCCCCATTTTTATTACATATTCGTGTAGTACGTAAAGAAATATGAATGTTTTAGTTGGACCACTTTTTTCGCTTTGTGATAGATGGTGCTGCAATAGTCACAAGCATATGGCTCATGATTTTAGACGAACAGTTGGTAACAAATAGGCTTTTTAAATTAAAATACAGAACGTAGGTACGTTTGAACATTTTATTTCGGTTGTTCCAAAGTGATACATGTACCTTTGTGAACTTACCTTTTCTGAGAACGCATGCTGTTACAGCGTGATTACCTGTAAATACCACATTAATGCAAGAAATGCGCAAAATAATGTCTGTCAACCTCAGTGTATTTGGCAATACGTGTAACGACATTCCTCTCAATAGCGAGTAGTTCGCCTTCCGTAATGTTCGCACATGCATTGACAACGCGCTGACGCATGTTGTCACGCGTTGTCGGTGGATCACGATAGCAAATATCCTTCAAATTTCCCCACAGAAAGAAACCCGAGGACGTCAGATCTGGTGAACGTGCAGGCCATGGTATGGTGCTTCGACGACCAATCCACCTGTCATGAAATACGCTATTCAGTATCGCTTCAACCGCACGCGAGCTATGTGCCGGACATCGATCATGTTGGAAGTACATTGCCATTCTGTCATGCAGTGAAACATCTTGTAGTAACATCGGTATAACATTACGTAGGAAATCAGCATTCATTGGACCATTTAGGTTGCCAGCGATAAAATGGTGGCCAATTATCCTTCCTCAGATAATGCCGCACCATACACTAACCCGCCAAGACCACTGATGTTCCACTTGTCGCAGCCATCGTGGATTTTCCGCAATGGAAATAGTGCATATTATGCCAGTTTACGTTACCGCTGTTGGTGAATGAAGCTTCGTCGGTAAATAGAACGCGTTCAAAAAATCTGTCATCGTCCCGTAATTTCTCTCATGCCCAGTGGCAGAACTGTACACGACGTTCAAAGTCGTCGCCATGCAATTCCTGGTGCATATAAATATGGCACAGGTGCAATCGATGTTGATGTAGCATTATCAACACCGACGTTTCTGAGATTCCCGATTCCCGCGCAATTTGTCTGCTACTGCTGTGCGGATTAACCGCGACAGTAGCTAAAGCACCTACTTGGGCATCGTCATTTGTTGCAGGTCGTGGTTGAAGTTTCACATGTGGCTGAACACTTCCTGTTTCCTTAAATAACGTAACTATCCGGCGAACGGTCCGGACACTTGGATGATGTCGTCCAGGATACCGAGCAGCATACATAGCACACGGTCGTTGTGCATTTTGACCACAATAGCCATACATCAACACGATCTCGACCTTTTCCGCAATTGGTAAACGGTCCATTTTAAAACGGGTAATGTATCACGAAGCAAATAGCGTCCGCACTGGAGGAATGTTTCGTGATACCACGTACTTGTACGTTTCTGATTATTACAGCGCCATCTATCACAAAGCGGAAATGTACAACATGCTCTACAATACACATATACCGCCTCGCAAGATGATAGGCAAGATAAAAATATATTTCAGGAATTCGGCCTTTACACCTTAATTCTATAAATTCATTGACACCGAATCCGACAAACATGACAGAGGCCGCTATTAACGTACGACAGACAGACAGAAACTAACTGCCTAACAAATACGGACGAGAGATTGACCAAGAACACAAGTAGAGTTTAACAAGTAAATGAAACAACATATCACGAATCAGTTAACTTCTAATAAATTACGACGTCTGGCGAAGACCTGGCGCAGCACCCCCAAAACGCTCTCCGGCAACGTCCGCTGCCAGCCGCTTCAACGGACGCAGGAAGGCGCGCCGATCTCCTATCTCACGGCGTCGCAGCTCGCACCGGCCAGACCGGTGTCGTGGGTTGGCTCCTGTTGCTCTCGTGTCGGCCGCGAAGCCACTACCTCTCGCTATACGGTGCAAGCCACTAGACTGATGTGGCGACCTCACATGCGCCGACGCTCAAGACGGACAAGTCATCTTGTGTCTCAGTGCGCGACCGACCAACCGATCAATCCAACTGGCTATGCCCATTGCCTGAACAACTCGAACAGACTGGCGGCCTAACACATACTCAAATGCAGGAAATCAGCCCCGACCGGGCGACCACTAGCTGAGTTCTGTTACTGGCGGAGTGGCAAGACTCACATCGTCTGACTTAAAGTTTGATCCAAACGACAGACATACTCGCACTCCGACACCGACAGACACTGACTGGCCCACACTGACCCAACTGACCAACTAACCGGACTCACAGGCTGACTGAACCCTGCCGAGCTCATAGCGCCCCGGCCGGCCGCGGTGGCCGTGCGGTTCTAGGCGCTGCTGTCCGGAACCGCGGGACTGCTCCGGTCGCAGGTTCGAATCGTGCCTCGGGCATGGATGTGTGTGATGTCTTTAGGTTAGTTAGGTTTAAGTAGTTCTAAGTTCTAGGGGACTGATGACCTAAGATCTTAAGTCCCATAGTGCTCAGAGCCATTTGAACCATTTTTTTTTTCATAACGCTCCTTAAATGCACGTGAGCAGGCCATTTTTCCCCTTTCCCACCATGGGGAGACACCAAAGCTGCGATTGCCATAGCAGCGCCACCGCCAGAAACGGAGGGCGATTCCTTCACACAACGAGCTGCGGCGCTCTTCAAAACAGCAATTTTTACCACGGCTGAAGCTATATGGCGACCGAAACAGAAATATCGCCTAATTTGATCTTGGTTTTCTACAGCAACATCGTCAAATATGAACATTGTGTTTGGCGTTATTTTTTCCGGAGGAGGGATATCGCTGCTCTCACTAAATGTCGTGTTTGTCACACCATCTACACCCTGCAGAATCTCCTGTAATAGTTGGTATTTGGGCTGAAACAGAGTTTTTGAAAATACACATACATACTCAAAGTGGACTGCATCCAGATGTGCTAGCAGTGACATGAGAACATTTGTCTTGCCGCAGTTGGATGGACCTACAATTATTGCACGTATGTTGTCGGGATGGAGTGCGCCATTCTTCTTCTTCCGGTCTTCTTGCGCACTGTCACAGCTCCAGTCGCTTACAACAAAGTCTTGATGCTTCACCCATCCTGCCATGATAACCTCCTGCATCAGGTATTGGCGTGCAATGAGTTCTTATAGTAAATAATTAACGCTATGCCCTTTCCATGATACAAACCATTTCAGGTACTGGCGTGCAATGGGCTTTTACGGAGAATATAGTTAAATGGCATAATTTTCTGCTGTTGCATGTTTCCAGTGAAAATACTGGGCAATAGATTTAGTACTTGCAATATAATAAGAGGTAAGTAATAATAAACACTTACATGGTTATGCAGGGTGTTACAAAAAGGTACGGCCAAACTTTCAGGAAACATTCCTCACACACAAATAAAGAAAAGATGTTATGTGGACTTGTGTCCGTAAACGCTTAATTTCCGTGTTAGAGCCCATTTTAGTTTCGTCAGTATGTACTGTAGTTCCTCGATTCACCGCCAGTTGCCCCAATTGAAGGGAGGTAATGTTGACTTCGGTGCTTGTGTTGACATGCGACTCATTGCTCTACAGTATTAGCATCAAGCACATCAGTACATAGCATCAACAGGTTAGTGTTCATCACGAACGTGGTTTTGCAGTCAGTGCAATGTTTACAAATGCGGAGTTGCCAGATGCCCATTTGATGTATGGATTAGCACGGGGCAATAGCCGTGGCGCGGTACGTTTGTATCGAGACAGATTTCCAGAACGAAGGTGTCCCGACAGCAAGACGTTCGAACCAATTGATCGGCGTCTTAGGGAGCACGGAATATTCCAGCCTATGACTCGCGAATAGGGAAGACCTAGAACGACGAGGACGCCTGCAATGGACGAGGCAATTCTTCGTGCAGTTGACGATAACCCCAATGTCAGCGTCAGAGAAGTTGCTGATGTACAAGGTAACGTTGACCACGTCACTGTATGGCGAGTGCTACCGGAGAACCAGTTGTTTCCGTACCATGTACAGCGTGTGCAGGCACTATCAGCAGCTGATTGGCCTCCACGGGTACACTTCTGCGAATGGTTCATCCAACAATGTGTCAATCCTCATTTCAGTACAAATGTTCTCTTTACGGATGAGGCTTCATTCCAACGTGATCAAATTGTAAATTTTCACAATCAACATGTGTGGGCTGACGAGAATCCGCATGCAATTGTGCAATCACGTCATCAACACAGATTTTCTGTGAACGTTTGGGCAGGCATTGTTGGTGATGTCTTGATTGGGCCCCATGTTCTTCCACCTACTCTCAATGGAGCACGTTATCATGATTTCATACGGGATACTCTACCTGTGCTGCTAGAACATGTGCCGTTACAAGTACGACACAACATGTGGTTCATGCACGATGGAGCTCCTGCACATTTCAGTCGAAGTGTTCGTACGCTTCTCAACAACAGATTCGGTGACAGATGGGTTGGTAGAGGCGGACCAATTCCATGGCCTCCACGCTCTGCTGACCTCAACCCTCTTGACTTTCATTTATGGGGGCATTTGAAAGCTCTTGTCTACGTAACCCCGGTACCACATGTAGAGACTCTTCGTGCTCGTATTGTGGACGGCTGTGATACAATACGCCATTCTCCAGGGCTGCATCAGCGCGTCAGGGATTCCATACGACGGAGGGTGAATGCATGTATCCTCGCTAACGGAGGACAGTTTGAATATTTCCTGTAACAAAGTGTTTGAAGTCACGCTGGTACATTCTGTTGCTGTGTGTTTCCATTCCATGATTAATGTGATTTGAAGAGAAGTAATAAAATGAGCTCTAACATGGAAAGTAAGCGTTTCCGGACACATGTCCACATAACATATTTTCTTTCTTTGTATGTGAGGAATGTTTCCTGAAAGTTTGGCCGTACCTTTTTGTAACATCGTGTATACATTTGTTTTATTCTGTAACGATACACAGGATGCACTACATCAACAGCTTCTTTTTTATCTTAACGCCAGTACAGAAATAGAAAAAGCCTTCTTGTAAGCACCGAATTCAGCATGTATCTCTCTCAAACTTATTGGCATTCATTTAGTTTTCGCAGGCACCATACTGACCTACTGTTCGAAGTCGTCTACATGCAAACTGTTCATACTTAGATACTCTTAATGCCTCTATACACACCTTTAACACAAGGCAGCCATCTGTTCAGTCTTTGCAACACAATGCATAGTACCATCTGTAGAACGAAAAAATTTTTAACGGTGGAGTGCTGAAGATAAATGGATGTGTCACCTGATTTCACACGGAGTGCAGAGTCATTGTACACTGTTGTAATGGATAGAGTTAGAGCAGCACAGTAAATGTCCGGAGGACGGCTCGGGTATTATTCGGCGGCCAAATGTTGCATCATATACGTTTTTACACTACAGAGTTCATCCCATTCCGCCTCCGTAAATCGCATTTTAACACTTTCAGATGCATTCTCGATCTCTATCACAATACGCCAGTCTCTGTCTATGGCTGCTTCTGTACCAATATGTAAACGTTTCGAACCGCTAGCGGTTTAATTATACACTGAAGAGAAGAGTAGTGGCGCACAATGCTTAACGTGTCTTCTCATCCACTACATCCTCACTCTGTCCATGCAGTATCACTGGGATAATCTGCGATGGCGCGTATGATGGAGGCCAGTACCGACCTGCGTCATGCTGATTAGGACTCTGGTGCACTTCAGCGAGTATGGAGCTGGCTGGGTGTATTCAACCACCAATAACAGCTGATTGTCCTGCTCCATCAAGCTGACCAGGTGCGCAACAGGTTCCCCGGATGCTACCGCTGCTGCGTGTCCCGGCGGGCTGGGACACGTCACTGTTGCAGACCCCGACAGGCTGGAGGACGTCGCATCCACTTATGAGCAAAGAAGAAAAACCGTTACAAGCTATGACAGAAGCACAAAGACCCTCACACGGCAGTAAATACAGACATTAAGCAGGGGGTACTTACTCTCCGCGGCTTCTTCGTATTCCGTTGATGCTGGGCGGCGCTGGACGATCTCGACTGGCGCTTCATTCTGGCATGCTAAGTGCAACTAAGGATGCAGAGCTGCTGGGCCCATCTTATATCCCCGTTGTGATCGGATGCTGCGTTCCTATTGGCTACTACCAATTTTTAATGCATCTTGTGATACAATTGTGAAATATACGGGTAGTTTGGTCCACTGGATTATAGACGTCTCTTGTGAGATGAAAAACTGACTGTGAATTTCAAAACTGGCTTGCAGTTATAACAACAGTATTGGTCCGCCTGACTTACAGACTGCATTTTGATACCATTCTGCTGCATAGCCATTATTTGCTGAACAGTATTCCTATTCTTCTTCAGGCATTTAACCAATATAATTCCTTTTCATTCTGCATGTAGGAGGCTATAGTTACTGGCAACATGTCTGTTAAACTCATACTGATGAGAGACCAATAACTCTTCGATTGAACACCTTCCGCATAGCCACGATGATGGGTTGGTGGAGGGGAACTAGATGGGGATGAGCAGTTGCTCTTCAATGGTATATATCGCGTATGCGAATATGCTTCCTCTGAAGCGAATTGGCATCAACTACCCGCCTCTTCCGTTTCGGGAGAGTGAATATTTCATGTGGAATATCTCGGCAGTTTGCGTATGCGCATGAGCATGTATCGGTTACGAGATGCATCTTGGCTCCATCCCTCTGCATTGTCGCAATCTGCTGAACTGTATTCTTCTGCTTCTTTCTTCTACACTCTTCCATTATTATAGTCTTCCATTCCCCAAGTAGTGAACTGTAGCTACAGTCCTCCTTCGAATGTGTACATGTAATGCATCTATTGAAAGCTGCTCTATCCTTCACATTCATCTGGTTGATAGAACATATCACGATGCTTCCACAACGACAGCTTAGCAAAGACTGAAGGTGTCCCACCAATTCTGGTCACTTGAGTGGAAAAAAGGGTACATCAGCACAGCCCTGGGACAAAGAAATTCCCGCCAAAATTCGAAATTCCCGCTAAAATGCGAAATTCCCGCCAGTAGGGTAGGTTGGGTGAGGGGGGAGTGGGAGGAGTTGGCTCGGGCAGACGTGTAACTGAGAAAACACATGACGTCATCCGGGGGCGGGGATGGGAGTGGTTGGGGGAGGGCTGGTCGGGGCGGGGGTGGGCGGGGGTGATTAATTGACCAATTTAATTAATTTGGATATTAATTTTATATCAAAATTGCACCGAGGTTGCGAACTCCCTGCTACTGGCGTATACGACACCGTAGATGCAAGATTCTAATAATGACTGGTATTTTAATGCAATATCTTCTGGTATTTAACTAGGAAGTTCGATATGAAACTGTGGGGTTTAATCCTAAAGTACTCAACGTAATGATCAACGTAAGCGATTTCTACTTACGTGTTAGCATTAAACAAACAGAATTAAGGAATGAGTACTTGGTAACAATAAAATGTTGTGGCCCATGTCTCAACAAAAAAAAGTATCACCGACAAAAATAAGAGATTATTATGGAGGAAAGTGACATTAATGTGAACGAGAAATATAATCATAACGCTTCATATAATGCAGCACAATTTTTCAGTTAATTTTGATGAAAGTGAAGCACAGAGAGTGTAACACATTCAGTTTGATTTCAACGTTTGGAACATCAATGATAGAAACAGCTGAAACGAACACAAGACAGCTTCTGTCTTATGGTATAGCTTTCATAAGCTACATTTTCTGATTAAGTGTAACGAGGTTATCCCCTCACTTGTCAGACGTAGGAATAATGGCCAATATGACTTCTATTGCAGAATATTAACACTCATTATATGTGATGCGTTCAACGCTGTAGGGTTACCTCAGTTACTCAATTCCTTATTCGTATACCTTCAAACCACGTCTTTAATTACAATCCCCCCCCCCCCTCCGCCCCTCAACTTTTCCTATAAAGAAACTTCCGCCTGAAGACTGTTGAACGTTAGAGGGAAGTTTACAAAGAAGCGGAGCTAATAATCAGGAAATAAACGTGCTATAACGGGACTGAATTCTGAGAAACTCCAATGCTTGAGATGCTTATTCTTATTATTGAATTCACAATGCTCTTACATAGCGGAACTGTTTTTATTGTAAACGTTATCCAGATCTGTTTGAAAAACTTAAGGAAATTATTTTAATAATAGTTCGGGAAGAAATTACACGTGTAGCGCAAATAAAACGAATGAGAGTTTCTTTCTAAAACGGTAACTGTCAGCGCTTATCGTCATTTCGTTACAGTTTTGTTACATACAATTAATCGTCAGTTCGAGAGCGCCTCGTACACTGCACGGCAGTAAGTATTCATTCTGTCAGTGTTACATTTCTTCTGACAAAGGTAGATACTTGTAAGAATGATAAATGATTTGAAGTGTATTTCACACCTACTTTTCCTCTGGGCTATATACCTACAAGTAACCTACTTTCATTTTCACAAATTTGTTAGTATCATTAAAGGAAACATGCTATTTGCGAAATGTAAACGAAATAGTATATTTCATTGTAAATAACACATCTGATATGTCTACAAAGATTCCATAAACTAAGTGGATTCGGTGTTTAACATGTGTTCAGATGCGAGTGAGTCACTAGGCAGTACTGACTGATAAGGATATTTGGTGATGATGAACTGTTCAGTTGAGGAAGTCAGAACGGTATTACGAAATTTGTTCTTATTTGAAACTTACATTTTAGGAAATTGAAACTTCTTTAACTTAACACTGTTGTCATATTGTTACTTTGACTTAAAATCCTTTATTTTATACATTTTCGTATGTTAGAAAGTAACAAAAGTTGGTTTACTTCGCCCGAACTATACAGCTGAGAATTCAAACGTATTTGAGCGGTCAAATACATTTACTCGGAAGACAGTGACATGAGAGATTTCTGTACTTAAGTACTTATTTCCATGGCAGGTCTGTTTTACTGTAGCTATGTAGCACTAACATATACTGGGTATTAAAATGTGTGTGGAATCCCAAGGATACTATATTGTGAATATGTCACGACACCTTTTGCGGCTTCATTCGCGTTAGCTTCAGTCCTGCCGCGGAATATTTAATACCGGACTCGGGTCGTAAATTTACTTAGCGGCGAGTGTCGACGGAGGCTGGGAAGAAGAAACAGGAAGGCCGCCACGCACACAATCAGTGGCCCGTTCGATGACCTTTACAGATAGTGTCACGCGAGACTTTGTAAACCCGAGGCCCTAGTTCCCATCGCCGTTTATACTGAACAACCTATATATTAAACTGTCCCTACCTCATCGTATATTAAGTTGTTCCTACCACATCGTATTTATGTTCTAGCTACCTGTTTTCAACGGGGCAGTGATTTTCAGCCACCTTGTGGTCCATTACTCCCACATAATTCTCCGCAGTGTTTGTGTTGATTTATCTGGGAACTTAGAAGTTCTAGTTAAACAGTGCTTCTGCAGAAATAACATTTTGAATGCAAATATTTATCGGAATGTAGCATGTTTCTGTAGATTTCTGTTTACGTCTGTAGGTAGACTGGTATATGAATCAGGTTATTAATTATCGCTAATGTTTACCTTATCAGTCAATAGAGATTTCAGCTGTTTAGCATGCTATATGTGAGAGCGACGTAAAAAAAATCGGATTTTTTTGAATGAATAATTAAAGTGTGTTTATTACCTTCATCACTTGTCAATCGGTATGAAGAATGTTACGACTCCAGCTGCAGCTTGACTTCTGCAGAATTAAAGAACTGATTCTAATACTGATTGTAATCTGAAAAACGTTGAGTGGGAAGAAACGAAAATCCGTTAATATTTTTCTTCTTCAGGTTAATAGAAGAGATGAGGTATCTCAGATTGCTGGAATATTTCTGCCCATACGACATAAACAACATATGTTCAGGACGATATTGAAATATGATGACCATTCCGCAAGCATCTATGTTTTCCTGTAATCTATGGAAGAGTTTTTAATCCTCCAATAATCGACTGGGAGAACCACAGATTTGCAAGCGGTTGACGTGCTAATAAATCCAGCGAAAATTTACCAAATTATGAAAACCATAGTTCAGAAGGCTACTAATAATGAGAATATATTAGACGTAATGGCAAAAAACGTACTTGATCTCTGTGAGGACGTGAATAAGTACTGAAACTGGTAAATGTGACCAAAGGAAGTTACAGTAACTTTACTAAAGTACAATCGGTTGCTTAAGCAAGTAATAAGATTTAAATGCTCAGTAACATAGATAAAGAGACAATGGTATAATATCTCAATGACGACTTCAGAACATTTACTTGTATGCACGAGCATGCAGAGGAACTGTGGCTGGAATTTTCAAGAATACTTGACCGCACACAGAATAGATATGCACCTAGTACAGTGGTTCCCAACCTGGGGTCCTTGCCCCCTAAGGAGCAAAATGAAATTTTCTGTGGGGTAAAAACATAACAGTGCAATTACGTTTCGGTCGCGAAGCTTAATGATATTTGAAAACCATTACTGTTATCTCTGTTTCCTAATATTGTAATAATGATTACATAAGTTACCATTGTTAGCAATGATTACAGTTTATTTTAAAATACACAAACACACACACACACACACACACACACACACACACACACACACACAAAATGTTTTGCATCGCCTCGGTTCCGAGAGTTCGGCAACCTACACAGAAAACTGGAATAGAGATCAACATAAACATCATTTCCGCCCTTTTTATTGCTCATGAAAGCCACACATTGCATCTTGTACCACCATGCAGCTAGACCTTAAGAGGTGGTGGTCCTGGCTGCTGTACACACCGGTACCTCCAATACCCAGTAGCACGTCCTCTTGTATTGACGCATGCCTGTATTCGTCGTGGCATAATATCCACAAGTTCATCAAGGGGCTGTTAGTCCAAATTGTCCCTCTCCTCAACGGCGATTCAGCGTAGATTCTTCAGCGTGGTTGGTGGGTCACTTCATCCATAAACAGTCCTTTTCAATCTATCTCGGCATGTTCGATAGGGTTCATATCTGGAGAATATGCTGGCCACTCTAGTCGAGCGATGTCGTTACCCCGAAGGAAGTCATTCACAAGATGTGCGCGATGGGAACGCGAATTGTCGTCGATGAAGACGAATGCATCGCCAATATGCTGCCCATATGGTTGCACTATAGGTCGGAGGATGGCATTCACGTATGGTACAGCCGTTACGGCCCCTTCCATCACCACCAGCGGCGTACGACTGCCCCACATAATGCCACCCCAAAAGCTCCACCTTGCTGCACTCGCTGGACAGTGTGTCTAAGGCGTTCAGCCTGACCGGGTAGCCTCCAATCACGTCTCCGACGATTGTGTGGTCGAAGGCAAATGTGACACTCATCGGTGAAGAGAACATGACGCCAATCCTGATCGGTCCATATGGCATGTTGATGTGCCCCTCTGTACCGCGCTGCATGGTGTCGTGGCTGCAAAGATGGACATCGCCATGGAAGCTGGGAGTGAATCTGCGCATCATGCAGCCTATTGCGCACAGTTTGAATCGTAGCACGACGTCCTATGGCTGCACGAAAAGCATTGTTCAACATGGTGGGGCTGCTGGCAGGGTTCCTCCGAGCCATAAACCGAGGGTTGCGGTTATCCACTGCAGTAGCAGCCCTCGGTCGGCTTGAGCGAGGCATGTCATCGACAGTTCCTACCTCACTGTATCTCCTCCCAACTTCAGGCATCATCTCCCACCACGGGCAACGCAGTGAGCGACGGTCTTCACTCAACGACAGAGAGTATAGGCGTTTGCGTAGAGTTGTCAGTGCCAACTGACAAGCAACATGGCGTTAAATAATCTCACAAACCAATGTGAGACGTACGACGTACGTATCCGGTAGGACAACGTGGCAAAATTTGGCGTTAATGGCTATGGCACCAGACAACGAACTCTAGAGCTTTTGCTAACAGGACTACATCGCCTGCACCGCCTCTCTACCGTAACTGTTGGACCATAGACGACCGCCGGATAACCGTTACCTCGTCAGCTGAGCCCCAATTTCAGTTGGTAAGAAGTGATGGCAGTGTTCGAGTGTGACGCAAACCCAAGATGTCAACAAGGCACTGTGCAAGCTGGTGGTCACTTCATAGTGGTGTGGGCTGTGTTTACGTGTAATTGGCTGGTTCGTCTCGTCCAGCTGAACAGACTGTTGATGGAATTTTTGTGTGTGGTAATGCACCTTGTCAATGGGCTACGATACTTCTTAATTAGTTTGAAGAACTTTCTGGACAATCTGAGCCAACGATTTGTCCACCCAGATCGTCCGACACTAATCCTATTGAATACTTATGGGACATAATCGAAATATCACTTCATGCACAAATTCCTGCAAAATGGTTCAAATGGCTCTGAGCACTATGGGACTCAACTGCTGAGGTCATTAGTCCCCTAGAACTTAGAACTAGTTAAACCTAACTAACCTAAGGACATCACAAACATCCATGCCCGAGACAGGATTCGAACCTGCGACCGTAGCGGTCTTGCGGTTCCAGACTGCAGCGCCTTTAACCGCACGGCCACTTCGGCCGGCAAATTCCTGCACCTGGAGCACTTTCGCAGTTATGGACGGCTATACAAGCAATACGGCTCAACGTTTCTGCAGGGGACTTTCGACTTATTGTGTCCATACCACATCGAATTGCAGCTCTAAGGCAAAAGGAGGTTCGACACGATGTTAGGAGGTATACCATGACTTTTTTCACCCCAGTGTATGTAATGGCTACAACACTGCAGTAGCGCCTACACATTATTATTATTTTTATTATTATTATTACTATTATTGGTGGCAGTGATCAGACACAAAGCATTCGGAGCTTGAAGACTTCCAATTCCTGCAATTAAGTGATTTACAAACAACAAATGTAGTACATAAATTTTAATTTTATTGATTTTAAATGGGTATTGGGGATTTGGGTAAAGCAAGAGTCAGTAAGGAGAAGAGTGGTGCAGAATAATTATGTTTCGTAACAAGTGTCTACGCTCAAAGTGGATAGTTAGCTTCCTTTTGCGAAAAGTTGTTTACCACTAACGGTGCTCTGAGAACTGCTTCATCGTCGCACAAAAAGGGGTTGTTAGAAATAAGCATTTCCATTTGTCTCATTGATCAGTAGTTCATGGTTTTAAAAAAATTACAAAAACAAAACATAATTTATTCTTCATCATTTTAAAAATATAAGTGTTGGAAGAGATTGGTTTTTTCACTCTACAGATTATTAAGGCTTTATGCTGATAACGATGGCGAGGGCGGGGGGCGGGGGGGGGGGGGCGGGTGGAGATACGGTGAGGTGAAGATAAGGGGGTGTAGGGTGTAGATTATAAATGATTGCACTTAGGCGTAATTCGTGAAGCCTTCTATGACTAGCGTAGGCGAATCTTTAGGAGAGACTACCTTCAGCACCCGGCGTTGCCAGGATACGTACTTATTTCAGTTACGTTAGTCCATCTCCTCCTTCCCTCATATCTCTGGTACTATGAGACATATAATAATTTTTTAGGTACATTCTACAGGAGATCTGAATACTGTCTGCCAAATTGGTTGCTAAAAGAGTTAATAGCAAAAAAAGCAACAAATATAAAAGTCATGACTTCATACCTGATGTGACCGTTTAACTGCATGAACATCGAAAATGTAGTAAGCGATAGACTTCTTCCCTTTCATAATTTTTTGGAAGTTGTCATTGAGGAAAAGTTTCGTAAAAGTTTGAAATTATGTGTAAAGTTGGTTGCAAATCACTAATTTCTCTCGCACATACTGGGTAGTATGCACAGTAGCGATACATTATGCAATATGCACATTAGACAACACAGTGTGTAAGTACGGAATAAACACAATGAAAATCGGATAACCATTGTATTTATTATATGGAATCGTATCACGTACCACACATCGACAAAAAAAAAGCATTTTCACAAATATGATAAATATCTTTTCAAAGACTAAATATTTTTTCCTAATTTGCTTAACATTCATCAAATCAATAAGTATCTTGTAGTACACGCTTTCTAAAGTAGCCTGTTTTCTTCCTCAGTGTTCAAGCTACCCCGTTACTGAAGGTCATCGAAATCAGTTCAGCGGATTGACACTAATAAATGTAAAAAGCATCCATGATACGGCAATTTTCGCGGATGTCAGTGTTTATGACGTCATATATCATAAACTAAGTGTCGTTCATAGTTATAGTTTTCACGTAATTTTCATATACATTTAGTGGTATAAGCGAACACTGTCTGTAAAATGTGTCGAGAATACAGTCTGTAGTAAAGAAGAAATTAATTAAAACATCGCGCCTGATACGAAAACGAACAGCGAAAATGTAGACTTCTTTCCCTTCTTCATTGTGGGGAGCGCCAGCGTGAAAAAGTTTCGTAAAAGCTTGAAATTATGTGTTAAGTTTCAAAGGCTGGATGAGAATAAAATCTGAGTATTCGTTCATCATGGCCTACACTTGTTTTTGATCCCGCTCTCACCCCTTTGATAGGCAGATTGTTCGTAGCCCGTCAGTGGTTCTTTCGAGACAATAAGTGAAAAGTATACCAAGTTTAGTTGAAATAAATCAAGTGGTCTCGGAGGAGATGTGGGACACACACACACTTACATGCATACGTACTCGTGCATACATTTCTATAACACTTATGACTATATATATATATATATATATATATATATATATATATATATATATATATATATATGTTTTTTTTTCGTGCTCCGATTTTGATATAGCCTGTACGGCGACCGTAGCTACGCTGAAGTTACCACTGAAAATCCCATAAATATCCGTCTAATAATTTTGTAGATTAGTATGTTCAGACAGACAGACAAGAAAGTTTTAATAAAACGTTAAATAATGTTTTTTTTGTGATGCAGTATTTACGAACTAAAGACTGTCCGGTGTCCCAACCTATGCTCAAGTTACCTGCGAAAATTCCATTAAAATTTGTGTAGCAGTTTTGGAGATTAGCGTGTTCAAAGACAAACAGACGGACGCGACGGCCATACAGCTTTATTATTAGTACAGATATCCCACAAAACATAAATACTGGGTGATCTAAAAGTCAGTATAAATTTGAAAACTGAATAAATCACGGAATAATGTAGATAGAGAGGTACAAATTGACACACATGCTTGGAATGACATCGGGTTTTATTAGAACCAAAGAAATACAAATTTTCAAGAAATGTCCGACAGATGGCGCTTCATCTGATCAGAATAACAATAATTATCATAGCAAAATAAGACAAAGCAAAGATGATATTCTTTACAGGAAATGCTCAATATGTCCACCATCATTCCTCAACAATAGCCTAGTCGAGGAATAATGTTGTGAACAGCACTGTAAAGTATGTCCGGAATTATGGTGAGGCATTGGCGTCGGATGTTGTCTTTGAGCATCCCTAGAGATGTCGGTCGATCACGATACACTTGCGACTTCAGGTAACCCCAAAGCCAATAATCGCACGGACTGAGGTCTGGGGACCTGGGAGGCCAAGCATGATGAAAGTGGCGGCTGAGCAAACGATCATCACCAAATGACGCATGCAAGAAATCTTTCACGCGTCTAGCAATATGGGGTGTTTTTTCTTTTTTGATCTAATAAAATCCCATGTACCTCCAAGCATGTGTGTCAATTTTTACCTCTCTATCTACATTATTCCGTGGTTTATCAGCTTTTCAGATTTATACTGACTTTTTGATCACCCGGTAAATTCGAGTCATATGCAAAGTTTGCCAGTGGAACCAAGAATGTCCAATCCCTCATGGATGGAACTAAGACTAAGGGTAACAAAGTCGAATCAGAAATACTGGACTCCATTTCCCAACGTTCCGCGGTAGAGAAATTACCAATGCACTACCGCAGTTCACCACTTGCACCACAACAAAGATGAATGATACAGATATTAGTGAGAGTGGCGTTCAGTCATAGTTAAAATCCTCGAAATTGAACATGGCTCCAGGTCCGGATGGGATCCCTGTCAAATTCCATAAAATATTCGCAGCTCCTTTGGTTCTCGTTTTAACTATAATATACCGTAGATCCCTTGAGAAAAAGAACAGTATCCAGAGATTGGCTGGTAACGAGAGAAGTAGTAGAAGAGATTCGCAAAATTACTATGGTAATCATTTCAGTTTTGTTTTCTTCATGAGGTCTTAAGACACATTTGTGACAGATCGACTGGACGTGTGACGCTGCCCAGACTGACTGGGTTCAGATGGAAGTGCCCTTTGAGTAGGGCCACGGCTCATATTGTGAGAATCCTCTGCAGAGACAAAGGCCGTGTCCGTGGACGTGGAAAAACGGAGAAAGCACCGCTCCGACCTGCTCGCCTTGGTCCGCTTGGCCTTGTGGGTGCCATTAACGCAGATCTGCCCGTGTGGAAGACCGCTCGAGACAAGGACCGAGGGAAAGCTGCCCGCCTCCAATTAGACTGCGGTGGTGAGGCTGTTGTGCAAAAGTGCGTCTCTGGGAAGTTTCGTTCAGCGCTGACCAATCTCACGATTGCGCCCGGCGTAATACTAGTTAGCACAGTGGCGAGGTGAAAGCAGGACTAACACAAAAAGTGGCGCCATCAGGGCACGATCTAGTGGTAGGTTTTATCGGAGCACAAATGACCACATGCGGAAAATTAGTCGCACTCTGGCACGTATCTACTTATGCGTGCGTGTGTGAATATTGCGACACACAGGTAAGTAGCACGGCGGGAAATGCCAATGACCAAAGTTTCTCCAGTAATGAATGCACCTTCTAGCTAATCATGGAATAAACGACGTTGTACTGTATTTTTCTTGGCGCTGAAGAAATTTGTAGATGAAATGAGATATGTTTATTGTTTTAATTCCACAAGCAAGAAACAATGATGAGATTTAACAGTTTAGTGAGGTACGTCGATACACTTGTCAGGAATCTGAAAAACAGCTTGCCAGCCATCAGCTGTACGGATTTATTATTTATTTTTTACCGGTGTTGGTCTTAGCGACCATCTTCACACACAGTCTATATCAACAAAAACCAAAGTTACACTCAGGATAAAGTTGATCAAGGTATAAAAGGGGGAGTACTTACAAAAAAAGCTGTACGTTAGAGGGACATGCAACTCAACTGCCGGGTGGATGAACTGAAAAAGAAAAGAGCCTTTAATTGTTTACAGAACCACGTACAACAAGCCTCATTACGATACCAGCACAAAACTGTCTTCCTTATTATTAAACAGAATTATCATTAAGTTGGTAACTGACCTCTTCTGAAACGAGAGCATGAAGTAACTTATGCATATATTGGAAATCTAGATACATTACACTGTAATCATCTTTTAGTAACCGAATTGTGTTACACTCAAAGATATATACTGTCCACTGTTAGTCCACATTTTTACTTATAGTTGACACCATACAGGGTGATTCAGTTGCCCCTACCGATATCTTTTATGCAACCCGCACTGTTATGTCTGGCCTTCTACAGTTACTCCAAGGATTTTCATTTTGCCTCGGTCGCTGCCAACAAACTATTAGTCCTACACGAAAAATAAACAAAACTTCTTTGCAGGATTTTTAACGCATTTAAAATTTTTACTGTGACACTTTTTCTTTAGAAACCGTAGTTTTCAAGTTATTGGTATCACCGTAAAAAAGCTGCGACTGTGCGAATTATTTCCCACGTTTGACATTTCATGAGCTTCAACGACTGGCATGACAAGGTCATACCACCGGCTTACCTGATAACTTTTACCTGGTTTACCAAATAATTCTGTGAATTTTAACACCATAAAAAGCACATTAACAATGTTGTATTTGTCATGCCTTTTGACTACGAAACTTCTGTGCTTGTGAGGATTAAGTTTGGGTCGAATTGTCAGCGTAATTAGTTTTAGTGTAAAGTTTACAGAACTCGTTTTTCTTTCATTGCCGTCGCGGACAGGTGAAGTTAGTCATGTTAACAAAATAGCCGACTATTCTGGTGGCATAATACACACCAAAATAGAATGAGATTTTCATTCTGCAGCGGAGTGTGCGCTGATATGAAACTTCCTGGCAGATTACAACAGTTTTAATCTGCCATGAAGTTTCAGACCAAAATAGGTCGACATCGGGGAAAGTTTTGTAGTAGCAGTTTTTTGTACAGTGGTAAAAGGGAATGCCACGAAAAAACAACATACTGTAGTTCTATCCACAAACAGCGTTGGTTCGTGCCGCTCGAGACAGAGATGGGGATTTCATTGTTGCCGGTTGCAATCGATAGTTGCTGTAAGCGCGCACACGTGCTCCGCTCTTGAAGAAAGCGTAAATACTGCAAATTACATCGCACGCTTGCTTGTGTAGAATTTGTCGGTTACCACCACCATCAGCCGTGACAACACGTAACAAATGGAATAAAAATTCACTAAATAAAGTCCAAGCAGGATACGTGAGCGATGCACAGTGGCCAGTTTTCGTCCAAAACGCTGGGCGACTTCTTTCGGTTGTTCAAAAGGGGAGACCGACAAGTGTTTTCCATCCATCGGCCGGTTAGCGATGACAAAATCGGGGCGCGCCCTGCAGTCTTTTCCCAAATGGTTTTACAGAAGCTATTCGCTAAAAAAGTTTCATTTCTGCTGTAGCTGTAGCTTTATATCTCAGGTTAATGATGATGTGTCCATCATTTTATTAATGCTCATAGTTATTGTGATATTTTTGTGGAAGTAAGACATTGCACGAAATTCGGTTTGCAATGAAAAAAATAGACGTTGCTTTGATTTTGCATTTGGTGCATAGTACAAAATATGTTGTTGCTTATGAAATTTAGCTAACATATTGGATTTTTCTTAGACTTCGGTAGAGATGTCTATCTGTCACGAATCTCGAGAAAATTAATCTGACGTAGCACACTCATTTGCGATGGCACCAGGCTAACGATAAGGCCAGAGTGAAATATCCACGACATTCCTCATATTTCATAAACTGATTGAAATACCGAAATGAGATTTTGGCAAATGATAGCATGCAAAAAGGAGAGTACTTTTCCATACCGTTATTATTTAAAACTTCATTATCTACCGTGTTATTCCACAAACTACAGAGTTTTCGATGAAAGAACGTGATTTTTAAGGGCCCTCGATACCTGGTGAAACGAGAAATGTAATGGGCTTTGGAACAACATTACACGTTTTTTTATACGAAGGATGTGCTTTTCCGTAAGCTGCTGACCTTACTTTTCCTCAGTTACTCTTTTAATAATATCATAAGCCATTGTTTCAGAATTCTCTCGCAGTTATGTCTGCACAACATATTAGTGAGGTGGGCTGTGTTAACTCCGCATATTTTGACTAAAGAAAATTTTAACATGGAACACAGAGAAATGTGTAGGTTTTACTCGAAATTCGCTACTCTTAATCCTTCTCTGAAAGTTACAAATGGTTAACAAGCCAAGCCAAAATAAATCGCTGCATTTTCAGCGGAATTCTTTGTAGCTACTAACCGAAGCAAAGTTGTCAGTAGATCTTTTTGAATGGTCACCATGGAAGTGTGCGTGCGAAGAGGCCCCACCTGATACTTACAAAACAGGTGACAGTAGACTTCAGTTTGGAAAGTCATATCCCCTTCAGTGCTCATCATTTCCACTGCAACGTCTGCTCATACCACCCACCAGTACCGCTCTCCCTATGCGTGCTGTGCCGTCTGCGCATCTAACGGCCACGACATTCTGCGCGGACTATAACTCGCTACGGTCACGTTTAGTGCTCGCATTGGCTACGACATTCATAGTAGAGCGTTGAGAACGCAGCTGAACACTCATTGGTTGTCGGAGAATGTGTGACGTAGGTACATAGAACAAGCCTAAATTAGACCACCATAGTTCCTGACTCCAACTACAGAAATCATAACTGATAGGGCTGAGTGTGGGCGTGAAGGTGCATTTGAAGGTCATCTTTGTATGTTTTTCTTGAATAACTCGAAAACTGTGACTTCCAGTCGTAACATATCCCAATGCCAAATTTAACTACATTCATGCTCATAAATCAAGGATAATGCTGATACATGGTGAAACAACGCTCTGGTGGGCGGTTTGCGGGTTTAAATCACCTCGGGGTATGACCATGTGGTGCATTTCACCTGCGGTGGCGCTGGCAGCAGTCCACATACGCAGAGATGTGTTGGTGCTTGTCAGAGTAGTGTGCAGCGAGTAAGTGTGCAGACGTTTTCAGACATGCCAATGGTGGCTGTGTCTTGAAAATGGTTCGAAGAACACATATTGATGACGTTATGATGGGTAGAATATTGGGCAACTGGAGGCTGGTCAAATACAGCAGGTCGTAGCACGGGCCCTCCGTGTGCCACAAAGTGTGATCACAAGGAAACGTGTCCAGGCGCTATAGAACCGGACGTCCACAGTGTACAACACCACAAGAAGGCAAATATATCACCATCAGCACCGCAGACGGCCACGGAGTACTGCAGGTAGCCTTGCCCGGGACCTTACCACAGCCACTGGAACAGTTGTCTCCAGACACCCAGTCTACAGACGACTGAACAGACATGGTTTATTCACCCAGAGATGTGCAAGGTGCATTGGACCGTCCCCTGGTCACAGGAGAGCCCGTAAAGCCTGGTATCAAGAACACAGCACATGGTCATTGGAACAGTGGTCCAAGGTTATGTTCACAGACAAGTCCAGCTATAGTCTGAACAGTTATTCTGGCCAGGTTTTCATCTGGCGTGAACCAGGAACCAGATACCAACCCCTTAATGTCCTTCAAAGGGGTCTGTGTGGAGGTCACGGTTTGATGGTGTGGGGTGGGATTATGAATGGTGCACGTACATCCCTGTATGTCTTTGACAGAGGAACTGAAACAGGTCAAGAGTATCAGGATGACATTTTGCACCAGTATATCCGCCCTTTCAGGGGTGCAGTGGTTTCCACCTTGCTCCGGATGGATGATACGGCGTGGCCCCACCGAACTGCCTTCGTGGAGGAGTACCTTGAAACAGAAGATATCAGGGGAATGGAGTGGCCTGCCTGTTCTCCAGACCTGAACCCCATCGATCACGTCTGGGATGCTCTCGGTCGACGTATCGCTGCACGTCTTCAAACCCCTAGGACACTTCAGGAGATCCGACAGGCGCTGGTGCAAGAGTGGGAGGCTATACCCCAGCAGCTGCTCGACCACCTGATCCAGAGTATGCCAACCCGTTGTGCAGCCCGTATACGTGTGCGTGGTGATCATATCCCATATTGTTGTCGGGGTACATGCGCAGGAAACAGTGGCGTTTTGTAGCACATGTGTTTCGGAACGGTTTTCTCAACTTATCACCAATACCGTGGACTTACAGATGAGTGTCGTGTGTGTTCCCGAAGTGCCTATGCTATTAGCGCCAGTTTTGTGTAGTGCCACGTTGTGCGGCACCACATTCTGCAATTATCCTTAATTTGTGAGCATGAGTGTACATTGAATTTCCTACAAAGAGGTACTTTTCATTTTTTTTTCTTTTTTGTAGAAGTAGTAGTTTTTGCAGGGAGCGAGAGACGTGAAAATCCCACGCATAGTTACTGAAGGCAACAAATAACACTGTGGGTTCGGAAAAAAGACATCCATAGGAGTTACTGAATCACCCTGCATATCTTTCAATCACTGGGCAAAGTTTCGTAATTCAAGCAGTCTATGGTATAATGTGGTTAAAATAAGAGCTAATGCAACTGAAAACTCCTTACTAAAGGAATTTTAGAAAAGCAGTCCAGCATTTCTACTTTTGGAATTTCAGTTCTTGCCTCAACTGTCAGTGTCTGGAGATGCCACTGACAGCCTTTACACGTGACCATATACATTTGTCGTCTTTGGGGGACCAATGATGAATCTGAAATTCTTTTTTTGCTTATTAATCTGTCGTTTCCGGACCAGAGTTCCCTATCTGAAAGATGCATCTGCTCTTTCTCCATTCTACTTGAAAGTTTTTATCATCACAGAAATAATGTCTACAGATACATTTGGAGGATGTCATGGAATTACTCTAAAGCCTGCAAGAGCAATGACATCGATCATTCATCTCCATGATCTAGTAGCGCACTTACTTTAATATGATGTGTAAGAGATGCGCACTTACCTTGACGAACTAGTAGGTATTGATTATAGTGCAACAAAGAACATCCAGTACTATAGAAGTGTTGTTTGTGGGCAGTGGCAGCTGCTGGGTAAGAGCACAAGAGCATGCGAACACCCCAACTTTTGACACCTTGCGGATTTATTGATTATTTTTCTTTGAATGTATTAAAAGTAATGCAGATGCAATAATCCGAAATACACGGCACTAAATCTACCGTGCTATGTTACATTGCGAGCACACCTTCAGTTGTGCACGTTTTATGGAGCTTTTGCACGTGCGCGACTGGCGTGACGTAGTTGCCTTATGGGCCAAATACGCACTTTGAAAAACAATGTGCACGGTTCGCGCCGTGCACAGCTAGCTCTTACCACTCAGCTACAAGTTTACGTCGATTCCACCAGGTGGCAGCACACTGCAGCAGATTGCTATCCAGTTCGCTTGGCATAAATCCCTCTAGACCCTAGCATGTTCCTCACATATGCCAATTCACTCAGTATATAGTAAAATTAGATCGAGCATCATTATATGTTATTGTTATACTGACAGAGAACCATATTTTGTGGGATTCTGAATGAGACACTGTACATTAAATTTTGGTTTTTATCATACAGTAATACATTTGAGCCACTGAGAACCATAAAGCATCGTTGACTGTGAGATTGTAGCACTTATGTGTGTTTCTGACACTGTTGACCTTGCGGTGGGTCTTGTTTATATGTACTGTAGACCCACATTGTACTTATGACGAAAACCTATTTCCTTGGTTTCTCTGATATTCACTTAAATGTAGGGTCAAAGACGGCGCGCTTTCGGCCCTTATGGCTCTCAGCGCTTCATTTATACCCTGGTCAACTGACATTGTCGGTAGATAGTACTACTAGAATTAATCATTTCTGCAAACAGCAGTTTGTGTTTTGAGTTCGTTATTTACTGTGCAGGAATTGCCCTTCCTGTACAGAGTCAGCATGAACTCTGTTGACTCACTTTTTTAAGTACCAACAGGAAAGAAAATTACCAAGAAAAGGAACTGAGGCCTCCCAGACCATATCCGTTGCCTGAGAAAGTTTCGAAATTAAATAAGCGTGACTACAGGCGAACACTTAACAAAGAAACATATTATAAGCGTAAGTTTTTGGGTGGATGCAAAAGAATGATTTTCAGTCCGGAAGTTAATTCCTTAACTTATATATGTGTTAGGGATTTTATACATTTGTCTAAAAAAAGGAAGAAGCACGAAAACTCTCACTTACACAAAAATGCCAAATGGAGAGTAGTGAAAGCATAAATATTATTTCGTTCTTGCCATAAACTGTACGCAATTATGTACAAAACAAATAAATTCCACAAAAACAATTCTATTTTAGTTAAGCTTATTATTATTGTTATTGTTATTGACAGCAGCTGAAGTTGTACCTTGATAACCATAACTGTTATACAGCAGATGCTATAGATCTCACACTCTCATATTTATATGAATTTGAAAACTTGTAACTTGTGAACACCCAGAATGTATGCTTACGAGCCGCCACTGTACGTCGGTATCTCTTTCGAGAAGTCTGTCGCTGTCGCTGATGGAGCGATAGGCGACGGTTCCAGGCAGTCAGGCATACATTGTGTTTTGGGGTGACGAAAAAATATGTTAACTTTTGTAAATAATCTGACCGAGTATGGTAGTTCTCGAAAATGGTGATAGCAGTAATTTGTCATGGGAATTCATCAGAGTTTCGTTTGTTACACGACTCCTAGTAGCAACCAGTGTAATGCTGCCTACGTATCCCGAAGATGTACTTGTTAAGGAGACCGTAAAAAAAAAAAAAAAAGTCGTGAACGGAGCAGAAAAATGTGGAAAGACTAACTTTGAAATTCTCTTAATTTGCTTTGAATATCCCTATCTGGTAATGGCTTATTCTAGTGGATGTCCATTATTGCTGTTGCTAATAAATCTATTTTTTCAATACACGTTTTCTGTTTTACTTTATTCCCCCAACTGTGAGGGAAGAATTAGCCTGGTGCATATCTTCATAGCGGTTTTGTCTTCCGTGTTGGTATTCCAGTTGTTAAAGGTTTACTTGGAAATAGTGAGTGGAGCTGTGGACGCTAGGAAGTGGAGTTCCAAGTGGAAAAATCGGAACACTTTTGAGTTCAATAGAGGGGTGACAGGAGCGGAGGCAGCCAGAAACATTTTCATTATGTGTTGTGTTAATACCACTGGAAAGAATACGGCAAGTAGATGGTTTTCTTGTTTTAATCATGAGTATTTTCACGTTAGTGACTCCACGCTCAGGAGGTCCTTCGAGGTTTTGATAAAGATCGGTTTAAAGGCATTAATTCACAAGATCATTCCACCGACGTGTGAAATTTACGTGCAATCGTGAAGGTTCAAAAATCGGCTGTACACGCTCGAAGCTAAAATCACAAAAATCAGCGGTGCATCTCTGCTCGCTCGTCAACAATTGGCTTGTGAACAACACCGACCAGTCCTATCCTGTATAGTTATTGATGTCGAGAAATAGTGTCTTTATGCTAACATAAGGGAAAGAAAGGAGTGATTAAGGCCAAACAAAGCTGCATCTGCCCGTACAAAGACCAGTGCGCGCTCTACGATTTGCTGCACCGAGGTGTAACCATCCCTGCTGACATTTGTTGTCGACAACTGAGACGTCTTGCAGACGCAGTCGAAAAACAACGACCAGGAAGACTGCGTGAAGTGTGCTACTCACGATAACGCATTCCTCTAGATTGACGAAAAACACTATACAGGAGCTGGCAGTGTCGGACTAAGCAAGCGCGGAACCCGTAGCAAATTCTGACAAGGGGCCCATGGTTTGTTTAGGTCATATGGTTTAGGATGTAAAATAAAACAAGACTTTTACAAATAAGCTTTTCTCGATTTAATTTCGGCAAATTTAGAAATAATACAAGTTATAACAATGTGTCTGAGCAAATTGTATTCAATGGTTATTATACTGAGGTCATTTAAACGCTCCTGTCCGTACATCTTAATACATTTTTAATGCTCTTTAACGATGAAAAAGAACGTTCTCCACTGCAGTTAGTGATCATTAAAGACAGCTAAACGTGTAAGGATACTTCTACAATTGGAAAACACGATCCTAGCGAATTTTTCATTACAAATTTGTAGCTCCAAAATTTCGTTCTTTTTTCTGTCAGTGGCGGCAGCGATATCCGCTCCAGCACCTCAGCGGACTGTACCAGCTCGTCGCCTAGCGACTCTTCTAAATCATCTAGATATTCACGATATTAGGAGTTCTTTTCAAGACCTCTTCTGCTGTAAGATATTTAAAGTACCGTAATATTCCAAAAACATTAGTCAGGTGACGGTATTTTTCCATGCGTTTAGCAGCCAGTACATTGTCAATTATCACAATAAACACCGGAAATTCAAAATGTTCTCCAGGTATTGGATTTTCTTCAACTTTATCTAGTGTAGTTGACCGTCTTGAAGTATGTTGCTGATATTCTTCACAGACAGTCAGGGATTTGACTTTTGCCTTAATTTCTGAAAATGTGAAGCTCATTGCTTGGATGTGTAATGTAAGGATTTATAAAGTGCATATCCGGTGCTCAGATCTCGATCAGATGACTGCAGCGAAACGCTAGTCGCTTGCAAGCGTTCTAGGATTCTGTTCCATGCGCCACACATTATTCCCTTTTCCAACTTACTCATTTTCAAAACCAGTCCGTAAGCCTGATTGCGGCACTCTAACTTTTGATGCATAGTAGTAGATATGTCATTCAAAACTTGCCTGATAGTATGAAAACCAATTAAAGTGCCTTTGTAGCATCAGCTCTGGCCGACCACTTAGTGTCCGACAACCCTTTCAAAATCGAAATTTTTGGTACTATCATTTTTCAGTGGCTTCAAAAAAAGGCCTCATCGATAGGTAGAAGCGGAAAAAAATGTATAGAGGCTTTCAAGGAAATTAAAGAAAATGGATGCTTCTGTACAACATTTTGCAGCACATTTGGCGACCAAATTTAGCGAATGTGAAAAACAGGGAATGTATTCAGCATACTTGTTTGTATCTTCAATTCGTGCTTCTGAGCCGGTGTACCTGCCACTCATGTTACTGGCATTGTCATAGCTTTGCCCACGACATTCTTTGATATTAATGCCATTCTCTGTTAAAAAAGACAGTAAGTTTTGGGAGAGTTGTTCATCAATATGACCTTCCATGCCCAAAAACTTCACAAATCTTTCCACTGGTCCGTATGGTAGGACAGAGCGCACTGTAAGAGTCAGTTGATCTACGCGAGATATATCAGGAGTAAAATCCAATGAGACTTAATAGTATTTGAATCTCTTAATTTCGCAAATGATATGATCCAGTATGGCTGATGCAATTAGATGGACAAATTCCTCGCAAGATGTTTTCGACAAATGTGACTTATGTCCCTTTTCTGTATCTGCATGAATACGTATATGTATGGCCAGAAACACATCAAATTTGGCTAGTAATTGTAATAACCCTAAATAATTTCGATTGTGGGGTGAACCAACAATCTCATCACTACCTCGAAATGCTAGCTCTCGCTCAGCTAAAAAAATTATAACTGTTATAGTTTTTTCTAAGAGTGTTCGCCAATACTTTTGTTCGCTCTCAGTTTGGGTTACAAGTTGAGAATCGGCAAGTGCATCCTTGTTTTATAGATCTAACAGGGAAATTATCGCTTTTCTATGCGAATTGCTTTCTTCATGTCTCTTAAGCAAAATATTTGCATTCTTCCAGTCATCTAATCCGTCTGACGTTGACTGTGGCGAGCCGTCAGAATCCGTCACTTTGCAAACAAAACAAAACATTCGCCCTTTGCTTTCTGAGTAGCATAACCAAACTCTCATGTAATTTTTATTCGTTAGTTTATGTTTATATGTGAAAAACGACTTTCTACATGTGGTGTGCGTACTGTAAGACCTTCGGTACACACACCATCAGATTATTTGACTTGTCGCTCTAACGAAGTGGGCGAGTGTCAGCAATATGTCTCGTGGTCTTATCGTGGCGTGTTTATCTTCTGCCGTTAGGTCAGACGATAGAAATGTCACTTGAACGCTTAGAGTAGCAGATTGACGGTGACCAACTTTAAACAGAACTTGATTAATTTTCACACACATTTATTAAAATAATAACAAGCATAAAAATAACTTAACTTGATTGTGGGTGCTATTTACAATTGACAATCTGAAGTTCCTTTGGTCTTGGTACGTTAATCTTATTCTCACATATCTCTGATACTTGACAAAGTGTCTATACATTTATCTTCATGGCTATGTACAGGAATATGATAATCTTATTAGGCGCAGACTGAAACTTGACTATAGACTGGTGCAGACTGATGCAGACTGACTAATCGGAGGTCTGTACACTCGTTATAATACCTCGCGCGTTCAGGTATCACTGCGCGAGTGTGATCCGCCAGGAGAAAAGGTTCTACGTTAGCAGAAATCTCATTGGCTGTGTTACATATCAATACGTGGAACGGCGGAAGCAGAATTTGGTCCGTCTCTAAGACAGCGCCATCTCGTAGTGCGGAGACGGACGAGCGCTGCGCCTGCGTTGTTGTGCTTAGTGGGGCGCGCTCTAGTGGGAAAGTTGTGTACGCGCTGACTACGCGGAACTACACTCCTGGAAATGGAAAAAAGAACACATTGACACCGGTGTGTCAGACCCACCATACTTGCTCCGGACACTGCGAGAGGGCTGTACAAGCAATGATCACACGCACGGCACAGCGGACACACCAGGAACCGCGGTGTTGGCCGTCGAATGGCGCTAGCTGCGCAGCATTTGTGCACCGCCGCCGTCAGTGTCAGCCAGTTTGCCGTGGCATACGGAGCTCCATCGCAGTCTTTAACACTGGTAGCATGCCGCGACAGCGTGGACGTGAACCGTATGTGCAGTTGACGGACTTTGAGCGAGGGCGTATAGTGGGCATGCGGGAGGCCGGGTGGACGTACCGCCGAATTGCTCAACACGTGGGGCGTGAGGTCTCCACAGTACATCGATGTTGTCGCCAGTGGTCGGCGGAAGGTGCACGTGCCCGTCGACCTGGGACCGGACCGCAGCGACGCACGGATGCACGCCAAGACCGTAGGATCCTACGCAGTGCCGTAGGGGACCGCACCGCCACTTCCCAGCAAATTAGGGACACTGTTGCTCCTGGGGTATCGGCGAGGACCATTCGCAACCGTCTCCATGAAGCTGGGCTACGGTCCCGCACACCGTTAGGCCGTCTTCCGCTCACGCCCCAACATCGTGCAGCCCGCCTCCAGTGGTGTCGCGACAGGCGTGAATGGAGGGACGAATGGAGACGTGTCGTCTTCAGCGATGAGAGTCGCTTCTGCCTTGGTGCCAATTATGGTCGTATGCGTGTTTGGCGCCGTGCAGGTGAGCGCCACAATCAGGACTGCATACGACCGAGGCACACAGGGCCAACACCCGGCATCATGGTGTGGGGAGCGATCCCCTACACTGGCCGTACACCACTGGTGATCGTCGAGGGGACACTGAATAGTGCACGGTACATCCAAACCGTCATCGAACCCATCGTTCTACCATTCCTAGACCGGCAAGGGAAGTTGCTGTTCCAACAGGACAATGCACGTCCGCATGTATCCCGTGCCACCCAACGTGCTCTAGAAGGTGTAAGTCAACTACCCTGGCCAGCAAGATCTCCGGATCTGTCCCCCATTGAGCATGTTTGGGACTGGATGAAGCGTCGTCTCACGCGGTCTGCACGTCCAGCACGAACGCTGGTCCAACTGAGGCGCCAGGTGGAAATGGCATGGCAAGCCGTTCCACAGGACTACATCCAGCATCTCTACGATCGTCTCCATGGGAGAATAGCAGCCTGCATTGCTGCGAAAGGTGGATATACACTGTACTAGTGCCGACATTGTGCATGCTCTGTTGCCTGTGTCTATGTGCCTGTGGTTCTGTCAGTGTGATCATGTGATGTATCTGACCCCAGGAATGTGTCAATAAAGTTTCCCCTTCCTGGGACAATGAATTCACGGTGTTCTTATTTCAATTTCCAGGAGTGTATGTACACAGCACTACATAAACTTGGCTTACTTTCCTGCTCAAATGTTCATCTGCTGAACTTCGCTATTTTCTTTCATGATCAAATAATCTCTGTCAAAGTTGTTTGCCACTCACCGAAACCGTTAGAATACATTTTTCTTTCACTTTGTGTTCCAGTTGTAAAAGAAGCACTAACATCAGAAGCCTGTAACATTGTTTCGACTTCTATTTGTCTTGACTACGAGGTCTCTGGGCCGATAGGACTTCCTATGCTTTTCAATTCAGTTTGGCTTGTAGACGACATTGCTGAACCGGGGAGACTTGCCGTCTGTTCAGTTGCTGTATAACTTGTGAAAAACGTAACTACATCGGAAAAAGTTGCATATTCTGATGAATCTTCTGTAGTATAACTATCATCCTTACAACCAACTAAAGCTTTTGTATTTTGCACTTCATTTTCTGTATATTCGGCAATATCATTCTGAACATTAAAAAACTCAGTTAAGTGATTTAGATACAACAGCATGTGTCTTTCTCTCTTTTTCATCTCTTGCTTTAAAATTTGCACTTCCAGAAGCGTAGTGGCGTCCAGTATCTCTCTGTCTGCGCTCATGATGGTTAGTTCGATCTGTGTAGATTGGAAAATAAATTACAAAATAAAGTGGAACACTAATATTTAATCAGATTGCGTAAGGCGTAAGTATAATAAGTAACATACGTCCATTTTCTGTTGAGGCTAGTGCCAATTGACTGCGGAAATGCTAAGCTATGTATATGAGAGGTTTTCACCCATAGAGATTTTGCGAATGATGTAGAAGCGAGTCTGCTCACAAGCACTATACGAGAATGGGACGAAACCAACAGTCGCCTTCCAAGTGTTCAGACTACTGCAGCTTTCCGCCTATCGAGATCTACTGAATCTCAGCCCATAAAAATTATGCAGGAAGAAGAATAAAACGAGTTCAGAGTGAGCTCTCAGCTCTTATCTACCCATCAATACAAACTCAGGCACATCTTTAAATTATTCGTAATTGGCGCTCTCAACAAAATATCATCAACTTAACTTCAAATCACACTGGTAAAATGTCGATTCCCACAAGCAACGCCGCATGAGAATGTGGGCCATAATATGCAATTAAGATCTGAACATACTAGTGCACACTAGTTGTTACTCACTCGCACTGCCACACTGCAGCCATTTTAAGCCTAAGCGCGAAGTACGTACGTAACCTCGAATTAACGGCTACTCACGATCTACAGTGTGCCAGTCCCCCGATTTGATTGGGAAGACAGTCAAATTGAAACGGTTGAATGTAAAATAGCGAGAGCTAGTAAAGACATGGCTGACTAAAATTATTATTACCCGGCTATTTCACATGCAAATGGAAGTGCATGGGCTTTTCTTTACGCCCTTATTCATACGTTTCAGTTTCGTTGCAGATATCATAGATAACATTCCAAATGAAGCTACAAGTAATGGTCTGATGTTCGATGCTTTTTTACAACTTCCAATCATGGTAAGAACAATGGACGCTAAAATGAGGACGTAAGTGATACTCTTCTGAAGATTTAAAATCATCAGTAATAGTTCGAGATGATAGCGAAGGAGTATACGAAATGAACTGTCACTTTCTGGAAGACGAAAAAGAAGAGAATCTTTCAGGAACCTTAAGAAGTTTAATTATTATAACAAAAACGATCTGTAAATTGACAGTAAATAGGGTAGAAAACGATGTAAGCGTGTGCAAATGCTTTCAAAAGTCAGCATAATCGATGTACATAAATTTCATGTCGTATGCTACAATAACGTGACGGTACGCGACGTTAACATATTGAGCAATGGGACATTATAGCCACAATAAAAGTGGGCCCAATTTTTTAAAATAATCTGTTACGTGTGTGTACGTTTTCACTGTGGTGTGGAAGATAACCTATCTTACTACAACAAAACAATTAGGTATCTTTACGAAACAGTCATAGTTACTGTGTGTGAAGAATTTTTCAACATTCTAGCTAGTTGTAGAATTTTGCACAGAGCATAACTTAATCATAGCTAACACTTGGTTCAAGAATCATAAAAGAAGGTTGAAAACTGGAAGAATCCTGGAGATACTAAAAGGTATCAGATAGATTATATAATGGTAAGACAGAGATTTATGAATCAGGTTTTAAATTGTAAGACATTTCCAGGGGCAGATGTGGATTCTGACCACAATCTATTGGTTATGAACTGCAGATTGAAACTGAAGAAACTGCAAAAAGGTGGAAATTTAAGGAGATGGGACCTAGATAAACTGAAAGAACCAGAGGTTGTAGAGAGTTTCAGGGAGAGCATAAGGGAACAACTGACAGGAATGGGGGAAAGAAATACAGTAGAAGAAGAATGGGTAGCTCTGAGGGATGAAGTAGTAGTGAAGGCAGCAGACGATCAAGTAGGTAAAAAGACGAGGGCTAATAGAAATGCTTGGGTAACAGAAGAAATATTGTATTTGATTTATGAAAGAAGAAAATATAAAAATGCAGTCACTGAAGCAGGCAAAAAGGAATACAAACGTCTAAAAAATGAGATCGACAGGAAGTGCAAAATGGCTAAGCAGAGATGGCTACAGGACAAATGTAAGGATATAGAGGCTTGTCTCACTAGGGGTAAGATAGATACTGCCTACAGGAAAATTAAAGAGACCTTTGGAGAGAAGAGAACCACTTGTATGAATATCAAAAGCTCAGATGGCAACCCAGTTCTAAGCAAAGAAGGGAAGGCAGAAAGGTGGAAGGAGTATATAGAGGGTTTATACAAGGGCGATGTACTTGAGGACAATATTATGGAAATGGAAGAGGATGTAGATGAAGACGAAATGGGATATAAGATACTGCGTGAAGAGCTTGACAGAGCACTGAAAGACCTGAGTCGAAACAAGGCCCCGGGAGTAGACAACATTCCATTAGAACTACTGGTGGCCTTGGGAGAGCCAGTCATGACAAAACTCTACCATCTGGTGAGCAAGATGTATGAGACAGGCGAAATACCCTCAGACTTCAAGAAAAATAAAGTAATTCCAATCGCAAAGAAAGCAGGTGTTGACAGATGTGAAAATTACCGAACTATCAGTTTAATAAGTCACAGCTGCAAAATACTAACGCGAATTCTTTACAGACGAATGGAAAAACTGGTAGAAGCGGACCTCGGGGAAGATCAGTTTGGATTCCGTAGAAATGTTGGAACACGTGAGTCAATACTAACCTTACGACTTATCTTAGAAGAAAGATTAAGAAAAGGCAAACCTACGTTTTTAGCATTTGTAGACTTAGAGAAAGCTTTTGACAATGTTAACTGGAATACTCTCTTTCAAATTCTGAAGGTGGCAGGGTAAAATACAGGGAGCGAAAGGCTATTTACAATTTGTACAGAAACCAGATGGCAGTTATAAGAGTTGAGGGACATGAAAGGGAAGCAGTGGTTGGGAAAGGAGTGAGACAGGGTTGTAGCCACTCCCCGATGTTATTCAATCTGTATATTGAGCAAGCAGTAAAGGAAACAAAAGAAAAATTCGGAGTAGGTATTAAAATTCATGGAGAAGAAGTAAAAACTTTGAGGTTTGCCGATGACATTGTAATTCTGTCAGAGACAGTAAAGGACTTGGAAGAGCAGTTAAACGGAATGGACAGTGTCTTGAAAGGAGGATATAAGATGAACATCAACAAAAGCAAAACGAGGATTATGGAATGTAGTCGAATTAAGTCGGGTGATGCTGAGGGAATTAGATTAGGAAATGAGACACTTAAAGTAGTAAAGGAGTTTTGCTCTTTGGGGAGTAAAATAACTGATGATGGTCGAAGTAGAGAGGATATAAAATGTAGACTGGCAATGGCAAGGAAAGCGTTTCTGAAGAAGAGAAATTTGTTAACATCGAGTATAGATTTGTCAGGAAGTCGTTTCTGAAAGTATTTGTATGGAGTGTAGCCATGTATGGAAGTGAAACATGGACGATAACTAGTTTGGACCAGAAGAGAATATAAGCTTTCGAAATGTGTTGCTACAGAAGAATGCTGAAGATAAGGTGGGTAGATCACGTATCTAATGGGGAGGTATTGAATAGGATTGGGGAGAAGAGAAGTTTGTGGCACAACTTGACTAGAAGAAGGGATCGGTTGGTAGGACAAGTTTTGAGGCATCAAGGGATCACCAATTTAGTATTGGAGGCCAGCGTGGAGGGTAAAAATCGTAGAGGGAGACCAAGAGATGAATACACTAAGCAGATTCAGAAGGATGTAGGTTGCAGTAGGTACTGGAAGATGAAAAAGATTGCACAGGATAGAGTAGCATGGAGAGCTGCATCAAACCAGTCTCAGGACTGAAGACCGCAACAACAACATCAATTCTAGCTATTACGCCTGAGTGAGTTTTCGATATACATAATATGTATAAGATTATTTTCACTTTAGAAATCACGTATGGTCGCCCTCCTACCAAAGAGGGACGAAAGACAACACACTTGTGCAGTCTGTGCGTCAGTACTACTATATAAAGCTAAACAACATGCCACGGCATCTGCAGCTCGGTTCTTGCGAGAAGATGTATTTTCTAAAATCATACAAGGTTACAGTAGACTAGTTTTCATTTCCTAATAGTTTTCAGGTCACAAAACCTTGTCAATGAATGAAGAACGTGGAACAAAAGAATCTGCCGTTTCCGGAATGACGATAAAACCAGGTGAAAGAAGATTGCCTACTAGTTTAGAGTTGTCACAAGTCTGGCTTTCTGCAGGTTTGTCTTCGTATCGACCGCATCCAAGGCTGTCCATTGCGGGGATGGACTGTCTGAGATAAGCCCGGACTTGTTTCTGCTGTCGGAGAAATCAGAATTATTGAAAACAACACATTAATACACACTCTTTGCTAAAAGTTTACTAAATAGTGACAGTTATGTGCGTAGATTGGTTCTTAAAAAAAGCTTGTGCCAAGCACGCTTAACCGTTCTCCTGTACACGTATTTTTTTCGCCAATTCCCGCGAAAAATAGTTTTGAAAGTGTTCACGTGCTTTATTAGTCCGTTTCTGGAGCGAGAGACATCTTTGCTTTTGTACATTTTTATACTGCGACTAGCTTTTACCCGTGACTTCATCCGCGCATAAAAGACGCCGGCCCGGGCGGGGTTTCACAAAGCTTTGCCGCCCTGCCAACACATTTGATGTTTGCAGCAAGCGACAATGTCCTATTGTGTGTAACAGCACATGCTTTTATGGCAAAACTGCGATAACTTTGGTAAGTTAGACTTGGAAAAATACAACTGAAAATCGCATCCAATTCCGTCCATTAGGTTTTGCGTGGTGCGCGTACGGAAATGCTCTCAATAATTCTAAAAATAATTTTTTTCACTTCGATAGCTGTTATAAGAAACACCCTCATATTCAGTTTTCTTAAATATCTCCTACGTACAGACATCTTCAAGTTACAGTTTTAGTAGGCTATATTTGTAAATTCACAATAAGTGGAGATCGTTTCATAACTTTGGTTACTGATAACTTGACACCAGTGCCTATGAGTTTAAATTGTACACAACAGCACTGAAGATGATCACTATGTGATTGAAAATCGATTTTTCTGTCAATAAACCATCAGAATTACGGCCAACGCTGACCTTCCTTCTAATTTCTTAGCTATGCTTCCGTCACTTGCCACATCTCCAAAGCAATGATGACACGTGAAGAGATTAGAATTTTCTTTCTCTGAGTTGCCAACAGTACCCGAAGCGATACATATACATATTTCATTACGTAACCACAACAAAATACTCGTATATTAGCTACCTGTAGTAGAGCAGATGAATGTAGTGGTCGCCAGAAAGGCACTGTACCATGCATTTACGAGATTTTCTCCCATTAATTTATTTTACATTTTATGTGTCTGCAGCTCGACGTAAGAAGTACGGTGAAAGTGACCCTCGTATTTAATTACTGTCTGATTTCTAAATTCAAAGTATAACGCTTTCGATAGGCTGACGTTTCTGACGCTGAGAAGTGCTTTATTTAAATTGACGCACGGCAACTCATTTGTCTAGGGAGACGGGTGCTTAAATAAACGGAAGATTCATCAGCAGACTGAAGAGTGATTGTCCACGTCACTGAGCGTGGACAGCGACAAATTGGCGCTACAGTCGTTGCGTGTAGCAGATCGAAAGCGGCGACAGGGCTTCTTGGACCCTTACAGAAAGCAAACAGTTAGAAAAGTACGAGGGCCGTTCAGAAAGTAACCTCCGGTTGATTTAAAAAAATACACCAAGTTAAATAAATATATTTTAATATATACATCTTACAACTACATCTTTGCACTATTTTTCTACATAGTCTCCATAGCGATTGAGGCACTTATCGTATCTCTTCACAAGCTTTGAAATTCCTTCTGCATAAAAATCACCCGCTTGTGCCTGGAGCCAGCCTGTGACCGCATCTTTGAGCTCTTCGTCGTCATCAAACCGCTGTGACCCGAGCCATTTCTTCAAATGCATGAAGAGGTGATAATCACTTGGCGCCAGGTCTGGGCTGTAAGGTGGATGGTTGATAACGTCCCACTTGAAGGACTCAAGAAGGGCCGTTGTTCTGCGAGCAGAGTGAGGACGGGCGTTATCGTGCAAAAAAACGATACCGGAAGTCAGCATACCACGGCGTTTGTTCTGTATAGCCCGTCGTAACTATTTTGTTGTTTCACAGTGCACGTCTTGATTAATGGTCGTACCACGTTCCATGAATTCAACCAACAACACCCCTTTGGCATCCCAAAACACCGTTGCCATCAGTTTTCTGGCAGAAAAATCTTGCGAGGCTTTTCTTGGTTTGGTAGGCGAATTTGAATGTGCCCACATCTTTGATTGTTCTTTTGTCTCAGGGTTCACGTACTTAATCCAGGTTTCGTCACCGGTCACGATTCTGTTTAACAATGGTTCTCCTTCGTCCTCATAACGTGACAGAAAGTCTAATGCACAGGCCATTCTTTGAGTTTTATGGTGGTCGGTAAGGATTTTGGGCACCCATCGTGCACAGAACTTACGGTAACCCAATCTTGCTGTCACTATCTCGTACAAGAGAGTCTTAGAAATCTGTGGAAAACCAGTAGACAACTCCGACATTGAGAAACGTCGATTTTCACGAACTTTTGCATCAACTGTCTGAACGAGTTCGTCAGTCACCAATGATGGTCTACCACTCCTCTCTTCATCATGAACGTTTTCTCGTCCACTTTTAAATAAACGTACCCATTCACGGACAACTCCTTCACTCATAACTCTTGGTCCATACACGGCACAAAGCTCACGATGAATAGCTGCTGCAGAATATCCTTTGGCTGTAAAAAACCTTATGACAGCACGCACTTCACATTTGTCGGGGTTTTCTATTGCAGCACACATTTCAAACTGCCACAAAAACTAAACTAGCGCAGGTACGAAGTTCACTCGACCACGGCTTGATGCCGACTGACCTGTTGAGTGCGTGAACGCACAGATGGCGTCGCTACTCCCCCCACAACCCGCACTGTGAGCAATCGGAGGTTACTTTCTGAACCGCCCTCGTAAATCGTGATTCTTGAGTGATATATGTCAGTAATGTGACCAAATTTACATCGAAATACTACCAGGTAAAAGGTAAAATGTCAGCAAGTAGCGGAGAGTGCTCTGCCTTTGAACACTTTTCAGTGTTGCCTCTAGCCAGACCTGTAATAAAAGTTCAATTTATTTATTTATTTCATTATGAAATGATAGCATTCAATTTACGTGTGCTGCAGTTTTTTTTTTAAACCACAAAAATTACTCCGCTAAGTAAGATTTTTGCAAATGTGAAAAATTGTTCCAAGGTACAGAAAGCGCAAGGTAGGAACAAATATTTTATTCAAATGAAAAGTGTTGGAGTCGACAAAATCTTATCCATACTGTATTTGGGAATCTGTACGTTACGTTATTAATGTACTACATACCAGTAATCTGTTAGTGAAATCAAATTAAACAGAAGTGTTATGGAAAGTCAGTTTTAATTAATATACAATTCCAAAGTGACACCAATTTCCATTTTCAAAACCGGTATATTGTTGAATCCATATAAACTTTTTTTTGCATATATCACATGTTACGTGGTGCAAAACCTTTCTCCATTTGAAGGTAAAAGACGGTGTTAATTGTCACCATGTTATGTACCTAGTTTTAAAAATATGCAGAATTTTACATACGATAAATCTCTGTAACAGAAGAACTTAACAATATCCTGCAAATAGATGTAACACATTAGAAACTGAGATGACAAATGTCATGAGATGACAAAAGTCATTGGACACCTCCCAGTAACGCGCCGTACCTTCTTTTTCCCGGCGTAGTGCAGCAACTCGATGGCCCATGGACTCAAATTTTCGTTGAAAGTCCTCTGCAGAAATATTGATCCATACAGTCTCTATATCTGTCCATTGTTGCAAAAGTCTTGCCGGTGCAGGATTTTGAGCACGAACAGACCGGACGATGATGTCCCATAAGTTTTAGATGGCTGGCCACATCATTCACTTGAATTGTCCAGAACGTTCTTAAAAGTAATTGCGAACGACTGTGGCCCGGTGATAAGACGTACTGTCATCCATAAAAATCCCATCATTGTTTGAGAACATGAAGTTCATGAATGGCTGCAAACTGTCTCCAGGTAGCGAAATTGGTGCAAATGGCTCTGAGCACTATGGGACTTAACATCTGTGGTCATCAGTCCCCTAGAACTTAGAACTACTTAAACCTAACTAACCTAAGGACATCACACACATCCATGCCCGAGGCAGGATTCGAACCTGCGACCGTAGCGGTCACGCGGTTCCAAACTGACGCGCCTAGAACCGCACGGCCACAACGGCCGGCCCAGGTAGCCGATCATAACCCTTTCCAGTCAGTCAGCCCTTACAGACCAAACCATCATTGAGCCACCCCCAGCTTACACAGTGTCTTCTTGACAAAAAGGTTCAAATGTTTCTGAGCACTGTGGGACTTAACTGCTGAGGTCATCAGTCACCCAGAACTTAGAACTACTTAAACCTAACTAACCTAAAGACATCACACACATCCATGCCCGAGGCAGGATTCCAACCGGCGACAGTAGCGGTCGTGCGGTTCCAGACTGTAGCGCCTAGAACCGCTCGGTCACTACGGCCGGCTCTTCTTCAGAACTTGGGTCGATGGCTTCGCGGGATCTAACCCTACCATCAGCTCTTTTTGTCATCAGTCTACTGACTGGTTTGATGCGGCCCGCCACGAATTCCGTTCCTGTGCTAACCTCTTCATCTCAGAGTAGCACTTGCAACCTACGTCCTCAATTATTTGCTTGACGTATTCCAATCTCTGTCTTCCTCTACAGTTTTTGCCGTCTACAGCTCCCTCTAGTACCATGGAAGTCATTCCCTCATGTCTTAGCAGATGTCCTATCATCCTGTCCCTTCTCCTTATCAGTGTTTTCCACATATTCCTTTCCTCTCCGATTCTGCATAGAACCTCCTCATTCCTTACCTTATCAGTCCACCTAATTTTCAACATTCATCTATAGCACCACATCTCAAATGCTTCGATTCTCTTCTGTTCCGGTTTTCTCACAGTCCATGTTTCACTACCAGAGAATGCTGTACTCCAGACGTAGATCCTCAGAAATTTCTTCCTCAAATTAAGGCCGGTATTTGATATTAGTAGACTTCTCTTCGCCAGAAATGCCTTTTTTGCCATAACGAGTCTGCTTTTGATGTCCTCCTTGCTCCGTCCGTCATTGGTTATTTTACTGCCTAGGTAGCAGAATTCCTTAACTTCATTGACTTCGTGACCATCAATCCTGGAGTTAAGTTTCTCGCTGTTCTCATTTCTACTACTTCTCATTACCTTCGTCTTTCTCCGATTTACTCTCAAACGATACTGTGTACTCATTAGACTGTTCATTCCGTTCAGCAGATCATTTAATTCTTCTTCACTTTCACTCAGGATAGCAATGTCATCAGCGAATCTTATCATTGATATCCTTTCAGTTTGTATTTTAATTCCACTCCTGAACCTTTCTTTTATTTCCATCATTGCTTCCTCGATGTACAGATTGAAGAGTAGGGGCGAAAGGCTAGAGCCTTGTCTTACACCCTTCTTAGTACGAGCACTTCGTTCTTGATCGTCCACTCTTATTATTGCCTCTTGGTTGTCGTAAATATTGTATATGACCCGTCTCTCCCTATAGCTTACCCCTATTTTTTTCAGAATCTCGAACAGCTTGCACCATTTTATATTATCGAACGCTTTTTCCAGCTTTTTCCAGCTCTCACCAACTGAAATCGGGACTCATCTGACCAGGCCATGCCTTTGTAGGTCCAACCGATACGATCAGGAGCCCAGGAGAGGCGCTGCAGACGATGTTGTGCCAGTAGCAAAGGCACCCGCATCGGTTGGAAACTGCCATAGACCGTTAACGCCATATTTTGCTACAATGTCCTAACGGATACGTTCGTCGTACGTCCCACATTGATTTCTGCGGCTATTTTGCGCAATGTTGCTCATCTGTGAGCACTGACAACACTACACAAATGCCGGCCGAAGTGGCCGTGCGGTTAAAGGCGCTGCAGTCTGGAACCGCAAGACCGCTACGGTCGCAGGTTCGAATCCTGCCTCGGGCATGGTTGTTTGTGATGTCCTTAGGTTCGTTAGGTTTAACTAGTTCTAAGTTCTAGGGGACTAATGACCTCAGCAGTTGAGTCCCATAGTGCTCAGAGCCATTTGAACCATTTTTTTGAACTACACAAACACCGCTGCCCTCGGTCGTTTAGTGAAGGCCGTCGGCCACTGTGTAGTCCGTGATGAGAGGTAATGCTTGAAATTCAGTATTCTCGTTACACTCTTGACACAGTGGATCTCGGAATATTGTATTTCCTATTGACTTCCGAAATGGAACCTCCCATGCGTCTAGCTCGAACTACCACCCCGCGTGCAAAGTCTCTTGATTCCCGTTGTGTGGCCACAAACACGACAGAAACCTTTCGACATGAATCACCTCAGTAAAAATGACAGCTACGCCAACACGCTGCCCTTTTATACCTTATGTACGGGACACAATCGTCTATAAAGGGTGAAGCGAAATTCGCTCACTCGAGCTTCGCAGCGCGATTCCTCACATGCCAGCGATTAAAAAATGTCTGTCACAGAATTTCGTTTGGCGAGTACATCTGGCAGAAATAAGACGTTAAAGATTGGCAATTGGGCAACACTGTAGCCATTTGTATGGTGACTACCTGTGTCTGCACATATTAGTTGTGTTGTACAGATTGTGCAGTGGATAGACTTCGGATTAGCATGCAGTGGGTTAGGGCGCTTTCTTTTTTTTTATTATTTGCTAATTTCATTCTGACATTTCATACTGTAATATACACCGTTTCTTAGGTCACATGAATCATAAATTTACAACATTTTCTGACACTGAACATAACAAATATGTGGTTAGATAAATAAGAAATAGACAATTGAAACAAATGACCTCTCATAGGAGAGAAATACTACAAAAGAATATCTGTTTCGAAACGCTAAAGATGATAGCACAGTACAGTTACCCAACATCTACTTGTCATTGTAATATTAGTGCTCAGATGTCGCACATTAGCAACCAGTGACAATTATAATGTCCATATTAATGACCGCATGACCTTCACAACTGAATACGTCGTCGTCAGAACAACAGATGCTCAAAGCGACCTCTCTGGACGTCCAAACATTGCTCTACTCGCCGGATCACACAGCTCGGCTCCCTTCGCAGCAAAGCTTTGTCCGCAGTAAAAAGACTAGCATGAACTCGTGCTACTAGTTCTTCCACATTCGTAGGCGGAGTAGAGTACACCTGCTGCTTCAGGTGTCCCCACAGGAAGAATTCCAGGGGATTCAGGTTACGTAAACGTGGCGGCCATACGAGGTGCGGCTAGAAAAAAACCGGACTGATGCTGGAAAAAACATTTATTTACAGTTTCATGTTATCTCCTTCAATGTACTCTCCTCCTCGGTCTCTACACCGCTCCATACGAATTTTCCACTGTTCATAGCAATGCTGCAGATCATTTTCGGTAAGTCCATACATTACTTCCGTCGCTTTTTCTTTTACTGCTTCAACAGTCTCAAATCTAGTTCCTTTCAAAGCTGACTTGACTTTAGGGAAAAGAAAAACGTCACAGGGGGCCAAATCAGGTGAGTAGGGTGGATGATCTAAGATGGGAATGTTGTGTTTTGCCAAAAACGTCTTCACTGACAACGCACTGTGAGCTGGGGCATTGTCTTGGTGAAGGATCCATGACTTTTTTCTCCACAAATCGTTCCGTTTTCTCCGTACTCGCTCACGTAGGGTAGCCAGGACGCTAATGTAGTAATGCTGATTCACTGTTTGTCCCTCTGGTACCCAATCAATGTGCACAATCCCTTTGATGTCAAAAAAAAAAAAAACAATCATCATTGCCTTGAATTTCGATTTTGACATTCGTGCTTTTTTTGTCGTGGAGAACCAGGAGTTTTCCAATGCATCGATTGGCGTTTAGTTTCGGGATCGTAAGTAAAAAACCACGATTCATCGCAAGTAATAACATTTTGTAAGAAGGTGGGATCACTTTCAATGTTTTCCAGGATGTCAGAACAAATCATTCTTCGGCGTTCCTTCTGTTCAATTGTGAGACACTTTGGAACCATTTTTGAACACACTTTGTTCATGTTGAAACTTTCATGAAGAATCTGCCTAACACTTTCCTTGTCAACTCCTGTTAACTCAGACAGTGCTCTGATTGTTAAACGGCGATCTTGTCGAACAAGTTTACCGATTTTTTCAATGTTTGCATCAGTTTTTGCTGACAATGGTCTGCCAGTGCGAGTGTCATCACTGGTGTCTTCGCGGCCATCTTTAAATTGTTTAAACCACTCAAACACTTGTGTTTGCGATAAACAATCATCGCCGTACACTTGTTGTAACATTACAAACGTTTCACTTGCAGATTTTCCTAGTTTGAAACAAAATTTGATGTTAACACGCTGTTCTTTCTGTACACTCAACATTTTCCGACGCACAGACAAAACGTCAACTACTTAAAACAGACGCCACGGGCAGACTGAGTGCAGGAGGCAGATGAAACTCGAGCAGTAGGCGGAGCGAGAGTCACGTGACAGGCCACGCGACTTTCAGCCTTATTGCATTCGTTTTATTGTTTCACCAGTACTAGTCCGGTTTTTTTCTAGCCACACCTCGTACAACTGGACCTCCACGTCTGAGCCATTTCCCTGGAAATGTTCTGTCCAAATTCTGTCGCACATTAATTCCAGAGAGTGGAGGTGCACCATCATGGTGGAACCATATACTCTGCGGAACATGTAGTGAAACAACTTCCAGCGTATCAGGCAGATAGTTTGAGAGGAATACATGCTACCTTCGTGAAGTCAACCGGTCAGGCAACATACAGGGGCCCAAACACTGGTCACCCAATATTCTGGCCCAGACGTTGATACCAAAGCGAACTTGAAGTTCATGGTCACGAAGGCGTGCAGGTTAACCTCACACCTATAGTGCACTCTCACAAGTGAATTCTGCTTCATCAGACCATATTACGGTGTTCACGAAGTCACTGTTGGCTTTGTTTTGTTGTTGGAACCACTCACAGAGTTGCATCTGCTGATGTAAATCAGCAGGGTGCAGGTGTTGCGTCAAAGCATAATGATAGGGGTGCAGCCCATGCTCGACCATGTGTTGCGAGACACGCAGCTGCCTTGATACGCTACGTGTACTTCGCTGAGCTTCTTGGTGTATGACCATTGGTATAGCTTCTTCAGTAGCTGGAGTACGGCGAGCCCGTGGACAGCCTCTGCCACGCGATGGTGGAATGATGGCCTGACTCCCGAAGGCGCAGCTCCACATTGCGAGACATAGTTTTATTTGGATTGCATCAACGGGGATATCTAGCAGCATATTCATGAGTGGAAACACCAGCCCGGTTGTCAGATGCACCAAGGACCTGAAGCTTATCCACATATTCATCGTTTGTGTAAGCCATACGTCTTTCACACTGGTTTAAAGGTATACAATGAGAAAATTCCATACGTGCACACATGTACACTAGAATCTGTCACGGGCGCGTTACTCCGCTTGCAACTAATCCCTGTCTGGTGCACAGCGCTTACAGTATAAACACGCCGCTAGTTCTGCGCTCTGTGAAATGTTCAGTTTCGAATTACACTGTTTCCCTAACGGTAATAGACATGATGTTTCCACACTCCCATTGACAGAATAATAGTAATAATAATAATAATAATAATGCATTGAGATACGAACCAAACAGTATGCGGTACCAGACTCAATGCTGAAAGGCATAATTAGTGGGACAATTGTGACAACATGTACGAATAGTAGCCGAGTCTGGACATTATTCGCATAGCACATTGCTAGTCCTAGTGGTAACGAAGGCCCTAACGAACAGTATTGGACCTGAACGAGGCAAGAACAACAGTTGGTACTAGTCTCTGGAACTATTCGAGGAGCGTAGAAAGAAAGCAGGTTTCGCATGTGGTAGGTGAAGTAGTGCAAATTAATTCATGTCCACGACGTGGAAAGGGCTCCTTTCAAAGCTGACCAATCTTTCATTTCTACGATTGTAGAATGTAAGTGCAAATATTTTCTAGAGGACCCGCTGCAATCGCTGTTGACGATTAAGATGCCAGATACCTTACCACCTGGACTACGTTTACCAAATAAAAAAACATATCTTCAGCGTTACAAAATGTTGTAAATTTAGGATACATGTGACCTAAGAAACGGTGTATATTACAGTATGAAATATCAGAATGAAATTAACAAATAAAAAAAATGCGCGTTAACCCACGAACCTTCGACCTTTTGCAAGCAAACCCTAAAACTCTATGCACTGCACCAACTATACAACACCACTAACATCTGCGGACAGAGATAGTCACCACACATGTGGTTACAGTGTTGCCAGATTGCCACCCTTTTACGTCCTTTTTCTGCCAGATATACTCGCCGAAAGAAATTTTGTGAGAGACATTTTTTTATCGCTGACATGTGGGGAGTCGCCGTGCGAAGCCCGGCTGCGTGAATTTCGCTTCACCCTGTACATGTGCATATCGCTATCCCTTGACTTTCGTCACCTCATTCTATAGCAATTAAGTAGAAAGAACTCATAATATTTAGAAACGCTGCACAAATACAACCTCACGTCTAACAACAACAAAACAGTAGAAAATACCGAAATGCGGTTTCTAGTGCGCATCCCTTGATGTATTTCTAAAGTCAGCCATTAGCCGCAGTTTCCTTCCTTCTACCTTTCAGCTGAATTCCTCGCCATTTATAGGGAGACAGATAATTTAACATGTATTCTGAACCACAGTACAACTCGGCATTTTCACACTGACAGACACTGCCAGAGGTGGAAGACTTGATAAGCGGCACATACAAATCTTTGGAATGTCCGGGATCGACACCGAAACCTTTGGATCCGTTGTCTGAAACTTTACCACTGAGCCTTCTTTTAATTTATGAATTTGGTCGCTTTCCTCCTCTCATAGCTCCTCCTTTCTCTCCACATTTTAACCTTCATCAGTTTCATTTAAGTTCGGTTATGTTGTATTTTCCTCACTGGATTAGATTGCTAGGATAGCTAGAGCAATGTCATCTATGTTTAAGATAAGTGTTCTAGAAAATAAGTCCCTCGTTGGAAACGAATTTTCACGAAGTAATGAATTAAAAATCCACCATCAGATTGTTGCGACGATTGTTGGTAGGAAAAGATAACCAAAAGTAATAGATTTTAACAGCTGCTGCGTATGATGGCCACGCAAACAAAGCTTTTATGATATGTTGATTTTCATGAAGGAAAACTGAAACTATCGTGACTGTCCTCTATAGCCCTTTCGTGTACGAAAGTAAACATTAATAAATAATTAAATTGATATTTTGAGAAGGAGAAAACCTTGGTAAGGAGTAATACCTCCTTTAAATAATGAAAGATTTACTACAAACGACGTGAACTAAAAACATGGTTTTTGGAGGTATGAAAAATTTACCCTATACAAAATAGCGTAAAACTGGATTTTATCTTGCTATTGCGATGGTGTGAAACTGAATATACTACGTAAGATATAAGAGCATCAGTTTCAAAATACAGTAAACTTCTGTTTATCGGAAATGATTGGGACAGCGGCCGGTTCGGATAACGAAAATTTCGCATAAACCAAAGTCCCCCTGTTTTCACGCGTGAAACTGTCAATACCGATAATATGATCGTAAAAATTGTGTAGGGTACTTAGAATGTCATTGATATAGTTGTGAATAAGCCTGCATGTTGTTGTTGTTGTTGTGGTCTTCAGTCCTGAGACTGGTTTGATGCAGCTCTCCATGCTACTCTATCCTGTGCAAGCTTTTTCATCTCCCAGTACTTACTGCAACCTACATCCTTGTGAATCTGCTTAGTGTATTCATCTCTTGGTCTCCCTCTACGATTTTTACCCTCCACGCTGCCCTCCAATGCTAAATTTGTGATTCCTTGATGCCTCAAAACATGTCCTACCAACCATTCCCTTCTTCTAGTCAAGTTGTGCCACAAACTTCTCTTCTCCCCAATCCTATTCAATACCTCCTCATTAGTTACGTGATCTACCCACCTTATCTTCAGCATTCTTCTGTAGCAACACATTTCGAAAGCTTATATTCTCTTCTGGTCCAAACTAGTTATCGTCCATGTTTCACTTCCATACATGGCTACACTCCATACAAATACTTTCAGAAACGACTTCCTGACACTTAAATCTATACTCGATGTTAACAAATTTCTCTTCTTCAGAAACGCTTTCCTTGCCATTGCCAGTCTACATTTTATATCCTCTCTACTTCGACCATCATCAGTTATTTTACTCCCCAAAGAGCAAAACTCCTTTACTACTTTAAGTGTCTCATTTCCTAATCTAATTCCCTCAGCATCACCCGACTTAATTCGACTACATTCCATAATCCTCGTTTTGCTTTTGTTGATGTTCATCTTATATCCTCCTTTCAAGACACTGTCCATTCCGTTTAACTGCTCTTCCAAGTCCTTTACTGTCTCTGACAGAATTACAATGTCATCGGCGAACCTCAAAGTTTTTATTCCTTCTCCATGAATTTTAATACCTACTCCGAATTTTTCTTTTGTTTCCTCTACTGCTTGCTCAATATACAGATTGAACAACATCGGGGCGAGGCTACAACCCTGTCTTACTCCCTTCCCAACCACTGCTTCCCTTTCATGTCCCTCGACACTTATAACTGCCATCTGGTTTCTGTACAAATTGTAAATAGCCTTTCGCTCCCTGTATTTTACCCCTGCCACCTTTAGAATTTGAAAGAGAGTATTCCAGTCAACATTGTCAAAAGCTTTCTCTAAGTCTACAAATGCTAGAAACGTAGGTTTGCCTTTCCTTAATCTTTCTTCTAAGATAAGTCGTAAGGTCAGTATAGCCTCACGTGTTCCAGTGTTTCTACGGAATCCAAACTGATCTTCCCCGAGGTTGGCTTCTACTAGTTTTTCCATGTTATGACTGAAAAAATTGAGTAACAGTGTTAAAATCCTGAATAACAAAGCTCGTTAATTTTGCGTTCTTAGAGAAAAAATCCGCCTTATTTGGCAGCAGAAAGAACAAGAGTTTTATTTTTATTACCTACTCTTTTGAATAAAAAATAAACTACTCTACAAAATTATGAAAAAGAACGTAAAGTTTGTCTAGAGGATCTTTAAAGTAAAAAAAAAATTTAACTTATGGACGTTGAAGTTCTAGGACACTTCATTAGAAATTATTGTTTGGTAAAAATGTCTTTAACGGTCTTTTGTTTTTTGGCTTGAGAAACATTTGTTGCGGCAACATATCTCCAACGTTGGAAACAAATGATTTCGGGATAAGTCACCTCCTCCTGTTGGCTGATGTACTCCAGGGCGGTTTCGATCGCTTCGTAAACGACTGTGTGAGGAATCTTTTTCTTTACTTCATCATCAGAGACATTCTTTTGACGCTCTCTGATTGCTCGCAATTTGGACGATTTCTCCCTCAATCAAACAAAAAAAAGTCGTTTTCTATCCACTCTTTATCATCTTCACAACTCGGTAGCTTCTCCAGTAAATTCACAACATTACGTCATTTTCATCTGTTTCTGGGACGTCAGCTTGAGTTTCAATGTTGCTTCCTTCTTCCCACCACTGATGAATTGCCTTATGATCTAAGAGTTTCTTCTAAGAACTAAGGAGGGAAATTGGAGGAATTAAGATTCCAAGCTTCAGCAATCCAATGAATGACACTTAAAACATCGACTTTTTTAAGAGCTTGCACATCTTTTTCAGCGTCAATCGCACCGACTAAGTATTCCAGCAGCTTGCGTCTGTAATGTTTTTTCATCGTCTCAAGAACACCTTGGTTCATCAGTTGACATAGGTACGTGACGTTTAGAAACACATCTTTGAGATCCCCATCTCGCAGATCAGCTGAATGAGAAGAAACGTTGTCCACAAGAAGTAGCGCTTTTCGAGGAAGTCCATTATCCTCCATGTATTTTTCTACAGCTGGAACAATGCCTGGAGCCACTCTTTGAAGATGGTTCCTTTCATCCATGCCTTCGACTGTACTACAATGGCAAAGGTTTGTCAGCTGGTTGCCGTCTGAATGATCTTGGTTTTTTGGATTTGCCAGTTAAAGTAAGGCGCAGTTTATGATTGCCAGTGTCATTGCTGCAAGCGAGTATAGTAACTCTTTCTTTCCTTTTTTATGTTCGGATGCCGTTTTTTCTTGGTCAGAGGCAAGAGTTTTTGATGGCAACATCTTGTAATTCAACCGGGTTTCATCACAGTTGTAAATCTGATTGCCAGTATAACCTCCTTTCTCGATGATTGTGTGCAGTCTCTTCTTAAAATCAGCGATAGCGGCTTCATCCTCGGATAATGATTTGCCGTTACTGGAAAACTCACGAATGCCATGCCGCTTCTTGAATCGATCCAGCCAGGCATCACTTCCGAGGAATTCTTGCTCCTTTCCTTCAATCAGCTCATAATAAAAAGTCATCGCTTTTTTGACGAAGTAGAGGACCTGAAACTGGCACACCTTTGGTTCTTATTTGTTCATGGCACAAAGATAAGGCCTCTTCTAACTGAGGATGTGCACCTTTTCTCATTGCTTTTCGAGATTTCATTGCGCTGCCTGGAGGGAACAAAATTTTTCAATTTCTGATCGATTTGTCTTCCTATCAGTAATCGTACTCCTGCCTACGTTCAAATGCGCAGCATCTTTCGCAGCTGGGTCACCAGCATCAGTTCTCTGCAAAGCGCGAAGCTTTTGTTTCAACGAGATCACATTCTTTCTCCGTTTCGCCCGTAGTCACGCTCAGCGTTTTTTCCCCGACACTTGACTGATTCTTTTATGGTTTATGGCCACTTTTATCTCTGGACATTTTCAAGCATGTAGGGTGAGCACGAAACGTTAAATCGAAAACACACAGACGCACGACTGAACAACATTCGAGAATATCTAGACAAAGATTTAGACTTTTGAAACCAGGCTGTGGCAGCCATCGAACATCTATCCCCTCTTCCCTGTCCTAACCAAGCCCACGTGGCAACACAACATAGAGTTGTACGTCCACTGTTAAATTGTTCAACTATCGGCTTCGTCTGTTGTACCGACAACAGGCGGAAAGTGTTTGGCGCCGCACTCTCATGTCGGTTTCGTCATGATTACGCCGCGCTGCATAGAGCAATACTGTGCGTACTGTACTTCCAAGGAGTTCCAATAGATGACAATGGCATGAAACCACGCAGTACGAACAAGAAACACGCTAAAACTTCAACCAACACACGGACCAATTGACGGGACTAATACTTTTGACACGTGGCAGTGCACTGATTAGCAACAGACTGCCGAAAAAACACCAGCGAATGCATGTCTCCAGGCGCAGACAAGTTGAAACTTGTCAAGCGTCAGTCTAGCTAACCACAAGCGTATCTGCACAATGCCTCAGACAGCGCCAATATGAGCCGCGAAAATCGGAAAAATTTGTTCGGATAAAGCGGATTTCGGATAAACGCGATTTAGATAAACGAGAGTTTACTGTACTACTTACGTTAGCCCTGCTGGCTTTTTGGGTTAATCTACCTTCGATTGGTTGGTTCGTCAGGCTTATAGATGCGTTATGTTGGTTAAAGTAACATGAAGATATTTCTGAAAAAGTTTATGTTATTTTTGCCACATTTCTGTTAGAGATTACCATGCCGTCGTACCAAATAGTACAAGACATCATGTGGTTCTCGTACAGTACTTACTGCAATGTACTTACAAGGTGTGCTAATAATCAGTTATATATTTTCTCTTTAAATGGCGGGGACAAAAACCAGTCTGTATATATCGGGCCCCAAAGTTGTATTTGACGTTCTACTGTTCTTCGAATGACGACGCATTGCTTGGGTACCCCGGTCTTTATCTTATTTTCATCACCGGATAGGATATAGTGGCCACATTTTCTCTTAGGCAAGTGGTTCACAGCGGGGCAGAGGTTAGATTTATGCGGAATAACTTTTTTTTACTGGGTATCAAGTTGATCTTACAGGCTAGCAATTTTTGAACTATATGAAATAAAATCGTCTCAGCTTCTGAACTGTTTGCGTTAGGACATTTAGACTGCACGGTTGGCCGCGGGGCATGATGGGAATTGGTATGCGCATTATGGTCTGGTTTAGCGACGAAGGCCACTTACATTTCGTTGGGTTAGTCAATAAGGGAAACTGGCGAACTTGGGGGAATTAGAATCCGCATTTCGTGATGGAGATTTCCAGTCATGGAATAATGGGTGCGATATTCCTTGATGGCACTGTGCCTACCGAATGGTACGTGAAGATTTTGGAAGATGATTTCATTCCCATTATCCATAATGACCCTGATTTCGACAAGGTGTGGTTCATGCAAGACGGAGCTACTCCATCGAAACAGGAGAGTGATGTCCTGCAGGAGAACTTTGTGGATGGCATCCTGGCTCTGGAGTAACCAGAGGCAACTGGCATGGACCTCGATTGGCCACCATATTCCGCGGATCTGAACAAATGTCACTGCTTCTTGTGCGGCTGTATTAAAGACAAGGTGTGCAGAAACAACACCAAAACCATTGCCAAGCTGAAAACATCCATTCAGATTGTCATCGACAGCATCGATATTCCGACACTTCAGCGAGTCATGCAGAATTTCGCTATTCGTCTGCGACTCATGAGCGCCAATGATGGTAGGCAAAATCTAAACTTGTCAAATCCGAATATGTGTAGTGAAGTTAACATTTTGATTCTAGTGTGTGCACGCTGTAGTTTGTAATTAATTTACGTTTTTTTTTCTTCATATAGTTCAATAACTGAGTAGGTGGGAACGGAAACTGAACGTTTTCCATAATCGTTTCCGGATGTTATCAGAGAATTTAATTTCTAATGGACGCCTTGGCGGACTGGCGGTAATCATTTTGTACTGGATCTTTGTCTTCCTGGCTAATGTAATTGGCTATTACGAAATTATGACTGACATATTCAAAGTCTGCTTCTTGAAGTTGAAGGTTGATGGTGGTGTCAGTTCAGCTGGTTGGCATGTCCAGAACAAGATTTTGATTACTGTTATAGTTCTCTGTCAGTTCCTTGTAGGTGCTCTTAAGACATACAGTCTAACACAATATATATATATATATATATATATATATATATATATATATATATTAAAAAAAAGAAAAATGCACCAAGAAGGATATATCCAAATAAGCGGGAAATAGACAAATGTGACGTACATGTACTGACAAAGAGACGATTGCAATTTCAGAAAAATTGGATGATTGATTGAAGAGAAATACCTTCACAAACTGAAAAAAACGCAATAAAGCGTTGGTGCATATTTGGCCCTTATGCAAGCAGTTACTCGGCTAGGCACTGATTGACAGTGTTGTAGGATGTTCTCCTGAATGTTCTCGTGTCAAAGTCCAATCGGCGCGTTAGATGGTCAAAATCGCGAGGTGGTCGGAGGGCCCTGCCCATGAGGCTGCAAAAGTTCTCAACTGGGGAGAGATCCGGTGACTTCCCTGGCCAAGGTAGGGTTCGGCAGGCACGAAGACAAGAAGCAGAAACTCTCGCCGTATGCGGGCTGGCATTATCTTGCTGAAATGTAAGCCCACAATGGCTTGCCCCGAAGGGCAGCAAAACGGGAAGTAGAATATCGTCGACCTATCGCTGTGCTGCAAGGGTGCCGCGGATGACAAGCAAAGAGGTAATGCTGTTGTATTAAATGGCGCCCGCATCTCGTGGTCGTGCGGTAGCGTTCTCGCTTCCCACGCCCGGGTTCCCGGGTTCGATTCCCGGCGGGGTCAGGGATTTTCTCTGCCTCGTGATGGCTGGGTGTTGTGTGCTGTCCTTAGGTTAGTTAGGTTTAAGTAGTTCTAAGTTCTAGGGGACTGATGACCATAGATGTTAAGTCCCATAGTGCTCAGAGCCATTTTATTAAATGGCACTCCAGACTATCACGCATGTTTGTCGGGGCGGTATGGGCGACAGTCTCGCTGGTCCCCGCCCAGACACGTCTTCACTGGTGATAGGGCTTCATTTCTAAGCGGTACTCATAACTGGAGACAGTTCCACTCCAGTCAATGAATTTCAGATAGGCACGTGTCGGGAAACGCCTCGTACAGCGATGATATACCAACTTTACTGCCGCCGCCATACCGTCTGATAACGAGGATGGATGGTCTTGGGTGCTACTTTATTTCATTATGGGACCCCTTTGGTTGTCATCCGTGTAACCCTGAAGCGTAGCGGCATGTTGACGATATTCTACGCCCCGTTTTGCTGCCCTTCGTGGCAAGCCATCCCTGGGCTTACATTTCAGCAAGATAATCCATGCCTGCACACGGCGAGAGTGTCTTCTTCTTGCTTCTGAGCTTGCCAAGGCTTATATTGGCCAGAAAGGTCTCTAGATCTCTCCCCAACTGACCATGTTTGGAGCATTATGGCCGTCCGTATTGACCGAGCGGTTCTAGGCGCTTCAGTCCGGAACCGCGCTACTGCTACGGTCGCAGATTCGAATCCTGCCTCGGGCATGGATGTGTGTGATGTTCTTAGGATAGTTAGGTTTAAGTAGTTCTAAGTCTAGGGGACTGATGACCTCAGATGTTAAGTCCCATAGTGCTTAGAGTCATTTGAACCATTTTTTGGAGCATTATGGGCAGGGATCTCCAACCAGCTCGGATTTTTGACTATCTCATGCGCCATTGGCACAAACTGACACGATATCCCCCAGAAGGACATCAAACAATGTGGTGTCACCGCTAGACACCACACTTGCTAGGTGGTAGCTTAAATCGGCCGCGGTCCATTAGTACATGTCGGACCCGCGTGTCGCCACTGTGTGATCGCAGACCGAGCGCCACCACACGGCAGGTCTCGAGAGACGTACGAGAACTCGCCCCAGTTGTACGACGACGTTGCTAGCGACTATACGGACGAAGCCATTTCTCTCATTTGCCGAGAGACAGAATAGCCTTCAGCTAAGTTAATGGCTACGACTTAGCAAGGCGCCATTAGCCTTAAATAGCTTGTATATAAAGAGTCACTTGTATCGCCACAATCTCCAGATGTCTCATCAAGAACGATGTATACAAAGATGTATTAAAAGTTAAGTATATTCCAAAGATACGTATTTTCTTTATCACATTCATTAAGTCTCCTGTTTCAGACCTCACTCCATCCTTCGTGAGTTAGCGCGTGCATCTTGGCCGCCTCTTTCAATTAGTGTGCGTAGTGTTGGCAAGTCTGCCGACACTACAAACAACTCTGTCAGTCAATGCCAAGCCGGATAACTGTATGGATAAGAGCCAGAAGTGGACCAAAGAGTTATTGACTTGCTCAGTTTCTCCTGAATAAAACATACAGTTTCTCTGAAATTGTTATCACTTGTTGTAACCACTTGTTTGTGTGTACATGTACATCACATCTACTGATTTCCGTCCCATTCCGATTATTCCTCTTTGATGCGATTTTTTAAATCAGTGTACGTATGTGATATTGTGATTGAACGCTAGTCTGGAAATAACACATCTAAGCCCGCGTTCACGATGGGTGTGGATTTGCTACTTTATTTCGTAAACATACAGTATCAAGTGATACACCATATTAAATATCTTACTAACACGCATCAAAATGGTTCAAATGGCTCCAAGCACTATGGGACGTAACATCTGAGATCATCAGTCCCCTACACTTACATCTACTTAAACCTGACTAACCTAAGGACATCACACACATCCATGCCCAATGCAGGATTCGAACCTGCGACCGTAGCAGCATCGCGGTTCCGGACTGAAGCGCCTAGAACTGCTCTGTCACAACGGCCGGCTACTGACACACATCTTTTTTAGTATTGTACTTTGTGTTGAAATGTCGGTAAATGTAATGTTACCTTATAAACAGCACACTGAATTATTGTTTTGCGCCGGCCAGTGTGGCCGAGCGGTTCTAGGCGCTTCAATCTGGAAATCGCGCGACCGCCACGGTCGTAGGTTGGAATCCTGCCTCGGGCATGGATGTGTGTGATGTTCTTAGGTTAGTTAGGTTTAAGTAGTTCTAAGTTCTAGGGGACTGATGACCTCAGATGTTAAGTCCCATAGTGCTCAGAGCCATTTGAACCATACTGTTTTGCTCTATTCAGACTCAAGGCATGCTGCACAATAAAAGAACTCAGGTACCATGTATTCATAAACAGTAACTTGCAAATAATGCACTTTATCCCGGAAACACCTTCGGAGAGAAGGAAGTTCTTAGTAACTGAAGGTTACTCGAAGCAGTCGTGAAACTCTCACTTGGTTGCGACATGTTATCGTATTCTGTTGAACTCTATAGAGGTCGGCAAGTATTTCCTACAGTCGAAATAATTACAAAAGCAATAAACAAAAAAGTATGTTTAACGCCATTAAAGCGTTAACATTATACGTCGATCGATGATGCATCAAAAATTAATAGAGATGTGCGAAGACTGAGAATCGATAATGGAGAGCCTTCCATTGTGTTTGCCCCTTTAGTTTCAAGCAGCGGAAAAAATCATGTGCAGGTTGGAGGACACCCTTGGACTGAACAAAATGAGGCTTCTGCAGGCCCATAACAGCTGTACTCTGCTGAAGCCCTCCCACTGCATGGAACTAACCGGTACCTGTTGGAAGAAACTATGTTAATTCCCGTTGGAAATATTCGACATACGTCCTGGTAATTAAAACTCTATAATACAGTTTTGGAAAAAATATATATTGTGTGTTTTGGGATGGATCTCCCTGAGAGTCTTTCACAAAGAACTGCCCCCGCCAAAGATAATAAATTAGGGTTAATATTTAATTGTGCGTGGGACTCAGATTCGGCTAGCAAACGGCGTGGTGGACCCAACAGGAGAGAGGAGAACGGTATGTCACTATAAGTGACGCGTAAGCGGTTCGGATTTCTCTGCAGTACATCTCCACGCTGAAATCTTTTTTTTAATAATGCCAATACCAAAAAAAATTTTAGCATCAAGATAAACTGTAGATAAATCTAAACTGGCAACGAGACTAGCTACCAATCCGCCCAGACCGGTGCGAAATGGGGTGAAAACTGGAATTCCGACGGAAACGTTCCATGTTTTCAGAAGCGGCTAGATTTGTGCATCTACTATCTAATGTCCGAGCTATAGCTGTCATTGTCGTTCTTGGTGAATTAGACGATTGTAGTTCACGAAGTCTAACTGACATGCTACAGTGAAACACTTCACTCTCCAAGTAAGGTATGGGACCGACAGCCTCACACCTGGCCCACGGGTCCAGCTATGCTTGCTACTCTTAGGGGTCCAATGCACAAGCCTGTTGTCTGAATCTAGCTAAGGGTAGCGCATAGTTGGAAAATTAGAATTATTCATTTGAAGGTCTGTCGCCACTCGTATTTCCCGATTTGTATGGTGGAAGTGCACTGATGCCGACAAACATAGGAGATTACTCAGCGTTTCTGAAAAGACAAGCGAGAATGGGGCTCTCGTTACAGTATGGGAAATGTACCCAAAGAACCGTGAGGAAGGAAGGTAAATTATCTGTCATAAAGCTTTCAACTCTGACGAACTGTTGGCGTAGAAACACCTGTTGGTACATGACTGAGTCACTTCCAACTCCTCTAGGGATCAAAAGTGAGAAGGAAGCAGGAAAGAAGCTCAGAAGACAGATAACGTACGCTCAAGAACTAGTAGAGAAATAATAAGTTATGGGTTCTGGAATTAATGGAAGACCGCTAATGACATTTGTAAACAGTTGAGAAGTGAGTTTAAGATATGAATACGAGAGAAAAACTAAAACGTCGAAAGATGCAGTAGGTAGTGCAAACATGAGAAATACTTATCCGTGTAGAGGACAACGTGGATATAGAGTAAAAGTGGACGAAGGTAAATGTTAATGTAAGGATACCAGTACTTAAAAAGAAATAATAATAATAAAAAAAGTCTGATGCCAGAGAAATGCTTGAAAGTATAGGAATATCATCAAATGGTGCATAATAACGCCATTTTGGAGGAAAAAAGGATTTTAGAAAACATATGCTTGTAAAAATGAGCAAATGCTTACATGTGAAGGTTTACAGTTGAAATCGACGATTGGTGAGGCAGTGAGTGATAAGACAACATACTTAAAACGCTCTGTTGAACTATAAAAATTTGTGTTCGTTGCTTACACATAAATTTTACCCTTGCTATTCACATCACTTAGCGGTCTGCGAGCGGAAAACTTGGCAATAATTTTAATGTGCACGTTGCTATCTCAGAACGTGCAACGTGTTTCAAACGAATTCATCAAATTACACGAGACGATAGTTTCTACATGAATTAATGAAAATTTGATGTACATTTCAACTTACACATAGCATTACAATATTATTATTTTCAAATGAACTATCAGATTTAGCAAGGATATACATCTTACATCCATGCACGCACAACCCTGGAATAGTTTCTACAATTAGGTTTAGACAAAAGTTTTCATGTACCTCTCACAAATGTCCAATCAATATCTTCACTACTTAATAACGTTAGTGATATTACTGATGACAGTGCCACTAAAGCAGAATTACTAAACACAGTTTTCCGAAATCCCTTCCCCAAACAAGACGAAGGAAATACGGACCAAGAACAAATGTCAACTAGATATCCTCGGTGTACCGAAGCATCTTAAATCACTTAATAAAGCCAAAGCAACCGGTCCAGATTTTATACCAGCCAGGTTCGCTTCAGCGTATGCTGATAAAATAGTTCCATCCATAACAACCATATAAAACCACTCCTTCGTCGGATGATCCGTTCCTAACGACTAGAAATTTGCACAAGCTGATATCCAAAAAAGGAAATAGCAGTAATCTGCTGAATTACAGACCCATATCGCTAACGTCAATTTGCAGAAGATTCTGAAATTATTCTGGGTTAGAATATTATGAACTACCTCGAAGAAAAACGATTCACTAGCAAACGGTCAACATGGATTCAGAAAATATCGTTCTTGTGAAACACAACTAGCTCTTTATTCTCACGAATAAATTAATGTTATCGACAGGGGGTGTCAAATCGATTCCGTCTTCCCACCCATGAACCATAGACCTTGCCGTTGGTGGGGAGGCTTGCGTGCCTCAGCGATACAAATAGCCGTAACGTAGGTGCAACCACAACGGAGGGGTATCTGTTGAGAGGGCAGACAAACGTTTTGTCCTGAAGAGGGGCACCAGCCTTTTCAGTAGTTACAGGGGCAACAATCTTGATGACTGACTGATTTGGCCTTGTTACATTAAGGGGATACGGAATCGGATTTTGGGTTAAAAAATCGAATTTTTTTTTATTGGCGTATTATATTCTGCCATGTTTCCTCTTTAAAATGACGTATCATACATAGCTCTACTACAATTATAACTATTTTATTTTTATATATTTGTGAGATCGGGTATTGCGCTTTAGTTATACACGTCTCTCGTGGCTGACCATGAACTTTTTGGCAGTACCTTTAAAGTGACATGAATTCAAATATCCCGGTTTCCAGCGACTATTTATACACTAGTTGCCCGAAAATTTTTCTCTCTGGTTTCCTCAAGTTACTCTTTGACTTTGTGGCGGGACTGTTTTGTAAACAGTGTGATATAAGAAAGTAGTTGTTGTTGAGTTATTTCGTATTTAGTGCTTCATTTTTCGCAGTGAAAATGCCTAGAGCTAAAGCAAAAGTATTTAAAAAGCGTGTGAACTGGCAAAAGAAAAGAAATAATGATTCATTAGCAAAGCAAAGCAGTTCATCATCATGACTGTTGGAAAATGTGAATCCACTTATTACTGATTTGCCGAACGAACTTACACCAAATGAAAACAGTGCTTCTCATAAAAAACTAAGAGATTTGGAAGAGAAATATAATTTACTTGATAGAGGGAATGAAGTTTTTGAACTCATTGATACGAATATATTGTGTGAAGCTCTTGAAAACAGTTTGTGCTGCAAAAAATGTCATGGAAACGTTTCTCTGAAAGTAGAATCCCATGTTGGCCTGGCTGCCCAGTTTAATTTAATATGCAGTGTTTGTAAATACAGCTGTAAGTTTCCAAGTTCGGTTTCAGTAACTGTAAATAATGGATACAAGAAAACTGAACTTTATAGTGTAAATATTAGGTTAGTTTATGGATTGCGAGCAATTGGTAAGGGCAAAGCAGCTGGTGATATGCTATGTGGTGTTCTAAATCTTCCAAGTGCACCTTCAAAGTTTGAAGCTTACAATTATGTACTAGGATCTGCAGTTGAAGATGTAGCACAGAAGTCAATGCAGGTTGCTGTGGAAGAAGCAGTGGAAGAAAATGACGGCAGTCGTGACCTCACAGTGGCGTTTGATGGCACGTGGCAGAAAAGGGGCCACACCTCCAACAATGGTGTTGTAACAGCAACTAGTGTTGATACTGGCAAGGTTATTGATGTTGCAATAATGTCTAAATACTGTAGGTGCACAGGCAGGCTGAAAAATGAACACAGTGATGACTGTATTGCTAATTATTATGGTAGTAGTGGTGGCATGGAGGTTGCTGGGGTGAAGAAAATTCACAGTGGTATAATGTTCGCTATGTCAAATATCTGTGAGATGGTGACTCTAAAGCATTCAAAGAAGTTTTGGAAAGCAAACCATATGGGAACAGTGTAAATATAAGCAAACTTGAATGTATAGGACATGTGCAGAAGAGAATGGGTGCCAGGCTGAGAAGGTTAAAATCAGTTATGAAAGGGAAAAAACTAGATGATGGGAAAACCTTGGATGGCAGAGGAAGATTGACTGATTCCATAATAGACCACATTCAGAACTGCTATGGCCTTGCAATCAGGCAAAATACAGGCAATCTTGAAGAAATGAGGAGAGCTATATGGGCTTTATATTTCCACACCGCATCCACGGATGAGCATCCACAACATGGTTTGTGCCCCAAAGGTGAAAACAGCTGGTGTAAATACAATAGGGGACTAACAACAGGAGAGAAATACATTCACCACCACAGTCTACCATCAGCCATCATGGCAGAAATAAAGCCCATTTTCAGAGATCTGGCTGACAGAAGTCTTCTGATGAAATGTCTTCACGGAAAAACGCAGAACCCCAACGAGTGCTTGAATAGTGTGATATGGCATCGTCTCCCAAAAACAGTGTTTGTCGGAATTAATACACTACATTTTGGTGTGTATGATGCTGTGGCAACCTTCAATCTTGGAAATATAACTAAATGCCAGGTCCTTCAAAAGTTGGGTATGTGTGTTGGTTCCCGTACGGTACGTGCTATGTTCTTTTTAGATCAGCACAGACTAAGGCATGCTGATAATATAATCAAGACATTAGTGAAAAAAGCAAGACAGGTGCAGAGGGGTGCCAAAAGAAGACTTGAAGATGATTATGAAGACTGTGAAGGGGGTATTAGCTACGGATCAGGAATGTTTTAATCTTCTTTCTCCGTTTCCCGTAAGTTTACTTTTTACTTCATCTAGGAACATTATCTCAGGTACTGGTCAACCTAGAAGTCTGAAATTTTTATGACGTAGTGACATAGGTCCCTATTACATACTGAAACAACGATTTTTTAATTACTTGATTTACAAAAGACTTAGGGGTGATAGTCTAGTAAAAAGCGATGGAAAAAATTTACTTAAAAATAAATGTACAATATCTCTGTAAGAAAATACTTTGACAATAAACTGTTGTTTCAGTATTGTTGTAACATATGAATGCACATACAGTAAAATTTTTACCTCTCTGTCTCCAGTAGTTTGTGAGAAAATGTTCCCTATAGTAGGCATATATTAACATTGCGGGGATAGGTGATTCCGTATCCCCTTAACCAAAACGGCCTTGCTGTGCTGGTACTGCGAACGGCTGAGAGCAAGGCGAAACTACAGCCCTAATTTTTCCCGAAGGCATGCAGCTTTTCTGTATGGTGGGGTGTCAGATCCCTTAATTGAGCAGGAAGGTTAGAAAATTTAAAAAGGGAAATGAGTGAGTTAAAGTTAGATACAGTAGGAACTAGTGAAGTTCGGTGGAAGGAGGAACAAGACTTCTGGTTAAGTGAATACAGGGTTATAAACATAAAATCAAATAGGGGTAATGCAGGAATAGGCACAAAAATAAAAAAAAATGGCGCACGGATAAGCTGCTACGAACAGCACAGTGAAGGCATTATTGTTGCCAAGATAGAAACGAACCCCACCCTACCACGGTAGTACAAGTTTATATGCCAACTAGGTCCGCAGATAATGCAGAGATTCAAGAAATGTATGGTACGATAAAAGAAATTATTCAGGTAGTTAAGGAAGACGAAAATTTAATGGTCGTTGGGGACTGGAATTCTATAGTAGGGAAAGGAAGAGAAGGAAAAGTAATAGGTGAATGTGGACTGGGAGTACGGAATGAAATAGAAAGCCGCCTGGTAGAATTTTGCATAGAGAATAACTTAATCATAGCTAACACTTGGTTTAAGAATCATGAAAGAAGGTTATATAAGTGGAAAAAGGCTGGAGAGACTGGAAGGTTTCAGGTAGAGTATACAATTGTACGACATTATCAGGGGTAGATGCGGACTCTGACTACAATTTGTTGATTATGAACTGTAGATTAAAATTTAAGAAACTGCGAAAGGGTAGGCATTTAAGGAGATGGCACCTACTCGTCGATGAACTGAAAGAACCAGAGGTTGTAGAGAGTTTCAGGGAGAACATTAGGGAACGATTGACAGATACAGGGAAAAGTAATACAGTAGATAAAGAAAGAAGAAATGAAATAGGATCAAGTAGGTAAAAAGACGAGGGCTAGTAAAAATCCTCGGGTAACAGAGAAGATACTGAATGTAACTGATGAAAGGAGAGAATACAAAAATGCAGTAAATGAGGCAGGTGAAAAGAAGTACAAACGCTTCAAAAATGAGATCGACAGCAAGTACAAAACAGCTAAGCAAGGATGGCTGGAGTTCAAATGTAAGGATGTAGAAGCATATATCACTGCATAATACTAAAACGAATTCTTTACAGACGAATGGAAAAGCTGGTAAGCCGACCTCGGGGAAGATCAGTTTGGATTCCGTAGAAATGTTGGAACATGTGAGGCAATACTGTCCCTAAGACTTACCTTAGAAGGTGGATCAAGGAAAGGAAATCCTACGTTTCTTGCATTTGTAGACTTAGAGAAAGTTTTTGACTATGTTGACTGCAATATTATAGTTTTGAGTTCTGAAGGTGGCAGGCAGAAAAAGTCTATTTACAGTTTGTGCAGAAACTTGGGGGCAGTTATAAGAATCGAGGGGTATGAAAGGGAAGCAGGGGTTGAGAAGGGGGTAAGACAGGGTTGTAGCCAATCCCCAATGTTATTCTATCTGTATATTGGGCAAGCAGTAAAGTAAAAAAAGAAAAATGTGGAGTAGGAATTAAAATCCGTGGAGAAGAAATAAAAACTTTGAGGTTTGCCGACGATATGGTATTTCTGTCAGAGACAGCAAAGGACCTGGAAGAGCAGTTGAACGGAATCAACGGTGTCTTGAATGGAGGATATAAGATGAACATCAACAAAAGCAAAACGAGGGTAAAGGAAAGTAATCGAATTAAATCAGGTGATGCTGAGGGAATTAGATCAGAAAATGAGACACTTAAAGTAGTAGATGCGTTTTGATATTTCGTGAGGAAGATAACTAATGATGGTCTAAGTAGAGAGGATGCAAAATGTAGACTGGCTACGGCAAGGAAAATGTTTCTGAAGAAGAGAAATTTATTATCATCGAGTATATATTTAAGTGTCAGGAAGTCTTTTCTAATAGTATTTGTACGGAATGAAGTCATGTATGAAATTGAAACATGGACGAAAAATAGTTTAAACAGGAAGAGAATACAAGTTTTCGAAATGTGATGCTACAGAAGAATACTGAAGATTAGATGGTTACATTACGAAAGTAATGTGGAGGTATTGCACAGAATTAGGAAGAAGAGGAATTTGTGTCACAACCTAACTAAAAGAAGTGATCGGTTGGTAGAACACGTTCTGAGGCACCACGGGATCACCAATTTAGTACTGGAGTGAAGCGTGGAGGGTTAAAATCGTAGAGGGAGACCAAGAGATGAATATACTAAACAGATTCAGAAGGATGTAATTTGCAGCAGTTACTCGGAGGTGAAGAGGCTTGCATGGTGAGCTGCATCAAACCAGTCTCTGGCCTGAAGACCACAACAACAACAATGTTTAGATATCCTGGAAGCTTTTGACACCATTCCTGACCAGTGACTTCTAACCAAATTGAACGCCTTTCTTTCGAGTATCGTCTCAGTTGTGTGACTGGATTTATGATTTCCTGTCAGAAAGATCATAGTTCGCAGTAACTGACGGAAAGTTATCTAGTAAAACAAAGTATATGGCGTTCCCCAAGGAAGTATTTTAGGCCCTCTGCTGTTCCTGATGTACGGTTTTCTGAGATTTTTTTAAATTGCTCCAAGCAAATTCCGGGATGGTTCCTTCGAACGGGCAGGGCCGATTTCCTTCCCCGCACTTGAATCAGTCAGAGCTTGTACTTCGTCTGTAATGAGCTCGATGTCGACGAGATATTGAACGCTACTCTTCCTTCCTTCTTTCCAGGTAACCTCATGAAACGGCAGCTTTGCAACTGGCTCCAAAGTGAGCTTTTAGTTTCCGTGTGTGAGCTAAAATTTACCTGAACTTTCCATCTTCTTTCATGCAGAAGAGAGAGTCTTGAGAATCAGATGGATAGCCGGCTGGAGTGGCCGTGCGGTTCTAGGCGCTACAGTCTGCAGCCGAGTGACCGCTACGGTCGCAGGTTCGAATCCTGCCTCGGGCATGGATTTGTGTGATGTCCTTAGGTTAGTTAGGTTTAATTAGTTGTAAGTTGTAGCTCAGAGCCATTTGAACCATTTGAACCAGATGGATATTTTTAAACATCCTTTTTTTTCGGACTTTGTTATTTCTGGCTAGACAGTAATGAGTGTCTGGTTAAATCTGGTGGCAAGAAGCCCATCGCACTTTGTCCAATGCTTACTCAACAGAACTGCTGTCGCAGCTTCACGTCTTGGCATGTTTGCCTGAGACACACCCGCGGGTGCTAAGTGCCGTTTTAACGCTTTCTAGGCGATTGTCTCACTCAATTGCATTGATGGCGTAACTTGGAAAAACAGGTTGAAGCCTACTCATTGCAACACGCGTTTTCTCCAGAAGAGATCTTTAAGGATACCTCAGTGGTACGCTATTAACACAAACATAGCTGCGCCCCTAGAGATGCACTCTGTATGTCAGGAGTCGGTAACCGATTGCTGCAGCTGAAACCTGGTAGTCAAGGGGAGGCAGGATTCGGTTACGATTGTGGATGGGGCGGTAATCAGTTCCTATTGGTTGCCTTTTACAGTTACACACAATTTATTTTAAACCAGTAACTCCAGACACAACAATAAATAAAAATACATCACGTTATTAATGAAGGAATAAACAACTGTGTATTTTCAGTGAGTTAGAATTTAGCAAGTCACCATTAAATACAGATACAATGGAGAGACATCTACAGACGTTAAAATAACCTCTGGCGTGCCACAGGGGAGTGTTATGGGACCATTGCTTTTCACAATATATATAAATGACCTAGTAGATAGTGTCGGAAGTTCCATGCGGCTTTTCGCGGATGATGCTGTAGTATACAGAGAAGTTGCAGCATTAGAAAATTGTATCGAAATGCAGGAAGATCTGCAGCGGATAGGCACTTGGTGCAGGGAGTGGCAACTGTCCCTTAACATAGACAAATGTAATGTATTACGAATACATAGAAAGAAGGATCCTTTATTGTATGATTATATGATAGCGGAACAAACACTGGTAGCAGTTACTTCTGTAAAATATCTGGGAGTATGCGTGCGGAACGATTTGAAGTGGAATGATCATATAAAATTAATTGTTGGTAAGGCGGGTGCCAGGTTGAGATTCATTGGGAGAGTGCTTAGAAAATGTAGTTCATCAACAAAGGAGGTGGCTTACAAAACACTCGTTCGACCTATACTTGAGTATTGCTCATCAGTGTGGGATCCGTACCAGATCGGGTTGACGGAGGAGATAGAGAAGATCCAAAGAAGAGCGGCGCGTTTCGTCACAGGGTTATTTGGTAACCGTGATAGCGCTACGGACATGTTTAGCAAACTCAAGTGGCAGACTCTGGAAGAGAGGCGCTCTGCATCGCGGTGTAGCTTGCTCGCCAGGTTTCGAGAGGGTGCGTTTCTGGATGAGGTATCGAGTATATTGCTTCCCCCTACTTATACCTCCCGAGGAGATCACGAATGTAAAATTAGAGAGATTAGAGCGCGCACGGAGGCTTTCAGACAGTCGTTCTTCCCGCGAACCATACGCGACTGGAACAGGAAAGGGAGGTAATGACAGTGGCACGTAAAGTGCCCTCCGCCACACACCGTTGGGTGGCTTGCGGAGTATGAATGTAGATGTAGATGTAGATGTAGATACAGCAGATGGTGTTTTCAAAGCAAGTCATTGTGATCTGGGCAGAAGGCCTTACACGCCAGGAATGGCAATAAATTGAGAATTGTTAAAAACTTGCTGCAACTTATAAATTACAGGTATTGAAATATTAAAGTAAGTCACCGCAAACACAGCAGATGGCATCAGACGTTAGGAATGGAAGTAAATAAGGTTTTAAAGGCTTGCTGCTAAAATACAAATACCAAATTAGAATTTAAAGGCAAATCACCGCAATCGCGGCTGAAGGCCTTACACTCCAGGAACGGCAATAATATAAAAAAATTTAGAAACCTGCTGTAAAACAGCAAATGCAATAGCAAAGGTTAATTTAAAAAAAAAAAAAAAAACCAAGCAACTGATCACCAAACGGGTGAAATAAGATGATGGTAAATTTATAAGACAACCCTTAACATCCACTGAACACTACACTGCTAGATTTATTCCAGAAGGCGACCAGAACTATTAACTAGACATATATAACCTTTAATGTATGCGTTACAAGGTATTGTAATAAATAATACAGTAATAAAACACAAGAACCAGTAAATAAGTTCCTTAAAGGGTACTGAGGAGATTATACCCGCAGAGGGCGTGGGCTGAAGGCATTACACTGAACTACTGGCCATCTGACCTCCTTTTAGAACACACATGTCTTACAAGAACCAAGGGGCCACAGACGGTGCTCCAGGAATCGACCTCTGAGATGGTCAGGCAACAAACACTTTTGCGAGCGATGAGATAGGCAGCCAAGAGTTGCATTCACTTCACAAGATGGTAACTCAAGACTAGTGGCAGTCTAACGAATGACTAGTGATAATCTTCCTGAAGGTACCTGACATCCGATAAACCAAGAGCAACGATGGAACAACACGCCAAAGCCGGAACCGGCGGTCTGCACTACATTCCCAGAATACTGTGTTTAGAGCGCCAGGAACGAGAAAGGAACCACTACCACCAGAGTAGAAGAATCACCAACCGGCCTACAATCAAGAAAGCTGTCCAAACTACACGCTTTACCGGACAGCAGGGGCAAGGCGAGCAAACGCACACTGCCGTTACATACACTAATCCCCAGGGCAGGTAACTGGGGCGTTAGCAGCCTCCAGGCAAGAAAAATTACCGCTGGTTGAACTTAACAAATTGTAACAAGCTGAACACAGTACATAGTAATAAGAAGTCGAGGAAAACTAATGAGATCTGCCTTCCCAAGCACTCCACTCGTTGCCCTTCGCTTCGGCGACACTACGAGCAGCAACCCGAACCCACATCACTGGAGAATCGCGAGATATCACAAAGGTGGAGGTTTCTCTACTTGGATTGAAATGCACTCATCTTAAGGCTTGCTGGATCCGGTTTACAACGAGGTCGTGCACCCTCGTGACGACAGCCCTTCCAACCGGCAGTCAATGCGTGCCGCCAGAGGTCCCGGCGTGGTCTGGCACTGTGCGGTACCTGGCTCCTGAATCCCCAACCGAACTGCCCACTCACACGACCATGGAAAAACAACGAAGTCACGCCAAAGATATGGCAACAGTTCCTACATATCGATAACCGCCACTGCTGCCACTAGCGGACAGGCAACGCTTGCGAAACCGAGTGTCGCCAGTGAACACGAGAAGACAAACAACCGCAACCATGCCAACTAAACGATACCGTCTGGCCTCCAACAGAGGGCGGAAACATACAAACAGCACCAACGCGAGCCGCAGCACAGCTCAGCAGCCCCATGTGTATGTTAAGAAATGACTCGTCAATTAAATTGCTGTATGCATACATAACGTGCGTTCCTGTCGTAGCGGTCTGTAGCGTGATCACAGAGTAGATGATGGACAAACTGCACGGAAAGATTCCTAACTGGAAATGGAGGGAAAACGTTCCTATGAACATGTGTCCGGAAGAAACAGACGGTGTGCGTGCAAAGACAACCAAACGCCCCAGAAAACAGTGCAAAGCTACATCGCATCCGTGTCACAACTGATGTTCGATGTGGCGTCCATGGGATGGAATGCCACGCGTTCACACATCGCATCATGGATTGCTGCACTCTTTTGCACGTACCATTATTGTGATGGCATGGTGCAAAAACCAACGACAAAATCCTTCCTACAGGAAAATCCGCGGCTGATAATCCTTGCACGCGGTGCAGGCGGTAGGGATGTAAGCGATTGTCATACAGGACGAACATAATCGGACTTTGGCTTACACCATGTTGTAACCTTCCCGTATAAATAGAAAAATATAAAATAATGATGTGTAAGCTTCACGAACAGAAAATAAAAAAATAAAAATTAAAATTTGGATACTTAAATTCTGACGTATGAAAACTGATAAATCTTAACTCATGAAAAACTGATGAATTTTGACGTAAGCAGCGCTACGCCATGGCCCTGTGAAATCAATCTGAATCTGTCCGTGAGAAATAAACTGAAAAATTCGTACCTCGTGATGGTGTTACCGGATAACGCTGTCTGTGTATTTTCTTGTAAATGGCCCAGCTTAGTGCAATGCTGGTCTATCTACTAATACTGGATAACATTTGTCTGAGAACTGAGTTACGAGAAAAACTGACTTTACTTAGTGACAAAGCTGCATAGCTGGTCGTCTGATTACTAAAGAGCACATCTAACAAAAATTCTGGAAGATTTTAATTTAGATAAATGACTGTATCGGGACTGGCAATGACTTAAGGAGAAATTATACTTTTATAGTTGACTGGTTAAAAACAATTATATTCTGAAAATTTTTTACGTTATTGATAAAGCACTACAATCGATTGCACAGGAAAATTGAATATATTACAAATCTGGGTTAACTGGTGCTGATGAATCACAAAACAAAAGATTGAAACAAATTCATATTAACATCTCAGACAAGTAACTACGCGCATGCCAATAAAAATAATAAAATTTACCTTACAATAAATGGTTGACTTAATTACACTGTTGATTTTTCATTATATTAACAATTATTAATTTTAACAGAATCTTCCGTCGGTTCTTGGTACAACAACATTATAATAAATGAAAAGCACCTGTTTGCTTTTGTTCTACAATATTACTTTTATTGTTAACGCACCATTTTGCTTTTGTTCTACAATATTACTTTTATTGTTAACCGGTTTTGGGGTTACAAGGCCATCTTCAGACATTTGTCTGAAGATGGCCATACAAGCCGAAAACCGGTTAACAATGAAAGTAATATTGAAGAACAAAAGCAAACTGGTGCTTTTCATTTATTAATTATTCATTTGTTCATCATCGTCACATTTCATGGTATCATTTAGCTCTGCGGCTGATCACAATTATTATTCAGTTCCGTATAATAAAATTTTACAATTTGTTCTGCACTGTAACTTTAGTAACTACTAACTGTAAACTGCGCTGTACCAGCGACAGACTACAACTACACTGTAGCAGTGAGCGACTGCAACTGCGGCAGAGACTGCTCAGATCTGCGACTCTATTGCAGCTCTCATTTGACAGGGGCAAAGACATTTAATGTCTCAGGCAGAGTCTGTGAATTGTCGTTCAAGCAAGTGAGCAATACATCGAGGTTACATTTGCTCCAGCAGGGTGGTGAACCCCTTACACTGTTGACGAGCCACTTGCCAGGATCTTGTACTAGGGTTCGTCTCTGTACCCTGTTAAGCCCGGTCCCCCTAACCGTGTACACACAGTCCGCCAACTCCCTGCACGTTCGTTTGTCTGAAAGGAATCATGATTACACGATGCCCAGTAACGGCTTGAAATATGGTGTGATGTGGTTGGTGTCTGTGAGGGTACTTACTTTTGGTGTAGCCGTACTGCCTCTCAACCGGTTCCATCTGCCTGGTCGTACACAAACACCAGAATACCAGACCATTCTCGTGCTTACAGTAAGCTGCGTCAATCACACAGTCTGCAATACGCAGACAACACACGACACGTGGTCAGAGGAACTGTCATTCGTTTGCGTCGTCTACTGTGGCAACCATTCATTTCCGTACACATGTTCATAGGACGTTTATTCGTCCATTTCCAGTCAAGTATCTGTTCCAACAGTTTGCTGGTTTTATTACTGTTCACCCTATACAGGTCATAACAGAACACTTTGACAATGCCGGCCGCTGGTGGCCGAGCGGTTCTGGCGCTACAGTCTGGAACCGCGCGACCGCTACGGTCGCAGGTTCGAATCCTGCCTCGGGCATGGATGTTTGTGTTGTCCTTAGGTTAGTTAGGTTTAAGTAGTTCTAAGTTCTAGGGGACTTATGACCTCAGCAGTTGAGTCCCATAGTGCTCAGAACCATTTTTTAACCACTTTGACAATGTCTAACAAGGATATATTGTTTTATTTTTAAAATTTAAAAACTCAATCCAGTACAGTCGATACGACTTTTAGTTGCCATGAAGTTCCTGAGATTTGTGTGTGATGCACAACACCGTGTGTGGTACACATAAGAAGATATGTTGTCCGAGCATTAATGTCACACGATGTTGGAACAATTAACGTTAGCTGCCAGACTGACAGTTTATAACCTTCTAAAGTTCGTTTGTCGTATATTTTTCTAAGCATCGTCTTCTAACGACTAGCTACGAAGAACATCCTTCAGATGTGGCTAAGTAAAAATTAATATTGAACTTACTTTGATTTAAGAAGTAGCAATACAGTTTGTTTAAAAATGAGATTGAAGGAAGCGCTAAATCGCTAAGAAGGAACGCACAGAGGACAAATGTAAGGATTTAAAAGCATATATCACAAGGGGAAAGTTAGATACCGCTAAGAGGAAAATTTAAGACATATGGAGGAAAGGGAAGCGGCTGTATGAATATCAAGAGCTTGTATGGAAAATCAGTACTAAGAAAAGAAAGCAAAGCTGAAAGATGGAAGGAGTATGTAGAGGGTCTGTGCAAGGGAGATGTAGTTGAGGGAAGGGTTATAGAAAGGTATGAGGACGTAGAGGAAGATGAGGCAGGAGATACAATACTGTGAGAAGAATTTGACAGGGCTGTGAAAGACGTAAGTCGAAACATGGCCCCGGGAGTAGACGACATTAGGCCAGAATTATTAATAGTCTTGGGAGAAACAGCCATCTGATGTGGAAGGTGTGTGACACAGGCGAAATACCCTACACCTTCAAGAAGATTGTAATAATTCCTATTCTAAAGAGACCAGGTGCTGACAGGCGTGAATATTACCGAGCTATCAGTTTAATAAATCATGGCTGCTAAGTATTAACACGACTTCTTTGCAGAAGATTGGGAAAACTGGTTGAAGCTGACCTGGGGGAAGATCAATTTGGATTCTGGGGAAATGATGTAACACGCAAGACAATACTGACCCTACGACTTCTTTTAGAAGATGGGTTACGCAAAGGCAAACTTACATGTATAGCATTTGTCGGCTTAGAGAAAGTTTTGACAGTGTTGACTGGACGTTCTAGGCGCTTCAGTCTGGAACCGCGCGACCGCTACGGTCGCAGATTCGTATCCTGCCTCGGGCATGGATGTGTGTGATGTCCTTAGCTTAGGTAGGTTTCAGTAGTTCTAAGTTATAGGGGATTGATGGCCTCCGATGTTAAGTCCCATAATGCTCAGAGCCATTTTTTTGTTGACTGGGCCGGACGGAGTGGCCGAGCGGTTCCAGGCGCTACAATCTGGAACCGCGCGACCGCTACGGTCGCAAGTTCGAATCCTGCCTCGGGCATGGATGTGTGTGATGTCTTTAGGTTAGTTAGGTTTATGTAGTTCTAAGTTCTAGGGGACTGATGACCTCAGAAGTTAAGTTCCATAGTGCTCAGAGCCATTTGAACCATTTGTTGACTGGAATGCTGTTTTTGACGTTCTCAGGGCAAGAGGGGTTAAATACAGGGAGCGAAAGGCTATTTACAACTTGTACAGAAACAAGACGGTACTTACAAGAGTCAATGGGCGTGAAAGGGAAGCTGTGGTTGTGAATGGAGTGCGGCAATACTGTAGCTTATTCCCGAGATTACTCAATCGGTACACTGGGCAAGCGGCCGCGCGGGGTAGCCGTGCGGTTTATGGCGCCATGCCTCGGTTCGCGCGGCTCCTCCCGTCGGAGGTTCGAATCCTCCCTTGGTATGGGTGTGTGTGTTGTCCTTAGTGTAAGTTAGTTTAAGTTGGATTAAGTAGTGTGTAAGCCTAGGTCCGATGACCTGGGCAGTTTGGTCTCATAAGACTTACCACAAATTTCCAGTTTCCACTGGTCAAGCAATAAAGGAAACCAAAGAAATATTGCGGTACGAATCCAAGTCAAGAGAGAGGAAATAAAAATTTTGAGGTTTGCCTGTGACAACATAACTCGCACAGGGACGGTAAAGAATTTCGAAGAGCTGTTGAACGGAATGAATAGTTTCTGGAAAGGTGGATATACAAGGAAGAACCAAGAAACTGGTACACCTGCCTAATATCGTGTAGGGCCCCGCAAGGACGTGAAAGTGCCGCAACGCGACGAGGCAGGGACTCGACTAATGTCTGAATAAGTGTTGGAGGCAATTGACACTATGAATCCTGCAGAGCTGTCCATAAATCCGTAACAGTACGATGGGGGGGAGATCTCTTCTGAACAGCACGTTGCAAGGCGTCCCAGATATGATCAATAATATTCATTTCTGGAGAGATTAATGGCCAGCGACGTGTTTAAACTCAGAATTGTGTACCTGGAACCACTCTGTGGCAATTCTGGACGTATGGGGCTGTCGCATTGTCCTGATGGAATTTCCCAAGCCCGTCGGAATGCACAATGGACTTGAATGGATCCAGGTGATCAGACAGGATGCTTATGTACCTGTCACCTGTCAGAGTCGCATCGAGACGTATCAGGGCTCCCATAACATTCCAACTGCATACGCTCCACACCATTACAGAGCCTCCACCAGCTTGAACAGTTCCAAAATGACATGTATTCATGAGGTTATCTCCATACCCGTACACGTCAATCCGCTAGATATAATTTGAAGAAAGACTCGTCCGAGCAGGCAACATCTTTCCAGGCATTAGCAGTCAAATGTCTGTGTTGACGGGACCAGGCGAGACGTAAAGAAATGTGTCGTGTGGTCGTCAAAAGTACACGAGTTGGCCTTCCGCTCCGAAAGCCCACATCGATGACGTTTCGTTGAATGGTTCGCACTGTGACACTTGCTGGTGGCCAAGCATTGAAATCTGCAGTAATTTGCAGAAGGGTTTTACTTCTGTCACGTTGAACTATTCTCTTCAATCGTCGTTGGTCCCATTCTTGCAGGATCTTTTTTCGGCTCAGTAATGTCTGAGATCTGATGTTTTACCGTATTTCTGATATTCACGGTACACTCGTGAAATGGTCGTACGGGAAGATCCCCACTTCATCGCTACCTCGGAGGTGCTGTGTCCCATCGCTCGTGTCTCGACTACCACACCACGTTGAAACTCACTTAAATCTTGATAACCTGCCATTGTAACAGCAGTAAACGATTTAACAACTGCGCCAGACGCTTGTTGTCTATAGGCGTGGCCGATCGCAGCGCCGTTTTCTTCCTGTTTACATATCACTGTATCTGAATACTCATGCCTGTACCAGTTTCTTTGGCTCTTCAGTGTAAGATGAACGTCAGCAAGAACAAAACAAGGATAATGGAATGTAGTCGAATTAAACGAGGTGAGGCTGAGGGAATTAGTTTAGGACACGAGACACTTACGGTAGTAGATGGGTTTTGCTATTTGCGCAAGAAAGTAACAGATCACCCCCAAAGTAGAGAGGATATAAAACGTAGAATGGGAATGGCCAAAACAGCGTTTCTGAAGGAAAGAAGTTTGTTACCATCGAGTGTAGCCCTGTATTGAAGTGAAACAAGAAGAGAATAGAAGCTTTTGAAATGTGGTGTTATAGAAGAACGCTGAAGGGTTGATGGGTAGGTCACGTGACTGTTGAGGAGGTACTGAATAGATTCTGAGACAACAACGGACCACCAGTTTAGTTCTGGAGAGAAGTGTGTGTGTGTGTGTGTGTGTGTGTGTGTGTGTGTGTCTATGTGTGTGTAGGGAGGCGGTGAGTTAAAAATTAGAGACCAAGGGATGAATACAGTAAGCAGATTCTAAGGATGTAGGCCGCAGTAGTTACTCGGAGATGAAAAGGCTGGCATAGGAGAGTCGAATGGACAGCTGCATCAAACCAGTCTTCGGACAGAAGATCTCAACACAGTAACAAGAAAAAGCACAGCTGTCACTGACCATGTACTCGTAAATGTATTATACGCTTATGGCACACTTATCACTAAGCATGTAAATGTATAATACGTTGCGGTGTATCCGATAATTATTAGGGTATTAGAGCCACGCTTCAGAAATACAGTTTACAACTCTTATTTACATCGCCAACACCGGTGGAGACACTGAAGATGTGCAGATTTTTCTGTTTGCTATTACACAAGTGAATTTGTTCTACTACGATATTCGTTCTACCCTGAGATGACGAGGTTGGCGTAGAAGAGGAACACATCGTTGGCTTCATCAAACAAGTCTAACAGCACCAAACAACAGATACTATATTTGTCAGTGGGGAAGAAGTAGTTGGCCACCAATACGTACTTCAGATCCGTCTTAAAATGGTCTTTATTAGTAGTTCAACTTTTTATAATTGCATGTAAGTTATTGAAAATGTGTGTTCCTTTCTGGACCAAGTAACTGATTTTAAATCTTCATGAATATTGTTCTTATGTTTAATGTTTATTGTATGTACTGAGGTGGTTTGGATAGAAGATATATTATTTAAGATATATTTCACTAAGGAAAAAATAAGAAGGAAAGCAGTAGTTAGTACCCAAGTTCCTTCACCAGGCCTCCATAGAACATTTGTCAGTTCACACCACAAACAGCTCATATAACAAGCATCTGGAATCGGAGAAGTAACGTTACGGAATGACATTACGGGACGAAAATCAGAGAATCACGTTGGAGTTTGTATTATGTGTGGCAAAATCTGCATTTTCAAGTAAAGATCAGTTTCGACGTTTCATCCGTTCTGTGGTATGCTGCACCAAACACAATTTGCTTATCAAGCCGTAATTCCACGAGTTTAGCACAGTCAGCGTCTTCTGTTTGCCTGTCGACATATTTTAGACATACAGGGTGGTCCATTGATAGTGACCGGGCCAAATATCTCACGAAATAAGCATCAAACGAAACAACTACAAAGAACGAAACTCGTCTAGCTTGAAGGAGGAAACCAGATGGCGTTATGGTTGGCCCGCTAGATGGCGCTGCCATAGGTCAAACGTTTACCAACTGCGTTTTTTTTAAATAGGAACCCCCGTATTTTATTACATATTCGTGTAATTATATTTCATTTGGATGTTGACATCTTAATAAAAAACTCTTCTATTCACATGTTTTCTTTCCTTGAAGGAGATACGATTTGAGCTATTTTGCGACCTTCCCTGTTAGATCACAATATTCTAATTTACTTAAAATGATAACTGTGATTCACACACTCAAACGCCTTTCAGAGCTCGCAGAATATACCAATAGCCTGTAATTTATTGTCTAATGAATTACGTACTTTTGCGCTGTATGGTGTAAATAATTTTCTCGATATTCAAAGTCTTCGAAAATCCAAACTGTAGCTTTGAGACACTGACAATATATTATTTGTAGCAAAATTTTTTAGCAACTCACTTTTGTATTACCTTTTCTATAGTTTTGAAGAACGCTGGCAAAAATTATATTGAACAGAAGTTTTATCATATTTCCTGATCTCCTTTTTTATGCAGAGGCTTAACTTGAGCATATTTTCAGGTAAATGGAAAATGTCCCAGTACTAAATGACTGGTTACCCAAATAACTTCATATGTTACTGAAATCAGAAGAACATTCTGTAACTAAATTTGGCGATATTATATCATAAACACTAAAATGTTTTAAATATTAAAACTTTATCGAGGAAGTAAGTTCTTCCGGAGTGGTGATGGTCAGAGTCACAGCCATGAAGTTAGTTTTAATGGGTGTACAGAGCGATTTTATGGCAGAAGCTGCTGAACCTGACAGTCCCATTCTTCAGTAATTATTACCAATGTACTATAAGCGTACGATGAGAGAATGTGAACTAGAGACTGTTAAACTGTTGCCTTCCAAAATAATGAAAAAGGAATTCACTATCCACGAAACAGAACAAGAATCGTAATTAACTCAGTTTACTAGATTAAAGTCCATGATAAATGATTTGAAGTACATTAACAATGCTAAACGTAATTCCTTTAGGGGTCTAGGGTCCGATTTTAATAAACACAGATCAGCGTAAAACAAATTCATAGGTCATAGTATGATTGCTGAAAGGTTAGTATTAAAAGGCAGATTGCACTACAGAAGGGTATGCATTTTTATCTATGGCTGTAGTTGAAAGCATATTGATCGGAACACTACAAGCAAGTCTGTATATGATGCCTGAAATTACTGAAACTCGGTAAAAACGATTTGACTGTTCCTACAGTTCATCTCGATGTCGTGGCCGGATCTCACCACGTTAACCTACAGGTGGTGGAAGATGATGACGATGATGATGATGATGATGATGAGATCCCATACTCCGAGGGGCCTAGAGGACGAGGCGGGAAACCCGCACCGCCGTATTAGGCAAGGTCCTAGCGGAGGTGATTTGTCATTGCCTTTCTCGGACAGTAATGAGGATGAATGATGATGATGAAGACGACACAACAACACCGAGTCACCTCGAGGCAGGGAAAATCCCTGACCCCGAGAGCGAGAAGCGAGAACGCTACCGCAACTTCACGAGCTGCGGACGTGGTGGAAGAAGTGGCTGCAAAATCAGTAACTGGCTTCGAACCAAAGACTTTCATCTGTGACTAAGTCTAAATCAGTCGGAAAAATTTCATCATGTTTGCTTAAAGAGGCTCCTGGCTGCAGAGACTCTTTGTCAAAGAGCTCATCTCGTGATGGCCAGTGGCTGCAAAGAGCCTGCCGGTGAAGAAGCCTGGCAGAGAAGAAGATTGAGCAGAACTTTGTGCTGTCTGCTTCCTAAATGGAAGACTTAGGTTTCTGCAATTTTCTTTCGCCACAACATTTTGATTAGCTGAACTATGGACATTCTGACTCTCTCTCTCCCTCTCTCTCTCTCTCTGTCTCTGTCTCTCTCTCTCTCTGTTGTCTGTATGTGGCCAGCGAGGTTGGATCTGTATAACGCGGCCCTGTTCCTCTCACTAACATCTAAATTATTTAGGATACGCAGCCTACACGCCTTCAAAGGCTTCCTGCCTACCCTGGTCCTCATTCACTTTCAGATGTTATCTATAGAGGTTGGTATATTTCGAAGAAACTTTGCTTTCTATAGCTCTCTTCACAAAATCGTTCTTCGGCTCTTGCCAAAAACGGCACATCTCCTCGTTTCACAAACAGGTTGTTAAAAACAGAGTTCGGCAGTGTCCCTGGACCATGGGAGATAGTATCTGTATTGTGACTCTTGGATTTCGGTGACCAGAGGCGGCTATCTTAAGACACTAGCCGGTCTGAATGCATGGAGTAGATCCCAACAGCTGTCGGTGTCTCCCACCTGTGAATTTTCCTGGGGCGGTCTCCCTGCCAGCTAACGTGACCCGCTGCCAGCCCACTCGCTTACAGTCCAGGTCAATTTGCTTTCGTAGTGGTCTCTCGTTTCGGTGAATGTGCAATCGGTATGAAAATGTAATCTACGTTAATTAAGTACTTGCAATCACTCGCACTAATACACATCTTATTTGTGGGTGAGGATTAATTATTCCGATTTTATTGGCCTTTTTAATTCTTTTTCGTATCAGCTATAGGATAGTTTTGGAAAAAAAAAACGGTCTCGTAACATTGTCATGTACTCTTAAAGTTAGCTGTTTCTCCTCATCTCTGTTTCTACCGATGTGTTCCTTCACTACACGTGAGACTATCTTTAATTCCGCACCTGATGTCACTGTTTTTTTTTTAATCTGGTAATACGTTTACTTTGATTTCTGCGTCACTATCATCTACATCTTTTGGTCTAACCTGGAATCAATCTGTTCAGTTTAGCGTAGGCTTGCGAAATACAGTGCTACTAACAATGACTTCAATGGAGTATCTCTCACGGCTGTGTGCAACCTTTAAATGTATCCTGGTATACAAACTTGTATTCTTTCTTGAAGGGAATTTACTGAGATCTATCAAAGTAGAAACAATCTGTCCGAGTTAAGTGTCAAAGTGCGGCTTTTTATTAATTTTTGATAAATCGAATGGTCACCAAAGGTTTGACATTCGTATCCTGGCGAGACTGTTCTTCATCATGTATTCCCCACATGCTGTTCTCTTTTCTGGTGCCATCTGTTCTTGGTAGGGACCACATAACGGTAAACGGTAAAATGGAGTGGCACGAGCTTATTGAGAATGGTAAAAAGTTATGCACGTTACGTATGTACAGGACAACAGTGCCACTTTCTGTAGTGTAACAAGGTTGCTACGTCTCCGTCACAAACACGAAAGAACACACCGCATCCACAACAGAACAATATTTCGTGCGTACTACAGGTATCAACGCATCTTCCCTAGCAAACAAAAAGGAGCGGTAGACCTGTATGGACTGTTCGTAAGTGCATTCGCCAGCGCCCAACATGCGAATACAAGGGTTTCCTAGGATATTCACGTGGAGTAGCATTATTTGTTTCTCTAGTCTTGTGGTATCGTTCCAAGATCGCGGTGTCACATCAAAGTCGGCGACATACATCGATACCACAGACATCAGCGATTTCTCGCTGCAATCCCCAACAACGAATGTGAGAAGCAGAAGAAAACGCCCTCTCAGCACAGCACCGCCCTCACACGGAGTCAAGATAGAGACGGGCATGGAAACACTCTGCCCCAGTTCATGCCCTCAAATGAAGCAGTCAACATCACCGAGTAGGACTGAAGCGCTGTTCAAGTCTCAGATGGAAGTGAACTTTCGCAAATGTTGAACACAGTACTTCAAGACAACAGTTTGTTAACTCGTGCGTCAAGTGATCCTTTAATAATCAATGATAGTTCTAAGTTACCAAGCACTCCTTTGGCAAGTGATTATACCAAGTTAAGTAAATCTTTTTATCAGCCTGACAACTGTAGTTTCGTCTGGTCGTAACATGTCCATCCAAAGGCTAGTTTATCATCTTAAATATTAACATCCACCTGCTCAATTGAGGTGGTCGAAAAAGGTGGAGGTTTTTGTTGGACTCATGTTCACCAGGCAGCCATTGATTTCCTAAAAAGAGGCTTTATCTACCGCTCCTTGTTTGGGGGAGGGGGAGGGGGGAATACTTGATTTTAGCCAGGATTTTGTGTAGCGAACAGATGCATCAAGCAGTGGTCTCGCTGCCATGTTACTTCAGGAAAAGGGAGGCTGTTATCGTATGTTCCGTCATCCTTGTCGGAACGTGTACATATGTAATCGGTGTACAAGTTGTAGGCTTTAGCTGTTCCCTTTGCTCTGGAAAAGTTTGGTTTTTACTTCGAACATGAAACTTGTTATTTAGAAACTGGTAACTGGGCATTTAGGTGAGTACTTGGTAGGCACATAAAAACTGGTTGCATTGCCCAATGGGTTATACGAATCTCAGGTTTTAATCCTGAAAATCAGATTGCTGATATGCTGAGTCTTACGTTTCAGGAAGAGCCATATATCTCACATCACAGTATCGTTGAGAAACCATCTGAAAGTCTTGCTGCTGTGTTAACCGAGATTCCCTATTATTTAGCAGCTTCAAGAAGGGGTACGCTCTGGACGTTGATAAATTCCTGAAAAACTTGGTAAAGGGTACATAATTGTTCGATATCCGATTGAAAAAGCGTTATTATGTTAGCTAACGACAATCAGTTTAAGATTTATTTACCAAAGCAGCTGATATCGGCCGTTTTCAATTACTTTCTTCGGTCTTAGTATGGCAGGAATTCGAATTTCGCTACGACGAGCCCGAAAATTAATTATATGGAAGGGGATTCATCCAGATGTTAAAAAATGTGTCGGCAAGTGTGAGTTATGTAATATAGCTAAGCCGAATCCCAACAAACGTCAAAGTCTGTTGCGCTCTTCAGGGTAAAATAGCGCCGTCGGCAAGGTCTTTGTTGATTACATAGGACTACCACCATATGCTATAACCGGGTGTCACTGTATGTTTATTGTCAGTGGATGTATTTAATACTACATTTGGTTGACTCATTTCTACTGGATCAGTTGCAGCGTCTACTACAATACAGTATCTGATTACCATTTTCTTTAGTTCTGGGGTACCTAAGGTTTTGCTACAAAACAATGTGGCCATCTTACTTTGTAGTTTTGCCTTGAACATGCCATCTCTCGTGTTACTACCAGACACTATTTTTCCCAACCTTCCTTTGCGTAGCTCATCAACCGCAAGTGAGCCTTGATCATTCATCATTCCCATAACCAGTCACGATGGTATAGTTCAGTCAGTCAGTTGGTTGGCTTCCTGTATCTATATGTACATACATACGACGAAAGCCGCCATACGATGCGTGTCAGATGCTGCCCTGTACCACTGCTAGTCATTTCCGTTTCTCTTCCAATCGCAAATAGATTGCGGGAGAAACTATAGTGTATTTGCCCCCGTACGAGCCCCAGTTTCTCGTTTCTTATCATCTTGGACCTAATACGAAATGTGCGTTGGTGGCAGTAGAATCATTGTGCAGTCAGCTTTAAATGCCGGTTCTCTAAATTTTCTCGATAATTTTCCTCTAAAAGAACGTTGCCTTCCCTTAGGGACTTTTATTTGAGCTTGCGAAAAGTCTTCATAATACTTTCATGTTGTCCAAACTTACAGGCAAAAACCTAGGAACCCCCCTCTGAATTGCATCGATGCCATCCATTAATCCGACCTGGTGTTGGATCCCATACACTCGAACTCAAGAATGGGTCCCACTAGTGTCCTAATGCAGTCTCTTTTACACTTTCCTAAAATTCTCCCAGTAAACGGTAGTCGACCATTCACCTTCCCCACTTCAGTCCTTAAATGCTCTTTCCATTTGATATCGTTTTGTAACGTTATGCTTAAATATTCAAACGATGTGAATGTGTCAAGCAGGAAACTACTAAGTCTGCATTCGAAAATTATGGGTCTGTTAGTCCTACTCATGTGCATTAATTAACGTTTTTCTACATTTGGAGCTAGCCGCCTTTCGGCACACCACCTAGAAATTTTGTCTAAGTCATCTTGTATTCTCCTACAGTGACTGAGCGACTGCAGCTTCCCGTGCACCACAGCATCATCACCAAACAGCTGCAGCCTGCAGATTAACCTGTGCACCATATCACTTATGTATATGGAAGGTAACAGCGGTCCTATCACACTTTCCTGTTGCACTTCTGACGATACCGATTTCTCTGATGAACACTCGCCATAGAGGACAACGTACTAAGTTCTGTTACTTTGTTACTTTTTGAGCCGCTCACATATTTGGGAACCTATTCCTTATGCTCGTACGTTCGTTAACAGTCTTCAGTGGAGCGTGGCGTCAAATGCTTTTCGGAAATCTAAGAATATGAAATCTGCATGTTGCCCTCCATCCATAGCTCGCAGAATATCATGTGAGAAAAGGGTAAGCTGAGTTTCGCACGGTCGATGATTTCTAAAACCAAATTGATTCATCGACAGAAGTTTTTCCGTCTCAAGGAAATTTATTATATTCGAACTGTGAATATGTTCAAGAATTCTGCAACATACCGATGATAAGGATATTGGTCCGTAATTTTGTGAGCCCGTTCTTTTACCCCTCATATATACAGTAGTCAGTTGTACTGTTTTCCAGTTGCTTACGCGCGGCTCCCATCCCATTGGAGGTTCGAGTCCTCCCTCGGGCATGGGTGTGTGTGTCGCCCTTAGCGTAAGATAGTTTAAGTTAGATTAAGTAGTGCGTAAGCTTACGGACCGATGACATCAGCAGTTTGGTCCCATAAGATCTTACCACAACTTTCCAAATTTCCAGTTGCTTGAGGCTCTGCACGATAAATGTAAGGTAAGTAAGGGGCCAATACCATTGAGTATTCCTCGTAAAACCGAACTGGGATTCCATCCGGACGTGACGACATCTTTGTTTTCAACTCTTTCAGTTGTTTGTCTACACCAGGGATGTCTATTACTATGCCCTCCTCACAGGAGTCTGTGCTATATCAAACGACGGTATGTTTGTACGATTCTGCCTGAGCTTTTCTTTTGCATTCACAGTTAACACTGCAGTACGTGAAGCTCATAAGATTGCTCCGGCGAAGCTCATGTAGAACTACCCTACCAGTTCTCTGCTTTAGTTATTTGCGGATGACTGGCGAACTCTTACCTCAGAAGATACACTCGCATCGTATTAAAAGGAAACGGAATACGGCCCATCAGGCATCACTTTCGCGCATCAGTGGCAAGCTAGGCGGTATAGCCAAGGTCGCAGCGGGGTTGGGTACTTGGTTTTTGGTTGGTTGGTTGATTCAGGGGAGGGGAACAAACAGCGATGTTATCGGTCCAATCGGATTAGGGAACGATTGGGAAGAAAGTTGGCGGTGCCATTTCAAAGGCATTTGACTGAAGTGATTTAGGAAAATCACAGAAAACCCTGATAAGAATGGCCGGACGCGGGTTTGAACAGTCGACGTCCCGAATGCGAGTGCAGTGTACTAACCATTGTCACCTATCTCTGTACTTGTTTATTGTCAAGGACCTTTGCGCTCGAGATACAAGTGGACAGGAAATTACTGGAAAGATGTTACCACGTTTCATAGAGCCATGTAATGTCACAAAAATCAAACTAGTCAGTTATTCCGCCCAGAACCCCAAAAACCTATTCGCATTCATCTTATCCAGTTTACGTCACACAGAAAGGGTCATCAGAACGAGGAAGTCTATAAGTGGCTGGCCTTCTTCATTTTGTGTAAACGGGGGAGAATGAGCAGATCCGCTATCGATATCTAACGATACCGAGGTCACGTATGCGTGCAATACTTTCATCAGCGTCTCACTAGGCAGCAGCGGAGTCGAGCTATAGGGTCACCAAGAGCCGTACGCAGACCAGCTCATGGGCTTCTCATCCCCCAGTGATTGAAAGTGTCATTGAACCCTGGGGGACAATGGAGGAGCTGTTTGCAGGTGGAGTTGATGCCGCACGGTCGGCAACAGTGTTACTTCGGATGGAGACTCGGTGACATCATACTGTGTCACCTGAAAGTAAGGTGCACTGATGTGAAACAGTTACAATTGGAGGGCCAGATAGTTTTCTGTTGAGATTATAAGCTGTTTATGCACTGTTGAATATGCTGTCTGCATTATGTATGGAATATACAAGCGCAATAAGTAAAGCATGTGTCATTTGATAATTTGGCCGTATTCCGCTGAACTGCTTGTGCATTTTTATAGTATGGAAAGAAGGAAGAACGCAAACCAATGAACGGTAACTTTTACAATTTACTACGCAAATACTTGTCAGTTTCTTGTATTAATGCAAACGACTAATCAACTTTGTTTAATACTTTTATGGTGTTTTGGGAGCGTTTGTGTTGAAGTTGTTTACTCCGTGTGGTACACTGTATTGTCAGACTGGTCACCGATAATTTGGCTGCATACCATTTTGATTACTCATTTTGATGGTTACAGGTGCAGTCATTTTACATATGATCGGGCACATTTATTCCTGCTAGAGGTTTTTAAATATTTTAAACTGTTGTAAAAAGGAAATGCTTCTGAATCTTTGAAATCATATGTTGTGAATCTCTTTTTATTTTTTTATCTGTTGAATTTTGACCAAGTATTGGTAACACCTTGTTATTTACGAAATAGCCAAGGGTTCAATGTTTATCAAATAGGTCCTTCTGAACTAAGAACTGTCCCCGCAACGTTACTCAGTTTCTAAGTTACATTACCCAATATGGTTTACTGTCATTTACCAAGTTTTTATATTATTGAAACTGTTCCTTTATTTTAGAGTGTAAAAGATTTTAATTGCTTATTCTATTCAAAGACATTTATTATAATTGCTTTTTATGTGTGTTTGAGATCATTGTAGGGTGTCATCCCTCTGTATAATAATTGATACCTGTTTGGGAAGAGAACATATTCGAGATGACGGACGCTGGAGTTACTATGTAAAATTGTTGTAAAATGTTGCATCCACAAATGAATTTCATCTAATTTAATATTTAAACTGTACATGTTTCCAATAAAACCTGTTTTTAATTTTTAGTGCCATTTATTGTCGTTATTCAGATATCTGAGCCAGACTTGTCCTAGGACTTACTTGATAAAATGAAATCATGAAACGTTGTATGCGTTTATTTCTGCGTACTTGCGCTTCGTAAACTCCGCTACCGTACTGAGTGTATTTTCGTGGGGCATTTTTAAGAAAGTTCATGGCAAACACCTTCGAACTCCTACAGATTACGTTTTAAATATCTTCTTATGACAACTAGATGTGAAAGAGAGGACGAACTGGTGATGTTCAGAGAATTTAACTTCCCTTACACAATAACATTGTTTAAAAAAAAGCCGCCATACCTGCAGTCGGATCATCTGGAAAGCGGGAACGTGTTCATTCGAGGCGACGGTGTGTGTAGCGTAGCTTTCCCTTCCTACAGCGTATGTTATCGCAGCCCATTTGCCCGTAATAAGCCGTGATGCTCGCGCCTTTGTAACCACCGTTCCGTCATTAGACCCGGCTTTTTTGTATGTGGCCCAGCGGTCGACCTTCTGGCGTACGCGACCTCCACGAGGTCGTCCGACTTTCTCCGGTGCCGTCTGGTCGCCTCCGCTGACGGCCAAGCTCAGCCGTTGGCCAACATTTCTTCGTTCCGACTGTGGAAAGCGCAGTCCGATTCCAGGCGCTTGCGCAACAATAGCGTAACGAAACGCTACACAAGAGACGTGTTGTGAGTGCAGGGGGACAAGTGTGTGACGTACAGACGTATTTTGTGAACGCTCTAGCAACATAGGACGAGCAGCATATGTCTTAAAGCAACTATTAAAAGCCAAAGAGCTAGTCGTTAAGTAATATGGTCGAAACTCCTGTAGTGAAACATCCATGTACTTCACTTACTTAGCTTCACGTGCTTCAATGGGCTTGTCGACCGTATAACAGCTTTACGAGCCTCTTCCGCATCTTTCGGAAGAGTGCAGTGTTTGTCCATTTAGTACTGACGCTCATACAAGCTGTATCCTCTGGGATGTTATCTCCCACCTAATTCCGGATCTTGCTCTTCATCTCGTTCCACCCGTTTTCCTGCAGAATTCTGTTGTAGGTAGTCTCTCCGCCATTCTGGCTACACGGCCTGCCGAGTTCAACCTTCTCTTCTTTAGCATTTCGACGATGATAGTGTGTTTGTACAGCTCTCAAGTCTAAATTTTTTCTAATGTTCCATTCCATGTTACACTGACGGAAGAAAATGGCAACACCAAGAAGGAGCTATAAAGGAACGTTCGTAGGCGCCTTTCTATATCTGAAAGATGATTCTATTCGAATGTCACGGCAATCGCAAAAGACTGGTGCTAGTTGCGCCACAATGAGGATCCAAATGAGGTTTACTTTAAATACAAGCTGTAATGGTCGTGAGCGTTGGATACGTTTGAGATTGGACGCGGTGAGCTGATGTTAGTTAAGAATGTTAGCTAAGAATACTGAGTTTGAAAGAGGTCGAATAATATGTCTATGAGAAGCTAGATGTTCCTTCTGCGATATTGCAGAAGGAATGCAGCCGCTGTACATGATTTTTGGCAGCGGTGATCATGAGAATGTAGGTCGCAATATGGCACTACCGAGGGGGAAAACTATCGTGTTGGGCGTATGGCTCTGGCGCATAGTACTGCATCTGCAACCGCAATTCGAGCAGCAGTTGGCACCACAATGACGTAACGAACTATTACAAATCGATTACTTCAGGAACATTTCCTAGCTAGATGCCCTGTAGCGTGCATTCCACTGACCGGGAACAACCGCAGTTTGCGGACTTGAGTGGTGTCAAGCGACAACTGATTGGTGGGCAAGACGGAGGTCTGTATGTTTTTGGAAGAAAGCTTGTTCTACCTCGGTGTTAGTGATGGTCACGTGTCAGTTCGAAGGAGCCCGGTTGAGGACCTGCAACAATCATGTCTACATGCTCGACACAATGGACCTACATCTTGAGTTACAGTCTGGAGTGCGATCTCGTATGACACCAGGGGCTTTCTCGTTATCCACGCACCCTGACTGAAGATTTGTGTACATCTGGTGATTCGACCTCTTGTGCTGCCATATACGAACATCATCCCAGGGCCTGTTTTCCAACACAATAACGCTGGCCCACATACCGTTTTCGTAACCCAACATGCTCTACAGAATGTCGACATTTTGTATTGTCACGCTCAATCACCAGTGCTGCCTCCAGTCAAGCATATATGAGAAATAATTGGATGATAACTTCAGCATCAACCGTCCCTTTATTGACCGATCGAGAGTGCAACAGGCATGGGACTCCATCCCACAAACTGACATACGGCACCCGTACAACACAATGCATGCACGTTTGCACGCTCGCATTCAACATCCTGATGTTTAAATCGGTTACTAATGTACCGGTATTTCTCATATCCAATGGTTTATATCGCGCTTCCATGAATCTGTGATCTAGCAATGTTCATCCTTTCAGTATTACCTATACAAAGTATTCGCGAAATTTCATTACTCTACATGAATTAATTTCTGAAGTTGTGATTTTTTCCTGAAATGTATTTTCGTCGTAATATACAGGTTTAATAATTGTTCGTAGTAGTTTTCTTTCGAATATAACAGGTTGTCTTGGTCTTTAGCCGGCCGGGGTGGCCGAGCGGTTCTAGGCGCTACAGTCTGGAACCGCGCGACCGCTACGGTCGCAGGTTCGAATCCTGCCTCGGGCATGGATTTCTGTGATGTCCTTAGGTTAGTTATGTTTAATTAGTTCTAAGTTCTAGGGGACTGATGACCTCAGAAGTTAAGTCCCATAGTGCTCAGAGCCATTTGAACCATTTTTTTCTTGGTCTTTCTTCCTAAATATTAATGCTTCACATCTGCACAATGTTACTTGTATAACAGTCGATTGATACAAGAGGATTATAAAATTAGTGTTAGGAGCTCATTCTTTAAGATTTTGCTAAAACTAAAAAGCGTTTTTTTCGGTGTTGCTAGAAGGATACCTATTTCTACATCTGTTCTATTGTTGTTACTAAAAAGACTCCCTAAGTACTTGAAGCGGTCAGCTAGATTCAGAGTGAATCTATCAACAGCCAACGGTGCACCACTTCGGATTTTCTTGCGTATGACCAGATATTCTGTCCTTTCTTCATAGACATGTAATTATGTTTTCTCCGCGATTTTGCAATAATTTTACGTCGTTCTGATTAATTCTGTTTTGGAACTACTTATTAACACTACATCATCTGCGTATGCAAGTCTAGTAATGTTCACCTCTTTCAGGAGGATCCGTTGAGGATTAGTTTTAGTCGTCTCTATCGATCTTCTGTAAGACGATGCTATATAAATTAGGTAAAATGGCGTCCCCTTGACTCAGTCCCATGCACATATTAAAATTTTTAGTTTCTGCTGAAGGTGTCTTTATACAGCAGGATGGTTATTAAGTTCTCTAACGAAGATTCATATCTTCCACAATACGAATTACAAACTGTACAGCGTCTGTAACAATTCATACCGAAAACCTACGTGAATGAAGAAATACGATAAGAGAAGCAAAAACACTCAAGTTAACATGGGACCGCTAACTAGCCATCTGAGAGGTAGCTGCGAATGTGTGGTTGTTACGAGCCGCAATTAGCTTCAGAAAGAAATTTTGTGCAAGTAGGGACAAACTTATATGAAATGTAAGTTTTCGATCACATCCTAATCTAACTGGGGTCCAGTTTCTCATAGGCCCTACTCCACCAGGAGAAACATTACTGTATCAACACTTCACATGTGCTGCATCTTCGTAATTATTAGAAGAGGTGATCCACGTATCATTGTCGAAATTTGATGCAGTACTGCCCTCGTCTAAGCAGGAAGTTATGAATTGTTCCGGGCGCTCACGGATGATCTGGCAAAGCTTCACAACACTGTATAGTTCATTATCGTTCTTCAGGTGTATCAAAGAGAGTACTATACACTTAACTTCTGATATGATCACAGAGAGATACACTCTAAGACAAAAGAAAGAAAGAAAGGAAAAGAGGCACCATGAAGCAGTTGTGTAAATTGGTCACAAATTGATATTCATACTGGTATCGACGGAAAACGCAGAACTGTAAACTTTGGTAGCCGGTGGCTCAATGTGTGGCGCTGCAGAGCAGTTTCACCGTGCAGCTGGCGAGTATAATAAACAGTGGACGTGTCGATACCAGGACATAAAGTCCTTGCGAATTTCATCCCGTGTACTCCGTTGGACGGTAACTTCATCTCGCGTGAACAATATACGCAGATGGTAGCATCTGAGAGAGGACGTGCAGTTGGGCTCAAAGAAGCCGGTTGGAGTAATCGCCGAATTGGCCCAAATTTGAATAGGACCGATGCCACTAATCGACGTTGTTGACAGGAACGGGTGAAGCATGTCAGAAAACAACTTCAAGTAGGAAGCGATCAATCTAGAGTGACGACAGAAATCTAGGAATGAACAGTTGTCAGAAACGTACTCATAGCCTCAGATTCAACATTGTGTGCAACTGGTGATTCAGTAACAACAGGGACCATTAACAGGTGGCTCACAAAAAACGAGGTTAAGCTGATGGCGGCCCTTTCGCCAACTACCACTAACTCCTGTCAACACCAACAAGCCTGTTTGGTGTGACGTCGGTTAGATTCAACCTGGGATCCCACTGACTGGACCAGAATTGTCTTCAGTGATGAGTACCACTTCAAAATGAGCCCCGGTGTCCAGCGAAGACGTAACTGAAGACACCCTGGTCAGTGGTGGGATACGAACCTGAGAGTCGCCCGCCACGCGTCACGTCAGTCAGGAGTAATGGTCTGGGGTGCCATTTCATTTCGTAGCAGGACCTCTTTGATTGTCCTCAGCGGCGTGCTCGCAGCACAGTGGTACGTCGACGGTATTCTACGCCTTGTCATTCTTGGCAAGCCATCCTGGGCTTACATTTCAGCAAACTAATGTCCGCTCACACACGACGAGTGTTTCCATTGCTTGTCTTCGTGCTTGCCAAACCAAACACTGGCCGTAAAGGCCGTTGGAAGTCTCCCCATTTCATAACGTATATCCCTCAAGGGACATACAGAAACTCTATCAATAAATGCCAAGCATATGGCCCTGAGGTGGGCCAATGCCTTACTGACTTGCACAATTTGTAAAGCTCTTTCACCTGAACAAATTATCATTTTTCAGAAATTCTAATCATTTATTTGTATGAACGTGAACATCATAACTGCCGATTTTCATTCCGTTCGATAATTCCTTCATGGTGCGTTTTTTTTTTTTTTTTTTTTAGGGTGTATGTTCAGAGGCTTAAATTGAGGTGATCTCGGAGCAAGGTACAGGTCCTATTCTACCTACGCATCTTAGACTCTACAGCAGCGTCAGATATCATGTTGATTCTGAGGCCAGTGTCCCATTAAGCACATACCACATTCAGCAAGCAGGCTCCATGGCTGCAATTAGAGCCCATTTAGATGCGGGCCCTATCGAAATACACTACTGGCCATTAAAATTGCTGCACCACGAAGATGACGTGCTACAGACAAGAAATTTAACCGACAGGAAGAAGATGCTGTAATATGCAAATGATTAGCTTTTCAGAGCATTCACACAAGGTTGGAGCCGGTGGCGACACCTACAACGCGCTGACATGAGGAAAGTTTCCAACCGATTTCTCGTAGACAAACAGCAGTTGACCGGCGTTGCCTGGTGAAACGTTGTTGTGATGCCTCGTGTAAGGAGGAGAAATGCGTACCATCACGTTTCCGACTTTGATAAAGGTCGGATTGTAGCCTATCGCGATTGCGGTTTATCGTAACGCGACATTGTTGCTCGCGTTGGTCGAGATCCAATGACTTTTAGCAGAATATGGAATCGGTGTGGTCAGGAGGGTAATACGGAACGCCGTGCCGGACGCCAACGGCCTCGTATCACTAGCAGTCGACATGACAGGCATCTTATCCGCATGGCAGTAACGGAACGTGCAGCCATGTCTCGATCCCTGAGTCAGTAGATGGGGACGTTTGCAAGACAACAACCATCTGTACGAGCAGTCCAACGACGTTTGCAGCAGCATGGAATATCAGCACGGAGACCATGGCTGCCGTTACCCTTGACGCTGCATCACAGACAGGAGTGCCTGCGATGGGTACTCAACGACGAACCTGGGTGCACGAATGGCAAAACGTAAATTTTTCGGATGAATCCAGGTTCTGTTTACAGCATCATGATGTTCGAATCCGTGTTTGGCGACATCGCAGTGAACGCACATTCGAAGCGTGTACTCGTCATCGCCATACTGGCATATCACCCGGCTTGATGGTATGGGGTGCCATTGGATACACGTCTCGGTCACCTCTTGTTCGCGTTGACGGCACTTTGAACAGTGGACGTTACATTTCAGATGTGTTACGACCCGTGGCTCTACCCTTCATTCGATCCCTGCGAAACCATACATTTCAGCAGGATAATGCACGACCGCATGTTGCAGGTCCTGTACGGGCCTTTCTGGATACAGAAAATGTTCCACTGCTGCCCTGGCCAGCACATTATTCAGATCTCTCACCAATTGAAAACGTCTGGTCAATGGTGGCCGAGTAACTGGCTGGTCACAATATGCCAGTCACTACTCTTGATGAACTGTGGTATCGTGTTGAAGCTGCATAGGCAGCTGTACCTGTACACGCCATCCAAGCTCTGTTTGACTCAATGCCCAGGCGTATCGAGGCCGCTTTTACGGCCAGAGGTGGTTGTTCTGTGTACTGATTTCTCAGGATCTATGTACCCAAATTGCGTGAAAATGGAATCACATGTCAGTTCTAGTATAATATATTTGTCCAATGAATCCCCTTTTATCATCTGCATTTCTTCTTGGTGTAGCATTTTTAGTGGCCAGTAGTGTATTAACTGTTAAAATACACCGTTCAACAAAACTTAAGGACGAGATACATAAAGTAAAGCACTATATTAATTACTGTGTGTAAATAAATTAAAGTGTGGAGCGTGTTGCCAGAGGTATTTCAGTGATGCACAGAAAGCGTGAGGTCACATGGCCGTAGTTCAGGGCAACTATAGCGCCAACTGACGCTGACCCCGCAACACATAGCAGTTCATGTGTTAATCAGCGAGCAGTTATGGTACAGTGTGGTATTGTTCTTCATTACAAAGTGGCCCAGAGAAAACATCTGGAAGACTTCACACGAAGAAGAACCATTGGTTAACTGGAAGAATGACAAAGTGCGACGAGTGTGGTCGAGGAGGTTGATATTGCTCACAACACTCTTACACATGCATGGGGAGCATTCCGAACCACCCGAAGGACAGGAGGTGGTTGACCATGGTCAACTGTAGCAACAGTAGCAACTGTAGCAATAGGAAGGAAGGGACCACTAGAGAAGGCGGGTGCAACTGTGTGAAATCTTATGGGACTTAACTGCTAAGGTCATCAGTCTTTAACCTTACACACTACTTGACCTAAATTATCCTAAGGACAAACACACACACCCATGCCCGAGGGAGGACTCGAATCTCCGCCGGGACCAGCCTCACAGTCTATGACTGCAGCGCCTCAGACCGCTCGGCTAATCCCGCGCTGCTAACCGCAATTAATAGGTTAACAAAGCAAACTATCTTATGCTCCACTGTAGGACGGCAACTGTTCGGATGTGGCGTCTTTGCCCGACGTTGTGTTATGTTGACGCCAACACATCAACAGGACCATTTGCTATGCTGCCAAGGGCATAGTGACTGGACCACCGAGAAGTGGGGTCACGTCCTCGCCTCGGATAAGAGCAGGTTTAGTATGAGTAGCGATGCCCTCATGTGGCGAGAGATGGGTAAATCTAATTTGCCCAGGAAAACAGTCGAAGATGACTGTTTTGGTGCTCGAGGTGGTATCATGTTGGGACGCATAACATGGCAACGGCGTACTGACCTCCAGGTCTTTGAACACGGCTTCCTCACAGGTCAACGATAGTGTGACACTGTGCTCTTTTGGACCCGACTTCATTTTTATTGAGGACAATGTGCGTGCGCATCGAAGAGTGGAGGTGGAAGAGCTCTTTCAACGAGACGCTACTCGGCGTGTAGACTGGTCTGTCGGTTCCTGCAACTTAAATACTATCGAAAAGATGTAGGTCACAGTGAGGTGACGTACTGCAAGATGTCGACATGCCAGCGACCATGCAGCAGTTGTCACCGGCGCTAGCGGAACAATTTAACGCCGAACTACGAGAACACATTACTAACCTTGTGACCAGCATGGGGGGACGTTGCATAGCATGCATGCCGTCCATGGTGATCAAACATCCTGTTTGAAGCATGTCCCCCCTTTTTAATGACCAAAGGACGATCATAAATTGCAGTGTCTTTAGTGTCACCATTGTCTTTGAATAAAAGTGTCATATCCGTTCGTCTCATTTCTTTATGTTATCTTCTGTGCTATATTGTAGCAGTTGTTTCTACGTATGGTGCAAGGTTCATCGAGCTATGTTACTCGACAGCCACACATCAAGAAAGCTACCTTAGTCCTTACGTTTTGCACACCAGTGTACATTCGTAAGAACGAAGAAAATATTTTACACTGAAGCCAGTGATGGCTTGTAAACAACACTTGCAGATATCTCGAAAACGTCTCGTTCCGGGACTGATGTTTACAGGAACATTTCCGCTTGTGTTTAGTTTACAGCCACAAGCGTCTGTTTCCGCTACCAATTATTATACACCTATCTGTAAATGAATACGCATACCAATAACTTACCCAAGTGTGACTTTCTTCTTTGTCGTTGTCAAGATACATGATGTAATTTATGTTACATTACTGCCTACACATGTGGGATTCGGTTTGCAGTTAACTAGTGGGATATCACTACGATGTCTTCGCAAGAAATGAAGAAATACAGGCACGGCCGACACTATCACCATTATTTTCAAAACCTTTTCCCAGTTCATAACGGGGATGGTGGAGTATGTATGACATGAAGAAATAAGCAGTTTTGTTGCAGTGCTAACTTTGTTTTACTAGTTCCCAATGACTCGTTTCATCTATACTTAAGCATCTTTGGATTGGCCTACGGAAGAAACGCGAAATTTCATAAGAGTGGCGTAACCCCATTTAGCGAGACTGGCTTACCAAGAAAATATTAAACAACTTCGTCGTACTTGACAGCGATGGGTACATGGAATACCGCACATAAAATACCCCAGCAGGTAAATGCCCTTGTCAAAGCTTTAAAAGAACCGCGCAGTATCCTATAAGATAGAATAAAGCAGAAGATAATCGAAAGGTATTTTCAAAAAAATATGTAACCTGCTTTGTCCCTAAACTGACAGCTCTCACTTGAAATAAGAAGGAAGCAGCAGATTATCTTATCGCGACATGTAGCGCAGTCCAATGCAAAAGAAACGGGATCAAGGCTGCAGTAAAGCTTTACATTATAAACATGCCGGAGGTGTAGTGCATATTCTGGTTTCACACATCACACAGGATATGAAAACATACAAGGCCCCAAAGACTAGTGCACGCAGCTCTCGGCAGGTGGCGCCTGCAGGCTGTGAGCTGCTGTAGTGTACAATTGCTAAATCTTGTCATAACAGGAAACAAAGACAGTTCTTATAAATGACAGGTGTTCTAAAAAGTGCTAGTAAAATATTTACATTAACAGCCAGAATAATCAGGACAAATAAAAAATTAAAAACCAAAATATATAAAAATAAAGTGCAGTAAAGGGAAAACATAAAAGTACATAGGGGTGCTCCGAACACCAATTTCAGAGTCCCATGTAGTACTACAGATAACAACATAGTGCATACCCGAATCCCTCTCCCCTTTGTCCACGAGATTGTGCCATGCTAGGTAACTGTCATTTCTGAATGACAGTATCAACACTATGTCTGGGTGCCAAGCAAGTGCGGCATTTAAGTCGTAAAATGTACTGCAGTGGGATGCTGATAAATGCAAATAAAAACATAAATATAACAAATACTCACATCAACGTTAGAAACTGCATTGTACCCCATATAAAATACAGACGTGCCTCAGTGCAATAGCTGAAGCAAGAAACAGTCTTAAAAACCCATTTCTAGACAATAATGAACCTTCTCGTTAAAAACATAGAGTTGCATTAGCGCAAGAGAGTCAGTAGCAGCTATACACTACGTGATCAAAATTATCCGGACACTTGGATGAAAATGACTTAAAAGTTTGTGGCGCGCTCCATTGGTAATGCTGGAATTCAATAGACTTGAAGACAGCGTCCACTCTAGCAGGCATACCTTCAATCAGATGCTGGTAGGTTTCTTGGGGAATTGCAGCCCATTCTTTACGGCGTGCTGCACTGAGGACAGGTATCTACGTCGATTGGTGAGGTTTGGCACGAAGGCGGCGTTCCAAAACATGTTCTATAGGATTCAGCTGAGAACTCTGTGCAGACCAGTCCATTATTGTCGTGTAACCACTCCGCCAAGGGCCATGCATTATGAACAGGTGCTCCATCATGTTGAAAGATGCAGTCGCCATCCCCGAATTGCTCTTCAACAGCGGGAAGCAAGAAAGTGCTTAAATCATCAATGATGCAGTCGCCATCCCTGAATTGCTCTTCAATAGTGGGAAGCAAGAAAGTGCTTAAAACATCAATGTAGGCCTGTGCTGTGATAGTGCCACGCAAAACAACAACGGGTGCAACCCCCCTCCATGAAAAGCATAACCACACCATAAACCACCTCTTCCGAATTTTACTGTTGGTACTACACACGCTGTCCGATGACGTTCACCGGACATTCGCCTTACCCACACCCTACCATAGGATTGCCCCATTGTGTACCGTGATTCGTCACTCCACATAACGTTTTACCATTTTCAGTGGTCCAATGTTTACGCTCCTTACACCAACCGAGGCGTCGTTTGGCATTTATAGGCGTGATGTGTGGCTTATGAGCAGCCGCTCGATCATGAAATCCAAGTTTTCTCAATTCTCGCCTAACTGTCATAGTACTTGCAGTGGATCTTGATGCATTTCCGAATTCCACTTCAATTGTCGGCGGTCCCTGCCAGTCAACATACAAATTAGGCTTGTAGGCTTTTGTGCGGTACGTGTCGCTTCACGTTTCCACTTCACCGTCACATCGAAATTAGTGGACCAAGGATGTTTAGGAGTGTGGAAATCCCGTGTACAGACGTGTGACCCAAGTAACACAGTCACCTGACCACGTACGAAGTCCTTGAGTTCCGCGGAACGCTCCATTCTGCTCTCTCACGATGTCTAATGACTACTGAGGTCGCTGATATGGGGTACCTGGCAGTAGGTCGCAGCACAATGCACCTAATATGAAAAACGTATGCTTTTGGGGGTGTTCTGATGCTTTTGATCACATAGTGTATGTGCAAGACCATACTGGTCATGCGGTTTGATATGAATAACTACAGGTGACTGCAAGTTTACACACCGCCAGCAATCGCTTTAACTTGTAAGCCTCCCTTGTCTACCTTTGTCTACCTGGTCATGCGTCTGCTAAAGTAAATCTGCCCTCTGACACCCCCGCTCTTGCTAGCCTGCATTGGAGGTTATCACTTTTATCAGAATTGTAAATAAAAATTGAATGCTGAGAAAAATTAATAAAACGATATCCCTGTCATTATTGTACTCAATTAGTGATGGGTGATTAATACACCAATATGGGTTTAATTTTTTATAAAAATGGTAAGAGTTAGTTATTCATAAAATAGGGCAAAAGCACAAGTAAAGCGAGGCAACAAATAAACCATGAAATATTGGCAATACAAATAGAAGCAACAAATAATTAGCACTTCACCGGGAGGCTTCTCGTTGGCAAAGACTAAAGTTTGTCAGTGTAATCTGTTTATCATGGCTCAAAACATGGATGATGCAATATGAAATTAAATTACGCTGAATAGTATTTGATGAATTTACTCTACGCAAAAGTTACACCACGTTGGAGCAGCTGAGAGGACATGGTGACATTAAGGTTCCCTTTGCCCTAACAAGCCGAAGCAGCAATACTATATCCCTTTCTCGATGCGTAGCACTGTCTCAGGTGACCTTCATGACGCAAGCGTTGAGAGAGTAATAATGTGCAGCGCCTGTATTTCGTTCTCATGGGCATCAAATATGCAAAGTCGCGGGCAGACGATCAGTCAGGCGGATCGCAATTACCCTCTAATGGAACCCTTAAATCTTTGTAGATTCCAGCGTGTGACACTGAACCAATTTCATTCGCTGATACGGCAGTGAACACAAGGAGACCAAACATCAAGGCAGCAGAACTGAGATGAATAATATTGTTCTCAGCACTGTGAGTTGCCTGAGATGGTTGAGGTTCAGACTGTCAGTACTACAATCACTTCACTACAGGACGAATGTCTCAAGTGCACCTCACTCATAACAAGAATCAAGACCTGAATTTCCTCTCCAGACTGGAGTCTGAATCAGAAGACTATTTTCTCCACTCTTCACCTCTCCTTCAAAACTCGGTGTACTCGAAAAAGGCGCCATCAAAATCGCCCCGTAAACGTTTCATGCCAATCACAAGCCTCCACAATTGCCACATCTCTCCTCTGTCTCATCTACTCAACCTCCCGACCAGTCCCAACACAAAGTTAATAATATCCTTTTTCCTACTGGAAATGCAGCCAATTCCTGACTCGTAAATGGGAGGAAAGGACGTTACACTACAGAATTGTGTTCCCCGTGTCCCCTTTAGGCAGTGTGTTTTGAGAGTTTTCGTTTATGCCTGAAGTCAGCAACACTTTTCTCACAGAGATCATTGTCTTGATGGAGTGAACGTTATGGCGTATCCGACCAGTGGCCTTGTCTAAACTGAGAGAAGAACTTTTGAGTCCCAACACAGATATTGCGCTCCATCCTAAAATTCTTCAGAAGGCCTGAGGCTTCGCAAAAGCTCTGCGGGCAGGGGGCCAACACCACCTCACGGCTTCATCTGTAGTGTCCAGTCCAAGGCGAACATAGAAAGTCGCAGATATTTGTGGACACCAGTCTATGCACAATGGCGCCGGCCGAAGTGGCCGTGCGGTTAAAGGCGCTGCAGTCTGGAACCGCAAGACCGCTACGGTCGCAGGTTCGAATCCTGCCTCGGGCATGGATGTTTCTGATGTCCTTCGGTTAGTTAGGTTTAACTAGTTCTAAGTTCTAGGGGACTAATGACCTCAGCAGTTGAGTCCCATAGTGCTCAGAGCCTCTATGCACAATGGGCATTTACGACACTACTGAAACGCCTCGGGCGGGCGATCAACTTCTCTCTTGTGCACTTGTCCCTGCCGTGGCCATAAATACTTAACATATGGATCCATGTTAGCTGTTTTGCGCCTCTGTGGTGTGAGGAATTCTTGGGACCAGCATTCTGTTCCTGGTAAGTGCTTTGAGATGTTCCTCCCCCTAGCAACTGCATGTGGCGTCCAAGTCCCGAACATCCAGTGCAAGATTTACTGCTAAGTAACCAAATCACCTGCTTGTTCTCAACTCCAGAAAATACTATTTGAAAGAGATTTATAATAGAGATCCCATATGCATTGACAATGTCCATGCTCCCATTAGTGCCTGCTCATCTTTATAACTTCCTGTCGTTTCACATAAAATGATGTCCAGGGTGTAAAAACAACATTGAACAATAGCTTTGAATATGAATTACAATGAGTGACTTGACCTCTCTCTCATATCTTCCAGGTTGCATAGAATCAATAAACTTAAAAAGAAACTTTTTCACTAGCCAAATCAAATTTGGCCTTGTTGTTAAGTAAAGTTATATCAGCACAAGAGCGCCAGTGACAGCTACATACCACCCACTGAATGTAAAAACTAAAGCAATTAAAATCAGTAAACTTTACAAATTGGAAATTTGGAAATATAGCCTTTTGAAAAATGTTATTTTGTTGAAAATGTCAGTGATGAATGGAGTGTTTCATAAGCAAAGAATCTACTTATAAATTTGATCCAAGCTCGTCAGATGCTGCCTCAGGTGACCAACAGTGCTTACCATGTCTATGCCTGTAGCAGTATTACAACATGGTCTCTGGCTTGGACTCAACATTTGTCGTGTTATTCTCTTTAGGATATTACGCTCTGTGTATTCTTCCAGACGTACTTTGCTATATTATAACGAGTAATTTAAAATACGAGGGCTGTCCAGAAAGTAAGTTACGACTGATCGCGAAATGAAAATCACAGTGAAAATCAGAAATGTTTCATTTGTAACAGTTAGCTACACCTTTCAGCTACTTCTCTACGTAGTCGCCGTTGTGACTCAGACATTCGTCGTAGCGTTGTACCAACTTTCCAATACCCTCATCATAGAAGGCAGCCGCCAGTGCTTTCCGCCAATTCTCTACGCTGGCCTAAAGCTCGTTGTCTGTGCCAAAATGTTGTCTTCATAGCCAGCGGTTCGTTTGAGCAGTGATGAAACTCAGTGGGAGACAATTACGGGCTGTATTGTGGGTAACCAAAGATTTCCAATTGAAACGATGCAGGAACATCTTCATTGCCCCTGCAGAATGAGGCTGAGAATTGTCTTGAAGAAGAAACCGCACGACAGTTATGTAATGTTGGTTGCATAGCTTCAGGGGAAATTCTCACCAGGCCCTCGTACTTGGCGGGAGACACTATTTTCTATAACATCTTTACGCGCTCACTAAGAGCTCAGGAATGAAAAGAGCGACATATTTCTACCTAGAGTCATACTAGAGACACTGCCCAACACATCTTTGCAAAGCTTTATCGGATTTTGATAGTCGTTTCCATTTCGCGACCGATCGTAACTTAGTTTCAGGACAGCCCTCGTAGAAAACTTTTTCCAATTTACTGTCTCGTTATTCTGTCTTCCTCTTTCTCTCGTTTTTCCTTACTTTTTGAGTTTCAGACCAACTCAAGGGTTAGGATGTCTTAACAAATTCCTCTTCGAAACAGAAACTGATACACTCCGATTGTGTAATTACTTCCTAAGGTGCTACGCTGATTATAGAAAAGGACTATCTAAACCCATAAATGACTCATAGATGGTGGTCTTACGACGCGACGTAGCCGTGCCCATCGAGAGTGGTAAAGAAAATGTCAGCGTCATATCATTTTGTAACATATTTACTTGATTACCACCTCACAATAAGTACCGATTTAAAGAGCAATTCACTTAAAAAAACTGTTACACGGTTAGCCTAATTTATGGTTATCCATGCATTTAAAAATTTAACATGTGCCTTCGTTTAAAACAAACAAACGCACAATTTCGTAAATTGAAAGAAACCAGCTGGATCCAAAATTAGAAGTTCGTCTCAAAAACAGCTCACGAGCGATGAGAACGTCGAGCATATTCTACTATCGTGAATGTGAAGCCCTAAAATATCAGTTAATCGCTGGTTCACTAGTCACAAGGTTGTATGAATAAGAGCAATATTATAAGTAATCAATAATCATTTCTTCTGCTTCGATCATTATCGTAGATAAAGAAGAGACTTAAATGTCTCAGGGATAAATATAAGATGTATTAACTTTGCAAGGGCTGTGGGAAATTACCGTAATTTTCGCAGGCCAGGCAATATTTCATCGCAGTGAAAATATAAAACGTCTGAAATGCCACATTTGGGTTACGGAGCAAACGCTAATTTCTTTGCGCGTCAGCAATCTTATGAACGTGTTATCTATGAAGTTACACAAGCAGTTGTATAGACATGCTCGTGTCTTTCCTTTTTCGAAAATAATACAGTAATGTTTTTTTTCTAGCAACTCGGGGAAAGATATTATTGCACCTTAAGTACCTTAAATATAGGTAACGAGTAGTTTCTTCGACGTCCAGCCATTGCCACCTCGTAGTCCAAAGCTCTGTTCTGATTATTTTAGTGCGTTTGCATCAAGAACGTTCTTCGTAAGTTAAATAACTTGTGCAGAACCGTTGTCAAATCCATTGTTGTAGGCACATTCCTCCATAGACACAAAATAATGTTTCCTGGGTCTCAGCATTTAAATACTGTTCATACTGGAGTTTACTATCACAGTTATGAAAAAAACATATTTCGCTATTGCTTAAACCAACACAAAAGCTTTTATTTGTTTAAGAATTCTACTTTTCGAATAAAGGACTGACGAAATATATTTAACCTAGTACGCATCATCGAGCGACTGACTAAAACCTCTCCCCTTTTCTTTCAAACTCTGCAGGGGCTTAACCTATAAATGCAGAACAAACAATGCTGAGAGGGATGTTTACTGTATGTGTTCAATGCGTGCTGCCTATTGAACTTAGATTACACCACGTATCTCGCGTACAGTTCGAAATATCACCAATACATTCTATTATAAGTATTCATAAGTAGCATTTTTCTCCGTAACATTACCTTATTGACTCCAATTAAATCGAATACCTTTATCCTATTAAATAGTACCAAACATACGCGTTATTTTAGGAAGAAATTTCAGACAATGTACGTTTGGAGCACAGCACTGCATGGCACTGAAACATGGATTGTGGGAAAACAAGCACAGAATAGATTCGACGTATTTGGGGTGTGGTGCTACAGATGCACTGATAAGGTAATGAATGAAGAGGTTCTGCGCAAAACCCGAAAGGAAAGGATTATGTGGAAAACACTGGCAAGGAGAAGAGACAGGATGATGGGACACCGATTAAGACATCGGGGAATGACTCACGTGGGACTACATAGGGCTCTAGAGGGTAAAAACTGTAGAAGAAGACAGATATTGAAATAAACTCAACAAATAATTGAGGGCGTAGGTTGCAGGGGCTACTCTGAGGTGAAGAGTTTAGCACACTGACAGAGAAAATCGTAGCGGACCGCATCAAACAGAATTAAATTACGCGTTAAAATTTAAGATGGCATTCGTTACCTTTTTGCCTTTAATATGTATTCACCTGCATCGCAACAGTATAAAATCAGTTGATCGATCGTTTCGAAGAAGATGCTGCTTCTTCCTGCTTCCCATATGACACGCTGGAGCGACGAAAATGTAAGTGAATCAATAGAGATTTTCTGACCTGCGTCCAATCCTAAGACACAACTGACTATATTCCTATAATAGACGTTTTCACTTACGTAAACTAAGGACTCTCCCAAAGCAGAAACAGACCGTATGTATGGTTCAGGCGAGTCGCTGTTCTGTTTACTGTAAAAGAAACTTGTCTTTAAATAAGAAACTCCATGTCTTTGTTGCCCAACAGAAGCGGCAATCTTCATTCACGGCGTAGCGAACTTTTAAGTTCTTTTCCATTGCTAATAGCGTGCTTTGCGTGTGCTGCCACGCCGCTAATAAAGTTGGTCATATAATTTTGTCCATTTGCCATTTCAGACACGCCAATAATTGTGAATACTTTTCGGTTAATCATTCGTATTGCAATGTAACAATACTTTGCTGCAGACACCCTTATTTCCACTTGAAGGGGCGGTTTGGGTTGCAATGAATTCCATGTACAAGGGCTATTGGGAAAGTAAGATCCGATCGGTCGCGAAATGGAAACCATAGTTAACATCAAAAATGTTTTATTTGAAACTGGTACTACATCTTGTCTTCACAGTCGCCGCTCCGAGTTAGACATTTATCGTGGCGTTATACCAACTTTCCAGTACCCTCGTTACAGAAGGCAGCCCTCTACTTTCCGTTACTTCTCTAACCTAGTCTGTAGTTTACTGTCTGTACCAAAATGTTGCCTTCATCGCCAACGGTTCATGTGACCTGAGATGACCATCAGAAGGAGAGATGTTCGGCCTGTACGGTGGGTGGTCACATGCTTCCTATCGAAAACGCTGCAGAGTTTTCCTCATTGCCCCTGCTGTGTGCGGCCGAGAATTGTCATGCAGAAGGAAATGCATGATGGGTACGACATGTGGCGTTGCATGAAATCATGCGAAACTTCGCAGTGGGCATCCATACATGGCGGGAGACAATATTGTTGTACGGGTCTTCATGTGCTCACTGTGTGTTCAGAACCGAAAAGAGCGACGTGACACTATTGACAGGCGTACCAAAGACATTGCCCAACACACCCGTCCAAAGTTTCATCGGATTTTCTCTGCTTTCCAATTCATGATCTATCTGACCTTACTTTCCTCGCATCTGCGAAATGCAAGTGGTAGTGATTGGCTGGTTGCCTTGGACACCCCATCATTCACTAAATGTGAAACACGACTTGAATATGTTGCTGGCCACTGGCGAAGGCTACCTGATATACTGGCTGAAACGTCGTTGCATTTTACAAAATGTGAGTAACTGTTTGTATGTTGGCAGCGCTATAGATCGTGTTAATATCCCTGACAGCGTTCTGCGCCCTCGGCAAGACATTCTGTGGTTGGACGGATTAGCAGTTAGCGAATGGATAGAGAAGTGTATGGACATATTTTTTCTTAGTGGAGACTCTGTGTCGGTAGGACACATAATGTAAAGTGAGATGAAATTTCTTATAAGAAAATACACAAGGAAATGTGTGATTATGGATGTATGGTTGATTGTTTGATAGTATTTGGGCAGTGGAATTATTGACAATTTTTAGTACTGGATGTCACATGAATAAGGTAAAATTTTTTAAATACATTTTTTACTAACCATATGCCTCCTAGTGTTTAGAGTCTACAGTAGTTAGAATCCTTTTATTTATCTGGCTGTTGTTGCCTACTTGCTGTATTTCGTGTTATGAAGATTTTCTGTGAGGTAAGTGACTTATAACAAAGAATGAGGGTTTCCACTATCAGGATTCGTGATTGAAATGTGTTTAGGCAATTGACAGGGTTGGAGGTAGTTTCATATTTCTTTAATTTCATATTTTTTGGATTTCTATTATTATTAGGATTTCTTGCAATTCATGGCTATTATTTTGTGTTTTTATTGGAAGCTATGTTGCCAATGTATAGCAGCCAGATTGCGGTGGGCTTGCATATTGTAAATGAATAGATTAGGTTTGAGTGGTCTTTGACAGGGAAAATTCTGTTGGTCAGTGCTTCATTAAAAAAATTAAAGACGTAGTTTGAAAAATGATACAGTCATTCAGACTGACTCCTGTCACAGGAACCTGTAAAGATACATCTTCTGAAACTGTTTATTAACAACATGTTAAGTCATAAGATTTTCTGAGGAAGGAACATGAAGGCATGTTTGTCTGGCACATATTGCTACCATCCACGCACTAACTAATACACAAGTCTTAGGGGAAAGTTGTAATCAAGCGGAAATAGTTCCTATTCAAAGGAGAGCCCTGTTATAGCAACCCTACAGGTACAAAACGAAAGCCATGCTTTAATGTTGGCCTATGTAGAAGCGGTTTCAGTAACGTGGTCTCCAAGTAACTTACGTGAGATGGCAATCATCCGGCGTCCTCCCGTTAGTTTGAAGACCCTTTTGATGCAACGTAATTCCCAGACACGGTGCTCTCTCTTGGCCCTCTCCTGCAAGTCACGCTGACTTGGCCACTAGTGAAAACACATCTCAACTGTCCATTCCACACGTCGTTTAAGATGATCGCCATAAACAAGCACTTCATTTTCTTCCAGTGATGTCCGGCTGTAGTTATACGTCAAGAGAATATCGAGAGGTGCTAGATTTCAACTGTTTTTTTTCCGATTCTGTTCCTTTCGAAACGAATCATACAGAATTTGATTCCAATAATGGGACGGTACCCGGAGGAGTGTAGTTCTTTTATTTACATCAATGGAATAGATTTCTCTGATTTGTGAATGAGTGAGGTAGAGTTTTTAAAATATATTTGTGAATAGTTGTCGGTACTGTCGGTTGTTCATATATCGATGTGTTGTCTAATGTTTGCATGTCGATACATCGCCGAAGAGGGTGAAAGTAATGCAGTCAATTAGACGTCTGATGTGAAGCTACATTTTCATTAGACTGACGCTCAGTTATGAGTGCAGTTCACTAGTAAAATCAGTTAACAGGTCTTCTTCGGTAACTAGCATTAACTGAGATCGGATTTGAGTGCAGTTAATTCCTAGAATCAGTAGCGTACCAAATTTCAATCTGTTCCCTCTGCGACAAATATCAACATTCCCGTTTTAGCAGTGTTGTAGATTCATGATAAAATTAAGTAAAAGTTAGCGCATCATAAGAAGTGTAACACGTTACGTATCCACTGGCCAACAATGCCACCTTTTGTAATGTAATAAGGCTGTTGCATTTTCGTCACAAACACAAAGTAGCGCATCGCATATTACTGAAAATACACCATACTAGGAACAAAACAGTATCACAAGGAACCCCTTGAGTGTGGGGTCGCAAAAGACCAGCGATGTGTACAGCTTTCGACGCCCTACACACTGTCTCCCATGCAATTATAATAATAGCTGTTAATGCCAACAGAGGGCATGACTGGAGGCATCTAATGATGAGCACAGCATGAGGCTATGGACCGTAGTTGAACTGCTTAGGCCGGCCGGTGTGGCCGAGCGGTTCTAGGCACTTCAATCTGGAACCGCGCGACCGCTACGGTTGCAGGTTCGAATCCTGCCTCGGGCATGGATGTGTGTGATGTCCTTAGGTTAGTTAGGTTTAAGTAGTTCTAAGTTCTAGGGGACTGATGACCTCAGATGTTAAGTCCCATAGTGCTCAGAGCCATTTCAAGCATTTGAACCGCTTAATAGACGAGCAAGTCACAACAGTGATTCAGTGCTAGTGGCATTGATATAAAGCAGAGAAATGACAAAGGTTAACAAAGCAAACATTGCATTATATCTACAACAGTTACCGAAGTAGACATGTCATCAGAATGGAACCAAAGAACAGGCCGTTATGACCGAGCGGTTCTAGGCGCTTCAGTCCGGAACCGCGCTGCTGCTACGGTCGCAGGTTGGATTCCTACCTCCGGCATGGGTGTGTGTGATGTCCTTAGCTTAGTTAGGTTTAAATAGTTCTAAGTCTAGGGGACTGACAGAGCGAGGTGGCGCAGTGGCTCGCACACTGGACTCGCATTCGGGAGGACGACGGTTCAATCACGCGTCCGGCAATCCTGATTTAGGTTTTCCGTGATTTCCCTATATCGCTCCAGGCAAATGTCGGGATGGTTCCTTTGAAAGGGCGACTTCCTTCCCCGTCCTTCCCTAATCCGATGAGACCGATGACCTTGCTGGCTGGTCTCCTTCCCCAAACAACACAACCACTCTAGGGGACTGATGACCTCAGATGTTAAGTCTCATAGTGATTAGAGCCATTTGAAAACAAAGAGTGAGAAAGAAGTGGCAGATGAAATATTAGAGTTTCTGCAAGATGAATCAGTGAAATGTGTGTGTCGTTAGTGTCGACTGTGCGGGCAATGTACGTGAGGAGGACAATGACGACAATATGTGCTTAAAAGTGTCAGTGATACTGAAATAGGTGTCGAGCACAAGATGTGCATGATAGTGACCTACTTCGTTGGGCACATCAAATTGCACGCGACATTCACTACAGTGATTTCAAGGGAAGCAGCGGATGGTTGCATAACTTCAGTGATACAGAACTGTAAGACGTAAGATAACGATATTTGAAACGAAGCGTCAACTTGGCGATGCAAAGCAAACTGCGGAATCGGCCCAAAAATCTGTAGATGAGTTGAACAAAATTACGCCATCTTGCAGTAAGGAATTTGTTTTCAATCCCGACTAATCGAGATTTCAAGAGGAAATGCATGTGAAAGGATCCCTGGAAATTAGAGGTACCAAGAGAGATGTATCAAGGTCAACTAATATCAACGCCTTGACACACTCGCATACGATTATGCCGGTTGTTAATTTTGATGGTAAATTGTCTATTACGCTTTCTCATGTGCGTGATCTTGCAAGAGAAGTACGTAATTTTGTGTCACGGTAAACGAGTGGGAAAATGTGCTAGAGAGAACTACACCTATGGTATGAGTACTGCTTTTGGCCAATAGCTGGTCGAAATAACTTTTGCTTCATCCCTGGTCTACACATAAAGATCATACTCCTTTAGAGCAAACTATACCTCCTGAAAAGTGTGTGACTTTGCAGTTCATACCACCGGGAACCACTGGACAAATTCAGCCTCTGGTTGTTTGTCTTTTCCCTGTCTATAAAACACATTGTCGCACTATCTGCAGCTACGCCTTAAAGGAGAGCCTGTTTCACGATAAACTCCATAACAGACTGTTTCACATTCGGTTGCCCGCCATCACATTCCATCAGTTCTCATCAACTCGTTACACCCATATGATTCTATATGCATTATTTAAGAGTGGGTGCCTAGCTGAAAGTCCTGCACCGTTTGTATCTCCCAAGTCGTTCGCCTTCGATCTTGATGGTGCGAACCTTTGCGCCCACTGTACCATTTTCCATTCATTGTTCGCAGTGCAACTTAATGGTTTGTTTTGAACTTTCTTAAAAGTCAACGATGTACATTTTGTGAAGTATAATGCAACATCCCATAGAAGGTTGATATCTGCACGCCACAGACAGTCATTTTTTGCCGCACTCCTTGATGCTCGTAGTGAGACATTTGTAGCTAATATTTTTCTTTTCATAATTGTTAACTCATCACCTTGAAATGAGCCTTAATGGAGATTGAACTTGCGACCTTGCAGTTGTACGGTTCCTTGTCAGTAAACATGGGTTCTGCCGTAAGAACTATGAGGATTCTTTTTCAGTAGAAGAGATTTTTCATAGTAACAAACATAAAGAAGTGCCCAGAGCTCGCAAGGTATACACTTTAGAGCCCATGTTTACTCGACTTTTTTTTCTTCTTTTTGTGCTACCTGCAGTGAAAATATGGAAAACGAAGAGCTTTCAGTAGGACAGATTTGTTTCACAGCATCGAAGATGAAGTGCTCTTAGCTCTTAAGGCATGCACATTAGAGCCCATGTTTATTACACTTTTTTGCTTCGAATGGTCATCCATGTTGTATCCCTGAATATTGACTATTCCTCCAGAGACACTCTGTATTACTGAAAACTTCAACGGTGTTCACTCATTAAAACTACTTCACACGATGTTCAGTCCCTGTGAGTTATGTTGTTGAATTGGCACCACTTTCAATTAACGACTTTTTCTCGGAATGAAATCGCGTTTGAGAGGAAAGCATCGGTTTGGGCAGCGACATTTTGGTATTCTGCTTCCGTGGCCATAGCTTTGTTCCTTTAGAATGTGCAGACACGGTGGAGTTCAAACTTAAATTTATCCATCTCGGACGGAATATTTCAAGACTAAGTGTATAGCAAATTTATGAAATAATTTCTACTGCCCCGTCACCTTTTACTAATATTTAATTAGCACGACGCGTTTCGGGAGCATGCTGCCATCATCAGCTACATTACAGTGGCTTGTGCATTACAGTAATCTGGAGAGTGATTTACGATACCAATTGCAGCTGCAGAGCATACCTTCAGTTCCATTAATTGTGTGCATCTTCCATTAAGTCTCTAACGAACATAAATTAGAAAGGAGCTTAGGCAAGTGTATTCGGAGATCTCTACCTTTATAGGTGATACATCACAATGCTAAATCCATTGTATTGAAAAATAACTTTTCTGAACTTAATAAAGATATTTTATATACACACTAGCTTAGCGTTCGCTACTTCGCCCGCGTAGACTGCATGGTCCGCTTGGATTTATTTATCTTTAATAGAATTTCTGTGTTTTTACGCCAATTGCTCATGCGTAAATCTGCACACTATAGAAGAGTTAGTTACCTTCTACATGGCTACCATTATTTGCACCTGGTTCAAGCAACACTCTGATACTCTCTTGCCTCCCGACTGAAATTCGCAGGGGCTCTCTCGTGCGTAACCCGTAAGTTGGTTCCTATAGCGAGGGGAACGTCATGAAGCAGAGCACCCAATTTATTTTCCAAAAACTGTCGAAGTATTCTGTCACTCAGGCGTTGTAGAACAAGGTGCGGTCCGAGTAACTGATTGTCCCCTATACCACACCAAATGTTCACTGCAAAATAATGTCGATATCCTTACTGTAGTTAGGAAAGGATTCTCATACGCCCGCATGTGCATGTTCTGAGCGTTCACGATACCAGTACGGGTAAAGAGGCTCTCATCCGAAACTGTTCCCGACCGAACAATGGATCAGCAGCATGGCGCTCGAGCAACCGGTGACAGAAATTCTGACGAGTAGGATAGCCTACAAGTGACAGCTCACGTACGTTCTGCAGGTGAAATCGGTGGAATTTGTGTCTCCGAAACAGGCGCCATATAGTTACTGAGCAACCCCTACAGTGGCACTTATGCGACGGGTAGTTATGGTCGGAACTACATCTACCATTTCGAGGATGTTCTCAACACCCAACTCCATCCAGCTGAGGCCGACCTAACTGTGGCACAACACGAATGCCATGTTCCCTTAAACACCTATCCACAACTGATGGTTTGGTACTCTTCTATTTGGAAACATTTCCATATACCGTTCTTTCGCTCCTAATGCGTAGCCTTCTGCTGCGCCTGCTGCTGGTGCATTGCCTACTGCCTGGCCGTAATATCCACGTATTCACTGTTTGAGTTCGCTGTCGCACCGTGCACAGCGACTGCGGTCTATGGGCTACCGACTGAATGAATATACACAACAGCGCCATTGAGTACAACGGAGCACACTGAAGTCAAGTAAACAAAGGTATTTCGTGCCAGAATCAACCGAGTAGTGTAGAGGGACGTAGAAAGCAACATCGAACGATGTGCTCGCGAACACGATGTGCCGAAAGCCTGTACTGGTCCATGATGTAATGTCCACCGCATACGAAATTAAAAACAAACAAATGAACGCCGTCAGAACAGTCCTTTAAGGACGAACGGTACCGACCGGCCGCCGTGTCATCCTCAGCCCTTAGGCGTCACAGGATGCGGATACGGAGGGGCATGTGGTCAGCACACCGCTCATCCGGCAGCTGTCAGTTTTCGTGACCGGTGCCGGTGCTTCTCAATCAAGCAGCTCCTCACTTGGTCTCACAAGGCTGAGTGCACCCACTCCGCTTGCCAACAGCACTCGGTAGACTCGGACGGTGACCCATCCAAGTGCAAGCCAAGCCCGACAGCTCTTAACATACGTGATCTAACTGGATTGAAAATGACATTACGTATCATAAAACGAGGGCTAGTAGAAATCCTTGGGTAACAGAAGAAATATTGAATTTAATTGATGAAAGGAGAAAATATAAAAATGCAGTAAATGAAGCAGGCAAAAAGGGATACAAACGTCTCAAAAATGAGATCGACAGGAAGTGCAAAATGGCTAAGCAGGGATGTAAGGATGTAGAGGCTTATCTCACTAGGGGTAAGATAGATACTGCCTACAGGAAAATTAAAGAGACCTTTGGAGATAAGAGAACCACTTGTATGAACATCAAGAGCTCAGATGGAAACACAGTTCTAAGCAAAGAAGGGAAGGCAGAAAGGTGGAAGGAGTATACAGAGGGTCTATACAAGGGCGATGTACTTGAGGACAATATTATGGAAATGGAAGAGGATGTAGATGAAGATGAAATGGGAGATACGATACTGCGTGAAGAGTTTGACAGAGCACTGAAACACCTGAGTCGAAACAAGGCCCCCGGAGTAGACAACATTCCATTGGACCTACTGACAGCCTTGGGAGAGCCAGTCCTGACAAACTCTACCATCTGGTGAGCAAGATGTATGAAACAGGCGAAATACCCTCAGACTTCAAGAAGAATATAATAATTCCAATCCCAAAGAAAGCAGGTGTTGACAGATGTGAGAATTACCGAACAATCAGTTTAATAAGCCACAGCTGCAAAATACTAACACGAATTCTTTACAGACGAATGGAAAAACTAGTAGAAGCCGACCTCGGGGAAGATCAGTTTGGATTCCGTAGAAATACTGGAACACGTGAGGCAATACTGACCTTACGACTTATCTTAGAAGAAAGATTAAGGAAAGGCAAACCTATGTTTCTAGCATTTGTAGATTTAGAGAAAGCTTTTGACAATGTTGACTGGAATACTCTCTTTCAAATTCTAAAGGTGGCTGGGGTAAAATACAGGGAGCGAAAGGCTATTTACAATTTGTACAGAAACCAGATGGCAGTTGTAAGAGTCGAGGGACATGAAAGGGAAGCAGCGATTGGGAAGGGAGTAAGACAGGGTTGTAGCCTCTCCCCGATGTTATTCAATCTGTATATTGAGCAAGCAGTAAAGGAAACAAAAGAAAAATTCGGAATAGGTATTAAAATCCATGGAGAAGAAATAAAAACGTTGAGGTTCGCCGATGACATTGTAATTCTGTCAGAGACAGCAAAGGACTTGGAAGAGCAGTTGAACGGAATGGATGGTGTCTTGAAGGGAGGATATAAGATGAACATCAACAAAAGCAAAACGATGATAATGGAATGTAGTGAATTAAGTCGGGTGATGTTGAGGGTATTAGATTAGGAAATGAGACACTTAAAGTAGTAAAGGAGTTTTGCTATTTGGGGAGCAAAATAACTGATGATGGTAGAAGTAGAGAGGATATAAAATGTAGACTGGCAATGGCAAGGAAAGCGTTTCTGAAGAAGAGAAATTTGTTAACATCGAATATAGATTTAAGTGTCAGGAACTCATTTCTGAAAGTATTTGTATGGAGTGTAGCCATGTATGGAAGTGAAACATGGACGGTAAATGGTTTGGGCAAGAAGAGAATAGAAGCTTTCGAAATGTGGTGCTACAGAAGAATGCTGAAGATTAGATGGGTAGGTCACATAACTAATGAGGAGGTACTGAATAGGATTGGGGAGAAGAGGAGTTTGTGGCACAACTTGACCAGAAGAAGGGATCGGTTGGTAGGACATGTTCTGAGGCATCAAGGGATCACCAATTTAGTATTGGAGGGCAGCTTGGAGGGTAAAAATCGGAGAGGGAGACCAAGAGATCAATACACTAAGCAGATTCAGAAGGATGTAGGTTGCAGTAGGTACTGGGAGATGAAGAAGCTTGCACAGGATAGAGTAGCATAGAGAGCTGCATCAAACCAGTCTCAGGACTGAAGACAACAACAACAACAAATCATAAAACGGAAATCAAGAAATTTGAGACAACATTTAATATGTTACTCTTATTTTGTTGCATACAATACACCTACGAAGTGTGTACAACTACTTTTGAATCACTTTGTATAAAGAACGCAACATGTCATTCGCAATGGAGAGAAGTCTTCCGAAGTAAGAGTGATTTCAGGTGTGCCGCAGGGGAGTGTCGTAAGACCGTTGCTATTTACAATATACATAAATGACCTTGTGGATGAGATCGGAAGTTCACTGAGGCTCTTTGCGGATGATACTGCATTATGTCGAGATGTTGTAACAATGGGAAATTGTACTGAAATGAAGGAGGATCTGCAACGAATTGACGCATGGTGCAATGAATGGCAATTAAATCTCAATGTAGACAAGTGTAATGTGCTGCGAATTCATAGAAAGAAACATCCTTTATCATTTGGCTACACTATTGCAGGTCAGCAACTGGAAGCAGTTAATTCCATAAATTATCTGGGAGTAGGCACTAGGAGTGATTTAAAATGGAATGATCATACAAAGTTGATCGTCGGTAAAGCAAGTGCCAGACTGAGATTCATTGGAAGAATCCTAAGGAAATGCAACCCGAAAACAAAGGAAGTAGGTTACAGTACACTTGTTCGCCCATTGCTTGAATATTACTCACCAGTGTGTGATCCGTAACAGATAGGGTTGATAGAAGAGATAGAGAAGATCCAACGGAGAGCAGCGCGCTTCGTTACAGGATCATTTAGTAATCGCGAAAGCGTTACGGAGATGACAGATAAACTCCAGCGGAAGACTCTGCAGGAGAGACGCTCAGTAGCTCGGTACGGGCTTTTGTTGAAGTTTCGAGAACACACCTTCACCGAGGAGTCAAGCAGTATATTGCTCCCTCCTACGTATATCTCGCGAAGAGACCATGAGGATAAAATCAGAGAGATTAGAGCCCACACAGAGGCATACCGACAATCTTTCTTTCCACGAACAATATGAGACTGGAATAGAAGGGAGAACCGATAGAGATACTCAAAGCACCCTCCGCCACACACCTTCAGGTGGCTTGCGGAGTATGGATGTAGACGTAGATGTAGAACTGATAGAAGCCGACCTCGGGAAACATCAGTTTGACTTCCGAGGAAATGCGGGAATACGCGAGGCTATATTGGCACAACAGTTTATCTTGCAAGGCAGATTAAATAAAGGCAAACCTAACGTTTATTGCATTCATAGAATCACAGATAGCTTTTGATAAACGTCTTTGAAATACACTGTTCGAAATTTTGAAAGACTTAAATAAAGTGAGAGGAAGATTATTTATGATTTGTGCAGAAATCAAACTTCAGCTATAAGAGGCGAAGGACATGAAAGGAAAGCGGTAATTGAGAAGGGCCTGAGACAAGGTTGTAGCCAATCCCCGCTATTATTCAGTTTGTATGTTGAGCAAGCAGTAAACGAAAGCGAAACATCGAGAGGAAATAAAGTTCAGCGAGAAGAAATAAAGAAAAATATAGTTACCAATTTGGAAGATTTGACTGGAATGGGTAGTGTCTTGAAAAGACGATATAATATGACCACAAACAAAAAAAGAGACAATTTAATGTAATGTAGTCGAATTAAAAGAAGCGATGTTAAGGAATTCGATTAGGAAACGAGACACCTAAAGTAGTAGATAAGTTTCGGTATTTGAGCAGCAAAATAACCGATAATGGCCGAAGTAGACGGGACGTAAAATGCACAGTGGCCGTAGCACGAAAAGCATTTCTGTAAAACGGAATTTGTTAACATGTAATATAAATTCAAGTGTTAGGAATTCTTTTTTGGAAGACGTTCAGGCAAGTATAGTGCGGAAGACTCAGAAATGCAGTTGTAAAGAAGAATACTAGAGAAATGGTGGGTAAATCAAGTAACTAACGATGAGGTACTCAATCGAATTTGGGAAAAAAGAAATTTAAGACACAACTGGATCGGTTGATGGGACACATCCAAATGCCTCAAATGCATCAAACCATTCTTCGGATTGTACACCATAACAACAACAACAACAACAACAACCATGCTCTGAGGCGTCCAGAACGCTCACTGAACCACACTAGCCATTATGGACAGCGTGCCTGGTGGAGCTACCTCAGTGATGAACCGATGAGACAGGCCATACGCACATGTGGGTTGCGCTTTTTTTCCGTTAATTGATCCTGTACTCCACAGTTTAGCGTTGGGGTGCATCAGTCACCTTGACTTCATTCTTATATTGTTACTTAGTGATTTTCTAGTATCAACGACACATTTTTTGGTGGGCGGGTTGTTACCTGCAATATTTACACTTATTCGTAAGAAAAATATTTCATAACATATGACACGCTATTCTTTGTTGTTAATACTGTTGTTGTGGTCGTGCTGGTGCTGGTGTGTACTTGCGTAGGCACATGAAATCGCCCTCTTCTTCCATAGCTGTTGGTCACGTGATCGCGTCTGTGCTGCATTACAAGTTTGGCCACGTTCAGCTGCGTAGCCTGGCGAGCAGGTCACGTCCATCGCATTTCAGACACGTGACGTAAAAAAAAATCTTATGTCACACCGCCGAACGGCTTTGTTACGCAGGTCTTCACCGCCATGCTGCCACGTATTTGCAATCACGCAGCCGCATCAAGAATAAGCATTCTGTCCTGGAAACAGCCAGACGATTCTCGAAACTTATCCTGGAACAACGACAAGAAAACTTTCGTTAAAGTAACGTCTTTACCGTAGTTCTCTCTCAGTCAGGATTTCTTCACAAATTTTAAGTATTCTTAAGGACGATTCTCATTCAGATTGGGTTATTATTTTAAATTCGGGTTAATTATGCTGTAGGGTCCCGTCTTTTCTCTTACATTCTGCAACATCGATATTTAAAATAATATTCTACGTGTGGCGGCATATTTACGATACTACTCCTAACTTTTTATAACGCTCCTGGATGTGATCTTGCGACCAGTGTTGACTTCATCCCACTGAAACGTCTTTAGCTTCCTGCTTTTGAAAGCTGAAGTGGAGCTTGATGACGATGTAGATTTTTTCCGCCTTGGGGCATTGGTGATCGAAAGTGTAGGTGATCTTACCATATTTTGAGTGGGTTTGCACACTACTTGGCACAGTTTGGAAATAAAGGGTATCTTAAAGAAAATTCGTGTTGAAACACTGTTCTATATGTTTCCTGTATATACATCCGACAGATAGAAGGAAATTGTTATTTAGTTACGTTTATTTCATTAAACAAAAAAAGCTACAAATGGCTCTGAGCACTATAGGACTTAACGTCTGAGGTCATCAGTCCCCTAGAACTTAGAACTACTTAAACCCAATTAACCTAACGACATCACACACATCCATGCCCGAGGCAGGGTTCGAACATGCGACCGTAGCGGTCGCGCGGTTCCTGACTGAAGCCCCTACAACCGTTCGCCCACACCAGCCGGCTTTCTTTAATCCAAATTTGTTAAACAGATATAAGAAAGTGGTTCACGTTTGCTACTAACCACTCAGAATTCTGTGTCAGTCGTGGCTGATCTTACTAAAGTAAATTCAGTTACTGTATCATGATAGTTTCAAATAACAAGTTAATGTCGTGGTACAAGGATAAGACCATGACATACAGTTTATCACATTACATACCGTTGTTTGTAAATGTCTTGTGGTTTACGTAAACAAAAAGAAAAGCATTGCGAAAGATTATTCGTCTGCCAGCCTGCACAAGGAATCGGGTATATGTTTCACACTGTCTGAATAAAATTTGCTAGTATGTCATTTCTGAGGGACGAATCACAGATTCTTACAGCGGGTCATACCATATTTGTTTAATAGCAGATTATTCTCAAAGCCAATTCGTGAAGTTCAGCAGTTGGTTTTTATTGAAGTAACTAGTTTGTTACCCTTTATTGAATAATCAGGTACGAAAGAGCTAATACATGATAAGGATGACATAGTTCCAGTGGCGGTTCTTACTAATGAGTGACCGCCGTGCAGGTCATTGATATTTTTCTATTTAACTTCTATTCCTTTCTTTATTTCAGAAATATAAACCAAAAATTTATGGAAAATGAAAAGAAATTGATCCTGGTTTATCTCTGTGGATGCTACTACGAATCGTGCAGCCTGTGCTAAGCGCTACATTTGAAACGGGCAGTTCAGGAGAAATTGGCAAAAAATTACGAAATTGAGCGTTATTGGCGCATGAAGCTAGACCCTCTAATCGGGCTGAACTTTCAAGTAACACGACTACTTTTAACAGGGCGGAAAAATGGCAACTACAGAGATGGATTTAAGCTGATTTTAACACGATAATATTACATATTTTGATCTGCATAAATAAAATTTTACTTCATGTACAGTAAGTCAAGAATACAACTTGTTGGAATCACAAGCGGTTATTCCTCCAAAAGTATTTGCTTAATAAAAGCGTAAATTTGTATATTTATAGAAATTACTAGCGAACCCTGAAACGCTTTACAGTTGGTTAATATAACAATTACATAAACATCCTAAATTCCTTGTCACCCTCCCTCTTTCTGCCCACCTTCTCATCCCCCCCCTCTCTCCGTACATCTCCACTTCCCCCCATCTCACTGTGCATAACCTCCTCCTCCCCTCACCCCCTCTTTGTTCATCTCTTTGCCCTCTCTCTATATCCATTCCCATCTGAATGTTTAGTGCCTTCGTACATCTCCTCCTCCCCCATCTCTCTGCGCATAACCATCTCATTCAATAAAGAGAAATGAATTAAAGATGCCCAAATAAAACGTTTGTAAGGTAACCACACAGTGATGTGCCAGAATCCTATCAATCTGAAATAAAGGAACGCGTACAGAATCTCTACCCTTGTTTTACACAACAGCCACATAAGCACTAAGTCCTGATGCGCCCTGAAGAAAATTAACGTTATGAAATGCTGCTAAATATGTACAAGAGCGGCAGCCACATAATCAGATGAAACAGAAGTTGAAGTTTCTAACTAGCGTAAATATTCCCATGTCTCAACTACTACAAAACTGAGGTAAATTTTCTGGATTGTTAGGCCTCGTCATATATCTTCTCTATGACTGACTTTTCGACCCTCCTCTGTCATCTTCAAGAGCTTGTGCTTTCCAAGGCCAACTGCTAAAGACTGTTATTGTGGTCACCATAAATTCTGAAGAAGATACCAGCAAAAGGGCCGAATCGTCGATCACACAGACATGATCTAACAACCCAGAGGATTCTGTCTTGAATGAGAGCGACCTCAAAACCCTGCGAACTATAAAACTTCGTAATAGTGGTCCAAAGGCAGAGATTGGACCTGACGCTGAGATTCCTGTCGCTGAAAACTGCAGTAGATGTGGTCAAAGCCGCAACTCCAAAGAGCATTTCAGTCTGTAGTACTGTTGCAAGAGGAGTAACGGTGGTAGTGTTGCCAACTTAGTGGATTTCCCACTAAAACTGGTGTTTTCTACCCTCTTTTTAGTGGCGAAGTATTACTTCTAGTGGCCGGTGGATTTTATAGTGGTTTAGTAGAATTCAGTTTCAGTTACTGAAAATGCAATAGCTCAATCACTAAGCTATTTGTATGTTTCAAAATATGTTACTTCTACTTTATTTGATTTCAGGAGTATATAACTTTTACTTCGAAGACGACACTGATGCATTACGATGTGACATCGAACGAACCGTCTCAATCGATAGACTACCTATGGGGATTCCCTGCAGAATAAACAGTGTTTAGTAGCAACTAGTTATAGTTAAGTTCACGAGCGAAGGCGGCTTGCGCAGGTGCAGGGGGAGCCGCAACCGGTTTCAAACAATGGGTGCTCACATATTTCATTGTCGCTTCGAATAACCACTGAGCACTTGTTGGCTCGCGCAGGGTGCGTCACGTCAGATGCACAGAAAAGGTAATTCTATTGTCGTCGCTCGTGGTGTGCACTGTGAAATTGTGATCTAATTGTATGGTATTATTTCACGACTTCATACGTGTAGAACTATACCTAAACCACAATATACGCTAAAGTTACGGGATCTTAGCTTCAAGACATACGTTTAAAAGATTGGCTTCTAATTATTGAAAGTACTATGGGTCAGGTAGCGAAGTGCAAATTTTGTGGTACTGTTTTAAGGACTCACTATGGAGATTTGAAGTCTCATGGGATGTCAAAGAAGCACCTACAAAATAAAACGGTAAGCAACCTTTATTAAAAATTGATTAGTCATTCATTGATCGGTTTTACATCTTTGACCACTATTTGACTAAGTAAATTTTTGCAGATTGTAACTATGCAGCATAAAATTGCTTTTAAGTCAGAGCCCACTGGGAATAAAAAAAGGAAGAAGCAAGACTTGCATTATTCACAGCCATGCGTATTAGTGTACGTGTAGTCCATCATTTGGGAGGGGTAATTAATCACAGTCAGGAAAAAGATATCTAAAAAGTTCTGCCAGAACTAAGTGCAAATCAGTTATTAAAAAAAACATGTTAGCACCGAATTTCACTGACGTTCTAAAACAAGATTGCAAAGATCGACCATTTAATATATTAACTGATGAATCTACTGTTATTGCTGCTCATAAATACTTGGGACTGATTATAGTTTATTGCAGTGAATTAGAAAAAAAATTGGGTCTACTTACCTTGACCTTGCTGAACTGCGTGTGTGTAATACTGAAGCTATTGTCACTGCTATTAAGAAGACACTTCAACGATTCGGTTTGTGACTTGAAAATTTAATGGCCATTGGTACAGATAATGCCTCAGTCATGGGTGGAGTAAATAACGGAGTATTTACGAAATTGAAATAAGAGGTACCACACCTGATTTTAGTATGTTGCTTGGGCCATTCCTTGCAGTTGGCTGTTTCAGCTGCTGCAAAAGAATTTTTACCGATAAATTTGGAGTTTTTCATTAAAGACATATGACTGGTTTAGTCGCTCCTCTTCAAGACAATCCCTTTGTAAGGAGCTATACAAAACAATCAATGATGAACAGAAACCGTTTAAAACAGTTCAGACGTGGCGTACAAGGTGATTATCAATACAATCCGCTGTATCAAGAAAATACATGCAATGGTCAGAGGTAAAAACGCATTTTTCCGTAGCTGCAGTGCATGAAAGGTGTTACTTGGCGGAGTTATGGTACGTTATGTATGCGAACGAGAGTAATTACGCATATAATTCTTTTTATATCCAATATTGATTGAAATAAAGAGTCAGTACCATGTTCGAGTCTAAAGATACAGATCCCCCCAAACTCTTTGATGAGTTGACCAACCTGATAGATATGCTTATCAGCAAAGTTATGTTACCTGCAAATAAAGTTAATATTTTTACTCAAAGTAGTGATTTCTTCGATCGAAGATGTTATCTAGGATTCCGCTTTGAAAAGCAGTTGCTTGAAATGAGAGAAAAAGAATTACCACGGGAAGACGAAGAAATGTTGCATAATCAATGCATAACATTTATAGGAAGTCTGATTATAGAAGTAATAAACAGATTACCAGAAAATTTGACGTTGATGAAAATAATTTTTCAGAATAAGTGCTGAACAAGCACTTACTCACAACAAAGAAAATCTAATTGATATAATGGCTCAGTTCAATAAAAGTGTAGAATTTATACCAAGAGTGGATGATCAGTCGCGACTGATTCATTTGCTGAATTCAAAAGAGATTGAAGATAGAAAAAATTTTGGAATGAAATATTGCATTTCACAGATATTGAACGAGAATCTAGATTTGAGGAAATAGCGACTTTTGCAATTACTCTCCTAATACTGCCTCATTCCAACGCCAATGTTGAGACTGTTTAGCAGTATGAACGTAATAAAAATGAAGCAGAGGAATAGAATGAGGTAAATCTTTTAACTGCTATATTAAGAATACGCTGTGGTTTGAGGTTGGAAGGAAAATGCCACAACGAATATGAAATTCCAGTAAACGTTGTAAAACAAATCGGTACCAAAGAATCGTATTAATCTGAAAACGACGATGATGATGATGATGATGCAGACAAAAATGATTCATCTGAAGAAGACGAATTCGTTTAAATAATTTGCTGTTATCGAACTTTTTGTATGTTTCTGACCTCGACTTACTGATTTATTTATTATATGTTCATTTAATGATTGTGGATATTTTATTATTTAATAATAAAGGAAACTAATTACTTACTGTTTACTTTCCTAATAATTTTGAAAATTAGTTGAAATTTTAGTGCTTATGAGGGGAGGGGCATTTTTGTTAGTGGTTTTCTGGTGGTTTTTCCACTTGAAACAGGTGGGGAGCTCACTTTAACTGTTGGCAACAATGAAATCTTGTATCACAGCACTCACTTGAAATTCAGAAACTTCCAAAACACCCAAAAAGGTCTCTTTATCAGTTGGAATGTGTGGTTTCGTGCTGCTCATCACTCACGCATATCACAGCCTGCCTACTTCTGTCCTCTCTTGTACTACATCCAAATGACTGTGCTCACTGATAGTCCACGTTTCATTTCCCCATGAAGCACACAAATTTTGTCCAATGTTTGAAAAATACATATTTTTGACGCACCAGTTAAATTTAACAGCCAAACGTGCAAGTGATATACCCCAAAGGAATGGTCTGTTGATGCTGATCTTTCTGCGACTTCCCAATACACATTATTCAAACGAACAAAAAATTTAATTATAAGTCTCCTGGCATCGCGAGATACTCAAATCTACAAACAACATGTCAAATACAACTATTACGTGATACAGGTATGATATCTCTTGTATTTTCCGCCTTCCATCGTGGATAAGAATTAAATCGTATATTTTGAATCAAATAGCAATAATTCAATGAATAACCTCGTTCTCAGAATTCTGAGTGGCAGATAAGAAAGACATACACTTATCTGGCAGAACACTTTGACCACCTATCCAATAGCCGGTAAGTTCACTTTTCGCACGGATGAGGGTGACGACGCGTCGGGGCATGGAAGCAATGAGGTCTTGGCAGGTCGCTGGAGGGAGCTGACACCGCATCTGCACACAAAATTCATCTAATTCCCTTAAATTCCGGGGAGGGTGGCGATGAGCTCTGACGCCACGTTCGATCACATCCCAGATGTGTTTGATATGGTTCAGGTTTGATATGGTTCAGAACTGGCGAGTTGGGGAGAGGGGGCAGCACATCAATTGAAACTCGCCACTGTGTGTCTCGAATCACTCCACACCCCTAGCCTTGTCAACATGGCACATAGTCTTGTTGAACAATGCTACCGCTGTCGGGTAACGTGTTCGTCATGGAGGTGTGTAACCAGTCTGCAACCAGTGTACGATACTCCTTGGCCGTCATGGGGCCTTCCATGAGCTCCACTGGACCTATGGACGCCCACGTGAATGTTCTCCAGAGTATAATGGAGCCGCTGCCAGGTTGTCTCCATCCCGCACTACAGGTGTCAAGTTCTTGTTCTACAGGAAGACGCTGGTTTAGCGCCCTCCCATTGGTATGATGAAATAGGTATCAGGATTCATCAAACCATGAAAGGATCTGCCACTACGTAAATGCACAGTGCCGAAGGTCACGTGCTCATTTCACTCGTAGTCGCCGATGTCGAGTTGTTAACATTGGTACACGTATGGGTCGTTAGCTGCGGAGTTCCATTGCTAGGAGTGTTCGTTGCACTGTGTGCTCAGAGACTCTTGTAGTCTGCCAAGCATTAAAGTCTGATGTTAGTTCCGCCACAGCTTGCGGGCTGTCCTGTTTTGCCAGTCTGCCAGCCTACGACGTCGGAAATCTGTAACGAAGTGCGGCAGCCCAACCCCACGACGTCTGGACGTGGTTTCACTTTGATTACGTCACGTGTTAAAGGCACTCACCAAAGCACTCCTCGAAGACACGACAAATCGTCCAGTTTCTGAAATGCTCGTGCCGAACCCCCGGGCCATCACAATCTGCCCTCACAAGGGGAGGCCGCCAATTGTGAAATTCAGATTCGATTCATACTGCGCATAATAAAAGCTCATGGCCAGAGGTGTAATGTGGCCGTCGACCTGGGACCGGACCGCAGCGACGCACGGATGCACGCCAAGACCGTAGGATCCTACGCAGTGCCGTAGGGGACCGCACCGCCACTTCCCAGCAAATTAGGGACACTGTTGCTCCTGGGGTATCGGCGAGGACCATTCGCAACCGTCTCCATGAAGCTGGGCTACGGTCCCGCACACCGTTAGGCCGTCTTCCGCTCACGCCACAACATCGTGCAGCCCGCCTCCAGTGGTGTCGCGACAGGCGTGAATGGAGGGACGAATGGAGACGTGTCGTCTTCAGTGATGAGAGTCGCTTCTGCCTTGGTGCCAATGATGGTTGTATGCGTGTTTGGCGCCGTGCAGGTGAGCGCCACAATCAGAACTGCATACGACCGAGGCACACAGGGCCAACACCCGGCATCATGGTGTGGGGAGCGATCTCCTACACTGGCCGTACACCACTGGTGATCGTCGAGGGGACACTGAATAGTGCACGGTACATCCAAACCGTCATCGAACCCATCGTTCTACCATTCCTAGACCGGCAAGGGAACTTGCTGTTCCAACAGGACAATGCACGTCCGCATGTATCCCGTGCCACCCAACGTGCTCTAGAAGGTGTAAGTCAACTACCCTGGCCAGCAAGATCTCCGGATCTGTCCCCCATTGAGCATGTTTGGGACTGGATGAAGCGTCGTCTCACGCGGTCTGCACGTCCAGCACGAACGCTGGTCCAATTGAGGCGCCACGTGGAAATGGCATGGCAAGCCGTTCCACAGGACTACATCCAGCATCTCTACGATCGTCTCCATGGGAGAATAGCAGCCTGCATTGCTGCGAAAGGTGGATATACACTGTACTAGTGCCGACATTGTGCATGCTCTGTTGCCTGTGTCTATGTGCCTGTGGTTCTTTCAGTGTGATCATGTGATGTATCTGACCCCAGGAATGTGTCAATTAAGTTTCCCCTTCCTGGGACAATGAATTCACGGTGTTCTTATTTCAGTTTCCAGGAGTATATATATATATATACAAAAAACAAATACTAAAAAAAAATTGCATGGCGCGAAATTCGACCCGGCGACCTTTGACTTGCGAACCCAAGCACTTACCGCTGCGCCACGACGCTGTAGGAAGTTACAAATCGTAGAGAGTATTTCACGTCAACGGTTTCTTTTAACTGTCGATTTTCTCGACAACGGCTGAGAAGTGCATCTTGGTGCTTTGCCACATTACACCTCTGGTTATGAGCTTTTATTATGCGCAATATGAATCGAATCTGAATTTTACAATTGGCCGCCTCCCCTTGTCAGTCAAACTCAGAGAGCTCGCGAGCCTCTCGCATTCTACATACGGACAGCACGCTCACTGATACAACATGCATCGTGCGTGTGACTGACTAGCAGTAATTCCTCGCCAGATGAATACTGCTATCATCTGGACGGGTTTATATCGATAGCAGGTAGGTGATCATAATGTTCTGGCTGGTCAGTGTACAGTACCAGCTTGACAAAGGGGCACCTTTTGGTGAAGCCTGACGTTTGGTGAGGTAAGATGGCGGCGTCACGAAGTTTGTGTATGTTACTACAATGATTTTCTGAAACGAAGTGACGTTGGAAGCTTTACGTTATGGTTTAAACAAGTCCTGCAGTTGAGCAAATATATGCGTACTAGTTTCGTTTAACACATATATTATAGAACATTTCAACGATTAAAAATACTTGTTACCTACAATAAATTACATGTTCTATATAAAGGAGCACTTCCGAAACGTACTATTCGAAGAAAAGCCTAAGTTGACCAGAACTGGTTAAAAACACATCATTAATCTACATCTGTCAATACCAGAGTTATTAAACCCCTTAAAAAACGTAAACTATTTAAATTCTGTCGGCATTTCAGATAAGACAAACTGTAATGTAACTATCTAGGCTTGCGTACAGTACAAAAAATAAATACGTACAAAGTTTGTGGTTTTTCTTGCATTGAGACACATTTATTTCTTTGTATCTTCAATCTGCCGTCGAAAGTTAAGTCCAAACACGGCGCATGTATTGACCAATATGTCAAAACTATAAAGGTAACATAGTTATACATGTTCATCCCAATTTTTTATTACTGTTTTATCAGGAAATAAATAGTTGTTTAGAAGCTCTTTGCAATTATAAAGTTCAGTGACACCAAAGATACTATATGAAGTCTAGTACTGTAATATGTGTCTATGGAAGAAACGTACATATCTGCCTACCTTCCCACGTTTTTCCCGACAGTAAAGGAACACGACGTGTATAGTGTTCAATTCCACAGTTAGAGAGGACCGCACGCAAATTGTCTAAAGTCTGCATCGCATCGAACTACAAATTAAGTAGCTCTATTTGAAATCTGGTAGTCAAGGGAATGCAGGATTTGGTTGCGATTGTGGACGGGGCCGTAATCAGTTACTTTTGGTTGCCTTTTACAGTTACACACAATTTATTTTAAAGCAGTAATTCCAAAGTCAACAATAAATAAAAAAACCACACGTTATTAACGAAGGAATAAACAACAGTGCAAATAATAGCGTTTTTAGTGAGATACAATTTATCAAATCACCATTAAATACAGATGCAACAGACAATGTTTTAAAAGCAAACCACTGTGATCTGGGCAGGAAGCCTTACACGCCAGGAATAGCAATAAATTAAGAATTGCTTAAAACTCGCTGCAGCTTACAACTTACAGGTATTGAAATATTAAAGGCAAGTCGCCACAAACACAGCAGACGACATCAGACGCCAGAAATGGAAGTAAATAAGGTTTTAAAGGATTACTGCGTAAAAACAAATACAAAATTAGAATTTTAAGGCAAGCGACCACAATCACGGCTGAAGGCCTTACATGCCAAGAATGGCAATAAATTAAGAACTGTTTAAGAACTCGCTGTAATTTACAACTTACAGGTATTGAAATATTAAGGTAAGTCGTCACAAACACAGCAGAAGGCTGTAAAACAGCAAATACAATACCAGAAGTTAATTAAAAAACAAGCAACTGATCCAGACGGTGCTCCAGGAATCGACCTCTGAGAAGGTTGGGCAACAAACACAATTCGCGAGCGATGAGATGGCAGCCAAGAGTTGCATTTACTTCATAAGATGGTAACTCAAGACTAGTGGCAGTCTACAAATGACTTGCTGAAGCTATCTGACGCCCGATAAACCAAATGCAACGATGCAACGATACGCCAAAGCCAGAACGGGCGGTCTGCACTACCTCCCAAGAATATTGTGTTTAGAGCGCCTGGAACTAGAATGGAACCACTACCACCAGAGTACAAAGCACTCCACTCGCTGCTCTTCGCCTCGTCGACACTACGAGCAGCAACACGAACCCAAGTCACTGGAGAATCGCGAGATATCACAATGGTGGAGGTTGCTCTACTTGGACGAAATACACTCATCTTAAGGCTTGCTGGATCCAGTAACAACGAGGTCGTACACCCTCGTGACCACAGCCCTTCCATCTGGCTGTCCATGCGTGCCGCCAGTTGTCCCAGCGTGTTCTGGCAGTGTACGGACCTAGGTGCTCCTGAGTCCCCAACCGAACTCGCCACTCAGCCGACCCAGCTAAACAACGACGTCGCTCCAAAGATAGGGCAACAGTTACTACACATCGATAACCACCGCTGCTGCCACAGACGGACAGGCAACGCTTGCGAAACCGAGTGGCGCCAGTCAATACGAGAAGAAGACAAATAACCGCAACCATGGCAACTAAACGATACCGTCTGGCCTCCAACTGAGAGCGGAAACCTACAAACAGCACCAACGCGAGCCGCAGCATGGCTCACTATTTGAAATTCATGAAGACTGATTAAATTAAGAGAAGATTTGTCGTCTTCGAATATTAAAGATGTTATTCAATAATTAACCGTCGCATACTCCATTGTCGTTGCACGAGTCTATGGGGAGAAGGAAAGAAAAGGCATCTAAGACATTGCTGTTAGTACTTTACAAAAGGCAATAACACCCTTTAAAGTTGTGTCCACAGATACTCTTTCCACACAGTTGTTTTGATCATTTCTATAAGATCTGTCCCATACTTAATTGCCTTTCCTAGGCAAGAGTGGTAAATTGTAATATGACATACTAGCTCGGGTGGATCTTCTACATGGTCACCTGAGCCAGGACGTGCTGCCTCGTATCATCACATTTATTCCAAGTGGCGCCCAGTTTAAACAAAGGACCATTTCATTATTGACCAGTTAATTATTCATCACTTTGATTAACAGTACTAACATCGAGCTACCATCTGGATGTGAGAGGGTGAAAGTTAGGCATAGATCGTTACTGATAAACTGAAACATCCCCTTAGAAAAATTAATGAATTACTGTGCTGATAAACCTTTTAGGTTATTTGATTTTCAAACAGCTGAGCAGAACTGAACGTACTCAGACACTTCTCTCTTACTCTGATCAACACTAAACTGACACACAATATTTTTAGCGCAACGCAATCTGACTTTGAAAAATCCCTACAAAAGAATGGCCCTGACTAACAATAACCTATACCTTTCATGAATCACTTACCTCACAAAAATCTTCGTTACTCGAACTACTGCAATACAGCGAGCGCGAATACTGCCATCTAAATAAAAGCTTCTCACTACTGAAGGAACTAACTACTGATAGGCATAGTTAGCAAAAGAAAGATTTTGATAGAAAACAAACAATGTATTTACCTTAACAGTGTTCATAAGTCATAATATATATATATATATATATATATATATATATATATATATATATATATATATATATATCGGTTCATAATATACAGTATTACAAATTTACTCTTTCTGAGGGACACACGTCCAGATCGTCCGCTCTCACAATTCTGCCATCTCTCTCCCCACATCCACCACTTCTGGCGGCTACCTCCAACTGCGCAACGCTACGTGCTGTTCACATCTAACTGCGCAACACTACAATAGCTAATATTCCAACAGTGCAAACCAGCCACAGACTGCACACAGCACAATCAGTGATTTTCATACAGAGCGCTATGTGGCGTTACCAACATAAAAACCTAAACAGCCTACTTACATAGCCCCCATGCTCCCCACTAAAAATTTTACAAATTGTATTGGGCACTGGCCAATACATATTTGTTAAAAGAATTTTTATATTAACACTAACAAATATATCAAATGCACACACTTGTTGACACAATGTTGGTCAAAAGCAAAAATTGTTCTCATAAAGACAGTCCTGATCATTTACCACAATAGTAATTAGATCTTTTTCACAAAGTCTGAGCAGTAAAAGAAAATGCACACGGAAGTAGTGGATTTCCATGAAGTTTTGAAGAAGCAGTGTTGTCATTCCAACGGAAAGACAGTGCTAACTCTTGACATGCAGGCAGGTAATGGGCCACAACAGAGCAAACCCACAGCAGAGTCAGTCGAAGGTTTGAAGAATATTGGTAGGTAGGTCATCACAGAGCAGACCCGCTGCAGTCCTGGTAGACATTATTGTATTGGTGGGCCACCAGAGGTGCAGACCCACTGCAGTCCTTGTAGAGATAATGGTATTGGTTGGTGATCAATGGTGTAGACCCACTGTATTCCTTGTAGAGATGGCCAGCAGCTATCTGTTGCGACTGTGCGGGTGACAATCACCATTAAAGAGTCTTGCAGACAGTATAGCAAGTCCATAAACCACCACTCGTGCACTCACAAACTTTTTGGTATGTCCTTGGAACCAGCAATGTTGTTAACCAGTCCCTTGCTGAATTGTCATCACACGTACGAGCATTAACAGTCCTTTTTTTCACATATTGTGCATATACTATGACCAACAGAAATGTGTGCAGTGAAAGGAAACTTAATTTGAAGAACTGGTGTCTGTACAATTATAAACTTACGTCATGAGAATACAATTACAGAGGTACAAAATACATCATTAAAGAACATAACAATACAGATAACATTTGTAGCAATACAGGCTTTACAAGAGAATCAAAATAACATACACATCAGTGTTACAGGAATTATGACATAAGTAAATACATAAAAGATCAGAATAACTTTCGAAACATCAACTTCCCACATGAGCATTAAAACAAAACAGAATAAATAATGTCTAAACACCTTTACAAAGTAAATAACATATTATTGAAAAATTCTACAACGTAACGGTCATCAGATAAACACATAAAGGCAGGAAGAACACAAATACACAAGGGTACACAAACACATAGGGGAATAACGCAAAAGGAAAGGACAGGGTTTGTTTTCAGTGAGACATCTGGTACCGCAGTCCAACCCAAAACTTCATTCCATAGATCTTTCCTCTTACTTAAACATTTGCTCCCGCAAAAAGAAAGCCTGTTGTCCCTAAATTCTACTGTTTTGTTCATATTCTCTTTCAAAATAAATATTTCTCATTGTACAATACTCATGTTTGCCCAAATCTTTTTCATATAACTTCTCAATGCATTCTTTCCGTATTCTTCATAGTTAGTTTCTTATATAATCAACCCCTATTAAGCTAACTTAAATATACTGAGCTCAAATATATATACTAAGTGATGAGGCAATGCAGCAACACATAACAAATTAACACAAACAGCAATGACAAAAAAATGCAAATTGCCAAAGCAAGCAACAGTATATCTAAATTGGCAAACAAATGCAACATTACAACTAATATGAGCCAATGTGCAGCAACAAGAAAAATAAATCATTAGTAAAACTGGCTTAACACAAGGTAAAATTCAGTAGGACGATGCCTGACAAACAGCAGCAGCAAATGCAATAACTTATACCTAAACATGGAAAACCTCAAGCAGAAAAAATAGTACACTAAAGACAACAATGCAGATAAGAGAAATGTCTATTGACACCTTAATGTCTATGTCATTAAAGTGGTGCACCACAACAACTTATTCTACCAAAAAAAATCCCAAGTACTTGAAAAGAAAATTATGTATGCAGTTACTGTTATTAGTCCCTTCTTATTGTTCTTTCCTTTCCAAGTGCTCCTGTTTTGAAGAATGTGGATCATAAAATTATTATTTAATAGATCTGCTGACAGAAAGTGTTCACATTAGCAAATGCATTTAATTTTATTTTATAAAACCAATGCTGCAACACAGCTGGAAACCAGATATCAAATGAAATAAGCAACTATATACAAAGCAAAGCATAAAAACATCATTCAATAGCCATGTGCCATTTCATAATTCAGTAGAAATTCTCTCAACTCTCGTAGAAAGATACCAGTATAATCATATCTTTCCAAGTAATAGCGTGTCACATTTGCGTTGCTTTCTACAAAGGAATGTCAATAGCGAGGTTAATGGCCTCTTTTTCTCCACCTAATGGCTTTTTCTCCAGGCGACTGATGCAGCTGGGCACCCACAATGCATTATGTCAAGGTTACTTAGCTTTATTACTCAAATATTTACGACAGCAAGTTTCCACTACAGTGACAGTCTCATATAAAAAAAATTCAAAGATTGAAAAATTACAGTAGAAATGCGTAGAAACGAAATCTCGTGAATAGCAGTGTTGTGATACATTCATGCATGGACACACAAGTCATAACTCTTAAAGTACTATTCTTGGTTTCCAACATCCTTTTTCACAAACCAGAGTCGCTAACTTCTATTCATTATTCATATGCATATAAACACGTAATTACATTCCTGATATAGCATCAGCTTATTGATCATAAACATACCTTAACAGCATAATACACATCGTCATCGTAATAATGTCATCATAAAACCTCAGCAAAATCTCAAAAATGTCATAGCTTTATGCAATAATTTCAAAACCTAAAAAAAAATTCTCTGCTCATTTCAATACTGTCATCTACCTCAAACGTACTTTAAAAATCATGATCCCATACGAAATACATCATTCAAACCTCTCATAGTATCGCAATGGTTCCGAGAAAGTATGAAGAGTTCACAAAGTACAGACAAAATGCTATTTCATAAGTGTAAAGTCATCCAACTGTGTAATTGCGTAAACATGTGTCACTGACGTAGTAAAAAAAATGTTTGTCTCTCTCAGTTAAATGATCAGATAGCTGTGTAATTATGTGTTAGAGAAATATGGTACCGTTGTGTAAAGTTGTATAAGCAGAAACCATATTAGCTACGGCTCCTAGCGCTTGCCATACACTTAGTACACAAAGTAGGCGTGTACCACCTGAGGATTAATGTAATTATACCCTCAGGTGTTACAGATTACAGCAATGGAATGAAATGTATCACGGAAAACCTTTGTATCTTTGTAATTCAAAAATCTTTAAAAATAAATGTTTTAAGTACAAAATTAATCACTCAAATACGTGTACTGTAGCGCTAAACTGTGAATCTTGCTGTAAGATAATTCTGGCGAAGTGTTGTAGTTATCGTCCTCCGTAAGTTAAGTTCTGCAGAAGTCAATGTACTTACCTCATCATACACAAAAGTGAAAAGCTTTGCGTATAGATATCGTAGTTATTAAGCTTATTGCCGTGATGAAGAAAGTACTGTACTGAAACGTATTGGTGTTCTATGGGAAAGGCTGTCTCATTGTAGCTATACCACGAAGTTACTACTAAAACATGTTTTTCTTTCCAGACTAATACAGAAAAACTGTGGAGATTTAAAACAGATACACCGTAAAAGCAACAATGTAAATGGTGTCACACATTAGTAGTGTCATGATATAATCGTGTAGCTGTCAAAGAAACCAAATACTAAGTCATCTTTAATCTCACAGAAAGTACTTTAAATAAAGAATGTCTTTTCAAGTAAACCAAAATGTTACATTAAAATCTCATTAGCAGTGTATGTTCTAAGTATGTAAGCCTTGTAGTCGTTACATAATCGTGCAACTAACAAGCAAGAATGTACAAACAACAACACTGTGTCGTCTGTTCACTATAACATTGCATTCTTAATTACTGTCGAAATAAGTTCTCTAGGTTCTTGACTGGATAGTTAACTTCAAACGTTCTTGCATGTTAACAGTTTCTCAGTGTGACGAATTGCACTAGTAGCGTGAAGTGAAAAATTTTATGGCAAAGACAAAGTTAAAAAGCAGGTTATCTTTCAATAAACGGTTTTACATGTGAAATGTGGTGCAATCTTTTACCCTTTATAGTGCGGAGAGTTTCAACTTCAAAGCAATTATCATGTTGTATACGTCAGTAAGGAATGCTAAAATTTTTCTCAAGATTAGTATCTATGTTACTTTTCTCTGAGCCAGCCGGCGTACGTGGCTGCCTGCGGTGTGAGTCATTGTCTGTCTCTTTGTTGGGGCGCGTCGTTATTAGGATTAGGAGACCTAACTTCTACAAATTCACCTTGTTGAGAGGGGCCTGCCCTGTTTGAATCTCGTAAGTTCTGATGAAATTCAGGTCTGTATTTATGATTATATCGTCATGTCGGTAATATATGTAATTTCTTTCTTGTCGGTCTCTTTTGTACTGTGTATTGATTTGATTTTGATTTTGTTGAATTGTCTAATTTGTTCATACTCTTCTGTGTCAGTGAATGCTACCGGTCTTGTGTCATTCAGATCATCATCTACATTTGTATATAAGTTAGTAAACTGATCCTAAAGTTCGGCTACTTTCAACAATAATGAACTGATTTCCTCAGTGTGTTTTTCTGAGCCACGTTTCAGAGTGTCCATTTGAGTTGAAATCGTATCTACCACGTCCTTTAATGGTTCAAATGGTTCTGAGCACTATGGGACTCAACCGCTGAGGTCATAAGTCCCCTAGAACTTAAAACTACTTAAACCTAACTAACCTAAGGACAACACACACATCCATGGCCGAGGCAGGATTCGAACCTGCGACCGTAGAGATCGCGCGGTTCCAGACTGTAGCGCCAGAACCGCTCGGCCTCCAGCGGGCGGCCATGTCCTTTAAGTTTCCTTGAATTTTTGCAAGTTGCGTAACCGAATCGGTAAATGCAACTGAGCCAATTTTAGCTTGCAAGATGTCGCGATTTTCATGAACAATAGTCTGCAGTTATTTTATGGCTGCTTCGTGATTCTGTAATGCATTTTCATGCCGAGAAAAAACAGGTTGGAAATGCTCACAAATTTGTGTTTTTACGTCATTACAGACTTTTTGACATTTCGATTTGATTTTAAGTAACTCTGCAGTTAAACCTTCACGTGTTTGTTCAAGCGTGGTGTCTGACTTTTGAAGATTTTGTTCCATTGTGTCTAAGTTTCGAAGATTTTGTTCCATTTTGTTTAACTTTTGAAGCTTTTGTCCCATTTGTTGCATTAATTGTAATAACAATGCACTGTTGTCTGAAACATGTTCCTCAGTGCTTTTCGGCAGTGCATTTGAACCGGCAATATTCACATTTTGAAAAGCAGATAATGTGTCTTGACTTATTTGAGAAAACGGTGAGGACGCAAAACCTGAATCTACAGCATTTGCAAGATTGTGTCCTGTCATTTAGGATTCCTGAAGCGAGCTGTTGCCGACCGATCGATCGATAATGCTTCCCTGTTCACTAATTGTTCCACTGTCTACACCATTATTTGCCGCCTGGTCCATTTCCCTATGCACAATTACCAAATTACTATATCGAACATAAGTTAATTCATTACACGGTGGCACTAACACACTACTTCCGTTTTCACTGTGATTTCTCAGTTTACTTTGGAGCCTAGTATTACGTTTTTCACACGCCATAATTGTCACAATATTTCACACGGTGATACAGAAAAGCACAATTTGAAGAGTAAAATAAGAAAACACATTAACATAGCACTGAAAATACTATCTAGTTAATTGCAAGCGCAGCTGCGAAATACTTGGTGAAAATCTACATGCATGGTGCAACTCTTTTACTGTACAACAATGAAAAACTACAACTACAAAGGAAATTCTCTCTGCAATTACGCGCTAGCAATAAACAATAGCTACACTAATTACACAAACTACAAGAAAACATCAGAAAATTCCAGTGAGGTATCCTCGGCTAAGGGTCGACATATGAAACATCCCCTTAGAAAAATTAATGAATTACTGTGCTGATAAACCTCTTAGGTTATTTGATTTTCAAACAGCTGAGCAGAACTGAACGTACTCAGACATTTCTCTCTTATTCTGATCAACACTAAACTGACACACAATATTTTTCGCGCAACGTAATCTGACTTTGAAAAATCGCTACAAAAGCCGGCCCTGACTAACAATAACCTATACCTTTCATGAATCACTTACCTCACAAAAATCTTCGTTACTCGAATTACTGCAATACAGCGAGCGCGAATATTGCCATCTAAATAAAAGATTCTCACTACTGAAGGAACTAACTACTGATAGGCATAGTTAGCAAAAGAAAGATTTTGATAGAAAACAAACAATGTATTTACCTTAACAGTGTTCAAAAGTCATTATATATATATATATATATATATATATATATATATATATCGGTTCATAATATACAGTATTACAAATTTACTCTTTCTGAGGGACACACGTCCAGATCGTCCGCTCTCACAATTCTGCCATCTCTCTCCCCACATCCACCACTTCTGGCGGCTACCTCCAACTGCGCAACGCTACGTGCTGTTCACATCTAACTGCGCAACACTACAATAGCTAATATTCTAACAATGCAAACCAGCCACAGACTGCACACAGCACAATCAGTGATTTTCATACAGAGCGCTATGTGGCGTTACCAACATAAAAACCTAAACAGCCTACTTACAAAATTTGATCAGTATATATATGCGTTTGCGTACGACTACTAGATTCCTTGTCACTTGAAATAGGCTTGACGCCGAAACTATACAGGATACAACCACGTGACTTGTACTAGCCTCTGCTGCAACTGATGTTACCAAACGTCGCTTCGATATAGTTCGTAGCTGTAAGCGTTTGTGCACGCTACGCTTTAAGTGTTGTTGGTTAGTTTCAGGAATCACAAGGCATAGTGAATTTTCCACCATTTTTAGGTTTTATGGACGAATTCGAACGTGTAATGAATTCATCTCATCAATACGAGGACTTCGCGACACTTTGTTTTTATGTAGAACGTCAGAAACTTGTAGATCACGTAGTCTACGTCACGAGATGTAGTGGAAGGTTGTGGTGCGGCGGCCGGTTGCTGCCCCCAGCCCACTCTCAGCGGCTAGGCTTTTCGAGCCCATGTGCGAATTCACTTGTAAAAACTTGCCTCCACATACATGTCCCGACCAGCTTCAGCTCGCTAGGTGGCTGACTCATCGGGCACTCTCCTAGGAAACGCACTTAGCCACCGTTTAACACGAAGCCGAATAGGTGTAAACTTTCAGCCAGCGTGTACGATTCGGAAGCATTGAAATAAAATAGTGACAATGATTTATGCCAAACGGTGGCAAATTTTGGTCAGAACATGAAAACGTTGATTGGTGAAAATTACAATGAGCTCGAAGTCACTATTATAATCAGTACGTTTGTTTCTGGATGGTAATTAAGCAAATATTAATGTCTTATCGAAGCAACCTCGGTTCACTGCAGGAATGAAACAAACATCCTGGGAGGCGTGGTCACGTGCCATTCGTTACACCTCGATTTCGTCGCTGTGGGTAACGCCGCCTGATATTTGGTAAAAGATGAAGCTGTGGTCACGTGCCATCCATTACACCTCGATTTCGTCGCTGTGGGTAACGCCGCCTGATATTTGGTAAAAGATGAAGCTGTGGTCACGTGCCATCCGTTACACCTCGATTTCGTCGCTGTGGGTAACGCCGCCTGATATTTGGTAAAAGATGAAGCTGTTGTCAGTATTTTAGAAGAGGAAGCAAAGGACAGGTACAGAGAAGAGTTATATCAAGTCCAATGACCATCGGTCTGGAAACGCATACTTTCTGAGATAAATACGTGTTTACAGGAAGGGCTGCGCCAAGCTTGGATTCGGTTATTGGCACAGGCGCAACGCCTGCCCTACGTCAAATTTGTCTGGAGGATATTATGATGTCTAACTCAAAGTACTCTACCTGTCAATAGGCTATCCGCAGTCCGTAGTATGGTACCAGTCGTGTTGCAGGTTACGTCAGTTTTCGTCGTGCCTCATTGTACGTATCATGATGTTTTACCTTCTTCCTAACGCACATTCACTTATGTGTTTATTGTTATTGTGCTGTTTGTACGTACAAATGGTGAAGTACATTTACATTTTCTCTCTTTCACCACTTATTAGCAATGGAAGGCTGCTACATGACAAGTGAAATGGCGATTGTGATGTTCTGCTATAGTTTAGCAAATGGACGTTGTCTGAGAGCCCGTGCCCTCTACGCAGAAAAACATCCACAGCGCGCCCTGTGATAAGCTGTCTCTGGTACACAGGCACCCTTGCAGCTCTAAGGACAGTGGGAGGCTGCGCACAGTCTGCACGCCTGATATGGAGGAGCTTGTGCTACATTCGGTGGAAGAAACTGAACACCTGAGACCAGTGTGTGACGATCAGCAGCAGCAGAAGGCGAGGTTCACTCTGTTATCTGGGAAGTAATTCATGAACAACTGCTGTACCCATATCATTTAGAGCGCTTTCAGTAGCTAAGGCTACAGCATCATCATGGCAGACGGTGGTTCTGTCAATGGCTGTTCCAGAAGTTTGCCGCAGATCCATAAGTTCGCATCCAAGATATTATTTACCGATAAGGCAGGGTTCACAAGTGATGCTGTTGTGAATTTCCATAACCAGCATGTACGGGCATATGTAAATCCCCAAGCAATTTAGGAAAGATGACTTCCACACCGATTCTCAGTCAATGTATCGGCAGGTGTACTTGGCGATAGACTGATAGGGCTATACGTGTTACCACAAAGGTTAACTGGGGCACATTATCTGGACATTCTCATTAATGTATTGCCTGCCTTGCTGGAGTTGTGCCATTGTAGCAACAAATACAAATGTGGTTCATTCATGATGGCGCACCAGCACACTTCCGTCACAATGTGCGAATGTGTGCGAACATCTAACGCAGACATTCAGGACCACTGGATTGGTTCACGGGGAGGGGAAGGGGGGAGGCGAGGCACAGCTTGGTTTTCTGCTCGTTCCCCAGACCTCAAAACGGTAGACTTCTGGTTATGGTGACACCTGAAGGAATTGGTCTACACCACCCCAATCTACGACGTGCGGACACTACAGGGTCGCGTCTTCAATGCGTGACAGGTACAACAGCAGCCAGGTATACTTCGTCATTTCTTATACCGGAGAGCAGAGGGGTGCATTGTCATAAATGGACACCGCGTTGAACTCATCCTGTAAACAAGTGTTTATCCCAGAAGGTATGCATTTCCGGACCCATGTTCACTGGACTTATTTGTCTTGTTTCTATGAGTACAACTATCTCTCAAAGTATTCGACACTGTTTTTGAACACACACGTATGTATATATAATCATTCATGATTCATGAAATTTTCAATTGAAAGTTGCCCGTCACAATGACAATTTTCAGAACTGATTTTTCCGGAGTATTCTGAGCCGCAAACAAACTGCAAAGACTTTTCTATACCAAACTATCGATAACTGAAAGTATAATTGTCTTTGACGAACTTAGAAGATATATCTAAGGTGAAAAGCTTTGGCGAGCTACATCACTAGCCAATGGGAGGCGACCGTGCCGCGTGTTTTGCTGTGAACTTCCCGTTTAAAAGGGACAAAGCAAAGCTAGTCTCTTTGGGTCTTTCTGTCGGCGTGTTCTGCGATCAGCAGACCTGCGATGGGTGTGTAACATGTTAAGCAGCTTTGAAATAGCTTTCTGTTGATCATTCTAAGATTCCTTGTTATAAATGTTTGGTAGATTCAGCCTCACTTCGGGCATCTTGGTGTGACGTTATCTACAGCATTTTCACATCTTTAACGTGCATTTATCTGTTCTCTAAAGTAATGTTCATTGTTAGGTGAGATGGTCAGTTTTTTATGGGCGTTGAAGTCGTTTCACCCTCATGCGTTGCATATGGAATTCTTGTGGTTTATCTTGTGATCTTTATACCATGTGTTTCGCCTACAGAGAATTGTGTATTTTGTTGAACCCATGGCTCTGCTTTAAACGGCGACATAAACTTGACTGGAGTGATTATTACTACACCTAAAGTATAGCGATAGTATGTGAGGTTTGCAACGTGCACCGAGCTGCCACACGTAGCTTTGCAGGTTTTCTGCCTTCAGCAGAGGTACAAGTTTTACCCAGACTCTACTATAATCAACCCTTACATTTCTCAAACTGCCACCAGCAATACACTTGAAGCCATTTCATTACATAATTTTCAGGTCAGAAGATTAGTCATCACCTGTTGATAGAGATCACCTTACGTACGACCTGGTTGCCATGTGTCTTTAGATTTCGTCTTTCTAAAGTAGAAAAGTTAAGATAAAAAGAGTGAGACACGTCCACTCACTGCATGTAACTTGTCTGTAACTTGACACCGGATTATGAACTTATCACGATCAAAGAATGCACTCAAATGCTCATTTATGCTCACTATTCTTTTGCTGTAAAAGTAATTTGTAACTACACCTTAATATGTTCTATTCTTTTTTAAAACTGCAATCAGTTAGTATTATTTAATTTCTTGGGTCTAAACTATGCATTGAACAGGGCATTTATTCAGTGCATGTTTCACGATACATATTTGCATGTATTCCGATTAGTAGCAGAAAGTAGGTATCGTTCACAACGAGACACGGAAAAGTTGCGAGTTGCTGATTTGTTGTTCTTTCTCGTATATGTTTTAAAACATTAATTCAAGGTAATTTTCCTAACATACAGAATATGAAATTGATAGAATTATCTCTAAGACGGTTGACTTCAGAAATGTCTACAGTTTCTGGGTAGTTCCTCTTCTTAACTCATTCCCAACAATTTTTGAGAACTAATTTGCACGACACTTATCACACATATGACTTAATGGAACATTTAGTAACTTACAGATCACATTTTTAAAGTGCTTTCTGCAGTTTTTACTGAATATATAATGAAATTATTTAATCCAGTTGGCTACTTCTGAGAAGAGGACACAATTTTATGAAATGATAGTACACTACATGCTTAATTTTCTTATTATGTACGAAAATTATGGATGAATTTGTGCTAATTGCTTCAAATAACTTCATTTTCTGTTAGGAGACGGTCTCTGTCTTCGGTTCTGAATGCAATGACTTTTGATTAGATGCAGCCACAGCTATCAATGATGGTCAGGACCTGCCCGGACTACAAAACTGCAGAAGCGTTCATTTGGGTATGCTGCTGATGTGTGCACAGCACCACAACTCGAACTCACCGCCCTTGACCCTGAGATAAATATTAACACAATAAGCATTCTATTGATTATTATTATAGACTCTGATGGTAAGTTTCAATATTGTATCAGCCAGTTTTTTAGAAGACAAATGCATTCTAGGGTAGTGCACTCAAGCAAGTAATAATTTAAGAGAAATATATTTTGTAAAAGTAAGAAGACTGCCATTTACTCTATTTTCATTACTACAGCACACATATCTAATCATTTCATTTATTGTATACCAAAAATTTCTCATTGTAGTGAAAAACGATTTCATTATTAGTGATGATTATTAATACCAACCAGCGTTCCATGTTGTAACTTAACTAACTAATACCGGCCGAAGTGGCCGAGCGGTTCTAGGCGCTTCAGTCTGGAACCGCGCGACCGCTACGGTCGCAGGTTCGAATCCTGCCTCGGGCATGGATGTGTGTGATGTCCTTAGGTTAGTTAGGTTTAAGTAGCTCTAAGTTCTAGGGGACTGATGACCTCAGATGTTAAGTCCCATAGTGCTCAGAGCCATTTGAACCATTTGAACTAACTAATTGGACATTACAGAACTTTACGCTGCATCAAGAAATCGCACTGCTAGAATGCTTCCAATAGATAAAAAATTCTGATATGCACTTCTCATAAACATCCCTCTTTGTGTTATTCCTACTTCTCGCTTTCCCAAGACGTTAAGTTTATCGGTATACTTTCAAAGCTACATTGAAAAGCTGCCATAATTTTTGTCTTTCTCTTGTGTAATGTATTGCATTAACTAATATTTAATCAAGCTGCCGTACATTATAACGCATACATGTGTTGCCTGACTTTCTCTTAACGGAGGGATGCTTATTGTTAACTATGTTGGCCAGTTGTTGATACGGACAATGAAAAACGACATCATATGACGGTATTTTGAATTTATCCAAGATAATTCTTCAAGATCGCGTCAAATATCTTTGAGACGGTCGTAAATTCAAGGCAATAAATACAGAGCTTAGAGACAGCAAAGTTCTTCGCCTACAGTTATTGTTCCTCTATTTGTTATTTATATTCCCGCAAATTGTAGAAAGGTAGGCTGACATCGCTTCAGCCCCAAATGCACCTAGAGATTTCCTATAAATATTTTATTGCGTCATTGTGAAAAAGTCGTTTGTAAAACCGCTGACGCTATGTGACAAAACTTTCGCATATCGAGAATCTTAAGACTGAAAAGTAAACACTTCAAGGCAGAACAAATGAGGCAGGTGAACACAGCGTCAGCAGAACAGCAGCTTCGACCCACGCCATTAAGAAAACTGTTACCAGAATATCTGGTTAGGCCGCTTCGAGGATTTACTGCACATGAATGGAATCGAGTTTGTGTCAGTTCGTTGTGGGAAGATTATAAAAGTTTTGACTGTACCCTAATGAATTTGGGACTTGTTAAAACCTGCTGTCTATACTAATTACTGCTGCATACGTAGCTAAAGCCTAAGCCATTGCCGTATCTTACGGTGGATAATTGGTGCTTTTACTAACAACAGCGCAAATGAATCGACGATTAGGCAAGCCACAAAAGGTATACAGTCATAAACCTCTTTAGTTATCACGGTGCGCACACGACAAACGAAACACATCACAAAAAAATGGTTCAAATGGCTCCGAGCACTATGGGACTTAACATCTATGGTCATCAGTCCCCTAGAACTTAGAACTACTTAAACCTAACTAACATAAGGACATCACACAACACCCAGTCATCACGAGGCAGAGAAAATCCCTGACCCCGCCGGAAATCGAACCCGGGAACCCGGGTGCGGGAAGCGAGAACGCTACCGCACGACCACGAGCTGGGGACAAAAAACACATCACAGCAACGGTAAAAACACCCTACGCTTGTGCATAAATAACATTTTTACTTACGGCGGGAATAGTGTTACGGGATGATGATCAGTAAAATAATGGGGAAAATATTTTGGTGACTCCCTTCTACAAAGGGAAAAATGGATGTCATAGCGTAATATGACAAATCGGAGCTTGCACCAAAAGATTTAGACGTTCATTTTTTCCCAAGCGCTATTCCAGTGTGAAATGGCCACGAAATACTGTATGAATTCTATGCCTACTCCTTGGATATGAATTGGGGAATAGAAGAGAATCGAAGCATTTGAGATGTGGTGCTATAGACGAATGTTGAAAATTAGGTGGACTGATAAGGTAAGGAATGAGGAGGTTCTACGCAGAATCGGAGAGGAAAGGAATATGTGGAAAACACTGATAAGAAGAAGGGACAGGATGATAGGACATCTGCTAAGACATGAGGGAATGACTTCCATGGTACTAGAGGGAGCTGTAGAGGGCAAAAACTGTAGAGGAAGACAGAGATTGGAATACGTCAAGTAAATAATTGAGGACGTAGGTTGCAAGTGCTACTCTGAGATGAAGAGGTTAGCACAGGAAAGGAATTCGTGGCGGGCCGCATAAAACCAGTCAGTAGACTGATGACCAAAAAAAAAAAGGATCGTTCGGAATTGCTTTAGAAATGCTTACTGAATAATAATGGGGCTCTGTTTCGAAAACAAGACCGTTCGAGACGCGAGCGTACCGAACGAATCTGCAGAAGGGCGGAAATTACAGAATATGGCCCCATATCTCATACCATGTTGGTAGACGGTGGCATTGAATGGAACAGGCGTTACAAACTCCACGAATGTCAACTGCAGTTGATATTTACGGAGTCCGTAACCAGAAAATAAAGGTTTCTTGTGGCCGTGTCATCAGTAACGAAAGACCACTACGTGGAACTACCTGACCATGATATAATTCCATGTGGGCCCCTGTGGCCTATGAGGAGCATATGGCAACGGTATCGTTATCAAATATAGCGATGACTAAGGAAATCGCATCGCACTGCGAATGATTTCAAGGCAGTTGTTCATATACTATCAAGTGGTTCAGTGTGTCCCCATGAAATGTTCTTTCAGAATGAACTAAGTAGCACGGTCACTGTAGTGTAGTGGTTATGATGTTGCATGGATGTTCGCGAGTTCGAAACTCACCTTAAATTAAATTTTTAATTTTTATATTCGATTCGAGTACATTCTAGAAGTATCCACAAATGTCAAGAATCATAGTACTGGAATGTTCCGTAACTGTATATATATCGTATGTGTTCTGGATGGAGGCAGTTCGCTCTGCACTCTAGTATGTGCAAGTGCTGAATAAACCTTTGTTAAGTGAGGTTAGTGTTCGTCATTTATCTAATTACACGTTCTTCTACGTGACAATATCACACATAAATCTCACTGTAGGCCGACGGAAGCACCATGACTCCCAGGTGCAATAATATTGTTGTTGACTAGTATGTGCACTCATCAGAGGCACTGTCGCTATACCGTCACCCTCGACAGACGACACTCACAACATTCATGAAGCAGCCTAGACAATAACTTGACTGCTCAGTACTGTCCAGCCAACTACAACTCAAGACTTTCTTTACACCATAATATGCCACTCGGTGTGACGAGCAACGCTTTCTTGTGAGGTCATTGCAAGGGGTACGATGAAAGTTATGCTCTGTTCCCCATTCAGCGACACGATCGTAAAAGCGATTTTTCCGCCAGGTGGCGTTGGTGTTCACGTCACGCGGCTGCAGGTTGCGCCAGGAATGCAGGAGGAGGCAGGGGGCAGACACCGTGACGTTTGCCGCCGGCGGTGGCAGTGACGGCCGGACTGGTGGCTGAGGGCTCTGCGCGACTGCTGTAAGAACCCGCGAGCAAACGGGGCGTGGTGCTGGAACAGCGCCCGGACGGCCGCCGTTAACGAGAGCGTCCATACGCCGTGAGGTGCCGCAGCGAAAGCCACCGGCGCTGGCTGTGGCTCCGACTTCGTGTACTCCTAGGTCATGACATACAGACGGCATACAACACTATCCACATCTTGGGACAACAGAACGGGCCCGTAAAATTACAGACCAATATACATGGAAGGAAGTGCAAAATGGCTAAGCAGGGATGGCTAGAGGACAAATGTAAGGATGTAGAGGCTTATCTCACTAGGAGTAGGATAGATACTGCCTACAAGAAAATTAAAGAGACCTTTGGAGAAAAGAGAAACACTTGCATGAATATCAAGAGCTTTGATGGAAACCAAGTTCTAAGCAAAGGAGAGTAAGCAGAAAGGCGGCAGGAGTATATAGAGGGTCTATACAAGGGCGATGTACTTGAGGACAATATTATGGAAATGGAAGAGGATGTAGATGAAGATCAAATGGCAGATACGATACTGCGTGAAGAGTCTGACAGAGCACTGAAACACCTGAGTCAAAACAAGGCCTCCGGAGTAGACAACATTCCATTAGAACCACTGACAGCCTTGGGAGAGCCAGTCCTGACAAAACTCTACCATCTGGTGAGCAAGATGAATGAGATAGGCGAAATACCCTCGGACTTCAAGAAGAATATAATAATTCCAATCCCACAGAAAACAGGTGCTGACAGATGTGAAAATTACCGAACTATCAGTTTAATAAGTCACAGCTGCATTCTTTACAGACGAATGGAAAAACTGATAGAAACCGACCTCGGGGAAGATCGGTTTGGATTCCGTAGAACTGTTGGAACACTGACCCTACTACTTATCTTAGAAGCTAAATTAAGGAAAGGCAAACCTACGTTTCTAGCATTTGTAGACTTAGAGAAAGCTTTTGACAATGTTGATTGGAATACTCTCTTTCATATTCCTAAGGTGGCAGGGGTAAAATACAGGGAGCGAAAGGCTATTTACGCCCGCATCTCGTGGTCGTGCGGTAGCGTTCTCGCTTCCCACGCCCGGGTTCCCGGGTTCGATTCCCGGCGGGGTCAGGGATTTTCTCTGCCTCGTGATGGCTGGGTGTTGTGTGCTGTCCTTAGGTTAGTTAGGTTTAAGTAGTTCTAAGTTCTAGGGGACTGATGACCATAGATGTTAAGTCCCATAGTGCTCAGAGCCATTTGAACCATTTTTGAAAGGCTATTTACAATTTGTACAGAAAGCAGATGGCAGTTATAAGAGTCGAGGGGCATGAAAGGGAAGCAGTGGTTGGGAAGGGAGTGAGACAGGGTTGTAGCCTATCCCCGATGTTATTCAATCTGTATATTGAGCAAGCAGTAAAGGAAACAAAAGTAGGTATTAAAATCCACGGAGAAGAAATAAAAACTTTGAGGTTCGCCGATGTCATTGTAATTCTGTCAGAGACAGCAAAGGACTTGGAAGAGCAGTTGAAGGAAATGGACAGTGTCTTGAAAGGAGGGTATAAGATGAACATCAACGAAAGCAAAACGAGGATAATGGAATGTAGTCGACTTAAGTCGTGTGATGCTGAGGGTATTAGAGTAGGAAATGAAACACTTAAAGTAGTAAATGAGTTTTACTATTTGGGGAGCAAAATAACTGATGATGGTCGAAGTAGAGAGGATGTAAAACGTAGACTGGCAATGGCAAGGAAAGCGTTTCTGAAGAAGAGAAATTTGTTAACATCGAGTATAGATTTAAGTGTCAGGAAGTCGTTACTGAAAGTATTTGTATGGAGTGTAGCCTTGTATGGAAGTGAAACGTGAACGATAAATAGTTTGGACAAGAAGAGAATAGAAGCTTTCGAAATGTAGTGCTACAGAAGAATACTGAAGATTAGATGGGTAGATCACATAACTAATGAGGAGGTATTGAATAGAACTGGGGAGAAGAGGAGTTTGTGGCACAACTTGACTAGAAGAAGGCATCGGTTGGTAGGACATGTTCTGAGACATCGAAGGATCACCAATTTAGTATTGGAGGGCAGCGTGGAGGGTAAAAACCGTAGAGGGAGACCAAGAGATGAACACACTAAGCAGACTCAGAAGGATGTAGGCTGGAGTAGGTACTGGGAGATGAAGAAGCTTGCATAGTATAGAGTAGCATGGAGAGCTGCATCAAACCAGTTACAGGACTGAAGACCACAACAACAACATACAAGACATCGGTTTGCAGCAGAAGCCTTGAACATTTTCATGAGATGAGAAGCTTATGTCCAAGAATCGGCAAAGTTTAAGGGGGCAGCGCAATTCTCGTATGATATACTGTGAACTACACTGAAGACTCAAAGAAACTGGTACACTCGCCTAATATCGTGTAGGGCCCGCGCTAGCATGCAGAAGTGGCGCAACACGACGTGACATGGACTCAACTAATGTCTGAAGTAGTGCTAGAGGGAACTGACACCATGAATCCTGCAGGGCTGTCCATATATCCGTAAAAGTACGAGTGGCTGCAGATCTCTTCTGAACAACACTTTGCAAGGCATCCAATATATGCTCTATAATCATCTTGTCTGGGGAGTTTGGTGGCTAGTGGAAGTATTTAAGCTCTGAAATGTTTTCCCTGAGCCACTCTGTAGCAATTCTGGACACGTGGGGTGTTCCATTGTACTGCTGGAATTTCCCAAGTCCGTCGGAATGCATAAAGGACATGAATGGATACAGGTGATCAGACAGGATACTTACGTAGTTTCGCTCACTAGAGTCGTATCCAGACGTATCAGTGGTCCATATCACTCCAACTGAACACGCCCCTCACAATTACAGAGCTTTCACCAGCTTGAACAGTTTACTGCTGACATGCAGGCTCCATGGGTTCATGAGGTTGTCTCCATACTCGTAGACGTCCATCCGTTCGATACAATTTGAAACGAGACTAGTGCGTCCAGGTAACATGTTTCCAATCGTCAGCAGTCCAATATCGGTGTTGTCGGGCCCAGGCGAGGCGTAAAGCTTTGTGTCGTGCAGTCATCAAGGGTTCGCGAGTGGACCTTCGGCTCCGAAAGCCCAAATCGATGATGTTTCGTTGAATGGTTCGCACGCTGACACTTGTTGACGGCCCAGAATTGAAATCTGCAGAAACTTGCGGAAGGGTTGCACTTCCGTAACCATTAACGATTCTCTTCGGTCGTCGTTGGTCCCGTTCTTGCAGGATCTTTTTCCGTCCATAGCGAAGTCGGAGATTTGATGTTATACAGGATTTCTGATATTCACGGTACACTCGTGAAATGGCCGCAAAGTGATATAAATGGAAGGCACATTTGAGGATTGTAGTGGGAAAGGCAAATCGTGGATTTCGGTGTAGTGAGAGAATTTTGGGAAAGGGATGTTCATTTGTAAAGCATGCCGGTTATAGGACTCTATTGCGACCTATTCTTGACTACTGCTCGAGTTCTTGGGATCCGTTGCGGGCCATATTAAAGGGAGAATTCGAAGCGGTTGAGACGAAGGCTATTAGATTTATTAACGGTAGGTTCGAACAACACGCAAGTGTTCTGGAGACGCTTCGGGAATTCAAATGGGAATCCCTGGAGGGAAGGCAACGTTGTTTTCGAGAAAAGCTACCGAGAAAATAAAGAAAATCTGTGTCTGAAGCTGACTGCAGAACGGTTCTACTACCAACAACCACAATTCGCGTAAGGACCACGAAGGGAAGACATAATAAATTCAGGATCAGACTGAGGCACACAGGCAGTCATTTCTCCCTCGCTCTCTTTGCGACTGGAGCACGAAAGGAAATGACTAGCAATGGTAAAGGCTACCCTCGACCACGCACCGTACGGTGGCTTGTGGAGTATGCACTTAGATGTAAATGAACAAATTGACCTAGACAGTTATGATTATAAACTACAAATGCAAACAGTTAGGAAATATAGGGGTGGACAAGAACATAGAAACACCACAAACACAGCAGGTAACAATGCCTAGTAAGCGGTAGGAAATACATTGGCATTCATAACAGCTACCAGTCGTCGCGAAATGAATACAGACCCTGTACGGTTTTCAAAGAACTCTTATACCATTGTTACTGTAAAACAGTGCCAAATATAGTTAACGATGGTATTGCGATGACGCACCATTCCCTCCAAAGTAGACCGCAGAGGCTCGATAATAGCAACATCTCGCGAGTGTTGCTCACAAAAACAGTCGTGGGCGATGTGAGCTGTGTGAACAAGAGGACTCTTGTCTGGGAGCACAGCATCACCACTGGGGAACAAACCTTGGACCTGATCAGCCAACGTGATCACATAATACTTGGCAGTAATGCGACCTCGGTAAATAATCACGGAGCCCTTGGAATACCACGACAGGCTGCCCAAATCATCAGCGAATCTACTAAATGTTTCACTCTTAGGACGTAAACTCGGCCAGAAGTTGAAATCAATGTGAAACAAAACTCATCAGACCAAACGATTTTCTTCCATTGCTCCATTGTCCTGGTTTTATGGCTTCGGTGCCACGTTTTCCTGTTACGGCATTTGCAACGCTGATAAGTGCTTTTGGGATTCCAGCTCGCCCGAAATTCCCGGTTCTGGAGCTCCTTTCGTGTTTTGGTGCTGACAGGATTCGCAAGTGCGACATTCAGTTCTGCAGTGAAATTTGCAGCTATCGTCTTCTTATTTTTTCGCCACACACCTTTGCAATCACCATCCGTCACGATCTCTCATCATATAGTTTCGTCCTGGTTGTGACAGCGGATAATTTTTCTCCGCTTTCCTTGTATGTGGTATAAAACATCGATACAGTGCCAACACTTTGGTGACGTTGTTTACAGAAGCATCGATCATACTACCACCAACAATTTTCCCACGTTATAGTTCACTTACGTACGACATAATGGACCCACAGGTACACATAACACTTTTCTGACAACGATTGAAACTTGGAACATGTTGAGGACATTGCACAGGCTCCACTGGTGGTCAAATATAAAAGCTTAACCAGTTGGCTACGCCATTCTAATTGCGACAGTTGGATTTTATGCTAGTGTTTCGGCGCATGCTCTTACTGATAACACCATCCTCGACCTTTAACCTTGGAGGGGGTAATACTGGTTCGGCGCACATGGGCCTTCGGTACTGTGTCACTTGAGGTAATGCAGGTAATACTAATATATACACGACTTATAAATACATTTACGGGAAAGGAAAGTGTTTCACCATGAATGTCTTGACGTAACGCAGTATTTCCGTGCCTGTGGGAAACGGTGATTAAAACTTGATCCTTATACACTGAAGAGCCAAAGAAACTGTTAGACCCGTCTAATGTCGTGTAGGGCCCCCCGCGAGCACGCAGAAGTGCCGCAACACAACGTGGCATGGACTCAACTAACGTCTGAAGTAGCACTGGAGGGAACTGACACCATGGGTAGACTAAGGAATGCAACATGGAGCGCAATTGATCACACACACAAAGATTCAAACTCACAGGACAAACGGAAACAAAATTCATCGTTTCTCAGTGAAAATTGAACTGTTTAAGACGATTTGTGACTCTCAGCGAAAAGAATCATGGAAGTTAACTGGCCACACAATGTGTGATGTGAATCACGACCGGTTAAGGAACAAGTCTGGTTCCCATTGAATCCTCATATAACTATGGCAAAATCATCATTCGTTATAAGCCCGCCCGCACTAATCCTGACGACTGAGGTTAATAGTTACAGAGAATCATAACTCAAGACTGAACGAACTTCATCCAAAATGACCTTTCAAGGATACTTACTGACCCTGTACAAAACCTAGCCTGCCTCACCACTGTGTACACAGACGGAACACACTTAGAGAAGCGAACTGACTAATCACCAAGACCAATTTTCCAGCGGTAGCAGGCGTCTTCCTGAATCAGAAGACAGAAATTTCCCACTTATTCAACATCTAAGATCTGAACACGGCGTCCCTAGCTTGTGGATCCGGAGGAACCAGTTACGTCGCTGCACGTTTGAAAAGCTTGGGCAGGCGAGAGCTGTGACCGACTGTTGCCGCGGACCAGCTACGTAGATTACATCGAACCGCCTTCCACAGGCTTCTACAGCAAAGTTAAACCAAGAATTTCCTCCTGAATTCACCCAATCGTATGACTTTGTAAGTACACCCCCATTCACATTCATTCAATCCAATGACCATCCATGATTAGGACAAGCGGTTACTGGTATCTAGTGTGCTATATATCAAATGTCGTGAAACTGAGAATAAAACACTCAGTTTCCTCTCAGAATGATCTTGTTCTATGGATGTAATATATGGGAGAACGCAGGCAGAGAAAATATGCTCTGCGGACGTGATCACACCACTAAATTATAACACCCTAAGACTATATGAGAGATTCGTTCATTGCGGCCTTTCAAGTTACGGTAATGGGTTTTAATTGTAGAAGTATGTATGGTGATGGCCTTTGTCTTGGATTGCCTGTAGTAGTGAATGTAAATTCGTTTTCTGCTGATCTAAGAACGTTAGTGATTAGTATTATCAGTCTAAACAGACACAACAGGACAAGGAGTTTGCGTATTGTGAGCCATACTGGCACATTAATCATTACACAAGAATGCTTCTGAAAGGAACATTTCGTGGCAAATTGGTGCATCTTAACGTGGGAAAAGAGTGTATTACTCAAGAGCAATGGAAGAAGCAAAAATGTAATAAGATATAGATTGGCGGGATGAGAATCAACGGACAGGCCCCATGTGATTCTCTCAAACTATCGGACAACATACGAGACGGAGATATGTAGTGGCAGCATCTGATGTAATGCAATATGTGAAGCATTTCCGTTTCAACTGGAAGGCTGGTCACGAATTCCATGGTGAGTGTAAACAGTGAAAAACAGTTATTGCATGGTGCAGTACAGTCCAGCAGTTCCTGCTGACTGGAGATGAAATCTGGTGTTCTACACAAATCTCATAGTCTTGTTATCTGCACACTAAAAAAATGGTTCAAATGGCTCTGAGCACTATGGGACTCAACATCGTAGGTCATAAGTCCCCTAGAACTTAGAACTACTTAAACCTAACTAACCTAAGGACATCACACACACCCATGCCCGAGGCAGGATTCGAACCTGCGACCGTAGCAGTCACGCGGTTCCGGACTGCAGCGCCAGAACCGCTAGACCACCGCGGCCGGCTATCTGCACACTACATGGTACTGATACGCACTACAGCACTTCTGAGGAAAAATGAGAGGAGATTAGGTTGATATTATGATTCAAATATGCGACAAAAAAAATAAATACGAAATTACATTTAAATGAATTACTTGAATAAAAATGATGATCAAAGTCATTTCGATAGATATTTAAAAATAAAAAAACTTACTGCATCGGTCGAGATTTTAACCCATCACCCCCTGCATGCCAAGCTCCTATCCTACCCATTACATGACGCAACGAAACTGTTTGATGCAACTTGTTTAATGCTATTTAATGTCACACAAAACTCCGAAATGTTTTTTCGTCATTTACTCGTAAATGACGGCCCACCAGAGTGAATGGCTGCAGAGTGTATTACCTAGGATCTGAACCTACATAACCGTATATGTTGTTGTTGTGGTCTTCAGTCCTGAGACTGGTTTGATGCAGCTCTCCATGCTACTCTATCCTGTGCAAGCTTCTTCATCTCCCAGTACCTACTGCAACCTACATCCTTCTGAATCTGCTTAGTGTATTCATCTCTTGGTCTCCCTCTACGATTTTTACCCTCCACGCTGCCCTCCAACACTAAATTGGTGATCCCTTGATGCCTCAGAACATGTCCTACCAACCGATCCCGTCTTCTGGTCAAGTTGTGCCACAAACTTCTCTTCTCCCCAATCCTATTCAGTACTTCCTCATTAGTTATGTGATCTACCCATCTAATCTTCAGCATTCTTCTGTAGCACCACATTTCGAAAGCTTCTATTCTCTTCTTGTCCAAACTATTTATCGTCCATGTTTCATTTCCATACATGGCTACACTCCATACAAATACTTTCAGAAATGACTTCCTGACACTTAAATCTATACTCGATGTTAACCAATTTCTCTTCTTCAGAAACGCTTTACTTGCCATTGCCAGTCTACATTTTATATCCTCTCTACTTCGACCATCATCAGTTATTTTGCTCCCCAAATAGCAAAACTCCTTTACTACTTTAAGTGTCTCATTTCCTAATCTAATTCCATCAGCATCACCCGACTTAATTCGACTACATTCCATTATCCTCGTTTTGCTTTCGTTGATGTTCATCTTATATCCTCCTTTCAAGACACTGTCCATTCCATTCAACTGCTCTTCCAAGTCCTTTGCTGTCTCTGACAGAATTACAATGTCATCGGCGAACCTCAAAGTTTTTATTTCTTCTCCATGGATTTTAATACCTACTCCGAATTTTTCTTTTGTTTCCTTTACTGCTTGCTCAATATACAGATTGAATAACATCGGGGAGAGGCTACAACCCTGTCTTACTCCCTTCCCAACCACTGCTTCCGTTTCATGTCCCTCGACTCTTATAACTGCCATCTGGTTTCTGTACAAATTGTAAATAGCCTTTCGCTCGCTGTATTTTACCCCTGCCACCTTTAGAATTTGAAAGAGAGTATTCCAGTCAACATTGTCAGAAGCTTTCTCTAAGTCTACAAATGCTAGAAACGTAGGTTTGCCTTTCCTTAATCTTTCTTCTAAGATAAGTCGTAAGGTCAGTATTGCCTCACGTGTTCCAGTGTTTCTACGGAATCCAAACTGATCTTCCCCGAGGTTGGCTTCTATTAGTTTTTCCATTCGTCTGTAAACAAATCGTGTTAGTATTTTGCAGCTGTGACTTATTAAACTGATGGTTCGGTAATTTTCACATCTGTCAACACCTGCTTTCTTTGGGATTGGAATTATTATATTCTTCTTGAAGTCTGAGGGTATTTCGCCTGTTTCATACATCTTGCTCACCAGATGGTAGAGTTTTGTCAGGACTGGCTCTCCCAAGGCCGTCAGTAATTCCAATGGAATGTTGTCTACTCCCGGGGCCTTGTTTCGACTCAGGTCTTTCAGTGCTCTGTCAAACTCTTCACGCAATATCGTATCTCCCATTTCATCTTCATCTACATCCTCTTCCATTTCCATAATATTGTCCTCAAGTACATCGCACTTGTATAGACCCTCTATATACTCCTTCCACCTTTCTGCTTTCCCTTCCTTGCTTAGAACTGGGTTTCCATCTGAGCTCTTGATATTCATACAAGTCGTCCTCTTATCTCCAAAGGTCTCTTTAATTTTCCTGTAGGCAGTATCTATCTTACCCCTAGTGAGATAAGCCTCTATATCCTTACATTTGTCCTCTAGCCATCCCTGCTTAGCCATTTTGCACTTCCTGTCGATCTCATTTTTGAGACGTTTGTATTCCTTTTTGCCTGCTTCATTTACTGCATTTTTATATTTTCTCCTTTCATCAATTAAATTCAATATTTCTTCTGTTACCCAAGTATTTCTACTAGACCTCGTCTTTTTACCTACTTGATCCTCTGCTGCCTTCACTACTTCGTCCCTCAAAGCTACCCATTCTTCTTCTACTGTATTTCTTTCCCCCATTCCTGTCAATTGTTCCGTATATATGATTTCAAAAAGTCTATCGCATTCCTGGGTACCGGTAGCCTGGAAGTGTTGTCCGTAGATGTCATCTTAGTTGTCTGGTGCTGGTAATATTAGCAGAGCAAGATGTAGCTAGAGGCCATATCTCTGATCCTAAATGAGTTTAAGTATTATGTGGCTTCGTAACTTTTCATTTGCTAATGACAAGGTGGCGTTATCATATTGCCAGGTCGAATTTGTTCTATATTTAACCGTGATATGTTGTTGCATAATGATATTTTGTGTTCAGCTGTTTTAAGCCTGCTGAAGTTCTTTCAGGCTACTGAGAGATACATTACTGTACCGTAATTTGTTTCTTCTGTTAGTGAAATTTTTGATTATAAATAAATTTTTGTTAAACTGACCGCTATGTCTTCACAACCCCCAGCTCTAAGCACGTTGCATCTAAATCCCACGCTACATTTTAATCATAATGTATTACTGACGTTAACTGAATAAGAAATTACATGAACTATTTAAGGACTACTGCTGTTAGTGTTGTTGTGGTTCAAAACCGAAATGTTTTGGAAATTTGTGGAACTTTCTAAAGGGCCAAACTGCTGAGTTTATCGGTCCCTAGATCTACACGCTACTTGATCTAACTTAAACTGACTTACACTAAGGACAACACACACGCCAATGCCTGAGGGAGGACTCCAACCTCCGACGAGGGGAGCCCCGCGAATCGTGACCAGGTGCCCAAGACCGCGCGGCTACCCCGCGAGGCGTTCAAAACCTATAAATGTTGTGTACATAAGGTAATTATACGCACTTCAATTACTTTCTCGCACATGGTGCATCTAATTAGTGCAATTTCATTGATTGAAAGTGCGACAGTTACGCATATCATTTATAATGTACAAATTAATTCACAAAAATTAGCTTCTCTAGTACACACTGGAGAGAGAATCTCTCGCTCCTCCGACACGTATTACGACGCAGATTTGTGTGCCGCCATGTGTGGTAGCTAATCTCCACGTGCGTCGCACGTGGCGCTTCCGCTGGCCAATGGATGGCAGGACTCGGAAGGCCACCCGGCAACGGATGGCTGCTCGCCTCCAGACAGACTTAAAGATCCGCCCGTAACCGGTTCGGCGGCTGCGCTTCTAGTGCGGTTCTCTGTTCTCACCCGACGGTGCGCCATCATTCACGCCGGAACCTGCTGCTGGCTTCCGTCGACAAGGCTGCTAGAACGGAGGTACGAGGATCGCATAGAGCGTGACGTTACGTCACTGGAAAAGCGACTCGTCAGGCATCATGTTATTCCCGTTGCAAGACTGCGCTTTGAAGGACTTACTTTCAAAGACTGTCGGAAATTGGGTATGACTATTTACGTCCGGCGACGAGCTGCCTCTTAATCTACCCAGCATCTGTAAGAACCGCAGTGAGGTCGTCGTGTTCCACATTAGGAATTTTCTGCACGTACAGGAGCTCGTGAAGGGAATCATGACACCATTTTCATAACATGGTCCATGCAAATCGCTGAAAAACTGAATCACTCTAGTGGAACCTAACCTGGAACCCTACGCATAATGACTGGAACTTATTACTTACCATGAGATTACCTTTTATTTCCGTTTACATTGTTTCTACCCAGTCCCATCCTCAATCCGCCAGTAGGGGAGACATGTCAGCCAACGACCCTAAGGAACTTGGAATATGACACTGCAGCTTGAATAAAACAAATTGGTCTGCGAGCAGACGATATCTGCCAACCACCTGTGCACCAACAAAACAGACGACATGTCGAGCCGTGACGCTCGAGAAAGGACAACAATGGGGTCGTGACTAGCCGACACCACTGAAGTAGCTGCAGCATCACTCATGTAGGTATTTTAAATCGAAGTATAATACCAATCATACTCGAGGCTGCCGCGCGGGATTAGCGCAGCGGTCCAGGGCGCTGCAGTCATGGACTGTGCGGCTGATCCCGGCGGAGGCTCGAGTCCTCCCTCGGGCATGCGTGTGTGTGTTTGTCCTTAGGATAATTTAGGTTAAGTAGTGTGTAAGCTTAGGGACTGATGACCTTAGCAGTTAAGTCCCATAAGATTTCCCACACATTTGAACATCCTCAAGGCTGTTGCACGACACACTCCACACCTGTAACCTCATGCATAGTTACTAGGCAAATTTAACAACTAGCGTTTTTGTAGATAGTACGAGGGTTGTTTTTTAAGTAAGGGCCGTTCGCGCGTATAGTCCCGTAGTTCGCGCGGACGCCGCAACAAGCCACCGCGCCACTTGCCGGCATCCTTCCCGTTCACACTGACGCAAGTTGCAGCTCTGTAGCTGACGTGTACGCGTCGCTGTGCTACTTTATAATGTTTACGAATATTGAATCGCCCGCCGCGTGTGAGATACGGTCAGTGATACGTTTTTTGACCGCGAGAAGCCTATCAGCTGCAGAAATTCATCGTCAGTTAACAGAAGTTAATAGTTTGAATGCCATGAGTGAAGGTAAAGTGCGTCTATGGGTTAGAGAGTTTAAAAATGGCCGTCAAAACGTCCATGACGAAGAACGCTCAGGCCGGCCCTCTGTGATCACTGATGATTTGGTGGCTGCAGTCGAAACAAAGATTCGCGAGGACAGAAGATTCACAATTTCCTCTCTTTCTTTGGAATTTACACAAGTTTCAACATCGGTTTTGTACAAAATAGTGTCTGAAAACCTAAACTTAAAGAAACTGTGTTCTCGGTGGGTACCCAGACTCCTCACAGAGGACCACAAAGGGAAGAGATTTGCCACTTCATTGGACTTTTTGATTCGTTACGAGGAAGAAGGGGATGACATGTTGAGTCAAATTGTCACTGGAGATGAAACATGGGTATCCCATATCACTCCCGAAAGCAAGCGACAATCGATGGAATGGCGACACACAACCTCACCCGTCAAGGTCAAAGCCAAACAGACGCTGTCAAAGCGCAAGATTATGGCAACTGTGTTCTGGAACCGGCGCGGTGTTTTCCTAGTGGACTTTATGCCACGAGGAACGACAATCAACTCAGATGCCTACTGTGCAACTCTAAAGAAGCTCCGCAGAGCAATTCAAAACAAAAGGCGCGGCATGCTGATAAAAGGAGTTTTGCTCCTGCACGATAACGCTAGGCCTCACACCTCTCAAAAGACTCGGGATTTGATTGATTCTTTTGGCTGGGAAGTTTTGGACCATGCACCATACAGCCCCGACCTTGCTCCTAGCGATTTTCACCTTTTCCGGTACCTGAAACACCATTGGCGGGCAGCGCTTCAATGACGACGATGAAGTGAAAGCGGCCGTGAACTATTGGCTGTCGGAGCAGGCGGCCGAATTCTTTGAAGAGGGAATTAAAAACTTAGTTGTACGGTATGATAAGTGCTTAAATAAACAAGGCAACTATGTAGAAAAATAGGTAAAAGTGTATAGAATCAGAAAATAAAAGTTTTTTTACAAAGGTATGTGTATCTTTTTTTAAAAATAAAAACGGCCCTTACTTAAAAAACAACCCTCGTAATTGATAGGTGTTTGGTTGAAACTGCTCCACTCTCTAACTCATCTCTCAGTGATGGATCAGTTTTTTATCAGGGCTGTAACTATTCAGCCTAGCAGTCCTGAATAACGAATACTCAGATTTGGTCAGTAATATCCGTCATTATCGAAAACTTGAATGTAACGCGCCTACTGCCTCAACTGCCGTCCTGCAAGGATGACATGTCATCAATCACTCCGAAAAAAAACACAAAACTATAGACGGGACACATCGTTCCCGAGTGTTTTAGGAGAACTACGGGAAACCTAAACCTGCGTGGTCAGGCGGGGATCGCTCAAGAACACCACTCCAGTTCGTTAAGAAGTGTTTCACCCCACTCCTTTTGTAGCACCTGCGAAAGTGAATTACATGTGACTGTGGCGTCTTCCTTGTACTGAGAATATTCAGTTTCTTAGTCTATCCTGCCCGTAGATATATTTTCCGATTCTCTAAATATTTACCAGATGCTAAATTCTGTAGTTATCAGAGGTAAAATACCGGGAGAGAAAGGGTATTTACAACTAGTACAGAAGCAAGACGGCAGCTATAAGAGATGAGGGAAATGAAAAGAAAACAGTGAGCGAAGAGTCAGACAGGTTTGTTGCCTAATCCCTTTGTTATTCAATGTGTTATGGGTACACTGCCGGCCGGCGAGGCCGAGCGGTTCTAGGCGCTTCAGTCTGGAACCGCGCGACCGCTACGGTCGCAGGTTCGAATCCTGCCTCGGGCATGGATGTGTATGATGTCCTTAGGTTAGTTAGGTTTAAGTAGTTCTATGGGACTGATGACCTCAGATGTTAAGTCCCATAGTGCTCAGAGCCATTTGAACCATTTTTTGTACACTGATTAAACAGTAAAAGAAACCGAAGAAAAGTTTGGATATGGAATTAACGTTCAGGAAAATGAAATAAGAATTTTTAGGTTTCTCAATGACATTGTAATTCTGTCAGGGGCACTGAGCTGCTTGGATGAGCAGTTAAATGGAATGGACAGTGTATTGAAAGGGAGATATAAGATGAACGTCAACAAATGCAAAACATGTGGTCGAATTAAATCAGGCGATGCTGAGTGAAATGGATTAGGAAACTAGAACTGAAAGTAGGAGATGAGTTTTGTTACAAGAGCAGTAAAACAATTACGCACTGACGAAGTAGGATAGAAAATATAGAATGACAATGGCGAGAAAAGCCTTTCCGAAGAGTAGAAATTTGTTAGCATCGAATATAGATTCAAGTGTTGGGAAGTCTTTCCTGAAGGTATTTTATGGAGTGTAGCCCTGCAAGGAAGCCCAACGTGGACGGTAAGCATTCCAGACAAGAAGGGCATAGAAGTCTTTGAAGCGTGACGCTGTAGCAGGATGCTAAAAATTAAATGAGTAGATCATGTAACCAAGAAGGAGATACTTACAATTGGTAGAGGTGAGGGGGGAAGGGAGGCCGGGGAAGAAATTTGTGGTACAACTTGATCGGTTGATAGGACTCGTTCTGGTCCATCAAGTGATCAATGTACGGGGCGTGCGCAAAACTAAGGCCTTCCGTTTTTTATGTAAAAGCTTCTATACTTTTTTAAATGAAACAACCATTATTAACATTATATATCTTTATTCTTCATCTCTACGTCTTTATTTATCAGTATAGTCTCCCTGACAACTAACACATTTCTCCCAACGAAAGACCAGTTTCTACATACCGTCACTGTAAAATGTTTGACGTTGTTGGTGAAGTAATAGGTTCACCTCTGACTGCACCGCTTCATCATTGTCATAGGAAGTCCTCGAAGGTGTTCTTTAAGTTTTGGAAACAGACGAAAATCGGATGGGGCCAAGTCGTGACTACATGGAGAATGAGACGGCAGTGAACCGAAGGCGTCAGATTGCGGCAGATGTCGCAGCGCTCGTGTGTGGACTTGCATGTGTGGACTTGCATTGTCATGCTGAAGGAGTGTGCTCCACGAGTGGACGAACTCATAGAATTTGAAACTCGATTACAGCTGTCTGTTTCTCAGGTACCGACATGTTTACGTTACACACCGCCATGTTACAAAAAAAAAAAAAAGTTCAAATGGCTCTGAGCACTATGGGACTTAACATCTGTGGTCATTAGTCCCCTGGAACTTAGAACAACTTAAACCTAACTAACCTAAGGACATCACACACATCCATGCCCGAGGCAGGATTCGAACCTGCCATGTTACACTCTACTACTCGGAACCCTCTTGCGGAAGAGAGCGGCAAATATGTAAATGCAAAAAAGATGCGGACTGTTACCGACGTTTCCTCTATTTAAAAAGTTTGAAGAGTTTTCACATAAAAAATTCGCAGGCATTATTTTTTCAGCACGCCCTCGTACTATTGGAAGGAAGTTTTGAGGGGTAAAAGTGTGAAGAGGGAGATCAAGAGATGAATATAGTAAGCAGTTTAAAAAGGATGTAGTTAGCAGAAGTTAATGGAGATGAAGAGGCCTGCACTGCTAACGTAGCACGGGGAGCTGCATCAAACCGATCCTCGGATCGAAGACCGCAACTTCCAAATACCTCCTACCTAACGGTGATCGGGATGTAAAACTTTCTTCAATCAAATGTTTTCGTCCCACTCCGTGCCCAAATATGTTGCACAATTTTATAGTTACTCGTTCTCAGGTACGATGTGCAACAAGGTGAGATCAGATGCAGAACACATGCGTTAGAAAGCGGAATAGCAGACCGCGTGCTGAGCTAAGCAGCGGTGATTGGCGTTTAGTGCGGCAACAGGTCGTCGGCTATAAACGCGTAGCGACTTCCAACATTCCTGACAAGAAAAAAAGGCGGCGTGAAAGTGTGTAAGTGTATCGGTGTTCTAGTGCGCGCTTTTGTTGCAGGTACCATTAGCGGAGAAAGCAGAGGTGGTGGCAGCTTACACAGGTTCTCAATCTCGCTGCGCGCATTGTGTGTGAACAGTTCCCACATTCCTGACGAGGCGTATGGCGCACCTGCCGTGCAAGGTCGCTTTTCAGCGTCTGCCGCTGCTTTGTGTGCAACAGGAGGGCTGGTAGGGGAGAGTTCAAATGGCTCTGAGCACTATGGGACTTAACATCTGAGATCAACAGTCCCATAGATCTTATAACTATTTAAACCTAACTAACCTAAGGACAGCACACACATCCATGCCCGAGGCAGGATTCGAACCTGCGACGGTAGCGGTCGCGCGGTTCCAGACTGAAGCGCCTAGAACAGCTCGGCCACACGGGCCGGCAGAGTGCGTGAGTGCCGACACGTTAGCAACTGCAGAAATAGCAGATCATTTCAATGCTGGGACAACAACAGGTAAAATAGTTGTACATAACTGATTGACAATTCATACACTGCAACAAATACTTAGGAACAGGAGATAAAACTATTAAAATGTAAAACTGAACGAAAAGACCAATAGTTCGCTGTAGCTGTATTTGTTTAAGTCGATTAGAGACCCATATGTAGGTCATCGGATCCATTTAATTTATGCACTGTTTTAATGTTTTCACCTTAGAAAAATCGTTACATTCTTGTACCCAGATTCAGTTTTTATATACTACCGAGAGCCGAATCTAATACTACGTGTGGTGACAGCAGTTCCTCAGCAGAGCACTAGCAACGCACTTCTCATATCTTCCGTGTTGCCCGCCGTAGTTGATTTCCTTAACAATCTCAGTATCCGTACGGCAGCCGCCGTGTACGCTCCAACGATGACGCCTTGTATCTTGTCAGCTGCTAGGAGTATAATGACGCTGGTGACAGACACATATAAGCGTAAACAGCTGCTGAGGCTTTCGTGGCCACTTGTCGACAAACTGCCTGTTGGCTGCCGAGGCAGAAGCCAACGGACGGTTTGTCACGCACGAGCGTGTCGGCTTTTGGTAAATTTGACCGTCAGCGTAAGTTTCTTCCTTTCGATTTCTGGTGGCCCCCCCAGAAATATTAAAAATAATTTTTCAATGTATTTCAATACATTAGTTTTAATACTTTTCAACTTTTATATTATTCTTCAATCACTCCAGGACATTATAACATCTGCAAGGCGCATTTGTATGTTGCTTGATATAGGCCGACAGGAACATATTTAAATTCGTGATTTTAACACGGGTTAGTCTTGTTTTTGGCAGTTGTTCCACATTACATAAGGACTGACCCTATCTCCTTTTCATTTAAGTTACTCCTTCACTGTTTTTTAATCAAGAATCAGTTTCTGATTCCCAATTTATTTCGCTCCGTTTTTAGACTGGACATTCATCGCTGATGATTGTTTTTGTCAATTGGGGAGTACTGAGAGGTTTGCCTAGCAATGCCAACTGTTACTCTGCAGCATTCTGTAACTCCCTATCCCATGTGGGATAGCATTTGTAAGTAAACTTATTTTGCTACGAAATTTAAAATGTTATTTATTAAATACTTATGCGTCCATTCTCTGTGGGGAGTATGTGATACACACCTAATTTCATAAATAGAATCATAATATTTTCTTCCTTGTTTAAGTCTATTCACTCATTACATTAAGATATCTCACATAACTTCATTTCACCTTCATCAAAGCAATAATTTATAAAATTTTCTGTACAGATATATACCAGAAGATGCAACTCAAAAGTTGTGAAACCTGCTGTGTGGGTCTCTAATGGACTTAAATAAATACAACTACAGCGAACTATTGAACTTTTCTTTCACATTTATATTTCAATAGTTTTAATGCCAGTAATTCAACAAGTGTTGCACTACATGAAGTGTCAATCAACTACGCACAAATAACGCTTAACGACCAGAGGCAATTCGATCATAATGCACATTTCAGCCGGCCGCGGTGGTCTAGCGGTTCTAGGCGCTCAGTCCGGAACCGCGCGATTGCTACGGTCGCAGGTTCGAATCCTGCCTCGGGCATGGATGTGTGTGATGTCCTTAGGTTAGTTAGGTTTAAGTAGTTCTTGGTTCTAGGGGACTGATGACCACAGATGTTAAGTCCCCCTGCAAGAACGGGACCAACATCGACTGAAGAGAATCGTTCAGCGTGACAGTAGTGCAACCCTTCCGTAAATTACTGCAGACTTCAATGCTGAGCCATGAACAAGTGTCAAAGTGCGAACCATTCAACGAAACATTATCGATAATAGCTTTCGGAGCGGAAGGCCCACTCGTATACCCTTAGATGACTACATGACACAATGCTTTACGCCTCGCGTGGGCACATCAACACTGTCATTGGACTGTTGATGACTGAAAACATGTGCCTGGTCGGACGAGTCTCGTTTCAAATTGTATCGAGCGGATGGACGTGTACGAATGAGGAGACAACCTCATGAATCCATGGACTCTGCACGTCAGCAGAGGACTTTTCAAGCTGATGAAGGCCCTTTAATGACGTGGGACGTTTGTAGTTGAAGTGATATGGGACCCGTGATAGTTCTACATACGACTCTGACATGTGACACGTACATACGCATCCTGTCTGGTCACCTGCATCCATACATGTCCAATGTACATTCCACGGACTTGGGCAATTCCATCAGGACAATGGGACACCCCACATGTTCAGAATTGCTATAGAGCGGCTTCACGATCACCCTTAAGAATTTAAATACTTCCACTGGACACCAAACTCCCCGGACATGAACATTATTGAATACATCTGGGATGCCTTGCGACGTGGAGTTCAGAAGAGATCTAGACCCCCTCGTACTCTTGCGGAGTTATGGACAGCCCTGCAGGATTCGTGGTGTCAGTTCCCTCCAGCATTACTGCAGACATTGGTCAAGTCACTGCCATGTCGTGTTGCGGCGCTTTAGCGTGCTCGCGGGCACCCTAAACGATATTAAGCTGGTGTACCAGTTTCTTCGGCTCTTCAGTGTCTATTGGATATGCTTTGTGTGTAGCGTTGGCTGTTTTAAACTACGCCAAGACTGATCCATAACTGAATTGTCCAAGTCATGTTTTCTTACTCTGAATATCACCCAATAGGTCGTCTGGGAGTGAAGTACATGTGTGCATGCGTTACAGTACTGAAAGATGATGTACAACAAATGTTCGTCAAATGTTTAGGTGTATTTTTGCTTCTGGCTATAAATGCTAAACATTAAGAGTTGGGCAATACTTCACAGTTATTTGACACATTATCTATCTCTATGCTATACGACGCCCTTTGCTTTTGACTTCTTAAAACGTGGAGGAGGGTTTTTCAATTTCTTTCACCCTGGTCGCTGTGTTACATCTCTATCGTATTCTGCTGTCTCTTTGTTTCCACCTGGGTCCATTAGCACTACAGCTTACGCGATGAACCTCAAATTTTTACTCGGTAATGTCGCTATGTGACGAAGTGCATTCTGATTAATGAATGCTAACTAATTGATGATTTAATGTACCTAGCAAAAATTACAACTGCATTTTTATATTTATTTAGGAAATGTCTTAAACCAAAGACAGAAGTTTTTATGTTGAAAATTGCTTTGAAGAGTACAAAGTTTGACACTTTTGTTCTAAGGAAGTGATTAACTATTTTAAAAAATTTTAAATTCAAGCTTTTTTCATACTAACCAGTAAAAATACAAGTATGGCGTTATAATACAAAGAAGAAACAGAGTGGAAGCATTCGTATTTATATTAATGTGACAGGATTAAGCAATAAGGGCGATGGAGCTGTTAAATTACTGATTCAGATTAACGTGTATCTGTTATGTCAAGAAGGAGAAAAAAGATTAATCTGATGTCGAATGTACAATATAAAATAATTTATTTTTAAATCTTGGTGCAGTTTATTGACTGGTGTATCTTACTCGGAGGAAAGCATGGCTGGCTAATTATAGCCTGTACCCAGGTGAAGACTTGCCGCTAACTTTCACCGATGTCATGGGCCGATACCAGCTACACGGTTCAAGGCGACCTTGCAAGGACGCGGAAGGGCGGTTCTACCACTTTGGTAATACGACTACCCGACGAATGAAGAAATATTTTTCTATTCAGAGGAGCCTGAATTGCAGATGTGGAGTGCACTAAAGAAACGAAGAAATATAATCAACCACTTATTGGCTCCTGCATCAACCATATCGTTTTAAATCGTTGTACTCACTAAACATTGGAGCGTATTAGCCTGTTTGCTGTTTCCTCTTGTTGGTGGGACAGTATTTGTTGTACAGAACGAAATACCTTGTGTTCTCTCAAAATTTGGGGAGAGTCTACTTTCAAAGAACAGTTAAACAGTTATTTGAAAAATATTATTAACAATATCTTCAACTGCTTTCTCTCAGTTAGAATTTATTACAAAACTGGAATCCTCTTCAAAAAGAATCACTTCAACTTGTTGAACATGAAGTGGAAGGCCATTCACATATACACCGCCAGAAAAAAAGAATTAGTAACCCTGCCACTCTGACTCTAGCAATCACAGGATTTTGCCCTGTCACAGTATTTATAGATAATTTACTGGGTGAACAATGGAAAGAATTTACCAAGGTCACACGGTAAATGAAATATTTAAATCTTTCCTAAATAATTTCTTTAAACCCTGAGAATCAAGTTCTTCTTCTCATGTGACCAGAGATAGCTACAGTAGAATCTGAGAAAAAGAATGAACGTATTATTTGCCAGCAAGAGAGAGCTTTATTTGATACAGAGGAATACGAGGTGCGACAATAAAGTAATGAAACTGATGTTGTTGTTGTTGTTGTGGTCTTCAGTCCTGAGACTCTCCATGCTACTCTATCCTGTCCAAGCTTCTTCATCTCCCAGTACCTACTGCAGCCTACATCCTTCTGTATCTGCTTAGTGTATTCATCTCTTTGTCTCCCTCTACGATTTTTACCCTCCACGTTGCCCTTCAATACTAAATTGGTGATCCCTTGATGCCTCAGAACATGTCCTACCAACCGATTACTTCTTCTAGTCGATTTGTGCCACAAACTCTCCTTCTCCCTAATTCTATTCAATACCTCCTCATGAGTTATGTGATCTACCCATCTAATCTTCAGCATTCTTCTGTAGCACCACATGTCGAAAGCTTCTATTCTCTTCTTGTCCAAACTATTTATCGTCCATGTTTCACTTCCATACATGGCTACACTCCATACAAATACTTTCAGGAACGACTTCCTGACATTTAAATCTATACTCGATGTTGCTTACCGTTTTAGTCAAGTTTAGTGTTGTCTCCTTCAAAGTAGTTCCTTTCTGATTGCACACACTTTTTCCAGCGCTTCTGCCATTGATGGTAACATTTCTGGAACTCATCTTCTGTAATACCGTCCAAGACCCTCGTCACAGCTTTTTCGACATCTTGTGTTGTTTGAAAATGGTGTCCCTCGGCCGCCGTTTTGACTCTTGGAAATAGAAAACAGTAGAACGTAGCGATATCTGGCGAATAAGGTGGCTGTGGTAGTGCTGAAATTTGTTTCGAGGTTAAAAATTGCTGTACTGACAGAGCAGTATGGTATGGCGCATTACCATGATGCAGTATCCAATAATCAGCAATGTTGGCACGGATGCAAAGAACTCTTTTACTAAGTCTTTCTAAAATTTCTTTGTAGTAATATTGATTAACTATTTGTCCAGGAGGCACCCACTCTTTATGAACAATTCCCTTGGAGTCAAAGAAGCACAGAAGCATGCATTTCACTTTTGACTTTGACATGCGAACTTTTTTTTGGTATGGGTGATCCCTTTGAGTACCATTGCGAACTTCGGCGTTTTGTCTCTGGATAGTACTGAAAAAACCAACTTTCGTCACCAGTGATAACACGGCTCAATAATTCTCGATTGATTTCCGTTTGTTCTAACAGATCGGCTGCCACATTTTTCCGCGTTTCTCGCTTTTGTGGTATGAGATTTTTGGGGACCATTTCTGCACAAATCTTTCTCATGCCAAGCTCTTCAGTTATTATTAGACGAACCGTTTCCCGATTGATGTTCATTTCTTCTGCAATCATTTTCACATATAATCTTCGATCACATCGTACAAGTTCACGCACCGTGGACAAGTTGACATCCGTCTGTGAGGTTGATGGTCGTCCACTGCAGTCTTCATCTTGGACATTCGTTCTGCCTTAACTAAACATTTTATGCCAACGAAAAACTTGAGCTCTTGACATAACCTCATCTCCAAATGCCTTCTGAAGCTTACCGTAAGTTGTTGATGCGTTTTCACCCAATTTAACACAATAAGAAATGGCATACAGTTGTGCAATATAATGCAGCTCCATTTCCGTAACGAGAGACACAAACATGTGTTAACTTATGACTGAGCAGTTGCATCGATGTGCCGCTTGGACTAGAAGTAGCTTATAGACCAAGGTGAAAGATATTGTGCCTACGTAAGCCGGCAGGGTTGCCATATTTTGCAAAGAAAATCAGTCTCATTACTTTATTGTCGCACCTCGTAGCTCTTTGGTGACTTAAAGTTGAATCTCTAGCAGTAAGTCGAAATTTATGAAAAACGAAACGACGAAATAAAGGCAATCTAGAGAGTAACTGGTCATCAAACAAATATACTCTGTATTGCACATGATATTCAGTTTCCTAATGAAAGTAGGATTAAGATAGTCGATGTCAGAGTCAAGTCATTGACCGCAAAATTTTATGATATCTTTATAATAGTAACAGCAATGAGGAGAGAAAAAATGCACTAACGAAAGCAGTCTGTAAAATTTATTTTTGCAGTTTTTGTGTATTGTAACTGAAGACATTTCTGCCAGATCAGCTATTAAAGAGATCACAATAATCATCAAGTCACAGTAAATAAGAAACTGTCCTTCCTTTCATAGTATTTAGACTAAAGTACTAAAATCGACTACGGATTTCATTGCACCCCCGTTAAATTATATTTGTAATCAGTCAATGAGTAAATGTGTAATTCCTGAAAGATTGAAATTTGCAGTACTAACACCCAGATAACGAAGTACCTCTGCAAAGGCTTCTCTTCACAAGAAGTAATATATTACCTTACAAATTCAATTGTGTTAAAAATAACAAGTAAAAGTACTCTGTTGGCGTCTTCTATGGTATTTCCAAGGCTTTTCTTGAATGTATGGGATCGTGTTTTAACAACAGAAATCAGAGTACCCATTAACAAGTGATGCAACTGTAATAAAACTGTAGGTGAACTGGAAAGACATTGTGGTCTGTGTAGCATGTACCTACATAAATTATTTAGCAGGGATATTCGAGGACCCTTCAAAACGACGACAGAAGTACACTGATAAAACTATCTATCACATCCACACCAGATACTGCAGAGAGAACAATGGCGCAGAAAACAATTTAACTTAAAATCTCAAGTCATAATATCCTATTCCGAGTAAAAATGATACATAGAGACCATACGTATAAATGGATGGGCGCTTCCATGATATTGAACTCTCCAGGCACACAGAGGCGGCAACAGCATGAGGATAAAATCGAAAGCTCAGGTCCGCCAGCTTTTCAGTTAAAAATCTCTGTGTTCACATGCAGACAGGATTGCTAATATAATCTGCATACATTTGTTCAGTACTTCCGTCTAGCATAATCTGATACCGAGCGACGTGGCACAATGGTTAGCACACTGGACTCGCATTCGCGAGGACAACGGTTCAAACAAGCGTTCGGCCACTCTGATTTTGGTTTTCTGTGAGTTCTGTAAATCGCTTCAGGTAAATTCCGGGACGGTTCCTGACACTAGCCGGTCGATTCCATCCTTGAAGAAGCTATTAGGCTACTGTCGGATCCAGGCCTGGACCCAGTCACACACTTCTTCGTCCGTTGTGAATCGATGTCAGCGAATAGCTTGTTTCAGAGGTACAAACACTTGAAAGTCACAGGGTGAATGGTCGGGACTGTACGGTGGATGTTCCAGTGCTTCCCACAGAAAGTGCTGCAGTGTTGTCTTCACCGCATTGGCCGTGTGTGGGCGGGCATTATCATGCGGGAAGATAACGCCATTGGACAACATGCTTCAGCGTTTCGACTTGATGGCTCGCCTAAGGTTCTGTAAAGTGACTTGATAATTCTGGGCATTGATGGTGGTTGCCCGTTCCAGGAATTCGACAAGCAGTGGGTCCTTACGGTCAAAAAAAAAAAAAAAAAAAAAAAAAAAAAAAAAAAAAAAAAAAGGACATCATGATCTTACCAGAATTGATGTGCGCGGCCCTACATCTGCATACATACTCCGCAATCCACCATACGGTGCGTGGCGGAGGGTACCTCGTACCACAACTAGCATCTTCACTCCCTGTTCCACTCCCAAACAGAACGAGGGAAAAATGACTGCCTATATGCCTCTGTACGAACCCTAATCTCTCTTATGTTATCTTTGTGGTCTTTCCGTGAAATATAAGTTGGCGGCAGTGAAATTGTACTGCAGTCAGCCTCAAATGCTGGTTCTCTAAATTTCCTCATAGCGATTCACGAAAGGAGGGCCACCTTTCCTCCAGAGACTCCCACCCGAGTTCCTGAAGCATTTCCGTAACACTCGCGTGATGATCAAACCTACCAGTAACAAACCTAGCAGCCCGCCTCTGAATTGCTTCTATGTCCTCCCTCAATCCGACCTGATAGGGATCCCAAATGCTCGAGCAGTACTCAAGAACAGGTCGTATTAGTGTTTTATAAGCGGTCTCCTTTACAGATGAACCACATCTTCCCAAAATTCTACCAATGAACCGAAGACGACTATCCGGCTTCCCCACAACTGCCATTACATGCTTGTCCCACTTAATATCTCTCTGCAATGTTAGGCCAAAATATTTAATCGACGTGACTGTGTCAAGCGCTACACTACTAATGGAGTATTCAAACATTACGGGATTCTTTTTCCTATTCATCTGCATTAATTTACATTTATCTATATTTAGAGTTAGCCGCCACTCTTTACACCAATCACAAATCCTGTCCAAGTCATCTTGTATCCTCTTACAGTCACTCAACGACGACACGTTCCCGTACACCACAGCATCATTAGCAAACAGCCGCACATTGCTATCCACCCTATCCAGAGATCATTTATGTAGATAGAAAACAACAGCGGACCTACCACACTTCCCTGGCACTCCAGATGATACCCTCACCTCGGATGAACACTCACCATCGAGGACAACGTACTGGGCTGCTTTCCGGTTCAAAATGGTGACACCATGTTTCGTCACCTGTGACAGTACGCGATAGAAAGCCGTAATCCTCCTCATGATAAGTTGCAGATGACTCAGAGAAAGGGTCATTCGAGTATTGTGGTGTTCGGCGGTCAGTTGGTGGGGAAGCCACTGCGCACAGATTTTTCGAAAGTTCAAGTGTTGATGCAAAATGGTGTGGACGGTGCCCACGCTAATACCCAATAACTGATGGATCTCGCCCACAGTGATTCTGTGGTTGTCCAAGACTAAAGCATTCCCTTCCGCAACCATTTCCGGTGTAATGACACGATGAGCCTGTCTAGGACGAGCATCATCTTCCAGTGACTCACGCACCTCAAGGAATCGTTTGCGCCCTTCCACAACACTTGAACGACTCTGCCTATATGCCTCTGTATGCCATTGTTTATCTCTTGGCATACGGTACAAAAGAAGTTGTGCTCATACATGTCCTTGGTGGATGGGTGAAGCTAAACACCTTAACCTGGGTTACTACTATTGTAGAATTTCAACGGTGGAGAGAGCTGATACACAGCCCTCATCCGTCGATACATTTCACGGCCTCCAACTCCCTCCGCCGCCAAAAATCAAATCACTGCCCGTTGTTTCTACTTACTTGCCTGCACTTTCGGTAGTGGAAGATAAATTGTGTGACCACCTTCTCTTCGTCGTGAAACCTCACTGGTGCTATGCTACATCAATCGGTGCGCACGCGTCAGTCTCTGTACCAACAGACGGCGCCACCATACCCGCAGTTACATGGTGCCAACTTAAGTATAACATAAAGGTAGGAGCACTGACTGGTTTCCCACTTGAATGAACCTCGTATATTGACGAAATTGTCTGCTGCCGTAGTTCAAGTGTTCCGAACTTGTGGGGCTTTCTTGCGACTGGCGTTGCGCGGTACCTCTGTTTCTTCGTACGTGGAAAAAGGAAACTTGCATTGCACTGACAATAAAAGTAAAGCCCTTGCGATACTTGTCAGTTGTGTCAAATCAGTGACTTGATGGATGTAAATTGTCCACAGATATGTTAACTGCTTAGGTCGTTATTCCAGTCGAGCTTTCTAGTTAAGTAATCGAGCTATTGTGTCAGATACTGGCCACTTACATTGTTTATCTCTTGGCATACGGTACAAAAGAAGTTGTGCTCATACATGTCCTTGGTGGATGGGTGAAGCTAAACACCTTAACCTGGGTTACTACTATTGTAGAATTTCAACGGCGGAGAGAGCTGATCTATCAAAGGCTTTTGACCGTGTAAATCATGGAATACTTCTAGATAAGCTCAAGTACTGTGGTATGAATGGGACAGTGCTCAAATGGTTTAAATCATACCTAACTGGAAGAGTGCTGAAATTTGAAATAAGCAGTTCACATAATATGCAAAAAACTGGTGATTTATCAAACTGGGGAACAATCAAGAATGGGATACCGCAAGGTTCGGTCTTGAGTCCTCTGCTATTCTTAATATATATTAATGACTTGCCATTCTATATTCACGAAGATGCAAAGCTGGTACTTTTTGCCGATGATACAAGTATAGCTATCACACCCAACAGACAAAAATTAACTGGTGAAATTGTAAACGATGTTTTTCAGAAAATCATTGAGTGATTCTCTGCAAATGGGCTCTTATTGAACTTTGACAAAACACAGTATATACAGTTGCATACAGTAAATGGAATGACCCCAGTAATAAATATAGACTTCGATCAGAAATCGGTAGCTAAGGTAGAATATTCAAAATTTCTAGGTGTATGCATTGATGAGGGGTTGAACTGAAAAAAAAAAAAAAAACACTGAGGATCTGCTGAAACGTTTGAGTTCAGCTACTTATGCTATTAGGGTCATTGCAAATTCTGGCGATATACATCTGAGTAAAACTAGCTTACCACGCCTATTTTCATTCTCTGGTTTCGTATGGAATCATATTCTGGGCTAGCTCATCATTGAGTAAAAGGGTGTTCATTGCACAAAAGCGTGTAATCAGAATAATTCCTGGATCTCATCCAAGATCATCCTGCAGACACTTATTTAAAGAGCTATAAATCTTCACTGTAGCCTCACAATATATATATTCACTTATAAAATTTGTTATTAACAATCCGAACGAATTCAAAACTAATAGCAGTGTACATGGCTACAACAATAGGAGAAAGGATGATCTTCACTACTCAAGGTTAAATCTAATTTTGACTCAGATAGGGGTACATTATGCTGGCATAAAAGTCTTTGGTCACTTACCTAATAGCATCAAAAGTCTGACAAATAGCCATTTAGCATTTAAAAGGAAATTAAAATAATTTCTTAACGGCAACTCCTTCTACTCATTAGATGAATTTTTGGATATAGTAAGTACGTAATTTCCCAACCCCCACAAAAAAAAAAAAAAAAATTAAAAATATTGAGTGTCATGTAATATTTTTTCAAATGTAATATCTTGTATAGACACCTTTTATTAACCTGACACGTTCCACATCATTACGAAGTGTCGTATTCATGATCAATGGAACAATTACTAATCTAATCTAATCTAATCTAAAAGTTGTGATTTTGTTGCTCCTAGCACGTGACTTGGCTGGGGCGGTTAGGGCTTATTTGATGTGTTTGTGGTTCGGCCAACTAGCGGTTAGGGTGTAATTAGAAACATTGGCTCAGGTTGCTGTGTTGGCGACGAATGGAATTCCGACCAAATCACTATAGTCAGCTTCTCATTTGGTTTTTCCTGCTTGTTTTGGTAACTGTGCAAGAGTTGAGTAGCCTATATGAACTGTCGTCTAATGCACATTTGTTATGACCTTTTTCTCTTTTGACATTAGTCACCATTTGTAATTGGCTTCGGAAAAATATGTAAGGTTGAGTTGTCAAGATAGGTCGAAATGGTTCTAAGGAAAGATTTGGGTACAAGACAGTAACTGCGACTGTGTGACATGTAATATTTTTGCAATTAATGTCTGATGTTGCAAATTCTAGTGCACATTGGTTTCTAAGAAGGAAAACAAATGACTAATATTTCACTGATATTCTGGAATATTCATTGATATTATGTATGTTGTTTCTTTTTAAATTATTACAACTTTTCAGATTTGGTGTCCTAAGAAGGGAAAACGAGTAAATGATATTTAATTGCTATCCTAGGTTTTCGCTGCCATTATATATTTTATTTCTTATTTTTAAATTATTGCAACTATTTGAAATATGATGCCAGTTGTAGTGCATTCTATCTGTGTCTCACGCCTTCCTGGAAGGCACGATTGTCAAACTGCAACCAATGAAACTTTTTTGAGCATGTATTCATTCTCCTCTCAGAATAGCACCGCCCACACCAATTGCAACCCTCTTCCTGCTACATGCAACAATATTGCTCGCACTAAACAGACTATACGCAAATGGCTGCAATCCTGTTATTACTACAGTTAACAATAATGCTCACACTAAACAGACAATATGCAGATGCCTGCCGGCCGAAGTGGCCGTGCGGTTAAAGGCGCTGCAGTCTGGAACCGCAAGACCGCTACGGTCGCAGGTTCGAATCCTGCCTCGGGCATGGATGTTTGTGATGTCCTTAGGTTAGTTAGGTTTAACTAGTTCTAAGTTCTAGGGGACTAATGGCCTCAGCAGTTGAGTCCCATAGTGCTCAGAGCCATTTGAACCATTTTTTTGCAGATGGCTAATAGTGTTCTGCGTTATGTTACTTTAATGCTTATTTTGAAGCGTGCTTATAATGAAAAATGCTGTTAGTTCGACGTTGTGTTTATCGTTGCTCCACGTTTTAAACTATAGACTAAAAAGTATAATGAAATTTTTTTGTCCACTTACAAAATGGCTCTGAGCACTATGGGACTTAACATCTGAGGTCATCAGTCCCCTAGAACTTAAACCTAACTAACCTAAGGACATCACACACATCCATGCCCGGGGCAGGATTCGAACCTGCGACCGTAGCGATCGCGCGGTTCCAGACTGAAGGGCCTAGAACCGCTCGGCCATACCGGCCGGCACGATTTCATCGTTATTTGATACATTTTATTATTTTTCGACAGTGAACATGACTATAATATAACTCCACGTGTTACATTTTATTATTGATTACATAACATTCGTACTTCAAAAACGCTGGATTGTCATTCAAGAACGTTAGTTTCAAACGTATGTAGGGAAATCGCATTTGGGTTATTTCTGATGACGAAAATATATCCTGATTTTTTGTTGCTATACAGGATTTCTAACGATGGTGCAAACTGGCAGAAATTATTTTGGAAGATATGACATTATTCAAATAATGTAGCAGTAGGACAAACGTCTGCAATAGTTCAGTCAAGAAAGAGTGGAGCCAACACTGCTTTAGTCAGAGTACAATGACACGCAGTGGCAAATATAAGACGAAGTAGGACTACGTAGTCCGTATATGGTGGCTCTTGCTGCCATGGAAAGGTGCATAGATAATCTTTAACTCAAAATACAGACAAGTTCCTTCCACTGTGCAAACAGTAATTAAATAACTCAGCAAAATGCATCTAGCAGTAATCATCTGCGGTCTCAGTAAGTAGAAGGCTTACTAGACGTTAATAAAATTATACATAACATTCCACACGCCTGGACTGAACTGACGTCAGATTCCCCAAGCAAGTGTTTGGTGCGGGAAGGGAAAGCACAGCTAATGGCGAAAGGAAACACGCCCAAGATTGTGGAGCCAGTCAGCTACAAAATTAACGAAGTTGTGTCGCCAAATGACCGCTAAAGAATGACAATTAGGAAATTCAATCCCGACACAGAGAATCGCTAATATTTCCTTTTTCTCTTATCCGTCGTGAATGTAGTTCCTCTGTCATTATCCGCGCTGTTAAGGCGACGCGGGACGAACACGATTATATTGCACGACGTAGCTGAGTCACCGACGGTGAAGGAGAAATTACTCGCCCACCCAGCTTAACTTCCTTGTCTGGTTAGATATTTATTCATTCAGAGATGATCTTAAAATGGAATTAGACACGGCAGCTTAAAGTGCAATAAAACCTAAAATGCTAGTGTTTTCAGGTCTGGTTAATACAAAAACTAATGTTATACTGTTTATTCACAGCTCACCTCGAGCCGCTCCGCATACTGCACTCCATGCATATGCACACACGTTCTTGTGGCTGATACCAGGATCACGATAATACACATGCCTCTCCTCTACATTCTTTGTGTATTGCCACGTGTCTCACCAACTGAGCTAACATCTCTCGACAACGTAGGAGGTGGTGAACTCATGGAGATGATAAAAAGATAGCTTTTTTAACTACAGATCCTGGGCATACAATTTTCCGGTTACATGCAATATACTGTGACTGTTTATAGTAGAATGACAGAGATGTTTTCTTTTTAAGTTTTATCAGACCTAACCTCTTTTACTAACCACTATTTTGTGCTTTTAACGAATTCTTTACTGTACTATTTATCATTTAAGAGGGGTCTAAACTGCCCTTTCATACGTGGTGGCCTTAGTTATACCTTTATTATCTAGATAATTTCATGTACAGTTCGATTCCCGAGCAGAAAATACTGCTTTGAGGTTTCCTTTCAATTTTTTTTCTTACTTAAATAGTGAATAGTGCTGTTAGTGCAGTAATTATTTATATTTTTCTTAATGTGCTCAGTAGACTGGTACATGTCCTCAAATGGTGCAGTTCGAATCTGAAAAGCTTAAAAAAAAATTACAGTTAGCCCGAGTGTGTTTAGCAATTGTTAGTATGACTCTACTCTAGAGTTTGAATTTTTCAGCAATATTTTGTGCACTTGATTCCCATGGACTGACAGTAGATCTGAGTAAAATGTAATTACCAGGTGCTTGCTGTTAGCGATTGGAGAACGGTAATAGAATAACACGATGATGACGTTATCTTTGTTAGTAACGGTGTTTACGCGTTCCAGCTCAACTGTCTGTCGATATTAATTCCTGAAAACGTTGCATTTTTTCCACAATCTATGGAACATCTTTTCTGCATTCGGACTTGAAACCATGCTGTTGGTTTTCTTTATGTTAAAATGGTGTTAATTGACTTATTGTAAACACTTTCTGCGCTGTTACACTTGTAAGACAGTTCTGATTAGAATCACCAACCTCTATTAGACCTCTACGATAAGTTTAAATTGTCACAACGAGTACACGATTGATTTTAGGTATATCCATACGGTATTCTGATTCCCCAAAGATGAACTCCTGAGGCAGAAACGTTATACAGAGTCAAACAGTTTAGTTCTACAGCTAAATGTCAGACTAATTTCTTAATGCCAGACTCCATCAACTCAGCTGAGTTCAGAAGCTGACGGCTAACATAGTGCTCCATACATTGCATGAACTCTTTTCTTTTCGATGTTGGGATGATGGGCTGTGCCCGAAACGCGATAGTAGATAAGAGTTTTTGAACAGCAAGTGACCAGTTATTTTAGAGACCTATTCAGCAATGCCGCAGGTCTCCTCAAGTTTGCGTCATGGTCTCCTCAGCTGGTTCATGTCGCACCTTTAAGTCCGCCCTCATAGCTGCAGCTCAGAGTGTCTGATTTCCATATAAGTGACCTGGGTTTAGTTACCGGTACCGTCAAAGATGGTTCGAGGACAGCAATGGGGTGCATCCATCTCGTGAGGCCAAATCACGGGCTACGGACTATGGGCAGCTCTTATACAAGGAAACAGAAGCCTCAACATTACCTTTATATTCTCTATAAATCAGAATGATTTCAGTTTTTTCTTCTGTGGTGGTGGTTGTTGTTTGGATGTTTAAGGGGGACTAAACAGCTAAGGTCATCAGTCCCCCTTTCTTCTGTGGGGGCAACATTCATTGTCCAATCGCTTATCTGTTCTCCAAATGACAGGTAGATGTGCGGGCAATAAACACTGATCAAGTATTGTATTGTTTAGAGCCGCCATCTGTTCTACATCTGCATGATACGTAAGCTCCCATCACAGTGTACTACCTGTTATGATATGTCGTAGTTCATTACACGCTCACAGTGGTGCATTGAGTAGCCCCTTGTTCAATACGTCAGAGGAATACAATATCGTGAATGGGGTTACCAATTAGAAGTTATGAAATACTGGCCTCTCCTACCCCTGGAGGTGGGGCTCAATGTTCCATCGGATGTTCGAGGACCATCGAGCAGTATGTTGTAAATTACGATTGTGTACCCATTTTTGTTCGTCCTACTGCAGCGCCATCTGTGGTGGAAAAAAAAATGCTTCAGACAAAAAGTATGTGGATTTTGCCATAGAATCCTAATCTGAGACAAAAAATTCGGGTTCCCACTTAAGATTTCAGAGCTGATGCCCGCCACACATGTACAGGATGGGGTGGCGGTTCGAGTGTGGTATCGTTGGATGTCCCCCTTTGAGACAATCACATTGGAATTATAACTTTTCTCGATCTGAAGTTTTTGAGATATTTCAATGTCTTCAGTTAAAATGAACACCCTGTACATGAAGGGTGTGTAAGGCACACACATTACATTATTCTGAACATGACTGCTATTAAGGAAGTGAAGTGTAAGATGGAGAATAACAAAATATATGTGATGGTTGCATGGAACTTTACATAGCATTTTGCTTACATTGGGTTATAGGAGAAAGTTATAGGAGAAAGAAAGCCTCCAGAGACATATAGCAAGCACATCTAACATCATAGCTCCCACACTTGAAGAAAACCACAGACGTAATATCTGGAATATGTTGCATACTATGTAACTACACGTGTATTAGGGTGAAGTTAGTAAAAAAATACACAGAATGTGAGGTAAAAATTCGTTTATATCTTACCCAACTTAAAAGCAGTTTTACATGTTCATAAGTGGGCACAACACTGTTTTGTTCATATCCACACATCTTCTTGAGCTGATGGAGGGCAGGGCATCTGTAGAACTCCAGGTTTTGAGTAAGTGCATAACTGACGCATCCACGTAATCTTCTACTTGCCTTTGATTTAGATGATGGTAACTGTGTAGTCGACTAATCGAAGCTGTGCCATATATCTTTATAGGCTATATCAAAATCATCTCAGGGCATTCTGTGGAAGAAATGTGTCAACCATTTTGCACTCTTCAATGTTTTAACACACTTCACATCCTAGAAAGGCTTCAATGGTGCTAAGCTTCCTAAGAATGTTTCTATTACACCTAATTCTTCTGTGAATGCTATGATTGCAATATCTTTGTCTGCATTCATCATCATAGAAACCCTGAACGTCTGTAATGATGTTCACACTTTGAGAAGCCACTGCGAAATGCTGTGGGTAAGGCACAACACATGTTCATTTAGACAGGTCGCTGCACAACACCAGGGAACAGGCAATAGTTAACCACACAGTTACGTGTAACTAGAGCAGATGCTGCAGTGGATTCTTGGAAATTTGCTGAAGATTCAGTTTGTACAACTGTCAGTCCAAATTTACTTACCTCTTTCCACTTTGAGCAGTCTATTATGATGATTGGTGGAAGCTCCCTGAATTTCCGTGGACTAAGTGAACATCCTTCCTCTTCAACACCTCTGCTGTAAGAAGCATGGAACCTCACATACATGTCAGATGATAGTCTGAACACGTTTTCAGACCACTGGAGCATCAAATTTTCGTACAAATAGAACTCCGAATTCAAGCAGACTCTGGCATTAGTTAACTTGCATGTGTCAAATGTTGTGGAATCTTTTGTTACAGTCCCTCTTCTATTGGTCTGAAATGCCAGTATGCTGAATTGCGGTGTCCCCAGCTCAACAGAGGTTTTAATAATCCCCATTTGTCTGATTGCCATCGGTAGCACTGAGAATTCAAAAAGTTCCCATGAATGGAAATTTCATGGCAGATATGAATCAGCATTCAGAACTTTTGAAAGCTTCAAATGCTCCTCGGCTGCTAAAGTGGTGTGACGTATTTTCCATATTATCTTACTGATGATCTCATGCTCCTCTTGAGTTTCTTGAACGTATGATTTCCTGTCTGTCACATTCTGTACTAGGATAAGCTCCTTTTTAGCATTTTCAGAAATTCGCTGCATGTCTTCAAAGTATCCCATGAGCAGTTTCAGAGGTACACAGGCATAAAATCTCTTGCACTCGTCCACTGTTCTACCCTCTGGCTTGTCTATGAACCTCCTGGATTTTCTAACCCATTCAAATCCAAGGATGATGCAGAGATATACTGTATGTTAAGGGTTGATGCTGTGCCTACATTACAAGTACAGTCAATCTCAACCACATTACATTCATATTGTACCTCCTAGAAAAGAAATGCTAAAGTAATGCGTTTAAGCTTTGACCCCACTGTAGGAGAACCAACCTTTTTCCTAAATCCCCCACGGAACTGTAATAAACTCTATCATGGGAGAGTTAAAGCATTTTGGTGTAGGTTTACAATCCTAATTTTATCTTTATAGTTAAATGTGTTTGAAGCATAAGGCTTATGCGAGAAGTATTCCTGGCATATAATTTGCCCATCGTATTCTGCTGGAACCATAATACTGATCGACGTCTTTGCAGGGTTTCAGGCTTACTGGTATAAGAAACTCGTAGTTCGCATGTGTTATCATCTTGCAATATTGCTGCAAAGTGCTGCGCCGAGGGGTTGTGTGCGCTGGTTTCATACCTTACGTCCATCCTGTGTCATATGGAGTTATACAATGATTTCCTCATGACGAAAGTCGTTAAGTTAAGTATTCCGGTCCACAGTACACAGCTCCAGATAGTCCAGTGTCTGAAATGTCACTGGAAGGTTGGTGTGAGAATCTACAGTTTTATAGCGCAATCAAAATCAGCGTTGAGATAGGAATTTGTTGCAGTGTTACACTCGACATGGATTGTACTGACAGAGAATATATCAACAGTCTAATCAGATCTGTAAAATTCATCAGAATCCTTCATCAGAACTTGTCCTTTTGTGAAACTCAGTTTTAGTCCTGTTGTGTCTTTCGGGTTAAAGTCAATCGTTGCATCCAGCGTCCTTATTTCGGTTTTAAGTGTACTGACGTTTGCACATAGGTCAATCCCTTTTCCTGATTGTTTTAAAACTTCGTTTAAATAGCGAATGTCGTATGCACTGGGTTCTATTTACACAATTTCTTTTTTGCCATTAATTTCCAGATGCAGTTTATTGATAGACTCTGTAATGTTCGGGATGCTGTTGTATATCTCCAGCCCAGTGAGCGTAATATATCTATCTCCAATGCTTAAATAAACTGGCGGGAAGTAATTTACATGTATTACTGACGATAGTTCTTTTAAAGTCAGATTATACGACATTGCATCTGTACTTCAACTGGTGAATGGATGCTTAATGCACCTACATACACTTCTTCGTAAACGTTAGGAAGAACAGCATGCATCCATGATCACACAGATATGTATTTAAGTTTTTATACTGCTGAAAATTGTAGAACAGGTGTCATCTGCTCGTGAAGTATCACCGTTATTCTTCCGGAGGTTGCAGGTCATCAAAGGAGTCGAAATAGAAGATATTACCGGTATTTTTTTTAACACACGCCGTCCAGTGCGTTCCAGGTCCTCCAGCAACATCTACATGCGAAATTCTACATTCTCTAGATTTCCACAGGGTCTTTGGTAATCCATCCCGCATAACACAGTGCAGCAATTTGGAATGTTGAAGTTTTTCAAACAAACTCAAACAGGAGTCTATTTATAAACGATGTATGAGGAAGGACAGCCAAGATAACTTTTTTGATTTGTGAAGACACCTAGTCGTTTCTTGTAGTGTTTCAGATATAGTCCTTTCCCCTATGGCTGCGGCTTCCATCACGCAGGTAGGTCTTCTTGCTTCTTCTAGATGACCCTGGAAATTCTGCGCCCTCTTGACTGTCCTCGCAGTATTGCAACGCTGCCAGATAGTGAACCCACTGCTGAGTAGACTTGTGAGAGCTGGATGGAAGAAGGGTATAAATGCTGCCTTGAGTACTGGGAAAACCCGGGGCACTTTAGTCAGTCTCCTCACTAATTTATGCTTCAGAGAGCTTTTAGCTGCATACATTCCAGTCAGGATACAGTTTTCAAGCACCCCTGCCTCTTCTTCTTCTTCATTGTCATTGTATTCTTCTTCCTTAGTGAGCGATGTGCTGCATTCATAACTTGCTTGAAATGCATACCCAAAACCAACTAAATTTTAGAATGTGTGGTTTTATAAACTGCAGGTGCTGCAATACGCTGTCCTGTACCAATATACAGCACCTTATAATACGTAATGCCTGGGCTTTATCGGCTAAACTTCTGTCTGCAGCGTAAAGTCATGGGAAACTTCCTTTGTTCTATATGCAGTGTAGAGTACCAAACATACCTCATCAAACAAATTAATCATCTTATCACGATACGCCACCCGTCTTTGAAGCTTTGCTGCGCAATTCAACTGGCAGTTTGTCGAGGATACCACCACCTCCTTTAATGCGTCTCCTATCACACATGTTACATTACTAAGGTGGTTGCGGTCTGTGCACCGAATTATATAGCAAATTGTCTGGCTGAAATCTGTCTGTTTTGTGTTGCAGGAAAACGAAGCCATTTAACTAGTGCTCTAAACTGTCGACATCTTGTGATACGTTCTATGAGAAACACACATCGTTCCGAGCTATTCTCCATTTCCTCTATGTAAAATCATCCTGCTATTTCAGTATTTTGCTGTTCTTTAAGATGTAGGTTTGGTAGTTTGCTATTTCAACTTGGGAAGCTGTAAATATCTCACTTTACCAGTTTGGCAGCTATGACATCTGAAATGCCATATTGAGTCTTGAAATAATACCAAATCACTTACATTAAATTTCTGTTTGCGCAGGTCCATGATTTTCATACGATTGTATACTGTACTTAGGAGTTCATTATCATGAATATCGATTGGTCTTATTTTTATTTCATGATATTTGGCTCGAATATACTGTGCAATTACTTGTGGAAGGATATCTGTCCATTTCTATGAAATACGAAGATCAAAGCACATACACATTTGTACTTTCACTATTCAGTTCAGACGTTCCATGATATTGGCCGGCCGATGTGGCCGAGCGGTTCTAGGCGCTTCAGTCCGGAACCGCGCTGCTGCTACGGTCGTAGGTTAGAGTCCTGCCTCGGGCATGGATGTGTGTGATGTCCTTAGGTTAGTTAGGTTTAAGTAGTTCTAAGTCTAGGGGACTGATGACCTCAGATGTTAAGTCCCGTAGTGCTTAGGGCCATTTGAACCGTTTGATACTAGCCTTCAGGTGGGCGAATGTTGATTAGTCGTGTATTCCATACCGCTTCATCACAGTCTTGAAATATCTATTGCAAAACTGTCCACTATGATATGTTTGAAGGTTGTCAGGACATCTTTTCATCCCCATCTACAGAAATCGCTCAAACACTTATGTGACATTTCTCCCCCTTTAGTTTTCCGTAGGTAACGCCCAGGCAAATTTAGAATATATGGAGATGACCATTAAAACATATTTGAAACCATTATTCACACGTGAATATTCCTTCATATCTACAACTGTTTGCCACAAGTCAATCACAGCTGCTATGTTCAGTATCTATTATATGCATTATAATAGTTTTATATTTAGTACTGCTTTGGATTTTTGGTACTGTGTTTGCTTTATTGTGTACATCTGTCAATTGTAATATTTCACCATACGTTTCTAGATATTATGGTGAATAATTTACAGTTTTTGAGAGTCTTAGGAAAATAAGGTTCAGTAGACCTGGTGTTCTTTGAAACTCCCGATCACTGATCTGTAAGGATCGTTCAAAAAGAAACGAGCCGGAGGCCTAATTATAGAAACCAGTACCTGTATGTTAGAAGTATTGACCCTGGCTGTTGAGACACTTGTCCCACTGTGACACAAGGCGGTGAATGGCTGTGTAATAAAATTCCCGGGGCTGTGATATTAACCAGTTCCGCACGCACAGCTGGACGTCGTCGTCCGAGGTGAATCGTTTGCCCCTCAGAGCCCTTTTAAGGGGACGAAAAGTGGCGTCATCACAGGGAGAGAGGTCCGGACTGTATGGTTTGTTGGTTGGTTGGTTGGTTGGTTGGGGTTTAAGGGACCAAACAGTCATCAGTCCCTTGTTTCAAATGTGATCCATTCCACTAGTGTGACATCTCAGGAAAGTCAGAACGATAAAAGGGAAAAGGCTAAAAACGTAAAAGGGCAGTCATGTTGTCAATGGTAAAAACAAAAAGAGGGAAGGCAGCAAGAGAACGAACCCAACACTATGCTGAAGCATCATAGGCAAGACCACCTGTGACTTAAAAGGTGCAACCGCTAGAATGCAGAAGTACGTATGGGAAAAGGAGACTAACCAATCCTTTAACAAAAGGGTAAAACAGTGTAAAAGGGGAAGAAGATCTCGGTCAGGGAGGTGAGTCGGGAATCTCCAAACACGGCTTACAGTGGGAGATACCCAAACACTCACCGCCCTGCCCCAACACCAGAGAGAGAGTAAAAACCTTAAAACTGAGAATAAAAACCACTTTCCTGGAGGAAGCAGAGAACCAGAGAGACCATCCAGGAATCGTCAGCCAACATCAAAGGTAAAGTGTGGGGGAGTCTGTACTTAGCTCGCAGAGCCAAAAGAAGGGGGCATTCAACCAAAATGTGGGCTACAGACTGGAAGGCTCCACAACCACAAAGTGGGGGTGGCTCATCACGCAAAAGAAAACCATGGGTCAGCCTGGTATGGCCAATGCGTAGACGACACAGTGTGGTCGAGTCCTTTCGGGAGAGGCGAAAGGAAGAACGCCACGGGCCTGGTGTCACCTTAATCGCACGAAGTTTATTAGATAGGGGAGTATCCTCCCAAGAGTTGGCCCATGACTGTGCGAAGTGGGATTTGATGTGAAGCTGTAAATCCGCTGCAGGAGGGGTTGCAGGAAACGGGGGGTAAGTGATTGCTCCCCCAGCCAAACTATCAGCGAGCTCATTACCCGGGATACCCACATGGCCAGGGACCCAAAGGAAGTCAATGGACCAAGCAGCACGGTGAATATCAGCGAGATGGTCATGGATGGCAGAGACCAAGGGATGGCGCGAAAAACACCGGTCAATAGCAAGAAGGCCACTCATTGAGTCTGTACATAACAAAACGCGGTTGTGTTGGGATTGTTTAATAAAGGTAAGGGCATGGGAAATTGCCATCAATTCCGCAGTAAACACCCCACATGTAGGTGGCAGCAGATGATTTTCCATTCCAACAGAGGACGTGAAGGCATACCCCAAATGATCGGCAGATTTAGAGCCATCAGTGTAAAAAACAACGGCATCCCGATACTCCCATAAAATTTAGCGGAAAAAGGAACGGAACACCATCGGGGGGATGGAATCTTTCGGACCTCGGTGGAGATCCTTCAGAATTCGAGGCCGAGGAACTAACCAGGGTGGGGGGTGGGGGGGGGGTTGAAGGGGAGGAAGCGAGGAAGACAGGAACAAAGAAGGAAGCTGAAAATCACGGCAAAGAGACGCAAGGCGGAGCCCAACCGGTAAACCCGCCTGAGGGCAGGAGTCAGGTGGGCGACGTCCATGGTCTGGGAACAGGATAGAACAGGAAGGATGAGTGGGAGAGGAACGAATAGCGAGTGCATAAGACACCAGAAGCTGGGACCGCCGAACAGAAAGAGGGGGGGATCCCAGCTTCAACCAGGAGACTATCAACAGGGATAGTAGGGAAGGCACCGGTGGCCAAACGGATACCACGAAGGTGGACTGGATCCTGCACGTGAAGTGTGGAAGGAGCAGCTGAACCATAAATTTGACAACCATAGTCCAAGCGAGACAGAACTAGAGCACGATAAAGACGGAGAAGGAGGGAACAGTCCGCACCCCAAGAGGAGTGGGCAAGGAAGCGAAAGACATTGAGTTTACGGAAACATCCTACCTTCAGAAGCCTGATATGGGGCAGCCAAGTGAGCTTGTTGTCGAAAAGAAGACCCAGGAAACGAAACTGTAGGACCACAGGCAATCTTTGTGCATCGAGATAGAGCTCTGGATCAGGGTGGATCATAGTACGACGAGAGAAGTGGACCACCCACGGTTTTAGAGGAGAGAATTGAAACCCGTGGGAGAGAGTCCATGCCAAGGCACGCCGTATAGCTCCCTGGAGCTGCCGCTCTGCAGATGCCATCGAAGAGGAACTAAACCAAATGCAGAAATCATCCACATACAGGGCAGGGGCGATCAAAGGACCGACAGAGGCCACAAGTCGATCGATAGCAATGAGGAAAAGAAGGACACTCAAGACAGAACCCTGTGGGATGCCCATCTCCTGGGTCCGTGGAGAACTAAAAACAGCACCAACTCGAACCCTGAATGACTGATGGAACAGGAATTGGCGGATAAAAATCGGGAGTGGAAGGGTAAGTAAGATGTGATGGCGCCAGGCCGTGTCATAGGCCTTGCGAAGGTCAAAAAACACTGCAACCAAATGGCGGCGCTGGGAAAAAGCCTGCCGAACTGCGGATTCCAAGCGAAGTAAATGATCGATTGGAGACCGTCACTCTCAGAAGCCACACTGGTAAGGGGACAATAGATCCCGAGATTCGAGGACTCAATTGAGCCGACGGGCTACCATCCGTTCAAGTAACTTACAAACAATATTGGTCAGTCTTCAGGTTTTCGCGGCGCAATGACTGCTCCATTAAGTTTCGGGAATGCAGCCGCGTGTATTCTGCTCCTTCTTCTAATATTTCGGCTGTATTGGTCAGACTAACTGGCCGATAGCTGTCAAGAGATAGGGGGTTCTTACCAGGCTTAAGGACAGGAACCACGATGCTATCCCTTCACTGAGAAGGGAAGTCACCCTGGAGCCAGATACGGTTAAACACCCAATGAAGATGTTGAAGCAGTTGGTTATGAATGGAATCTGGGCCAGGGGCCGTATCATGAGAAGAAGATAGAGCAGAAAGAAATTCCCATTCAGTAAAAGGTTCGTTGTAAGATTCTGACTCACAAGGGGTAAAACATAAGGTGGAAGCTTCAGCCCGCTGTTTCTGGTGAAGGAAAGCAGCTGGATAGGAGGCTGATGCTGATGCCACTGCAAAATGGGTCGCAAGATGTTCTGCAAGAACTAATGGGTCCGTACAAATGCCATCTGGGAGGTGAAGGCCTGGGAGGGTGGACTGCCGATGGCAACCTTGGAGAGAGCGAACCCATACCCGTGACAGAGGGATACTAGAACCAAGGGAAGAAACAAATCGTTCCCAACATATCCGCTTGCTCTGTTTGATTAAATAACGGGCCTCAGCGCGAAGGCGTTTAAAGGTAGTAAGGCTGGCTACAGATGGGTGCCTCTTAAAGTGTTTCAAAGCTCGATGGCGATCACGGAAGGCAATGGCAATGGCCGTACTCCACCACAGGACTTGCCGGCGACGAAATGGTCCATATGAGTGCGGGACAGCAACGCTATCAGCGCGAACAATCGCGTCAATCACGTCACGTAGGACGTCATCAATACAACCCGACAAAGAGGGAAAAAACACGACCAGTGCAGTGTACTGAGGCCAATCGGCGCGTTGGAAACACGAACGAGGTAACCTGTCCATTGGGGAGCGGGAAGGGAGAGAGAGAATCAACGGGAAATGGTCACTGTCACAAAGGTCGTCGTGTGGCGACCAGTGTAATGAAAGGAGGAGAGAAGGAGAAGAAAGAGAAAGATCAATGGTAGAAAAGGTACCATGACCGGCACTGAAATGAGTAGGGGAGCCATCGTTAAGAAGGCAGAAGTCGTGGTCTGCAATAAACTGGTCTATGAGAAGACCTCATCTAGATGGGAAGGCACTGCTCCACAAGGGATGATATGCATTAAAATCCCCGAGGAGGAGGAAGTTGCTGAAGAAGGGCAGTTAAGGCAGCAGGTGTAAGAGTCCTGTCAAGAGGGGGATAAAGATCGCAAACCGTGACCTCAGAGTCCAGGTGGACCATAACAGCAACCGCTTCCAATGTAGTTTGAAGAGGAATCCATGTGCTAGTAATGTCTGTACAGACCAACGTACAAACGCCACCAGAAGCCCACAGGGGTCCGACCCAATTTCGACAGAAAACACGGAACCCACGGAGGGTCGGTGAGTGAGCATCAGTAAAATGAGATTCCTGTAGAACCACACAAGCTGCAGAGTAAGACGAAAGAAGGGATTTCAATTCTGGAAGGTGACGATAGTATCCATTACAATTCCATTGGAGAACCACAGAACGATGACTTAAATGGGGGCTGAACACGCTAAAGCCAGTCATACCGCCGGGTCCCCACCCGTCACCGACAAGGAAGGGGCGACATCCATGAACGACAGGTCAGAATCCGGTTGTGAAGTCGGGGATAGGGACCTCTGGTGACACCAGAGGCTCTTTGTCCCGGGACCTTTGTTTCTTCTTCTTTTCAGGCTAACATCGAGGAGGGCTGTGTGGCATAAAGGAGCCATCTGCAGCAAGATCGGGAACAGAAAGAGACCGGGCGACCTGGGGGCCGACAGACCGCGGCTCTCGCGGTCGTCGCGTGGCAGCAGACCTTTGGCCTGGAAGATGCTGGGAAGGGGCATCCCGGGAGAGGCGCCCTTGACGGGCAGACGCCGAAGGAGTGGGAACCTTCTCCGGCTGCAGAGGGGGAGCAGCGCCCAGAGGAGAAGGTGTGGGAGCTCCAGGGGAGAGGGGGGGGGGAGGAGAGGGGTCCGGGATGGGGTTAAGGAAGGGGGAGTAAGGTGTGAAGATGTAACCAAAGCGTAACTAGATGTCATGGACACAGGGTGAAGACATGTATACTTCTTACAGGCCTCTGTGTAGGTTAAACGATCGAGGGACTGATACTCTTGTATCTTCTTTTCCTTCTTATATACTGGGCAAATTGCTGCACGTGGAGAATGACTGCCATGACAATTTACACACACAGGAGACAGGAGGGGGAACACAGGGACTCCCCTCATGGAGTGGACGTCCACAGTCACCACAGAGAGGGGCCTGTGAACAGCGGGAAGACGTGTCCAAAACGCAAGCACTTAAAACACCTCATAGGAGGTGGGATGTACGGCTTCACATCACGTCGATAAACCATGATCTTAACTTTCTCAGGGAGGGTATCCCCTTCAAAGGCCAGGATAAAGGCACCAGTATCAATGCGATTGTCCTTAGGAGCCTTCTGAACACACCAAACAAAGTGAACACCGCGCCGTCCGAGATTTTCCCGAAGTTCCTCATCAGTTTGAAGGATGAGGTCCCTGTGAAAAATTACACCTTGAACCATATTTAGAGACTGGGGGGGGGGGGCACAGGAATTGTGCCAAGATGGGTACAGGCACGAAGGGCCACGGATTGGGCAGCTGGAGCAGTTTTGATCAGCAACGAACCTGACCGCATCTTGCTCAGGGAGTCCACTTCGCCAAACTTGTCTTCAATGTGTTCCACAAAGAATAAAGGTTTGCTATTGGTGAAAGTATCCCCTTCAGTCCTGGTGCAAACGAGATAACGGGGGAAAGGCTTCGCCCCTAGCCGACGAGCCTGACCCTCTTCCCAGGGGATAGCCATGGAAGGGAAGGCCAAAGGGGCAAGAGAAGCAGCACTGGAAGAATCAGTTCCACGCAGAGAGATGGCCGCAGAAGAACGGCCAGAGTTCTGGACCAGTATGCGTTTCATTTGCATAGCGTCCGCCCTGATACCACCCACTCCAATCAGGGGCTCTCGTCACGGGCGCCACCAAGCCACAGCAGGGGCCGTCTGGCACGGCGGCCATTGCCGGGAGTTCCAATGCTCCAGAATGACGAGCATTCACTCCAAGGCATGCATGAGGAGGTCACAGCTCAGGTATCAGAAGTGTGATCCCTGTGTTCAGGGGGTTCAACCAAAACGGTACATAGCGACCCCACCACACGGGCTGGCTACTGTGCTGGTTATGCACCCTAGTATCAGACAACGACGTGAAAGAAAAGATGGAACGTACTAGGGGGGCACACGTCGGAGACACTAGGTAAGGTGCTCTTCCCCAAATGGCTCATACTACGGAGGAGAAAGGAAATGGAGGTCAAACCCCAGGGGGGGACCAGGGAATGCCAAAAGGAGGAGGTGATTACACAACAAAGCCAAATTGTAAAACCAACAGAACCAGGAGGATAGCAGGGGCCAACATAAGCAAGGACACCAAGAGAGGGAGAGGAGAGGGCGAGGGGAAAGGAGCAACGAGGGGAAAGGAGGGGAAGGGGAAGGAAATGCAGCCCTGGACAGAAAGAAGGCTGCAATAGCTCGGGGCCCCGTGCTCGCCATGCACGTATCCACAAAAGAGTTGTGGACCCCCTGGGGGGGCCAGACTGTATGGAGGGTGGCCGAGAACCTCCCATTTGAATTTCTGCAGAAGTGCCGCGACTGTGTTGGCCGTATGAGGCTTTGCATTGTCGTGGAGCAGAATGACTCCATGGGTAGGATTGGCTGGTCCTTTTGATTTGATCGCTTGTCGAAGGGTGGTCAAGGTTTGCGAGTAACGCTGAGCATTCATTGTTGTCCCATGCTGCAGGAAGTGAATCAGAAGGGTGCCAACTTGGTCAAATAAGAATGCCAGCATAACATTTCCTGCACTCGTTTGGATGACCTTGGCTTTTTTTGGTGGTGGTGACCCTGGATGTTTCCACTTGAGACTTTATTGTTTTGATTCTGGTTCGAAGTGATGACACCACGACTCATCTCCAGCCACCACTAGTGCCAGGAACGAATTCCCTTCCCGGCCATAGCACTGCAGATGAGTAAGACAGTGGGCCATTGGACACGCTTCCTGGTGTGGTTGAAGACTGTGCGGCACCCATTGGGCACACTTTGTGCATGTGCAGCCGTTCCTTCATGATGATGTGAACACTTCCGACTCTCAGTCCGACCACGGCGTCTATGGCTTTCACTGTCACTCGGCGGCCCTGTGTAATGAGTGCATCCACCAGCTGGACGATGTCATCGGTAATGCAGTGTGGTGCTCCTGACCGTGCACCATCGGCTAACGACACCCGTCCCTTCCTGAAGCGCTTGTGTCATGCCTTGACCCTTGCAAGGGATATGCAGTGTTTGACGTACGCTTGTGACATTCGTCGATGACTGTCCGTTCCTCCTACGCTTTGCGCAGTCAGAAAACGAAAAGCACCTCTTTGCTCTTCTGTTGACGCCTCCATGCCACTGTTTTCAATGCGACTGGCAGCGTTATGCATGCTGCTGCTAGCTCTGTAAAGTCACATGACGTGCACGCGTCCCCTCTAGCGATAGGCTGTGAACTTCCACGCTCTGGTCGGAAACACACCTCATTACATATGTTGCTTCGTAAATTTTGATTCGCTAAAACTAAAACTCTTCCTCTAAAATGATTTGTTTGATAATTAAAAGTTGTGTGGCCTCGTGGCCACGAAACAAACAAAACTTATCCGAATCTGCGGAAAAAAATTAATATTTGGGTCAACATTTGTAAAAAACTAATTCCTCTCTCTCAAACCCCATCCTATAGGGAAAAAGGGAGAGTTTTAGTTTTAGCGAATCAAAATTTACGAAGTAAATAAGTATTTTTTATTTATCCATACCCAGTTTCCAGGCAAAAATGAGAACATGGATTTTCTTGAATTACAGCGCCAACTACCAAGAATCAAAACAAATGTTTAGGACAAAATGTACGTAACTTTTTAGGTAGAGTCTTATTCTGCATTAAAAATGTGGTTACCATTTGAAATTTTGAGGCTGCCTCCCGCCCCACCCTCTGGGGCTGGGGTGGCGGTCTAATTTTAGCACCAGCAGATGTCCACCTCGAAAATAATTAACTTTGGATTCTACACATTTTTTCGTGTGAAGCTTATTTTTCGAGTTAGTCTGGTTTGTCAACTTAAAATTTACACCTGTATATTATGTTATCTGTTAAATTTGTAGGCTGCATGCCCAGCGTGTACGATTTCCCCATGCTGGCCCCATATACCCAGTCTATCCTAGCATCATTTAATGGTTAATGAAATCGGCAGTGGTATCATTGTCATCACATAATTTTGCCGAGCTGCCCGAGAGATTCGGTAACAGGATTAAAGGTTTCTCTTAGTTTCCAGAATGAAATTTTCACTCTGCATGGGTGTGTGCGCTGATATGAAACTTCCTGGCAGATTACAACTTTGTGCACACAGTTTTAATGTGCCACGAAGTTTCATATCAGCGCACACTCCGCTACAGAGTGAAAATTTCATTCAAATCTTTGTGCACACAGTTTTAATCTGCCAGGAAGTTTCATATCAGTTCACACTCCGCTGCAGATTGAAAATTTCATTCTGGAAACATCCCCCAGGCTGTGGCAAGCCATGTCTTCGCAATATCCTTTCTTCCAGGAGTGCTAGCTCTGCAGCATCGCAGGAGAGCTTGTATGAAGTTTGAAAGGTAGGAGACGAGGTAATGATGGAAGTACAGCTGTGAGGATGAGGCGTGAGTCGTGCTTGGGTAGCTCAGACAGTAGCCGGCACGGTAGCTCAGCGTGTTCGGTCAGAGGGTTTAGTTACCCTCTGTAATAAAAAAACTAAGTAAACGGATCAACGAACAACCTGAACGAATGTTCGTACGTCCACCACGAACAAATTCAACGAACAATACATAGAACAAAAATGAGATAAAAAAAGACAATAAAGCACTTGCCCCCAAAGACAAGGGTCCCGAGTTCGAGTCTCGGTCCGGCACACAGATTTAATCTGCCATGAAGTTTCTCTTAATGTTTGCTCCTGCTCCACATGTCCTAAACTTAGCAGCCATAAATTTTCTCGAACAGCCTTTGGTGCCTCCATAACTCTATGCTTAGTCGACGTCTTGTTACATACTAACCAGAATTCTGTGTGGGATACGCCTTACATACATTCTTTTCAGCTGCATCGATACCTACAGTGAAGTCGTTTATTTTTATTTAAGTTACATTAACCCTATCATTTAATGTATTGCTCAATCTTTTAAGGGTCTGACAATACATCAATAGTTCCTTGCATACATTTACAGTCTTACATTTGAGAGCCAGGACTTTTCCATTGATTTACAAGCGAATATTCTTATTCTGTGTTCCTTTCCCCTCAAGTTGAGTGCTCGACATGCGTTATAGCTTGTCTGTTGTGCGATGTATACTGATGTTTCACCTCTTGCCATAGCTACATATACAGAATATCTTGGCAGTTTGGTTTATATCTACAAGCTTTCACTTTTCTTATTTTATTAATAACAAGAAACCCATACTTTGTGTGATTCCAGCAATTTCCACATATCTTTACAGATTCACTGAATGAGATATCAGTTCCTACATGTGCTTGGTAAATGTGATATAAATTCAAATTATCTTGTCTGACGGCTATAATGAGCTTTGCGTTATCCCTCACAACTTGTTTTAGGATTCTGGAATATGTGTGACTCAAATAAAATACGTCCACGCCCATGTGACGACCTAAATAGAAATATCTCCGCATTTGAACCTGATTTTCCTGTAATGGTAAATCAGTTTTACCATTCTCATGCTAATAATTCAATATTCTGTATTTACTTATTTTCATTCCACTACACAACTTGAGGGTAAAGTGACCAAGGCCACTTGCATCTGTTGCTGCATTCTAAAAATTGTACTGAAGATACTTTCGGGGAGTATGCAGTAATTAATTCCAACTGAGCACACAGTTTGTGATAATATATATTTTATTCAGCAATCATACCACAAAAAAGCCATTGGTAAATTTTTCACATTGTTTAGCAAATTACGGTTTCTTGTATGCGCAAAATTCAGCATGTATTTCTCTCAGACTGATGAGTGCATCACAAAATTCGGGTATTCCACTTTGCGTGGATGGACTGCATACCTATTTGAAACTGCACTGATACATGAACTAATGTTCTGTTCTAAAATATCTACATGTACTCCATACATGAAGATAGATCACAACCTCATTTTCTACAGCATGGATACAAGATAACACACACTGCAGTCTCTCTAACACTACAGATATCACAATTCTTAATCCAAGTACGTTCATTACAGTGGGGTGTTATAAACAAATGGTTTACTCTCCAGATTTCACCATAAGTGCTGCATCATCATACATTGATATGACAGATAACGTCAGGTCAGCACTGTAAATGTCCAGGGGAGACAGAGATGGACTTTACCCAGTAATCATCTGGACAATGATGTAGGTTACTGCACCATATAGTTCCTCCAGTTCATGTTCAGTAAACTACGCTTTAACACTCCTCATAATATTTTCGACATCCATTTGACCGAATAGGAATTAAATTATATGTGGAAGTGACTAGCAGTACTGCATACAGAGCAACTGGTATCTTCTCGTCCTCATAATCCACAGTCTGTCCTTGAGGAATCACGGGGATGTTCTGGGATGGTGTGTATGTTGGAGTCAAGTAATGACCAATCCCATGCTGCATTAGACCCCCAGTGCACTTCCGTGAGTCTGGGACAGACTGGGTGTACTCCTCAGTGAGTGGAACAGACAATAGCAGCCTCTTTTCCTGCTCCAACATTCTGACTGGATGCGCTACAGGATCCCACATGCCGGAGGTCGCCAACCTTGCTGCAAGTCCCAACACATTGCAGTCTGCTACCAATGGTGCAGGCCACTGAACAAAGAAGAAGAACAGTTACATATGGAACAAAGGAATGGAGCTGGCCAAAAAAGCAATAGCAATAGCAATGACATGTAATTACTATTACTTTATCTCTTCTTCCTATTCTGTTGGGAGGTGCTGCACGATCTCAGCTGCTGCTGTTGTTGATGCTTCGTGGTCCTCCCACTGAGACTGGTGGGCTGCCACATCTGCCTTATATTCCAAGTGTCATTATTATATACCCAGGTGCATCATTCTCGCCAATATCCTGGTGGAAGAATGGGGTATACCGCATTCCTATTGCTTCCCATCAGTTTTTAGGGGAGAGAAACCTGTGATGTCACTATTCCGAGCGCCCTCTGGTGGTGGGATTGCGACCTAGACCAGTTGGCTTCAATATTTCAAGGTGAACACATGCACAAGAAAATTTTTAGGAAGCGTTTTCCAACAGGGTAACACCTGGAAATTAAGTAAAACACACCAACAGGTCAGCACAGAGTGAGCGTTTAACACCAGTTTCCATGTGGGAGAAGGGAGAGGAAAGCCCTATCCCCCACAAAATGATTAAATAAATAATATGCAAATTGAATTTTATAAAGAAACAGTATATTCTCTGCATCCTTATTGACAGTGATTTCAATTTCTTGACGTGAGATCCTTCCAGTCCAACAGCTCAGCACAAACTGAGCAATTTTTCCCCCAATTTGTTTCTGTGAAAGGGGGTGAAGAATGGGAGAGGAGAATTAGAGGGTGAAGGGGAAGGGTGTGCAGGGCTGGGAATTTTCCAGAGGAGGAGATGGTAATTAATGATTACTTTTAATAATTAGTCAATTAAGTTGATATCGAAAATGTGCCAGGATCACCTTTTCTATACTACTCAGGACATCCAACAACTCTATTAACCTATACAATGTCAAGTAAGTGCTTGCATATGGGTCAGAGGTGGATCAACGCTTTATTGACTTGCTCAATTTGTGAAGCTCTTTCTCTTGAATAAATCATGCTGTAAGAGGTCCATGACTAAGGAATTTATTGCTACCGCACTCGAGCAGATGTAACTTCGATGGATTGCTCACGTGCTGCCTGCGATATGTAAGCTACAATAGAATCACAGACCAGAGAGCATTGTCGGCAGCAGTAATGGTAGAAGCTCGCAGTCGGGCGGTTGGGTCAGGTTGCTCTTAGAGAGCAGTTGTCTAGCTCACAGGGAGCACTTGTGTCCTGTATGGAATTACCAAGGCCAGTTGTGAAGAACGATGGCGGTGCTTGAGCGATGTAGTATAAGGTAAAAGCAAAATTTATTATCATTTATTGCCGCACGCGTACGTAATTTGCAACAACTCATTTTGTGCTATTGTTAAATCAGTCAATAATTTTTCAATAATAATCTTTCTTATAAAGATAACTTTTGACAGTCATTCATCTGAATTTAAAGTTTTTACTAATTTCTCCTATCCATAGCCATGCCAATTATCGTAAAGAAAAGTCAGCTTTTTTTTGATACATAACAAAATCTAGTAGCCAGCATTGCACTGGGCTGTGCCAGAATAATTTCTTATAGGAGCAGATATACACGCGTTATCCGGTGACATCACTGAGGTATGAATTTTCAGTTTATTCAGAATGACTTTTCAGGGTCATGACGCAGCATTGCTGACGTCCAGATTTACCAGTTTAGATTCACAGTCAATCAGTTATTGAAAGGTTATATATGAGTCACAATTTTATTGAGGGGTTAGTCACATTATTATTGCAAGGTTACGGAAATAAATAAACTGTTGGGAGGTTAAAATGCAATTTTTCTGAATTTGTAATCCTTTTTTTGTCCGTAAATGCATCACATATACCGATTTCTATCCCACTCTATCCCATATCTCTCGTTTGACTGTCTCTTATACATCGGGGATTACTGTAGCGCTATACTACGCCATGATAAAAAAAAGACAGTGAATAAAGGAATCTCATCAACAGTGTCGGCAGCAAACGATAGAATTTAAACACCTCCGGCTCGTCTTGTTGCAGGAAATGAATACGAGGTGTGTTCGGCACGGAGAGAGAGAAACCGCTTCCGGACAAGCCGGTTTACATACAAGCGAAGCGCTGCGAGAAATCGTATAGGCAAACAGTTGACCGCTTTGTAGAAGTCTTGCTCGTCTTCTTGCACTCACTGCTGCATACTGTGAGATTTATTGGTCCACCTGCGCTTCCTCTCACCAACAGAATTTTCCTACAGGAAGATGCGCTGTGTTACATCAGTGGAATTTTCTGACGGATGTAGTTCCAAGTGAGTGTTTACGCAAAAGGCGGCTTTCACATTCCTTTCTTTAATGGCCGGCATCCTTCAACATAGTGGGATTAGCCACAGGAACGAGTCTGTTAGAGCGGCGACGTTTTCGTAGAAGTTACTCCGTTTTAATCATACAAACTTCCTTTTCAGGTGCTAGAATTACACAGTTCCATTATAACACGAAAAAACTTTATGAACTATTTTTATATTTCTCAACGTCATCTGATAATAACCTCTCTTATACAACACTACACAAGTTCCTGTTGAAACATTGTGGATACGGGACAGCGGCCGGTGAAATTTTTACCACACGGCTGTTTTGGAGATTTTCCTGGTTAAACTACAGAAGTCGCGTGATCTGTTATTTCACTAAATTTTGAGAGTGACATTGTTACAAATGGTTAATTCCCGCAGTAATTATAGATTTAGCAAGATAAAATTTAGCTATCCCGCACAGTTACGGCATATTTTTTCATGACTAAAGAATCTGCGGCCGCTCGTGGTGGCCGAGCGGTTCTAGGCGCTACAGTCTGGAACCGCGCGACCGCTACGGTCGCAGGTTCGAATCCTGCCTCGGGCATGGATGTGTGTGATGACCTTAGGTTAGTTAGGTTTAAGTAGTTCTAAGTTCTAGGGGACTGATGACCTCAGAAGTTAAGTCCCATAGTGCTCAGAGCCATTTGAACCATTTTTGAAAGAATCTGCAATAATTGGTCATAAAACTCTGATGACTAATTAACTGACTGCTTTAACTATTTCATGCAAAAGTTATTGAAGCACCTTTTATATGTAATCTTGATTGTCTATAATACTGTGAGACACTAATTAACCAACAAGTCATTGCCTTACGTTAACAGTTACGAAAATATTCTGCAGTTTTCTAAGGAAAACAAAATCTGAAACAAATAAGAAAATTAATCTATAGTCCTACGTTCTTTACACAACTGTCCTATAAACGTAAGTACGCATAAATCAACAGTCACTTGCCACACTCGGCAAAAAACGAAACACTTTACAAAAATTTAACATTTATATTGAAAATCTACTGAATAATACTGTCAAGGGTAAAGTCACTTTTGATTATTGATTGACTCCCCCTGAAATTTTAATTCGCTGGCAACAAAGAGCAACAGTTAAATTTGGAATCCGTTATAGCTAGACGAATTCGTTGGATTGTTTTTCAAGATAATACATATTTCTGACAGTCTTTGTTAATAGAATAAAACAGTTTTCTTTAATTCCGACGATAAAGTAAATATTACAATAAGGGCCAGGACTGTCATGGGTAGCATGACTTGGGGCAATAACATTCTGCATACGTAAATTAAGCCATGTCGATAAAATAACAGACAGTAATACTGGTCCAAGTAATTTACCATTATAAAGAAACAATACGCTGCCTGGAGGCGGCGATGCGAAGCACTACATCGGTGCCGTCGAGCTGCGTATGATTTCAGCCTCTGTATTTACTACAATCGCACATTTTTCTTCTTCTGATTTACCATTACCATGCGGCACTAAACATTCCACAGTTTTGACGACGGAGCCAAAGACCATACGAGGCGATATTTCTATGTAGGTGCGTAGATATTTAGCATCGTAAACTCCGAGATCTGTCTACTATTTTGGCTGATTGGTGCTTTTCCTCAGTTGTTGCGCTCTACACGCAAGCTCCAGCTTTTCTATTAGTGCGCTTTTTTCTTCTAATCGAAGGGGGACTTCTTTCCGGATTTTATATCATATCGTTACATTTCTATCGACTGTGTATACAGACTAGTTAACCATACAATATTTTCACAAAATTCATGATAGAAATGGTTCACATCTGGTGCAAATCTGAAATAAACGTAAATAGTAACAAAATATTTTTAAAATAGATCCAAAACCTTATCTTTACACAACTTTAAAATGTAAAACACATTAACTGTTTGTGTTATAATCTGTATTTTTTGATGGTACCAAATTCCACCACTCATTCTGCATGCGCCTTACCTTTCCGATGTTCACCCTTTACCAATGAATGGGCTTACCACCCCTCCTCAGATTCATATATTACCTCAGGAAATCGAAACTTACCTATTACCGGAGCAGTAAAACACTACTGTGACCAGAATCCTGACTGAAACTGGATATTTGTCGCGCCTATTCCAATTTTTATGCCATTTCATCTCCTCCATTGTTACTAGATTCTGACTCCAGGTTACCTGAACCGACACTTTCTTCCTGATTAAAAATAATTGATTACATCTATGCTTTCTACAAGCTATAGTCATTTATTTTTCTCTTCTTCATGGCCTCGTCCCATGCTGAAGGTTTTCGCTTTGGACTGCGTTATTTGACAATTATCTATCTTCACTTTGTAACGGGTACGTTTACTGACACAACTTCGTCAACTAACTCAAGGGAGGAGACTCGTATGTGCTATTTATCTGTGAACTGGGTATACTTTCTGGTACCAAGTGCCCCTGGAGGAATGGTTAATATTCAGGGATATGACAGTAACGATCATTTGAAGGAACAAACTTCGTATGGACAGATGCCCGATACCGAATCTTTTTCGTGATACTGACCATTCCTCCGGCGACACCCTATAAACAGACATTTTTCCGACTGATATAGTATATTTATTTAAACACTGTCTCACTACAGACTATCTCCATCACAGCAATGAATTTCATGACCAGTTGACTTGGTTGCCAAGGCAGCACTCTTAGTACGACTGTTGCTAATTTGTTTACGGAGATTTTTACAGAACGCACATTTCAGACAGTCGACTAAAATCCAAGTCAGTGGTACCGCTATGTGGATGGTCCCTTTGTACTATGGTCGCACAGTGGGGTTGGATGTCTTCTTGGTGCAAAGAAAAATTGAATTTACGAGGTAAAAGAGTGTAACGGACAACTTTACGTTCTTCATGTATCAATAATCAAACGGGTGGAGGGGGTATTGTGCCATAAAGTATACAGGTAAGGTATACACACTGATCGATACTTCTACAAGGAGTCCACCAAACAGCCAAAACAAGAAAGAGGAAAAAGGAAGTTTCAATTGAACAAATGTGTCTACTTTCTTCGGTGTGATTTTGTATTTCAACCAGTTTACGTCGTGTTTTCGGTACCGGACAATGGGGGACAGCCCAGCGTTTGCCTAACCGATCGAGGGAAACCGTCTAAAAAGTACATTCAGGTTAGCCAGTGTACCGGACCTGTGACTATTAATCTCACGCTTGGATACAATTCGGACATGTCGAATATTAAATTGAGCTTGCCCTTGATACTGCTTCAGATTGTTATGTAACAAAAAGTCGCTTGTTACACTTACTTATTGATGCGTTTCGGCTCAGGAACGTATGAGAATATAAGAAATGAACTTGATACTATCGTGGCAAGGAGTAACTCTAATAACGTCAATGCTTAGTGTAACAATTTTGTCTGTGATGCGGGCCAGACTCAAAACGCGTCAATATTCCATTCGTATTCTGAAGATAAAATCTTCTACATCGCTTAATATAACGTCGTTCCAGATACTGCGATCACCGAATCTGTAATTAAGATCAGAGGAACATAAGAATGGGAGGCAACGAATAGCGAGAATGTCGAAGGTAATTTTTTAAAACGTTCACTGGCCAAAATTTAGAACTTGTAAGGCAACGTTGAGTGTCAGTGAATAAAGATTATCCGTAAGCAGGGCGTCAACTGTCAACTTGGCTTAGTTTCGGAGACGATGATTACTTGTATGAACAGAAGTACGCACCCTGTCATACACTGAGGTGTTGTGTCGTGGGATAGCGATATGCACATATGCAGATGGTGGTAATATCCCGTACTCAAGGTTTAAAAGACATTGGAGGAGCTGTCAAATGTTCCCAGGTCACTCATGTGAACAGATTTCCGAGGAGATTGTGGCCTCACGACGTGAATTAAGCGACTTATAATGCGGAATGGTAGTTGGAGCTAGACGCATGGGAAATTCCATGTGGGAAATCGTTACGGAAATCAGTATTCCGGGATCCACAGCGTCTAGAATGTGCCGAGAATACCACATTTCAGGCATTACCTCTCCCCAAGAACAACGCAGAAGCCGACGGCCTTCACTTAACGACCGAGAGCAGAGGCGTTTGCGTAGAGTTATCAGTGCTAACAAACAAGCAACACTTTGTGAAATAACCGCAGAACGTACGAAGAACGTATGCGTTAGGACAGTGTGGCGAAATTTGGTGCTTATGGGCTATTGTACAGAATACCGACGCTAGGGCCCTTACTAACAGCACGACATCGCTTGGAGCGCTGCTCCTTGGCTCGTGACCGTAGCGGTTGGACCCTACACGACTAGAAAACCGTAACCTGTTCAGATGAATCCCGATTTCAGTTGAGCTGTTGATAGGGTTCGAGTGCGGTGCAGACCCCACGAAGCCATGGACCCAAGTCGTCAATAAACGCACTGTGACACGTTGAGTTGCTGCACTACGTCGCGCAAGAGTAGGTCCAACACGATATCAGAAGGTATCTCATAATTCTTGTATGTGAAGCAATGTGTTAGGGGCAATACTATTTCTGGAATGGACTAGCCTGTCCTGAATTCCGACCTGACCCCCATGGAACACCTTTGGGATGAGTCAGAACGTTGCCTTTGCTTCAGACCCCAGCGTCCAACATCCCTGCCGTGTTTGCTTTCGACTCTCGTGAAAAAATGGGCTGCCATTCCTCCACCGACATTCAGACACCTCACTGACAGTGTCCAAAACAGAGTTAATGCTGTCTTAAAGGCGAAAGCCTCCCCCCCCCCCCCTCCCCGAATAAATTTTTACTAACAGGTAACAGGTATCCGGATGGTTCTGATTAGATAGTGTACGTTCAGACTTTTTTATATCTTCCGTGACTCATGAATCCTCAAGGCTCAATTACATACATCTCCTTCTTCGTAAAATTCAACTCGACGCAACCATCAAACCAGCATTTTTTTTTTCCAGGACCAGCCCGCATTCCTCCAGGGAGAATGGGGGAGGGGGGGGGGGCTGTTGTTTAATGTCTCATCGACAACGCGGTCATTAGGTATTGAGCAGAAGCTCGCAAGTCGACGGCCAGGGTAGGATATTGGGCATGTCCACTTAAATCTGCTCGGCGTTTCCCTTCAGCAGCTTAGAGAAAATACAGAGAGCCGTTGACTTCCCGTATCCGAGTACATTGTCCTATCGCTGGCTCATCACTCTAGGTCAGTATTTACTCAAAACGAAGAAGACCATTGTCAACATAATTTTTACGCAGTTTGAAACAGTCTGTTTTAAAATTAGTACAACTAGAGTAAACTAACAGGAATAAAGGATGTAATTACGCTGAGTGGCACCAATAAGTTTTCTGACAACTCCATTGATATGAGAAGTATAATTTGTCCACTAAAGGAAAAACAATTGTATACTGCAATCAAGAAACGTTTCATTTAATTTAAAAAGTACTTCGAGTGCTCCAAAAGTATCTTTTATTTACTTCTGCTGTTGAATTTATCCTTTCTTTTACCGTCAGCACAGACTGCAAATTACTCCTCAACTAAGTTGTTTACTGTTTTGCAAACTTTCACAGTACTCGTGTTTACTTTTGTCCTCATACGTCTTATTCTTATGTCTGCAGCAAGTAACAGGTCGAGAAGGAAGTTGCATCCGCACCAGGGCATGGTACCCCAAAACGACCATTAAATGAAAGCCAGACGTCACATTAAGCCGTCAAGTCAGTGACAACTAGTCCGCTAAGGAGTGATTCGCACTGCACGAAGACGCGGAACGCCACGCACATCATGGCAACGGGAGAACTGAACATTTCACCAACGGATGTAATATCGCGCTTGATAGATGCCTGCTGATTTGTCAGTAGTGACAGGTATGCCATCAGCAAGAATCTACAAACACTCAGCACACAAGGAAAAAGGCTCATGCTTCACAACAGAGGTAAGCGTTTTGTTTATAACTACTGCTGCCGAGAATTATTGTACTTTACCCCGAAAACTCACAAGGCTTACTACCGAAAAATGATAATCGTTACATAATTTTGTTCAGTTGACTAGCTTTTGGGCCAAACGCCTCATCATAAGCGAGAAAACTGCAGTTTGTAGCCGGCCGAAGTGGCCGAGCGGTTCTAGGCGCTACAGTCGAATCCTGCCTCGGGCATGGATGTGTGTGATGTCCTTAGGTTAGTTATGTTTAAGTAGTTCTAAGTTCTAGGGGACTGATGACCTTAGAAGTTAAGTTCCATAGTCCTCAGAGCCATTTTTTTGCAGTTTGTAAGGTAAAGCAGCCTCTCTTAGGACAATGTACTTAGTCTGCGCTTGAAGTGCGATTCTGGCAGATCTGCTGAATCTCCAGCTACGGCTGCCACCTCATTAGCATCAAAATTTTCCGAGCTACGAATTTTTTTGATGAAGAAGTTAGATGAAATTAGAGGGCGCCTGACCCCTTCAGTCAGGTGAATGTTCCAACAATTCATACAACGTACCACTCTTTTCCCAATGCTAAAACGGTTGGAGTATTTACGAACAAAAGTTCATTTTCTTTTTCTTATGTTGTCAAGTATTTTCACTAGATTTTTCAATCAGATAGTCAATAAACCCTGGGCAGTATTCGCCAGTTATTGTTTTGGCAGGCTAATCAATAAGATCAGTCCATCTCGCAGGAAACATTGTCCATGACCTATCCATCGCATGAAAGCGATTTCACCGTTTACGATGGAGAGTTTCTGCTTCGAACGACTGATTTGGCAGCTTCTTCGAATCCGACGTGTCGTCGTGAAGGCAAGCATCATCCACCGAAAAAGAAAGTCAATGCATAAAACCAGTAGGCTTCTTCTCTAAATCATGCAAAACTTAACGAGATATTTCGGCGTTTGAGTACATATTCTCGAGACGATATGACTGAATGAAAACTTCTCCGGCGCTTAGCAGCGTCAAGTGGTTATACTCGTATGTCCACTAACTCTCGTGAGAGTGCTCCTCGACCTTTCTCAAGTGCTAACGGACTGCCGTGTGGTTGCTGTTCTCCTGCTTTTATAGCAGTGGTACAGGATGTGAAGTCATCAGTACTCGTGCCAGCGCGTTTGCATTCTGCGTCTACCGCGCGTGTTCCAACTTCACAGAGTTCCACGCCGTGCTCATCTTTAAAACGTCATCTTTATTGACATTGTCATCAGATATTTTGATCTCTGTAGTATTTTATATTCAGGTATCGTAGAAAACGATATCCTTCGTTTTGTTGACCGCACTTTTTGTCAATTTTCTAATGTCTGTTCAGGTACCGTCGATTTCTTTAGACAACGTGATCATTGATGCCTCTTACGTTGACTCTGACGTTCTTCCGTGCGCACCATCTAGCCAACGCAGCTCTGTCCCGGTTCACATGATATTTCATTAACCTTGGGTGTTCTCGATACCTTTTAAGAAACTAAAAAATTGGTTCACCCTAGCTGCAGACCTGAAGATCGACTTCTATTTGCGGCTATTCTTATGGATACCTCCTGTAATGGCTTTCGATACATTATAAACAGGATTGTGTGTGTTTGTTTGTGTGTGTGTGTGTGTGTGAGTGTGTGTGTGTGTGTGAGAGAGAGAGAGAGAGAGAGAGAGAGAGAGAGAGAGAGAGAGAACGTGTTTATGTATGTAAATATGTTCCACTTCTCCTCGTATATCACAGGACCAGTTTCAACCAAACTTGGTGCACATATCCCTTAGTGTCTGGAAACAATTGTTATCGGGTAAGTACAGTAGATATGACGTCATGAACAACGAAATGCGTGAAAAACTGCGGCATCATGTATGAATTTTAAATTTACTACTTCTGTGCTGCAAACCGATTTTTCTGGGAGTCTCCATGCAGTGTCCGCAGCTCGTGGTCTCGCGGTAGCGTTCTCGCTTCTTGGGCACGGGGTGTCGGGTTCGATTCCCGGCGGCATCAGGGATTTTCACCTGCCCAGAGATGACTGGGTGTTGATCATTCATCCCCCATAACGGTCGGAGGAAGGCAACGGCGAACCATATCTCTTAGGACCTTGCCTAGTAGGGTGCGGGTCTCCCGCATCGTTCCCCTACGCTCTCTCAAGTAGCATGGGACTTCACTTCCATTTTCGTCCATACATTATCTACAGAAATATATCTTTGTACGAACACATAATTCAAGAAATGTGACGTCATAAATACTTATATGCGCGAAAAAATGCCGCACTGTGCATGAAGTTTTACTACACAGAGTGTAAATTTTACGTTGACAAACCAGAATAACTCAAAAAATAAGATTCACACAAAAAAATGTGTAGATTCCTAAATTGATTATTTTGGAGAGGGACATCCGCTGGTACTAAAATTAGCTCACCACACAAGCCCCTGAGGGTGGGGTGGGAGGCAACTTTAAAATTTCAAATGGGAACCCCTATTTTTTGTTGCAGAATCAGAATCTACATAAAAAACTACGAACATTTTGTTTTAAACGTTTGTTTTGATTCTTGGTACTTGGCTCTGTAATTCAAGAAAATCCATGCTCTCATTTTTGAGTGGAGAATGGTTACGGACAAATAAAAAGTACTTATTTACTTCGTAAATTTTGATTCGCTAAAACTGAAACTCTCCCTCTCTCCCTCTCTCCCCATAGGGTGGGGTTTGAGAGAGAGGAATTCGAGTTTTACAAATGTTGACCCTAATATTAATTTTTTCTGCAGATTCGGATAAGTTTTGTTTGTTTCGTGGTCAAAATTTGTAAAACTCTAATTACTCTCTCTCAAACCCCACACTATGGGAGAGAGGGAGAGTTTTAGTTTTAGCGAATCATAATTTACGAAGTAAATAAGTATTTCTTATTTATCCGTAACCATTTTCCACTCAAAAAAGAGAACATGGATTTTCTTGAATTACAGCGCCGACTACCAAGAATCAAAACAAGTGTACGTAGTTCTTTTATGCAGAATCTGATTCTGCAATAAAAAATAGGGGTCCCCATTTGAAATTTTAAAGTTGCTACCCGCGCCCTGGGCTAATTTTAGCACCAGCAGATGTCCCCCTCGAAAATATTCACCTTTGGATTTTAGACATTTTTTCGTGTGAAGCTTATTTTTCGAGTTATTCTGGTTTGTCAGAATTTACACCCTGAATATATTTTTTAATACTAAGAGAGTTCCCCAGTCGAGTCAGCTTATTGAAATCCTTGAGACCTGGAAGCGCTTTCGATAGCTTTCACCTTCAAAGCCCAAACGATTTAGGCGAAAACAGTTGCCATCTCCAGAGCCATGAAGAGATGTTGCCATGAAGACGTGTTCAAAATCGTGTTGTAGACATGAGGAGCAGCTACACCCAACCTACAGAAACTGTCCGGGGCATTACATTACAAACACAGTGCTCATTTCGTTTTCATTAAGGTTGTTGTGCTCTTTTGGCACGTTTTCAGCGTCAGAGACGGCTTTCGCTCGATGAGACAAGGTCCTTAGAACAGCATGGTTTAGGATCAGGTAGCGGTTGATGACATTATGCAAATAGCGATCTATATGAGCTGATTTTCTGTATAACCTGTGGCTAAAATATCCATTGGATTTTGCGGAGGGCAAGGGCATCAAGGAAAGTCAAGGCTGCCTCTATCGTGAATTTTATGTGGTCGTGACTGTTGCTGAGGTGGTCCAAAAGTTGGCAAGCTTTTTACGGCCATGTGGATTGACAAAACATTGTGTCGTAGGCACACAGACAAAATCAACTCGTCTATAGCAGAATTGTATCTAAGTCGATTTCAGTCTGACGGACAGTGTTGCGGTAGGGAGCCCGTCCGCACCTACCGTAACTAACCTAATCATGGACAATTTTGATTTTATTGCCTCTAACACAACTCTCGCAAAGCGGAGTAGTTTATATCACCGCGTAATGCGGTGATGGCGTGAGTACCTGTGACGTCACAGCACGTATGAGTACTTTATAGCGACGAGGACAGAAACCGCACGACAGCCAGTTATCACATGACAATGGCAGAAGAGTATTCCTCGAAAAGCTACCGAATGTACGACAGCTTACCGTTTGACGCGGCTGGAAACTCGAGGAGATTTTGTTCACTGTGCTGCTGTGCAGCTCAATCAGGATGTAGGGCTACGAATGGAGAGGAGCTGCCTGTCCACTCTCCGTAGTCGGAGGGCAGCCAGCGAGCAGTAGGCGGCACATTCGTCACGGTGATCAGCGCCCTGGCGCCGCAAATAACAGGGGCGCTGCTAATAGCGTATCAAATTAGCATTGAATGAGGCGGCCGCTGCCAAGACGAGCAGGACCGGGCTGTCGGCTGCAGCCGCATAACTCTGCGGAAGGAGGGCGACGCCGACCTCCAGCAGTCATTAGCGCTGCTCCCAGACCAGTTTCGTCAACTCACATTCCGCTTACACACCTTACCGGATTCTGCGCTGTTTGTCAGTTAACTTGCAATTTGGTCAAATTTAAGCTTCAGCTGCTTATTATGCATACGCTGATGATGCTAAACGCTATGACACCTGCATAATTGGTCCACCTCTGAAACGCAGCGATTCTGCGTGGAATGGATTCGACAACGCAGCGATTCTGCGTGGAATGGATTCGACAAGTCCGTTGTAGATTTCCGGAGATATGTGGCAGAAGCTGTCCAGGAGCAGGTCACGTAGTTCTCGTCAACTACGGGCCACTGATTTGTGGCTGGGAACGTGTGCCCGTCAGTGTCCACGATGTGATCCAGAGGTTTCAGTTCAGCGAAATTTGGTGGTCAAAACATCAACGTGAGTTCACTCACTACCAAGCCCCTTCAATCACTGAACCGCGGTTCTGGCCATCTGTCGTGGACAGGCATACCCCCTCAGGCCTCTTGGAAGTCCAGGTCAGTATTTCCTTTAGCATAATACTGTCCCCACTGGCTCGCGTCGGTGGCGCGGTTGTGTCGGATGACGACGTATCTGGGTACGACCATCGACGTGGTGTGACAATAAAGGTGAGTTATTCGACCAGGCGACACGTTCCTATTGGTCAAAGGTCCAATCCCGATTGTCTCGTGCCTACTGCAATGGTAATTTTTGTTTACTGCGTCAAGACTGAACATGCGAATGTCTGCTGCGGAGCACCATGCTCGACAACCTGCCCCGAAACACTTCTGCGTGCACCAGCATTGTACTCCGTCATATGATATGCCAGAGAACGTCTCCTGTCTTATACATAGACGTCAAGTCACCAGCCACCAATTTCTGTGATCCATCGTGGCCGACACAACACACAGTCGCATGCTCGTGGTTTCGCAGTCCTTCAACCACTTTCCATAGAGACGTGAACATGTAAACAGCCGACCACCTAGACCGTTACCGAGATACTCGTTCCCAGGCGTCGCGAGATATCAATCTGCGCATTGTTTAATTAGCTTGTCGGGCGAGTCCCTCATTCGCGGCCCACGCTGTCACTGGAATGATGCGTCTCTGCTCCACTTACGGGTCCGGTCACACATGTCAGGGCCGTGTCCGTGTGGAGCCACTTTCGGATACCGGCCGTCACATGTACACTACAGGCCATTAAAATTGCTACACCAAGAAGAAATGCAGATTATAAATGGGTATTCATGGGACAGATATATTATACTAGAACTGACATGTAATTACATTTTCACGCAATTTGAGTGAATAGATTCTCAGAAATGAATACCCAGGACAAGCACTTCTGGCCGTAATAACGGCCTTCATACGCCTGGGCATTGAGTCAAACAGAGCTTGGATAGCGTGTACAGGTACAGCTGCCCATGCCGCTTCAACACGATACCACAGTTCATCAAGAATAGTGACTGGCGTATTGTGACGAGCCACTTGCTTGGCCACCATTGTCCAGACTTTTTCAGTTGGTGAGAGATCTGGATAATGTGCTGGCTAAGGCAGCAGTCGAACATTTTCTGTATCCAGAAAGGCCCGTACAGGACCTGCAATATGCGGTCGTGCATTATCCTGCTGAAATGAACGGTTTCGCAGAGATCGAATGAAGGGTAGAGCCACGGGTCGTAACACATCTGAAATGTAACGTCCATTGTTCAAAATGCCGTCAATGCGAACAAGAGGTGACCGAGACTTGTAACCAATGGCACCCCATAACATCACGCCGGGTGATACGCCAGTATGGCGAAGTCGAATACACGCTTCCAATGTGCGTTCACCGCGATGTCGCCAAACACGGATGCGACCACCATGATGCTGTAAACAGAACCTGGATTCATCCGGAAAAAATGACGTTTTGCCATTCGTGCACCCAGGTTCGTCGTTGAGTACACCATCGTAGCCGCTCCTGTCTGTGATGCAGCGTCAAGGGTAACCGCAGCCATGGTCTCCGAGCTGATAGTCCATCTGCTGCAAACGTCGTCGAACTGTTCGTGCAGATGGTTGTTGTCTTGCAAACGTCCCCTTCTGTTGACTCAGTGATCGAGAGGTGGCTGCACGATCCATTACAGCCATGCGGATAAGATGCCTGTCATCTCGACTGCTAGTGATACGAGGCCGTTGGGATCCAGCACGGAGTTCCATATTACCCTCCTGAACCCACTGATTCCATATTCTGCTAACAGTCATTGTATCTTGACCAACGTGAGCAGCAATGTCGCGATACGATAAACATCAATCGTGATAGGCTACAATCCAACCTTTATCGAAGTCGGAAACGTGATTGTACGCATTTCTCCTCCTTACACGAGGCAGCACAACAACGTTTCACCAGGCAACGCCGGTCAACTACTGTTTGAGTATGAGAAATCGGTTGGAAACTTTCCTCATGTCAGCACGTTGTAGGTGTCGCCACCGGCGCCAACCTTGTGTGAACGCTCTGAAAAGCTAATCATTTGCATATAACAGCATCTCGTTCCTGTCGGTTAAATTTCGCGTCTGTAGCACGTCATCTCCGTGGTATAGCAATTTTAATGGGCAGTAGTGGAGAACGCAGTATATCAAAGTAAATGAAGCGGTCCATTCGTGATCGAGCCATGCTGGAGGAACATGAGCGAGCCGACAGCGCGCCGGGTTGAATTTGTTGTGTTTAATTTTTCGCGTTACGGGCAACGTGACGGTCGAATTATTTTGCAGGCTGTGCAACTTTTCGAGACTGTTTAGTGTACGATAAATCGTTGTGGAAAGACTAATAGAAGAAGTTCGTAAGTTTCCTGTGGTGTACGACCAGACAAATAAGAACTACCGGAATGCTTAGTCAGAGACAGAATCTAGAATAAAATTTCAACAGCTTCGCAATACGAAAGTAAGATAAAATTTATACAAATTTTAATACCGGGAAGATATTTATTTACTTTCAATTTTGCAAGCAGATAGAACTGTTATGAAAGAAAACTGCAACAGATTTGCAAGCCGAAAGTAAGATAAAATTTGCAGAAATTTGTGGGACCAAATTGCTGAGGACATCGGTCGGTAGTCTTGCACACCACTTAATCTAACTTAAACTAACTTACGCTAAGGACAACACACACTCATGCCCGAGGGAGGACTGGAACCTCCGATGGGGGGAATCGCGTGAACCGTTGCAGGCGCCTGAAAGCAGCTACCCCGCGCGGCACATAGAATTTTAATACGTGAAAGATATTTATTTACTGTGTTAACTTTATGTCATCTCTATATCGCCAAGAGTATGTGTTCTTGCCATTCCACCATTCCATGTGGAGAATTTATTAAGCTTTTTGTAGTGGACTGTTAAGGCAGCCAGTCCACAGTGAAGTAGCCGAAAGGGCACGCGTCAACTCACGCCGTCTGGCGTTAAGTCTGGAACAGGATTCGTAATGAATGTGATAAAGAAAAGAACGTAGCTACTAGAACACTTAACTTTTATATTGTCCTTTGGTATACAGCATTCTGGATGATACAAGTGAGACTCATTAGATTCATGAAGTAACTAATGGCGCCTTGCTAGGTCGTAGCCATGGACTTAGCTGAAGGCTATTCTAACTGTCTCTCGGCAAATGAGAGAAAGGCTTCGTCAGTGTAGTCGCTAGCAACGTCGTCGTACAACTGGGGCGAGTGCTAGTGCGTATCTCGAGACCTGCCTTGTGGTGGCGCTCGGTCTGCGATCCTGACAGTGGCGACACGCGGGTCCGACATGTACTAATGGACCGCGGCCGATTTAAGCTACCACCTAGCAAGTGTGGTGTCTAGCGGTGACACCACACTTTTTACTTGGTTTCATATAGCAAATGCAGCATTTGCAATTCAAGGGAGGTTTCGAATATTTTATGGTCTTTGGATACATTTGTTTTATCTCTGTTTTTCTTGAATCCACCTTCAAAAAACAGCCAGACGTTCTTTGGGTGTAACTGATACTCTCCAGAGAGTGTCGTTTTTTTCTCAGTTTTGTTTCTAGTTTGCTTAAAAGTTGGTAGAAGATGTGCTGCGCCGTCTTAAAATATTCCTAAAACTTTGTCTCATCATCCATGAGATAAGGAAATAATGTTCGAAACGGTTCCTGTACTGGTTCCGTTTTCCCCTTGCTTCTTTTTCTTCTTCCTCTAAAGCAAGTGGTACAAGTCCTAATTCACTACGACGAAAATTAGCGAACATATTACAACTTTTACGAACAGGAACACAGATTACCACTTCCGAGTCAATACCAGGAACAACAGAAACCGGAGGAGCCTCAATTATGGGTGACTCCTAAGGGAACGAGCAGGAGCACGGGGATGTTCCGAGATATAGTGAAAAAACTGTATATTTCCGAATGGCGTTATTCCCAAACCTTATTGCTAGTCCCAAAGGCTCGTGAGGAAGAATGCCATGTTATACCAAAAATCTGTAACCATAGGATGAAGGCAACTGTAGAAAATGGTAATAGAAAATGACTGACATATCACTGATTGATTTAAACAACAGTCACTGTACTGAAATATCGACTTAAGCGGCACACTCTCTCCACTCGGCGTTTTCATGGCCATGGAGTGCAATAATGAAGCTTTCTTGCATACCATAGTTTCCTCGAAGTCAGCTTTAAGCTGCAGATACAAGTGAATTAGTATCATAAAAAATCTACATAATCCTAATACTGTAACCCTATTAAATATATGCCTTACCTATTTGTCTTAAAGATTTTACAAAACGTGGATCAAAGATGTACATAATTCAGGAACGAAATGGTTAATAAAATAATATATATTGTCATGCCAGTTACCTTATTATAATAATTTGCTGTCCTTTCATGATTGGTAATGGGATTTGGGTGTGGTCTCTTTGCTTTTGGAAAGAAGGGAAGAATGTGAGAAGTACCCATCTTGTCCATCATTGTTGGGCATATTGTTGAATTCTGTCAACAATAGTTCTTTCTCAGCAAATGAGAACTTCTCAAAACATTTACACCGGCGTCTGTAAACAGATGTCAGCGTATTATTAACCTATATACTCGGCGGATAACATATTTTTACCGATTTCCCGTATTACAACTAAAACATAAATTTCAACTTTGCGTCCATGAAAGGAATTTATATTCACATTTTAGTACAATGTTTCTACACAACTTGCCTCTGCTACAGAATCTTACATTATGTACAGAGAATTCAAACAATGAACATTATAGCCGGCCGGGGTGGCCGAACGGTTCTAGGCGCTACAGTCTGGAACCGCGCGACCGTTACAGTCGCAGGTTCGAATCCTGTCTCGGGCATGGATGTGTGTGATGTCCTTAGCTTAGTTAGTTTTAAGTAGTTCTAAGTTGTAGGGGACTGCTGACCTTAGAAGTTGTCCCATAGTGCTCAGAGGCATTTGAACCAATGAACATTGTATGACTATTTACCTGCAATCTGCATCTGTTTCTCTCCTACGAACAATGTTTCCCTTCCAGTTGGCATGCTCCAAACCCTTGACTTCCTTTTGTTTGATCACATTCCTCTTCCACAATTCGGAGCGTCTTTTCTTCCTTCTAAATTCATGTAAATCGTCTTCGGACTCGTCCGACGTTTCGTTACCGAAGCCATTTGGAATTTAGATTCAAATGGCTCTGAGCACTATGGGACTTAACTTCTGAGGTCATCAGTCCCCTAGAACTTAGAACTACTTAAACCTAACTAACCTAAGGACATCACACACATCCATGCCCGAGGCAGGATTCGAACCTGCGACCGTAGCGGTCGCGCGGTTCCAGACTGTAGCGCCTAGAACTGCTGGGCCACTCCGGCCGGCATAATTTAGGGACATGGGCTCTGTTTAAAAAGAATAGCTCGGTGTAGTCATGGGGCCGAGCTGTGCACGTCTGTTTCCATGCCCCCATAGCTAATTTGCTACAAATATTAACATGCAACTGTGAACCTGCAGTCAAATAGTCTATGCAATGGCTAGAATTGTGAGGTAATAAAATACACAGAAATACAAAATACAAGTAAAATGAATAATTTAATAACAAGGGTTATATTCAAAAATCTGTAATTCATTTAGAAGACAGAAAATTGTATTGAATAATGTTCATTCAAGAAAAATTACCTTAAAAAAAACAGGAAGTGTCCATACGATATTCAGTTAAAATTACCGACAGAAAATGCACTAACCAGTGCAGTAAAACTACGTTGACAGCGTTAAGACAATGGCAGCAAAATCCCCAAACTCGTCTGACGTTTCGTTACCGAAGCCATTTGGAAATCTCACAGCTCATTACTGCAAACCGCTACATTGCTGCCCTCACGCGTCACGTTCTTTCGTGCCATGTAGGAACTTGTCCTCTTTCTGCACGAAACATTATTTCTACACTGATTTTGACAGGGAAAAATCACTGAACAAGTCCCATTTTAGAACCAATAGATGCGGAATCATGTGAAAATACCAACTACAGTAATAACTCATATACCCCAAAAATGATGACAAGTCCCGTTTCTTATCTCAACGCCTCAATTTCCTTACTGCATAACATTTCCGCAGCGCCAGCAGGCAGTATTCCATGGCGCGGTGGCCAGTGGTGGTCTTGGTGTTTTGACTCAGCAATTTATCTCCATCCCGAAATTGCGGATGTCCTGTACTAGCGACATTTATATGCGATACGAGTCAACGGCACCAGTGGCGTGAATATCGGAAGTATATGTTTCAAGGTTTTATCCTAACAGAAATACTGGACTTGACCTACTGTGCTTCATAAGCGGGTATCTAACGAATGGAAAGTAACGCAAGCCACACCAGTACCCAGATCACAGCAGTGATCTGCAAAACTACAGATCTATATTACAACCCCGATTTGTGGTGGGATTTTGAAACATATACTGTGTTCAAACATTATGAATTACCTTAAAGAAAACGATTTACTGACAAACAGCCAATACAAATACAGCAATATCGTTCTTGTGCAACACAACTAGCTCTTTAATCTCACGAAATAATGAGTACTATCGACAGGGGACATCAAACTCATTCCATATGTTTAGATTTCGAGAAGGCTTTTGACACCGTTCTTCACAAGCTACTTCTAATGAAATTGTGTGCCTTTATATCATCGTCTCAGTTGTGCGACTGGATTCGTGAGTTCCTTTCAGAAAGATCACAGTTCGTAATAACTGACGAAAAGTCATCGAACAAAACAGAAGTGGTATCTGGCGTTCCCCAAGGAAGCGATAAAGGCCGTCTGCTTTTCCTAGTCTTGATAAGTTATTTAGGACACATTTTTGTACTTTCAACATTGCAGCCCAATCAGCAATTGTGATAATCTAATATATAAGAAACTATCGGCCTCGATTGTGGTAATGAAACCAACCTTTACCTAGGTTTCAGCCCAAATTATTGAGCCTTCTTCAGAAGATATACCTGAATGTATAATTTGTCTAAGAGGGCATGGTCTAGAAATAAAACTAAAACAGCCTGAATAGGCGTAGTCACATTTTAAAAATGCGGTACGTAAGTTGACTTAGTATTTATGTACCGCAGTTTTAAAATGTGACTGCGCTTATTCAGGCTGTTTTAGTTTTATTTCTAGACCATGCCCTCTTACACAAATTATAGATTCAGGCATATCTTCTGAAGAAGGCTCAATTATTTAGGCTGAAACCTAGGTAAAGGTTGGTTTCATTACCGCAATCGACGCTGATATTTTCTTATATATTTGGGAGAGAATCTGAGCAGTCAACTTAGATGATGGTATCATTTACCGTCTAGAACAGTCTTCAGACTATCAACACCAAATTCAAAATCATTTAGATCATATATCTCTACGGTGCGAAAAGTGGCGTTGAGCATAAATACTGAAAAGTACGAGGTTATCCACTTGATTACCAAAAGGAATCCATTAAATTTCGGTTATACGATTAGTCACACAAACCTAAAAGCTGTAAATTCAACTGCATCTTAGAGATTACAATTACGAATGGCTTAAACTGGAGCGATCACAAACATAATGTTGTGGGGAAAGCAAACCAGGCACTGCGATCTATTGGCTGAATACTTAGAAAGTGCAACACAGCTTAGACAGACAGCTTACACTAAGCTACGCTAGACGGTAAATGACAGTATCATCTAAGCTGGCTGCTCAGAATGTCTCCTAAATCATTTATATAAATCAGCAACAACAGAGAACCTATAATACTTCCTTGAGGAACTCCACATGTGACTTCTGTTTGAGGCGATGACTTTCCGTCGATTACTACGGACTGTGACCTTTCTCACAGGAAATCACGAATCCAATGGCACAACTGAAGCGATACTCCGTAGGTACGGAATTTGATTCGAAGTCGCTTGTGAGCAACGGCGACAGAAATCTTTTGGAAATCTAAAAATATGGAAGCTAATTGACAGGATCTATAATACCTCCTTGAGGAACTCCACATGTGACTTCTGTTTGAGGCGATGACTTTCCGTCGATTACTACGGACTGTGACCTTTCTCACAGGAAATCACGAATCCAATGGCACAACTGAAGCGATACTCCGTAGGTACGGAATTTGATTCGAAGTCGCTTGTGAGCAACGGCGACAGAAACCTTTTGGAAATCTAAAAATACGGAATCTAATTGACAGACCACGTTGCTAGTATTCATCAATCCAATGAATCGTGAAAATAAAGAGCTGGTCGTGTTTCACAAGAATGATGTTTCCTGAATCCGTGTTGGCTGTTAGTCAATAAATCGTTTTCTTCGAGGTAATTCATAATTATCGAACAGAGTATATATTCCAAATTCCTACTGAAAACTGACGTTATATATAGGTCTGTAATACAGTGGAACACTCCTATTTGCTTTCTTGAGTGTTGTGGTATGATTCGTGAATCGTGAAACTTTCCAGCCCTTAGGTTTGGATCTTTCGTCGGGTTAGCTGTTGTTGTACATTATTTATAATTGTGGGCTATTGCATTAGCATACTTTGAAAGGAATCTAACTGGTATTCAGTCTGGAGAGGATGACTTGCCTTTAGTAAGTAATTTGAATTAGTGCTCTACACCGAGGATATATTCTTCTACGTTAGTCACGTTAGGAGTTGGTTCGAATTTTAGAATAGGTTCTTCATCTTGTTTCGTGGAGGAATTTCGGAAAACTGTATTTAGTAAGTGTGCTTTAGTATCACTGTCATCGATAATACTACCGTTGCTATTGCGCAATCGTGGTATTGATTGTATCTTCCTACTGGAGTATTTTACATAAGACTAGAATCTGTTTGCAATTTCTGCCAGATTTCTAAACTGTGTTTCGTTGTGAAACTATTACAAGCAACGCGCATCGAAATCCGCACTAAATTTCGAGCTTCTGTACAACTTCGCCTGTCTTAGAGAATTTCCATTCTTTGAAATTTTGCATTCTGGTTTTGTTGTTTCTGCAACAATATTCTGACCTGTACTGGGGGGACCACTTCCATTTCTTATTAATTTCTTTGGTATAAATCTCTCAGCTGCTGCGGATACCATTTCTTTCAATTTAAACCAAACCATTTTCAAACCTCTTTTACGAGGAGGGCGCGCACTGAACGCTATCAACCCCTATAAAAGTTCAGATATGTTCCCATACTTGCTTGCCACAGAACTAACGTCATATATACCGAACATCTGAAATGAAACATGGTGCTAAAACTAGAAGGCCACTTGATGAGAGGCAAATTAGAAATTACCTCGTCAAGCGCACTGATGGTATTTTATCGGCTGCAACGTTACGCATACACTATCTGATCAAAAGTATCCGGACACCCCCAAAAACATACTTTCCCATATTGCCACGTACTGCCAGGTACCTCAGTAGTCATTAGACATCGTGAGAGAGTAGAGTGGGGCGCTCCGCGGAACTCGCTTGTGTCATACGTTTGTACGCGAGATTTCCACACTTCTAAACATCTCTAGGTCCATTGGTTCGATATGATAGTGAAGTGGAAAAGCGAAGGGACACGTACAGCACAAAAGCGTACAGGCCGACCTCGTCTGTTGACTGAAGGAGACCGCCGACAGTTGAAGGGGGTCGTAATGTGTAATAGGCAGACATCTTTACAGACCATCACACAGGAATTCCAAAGTGCATCAGGATCCACTGCAGTTACCATGACAGGCGGGAGGTGAGAAAACTTGGATTTCACGGTCCAGCGGCTGCTCATAAGCCAAACATCACGCCGGTAAATGCCAAACGACGCCTCGCTTGCTGTAAGGAGTGTAAACATTGGACGACTGAACGATGGAAAAACGTTGTGTGTAGTGACGAGTAACGGTACACAATGTGGCAATCCGACGGCAGGATGTGGGTATGGCGAATGCCCGGTGAATGTCATCTGCCAGTTTGTGTAGCGCCGACAGTAAAATTCGGAGGCGGCGGTGTTATGGTGTGGTCGTGTTTTTCATGGGAGGGGGATTGCACCCCTTGTTGTTTTGTGTGGCACTATCTCAGCCTAGGCCTATAATGATGTCTTAAGTACCTTCTTGCTTCTTGCTTCCCACTGTTGAAGAGAAATTCGGGGAAGGCGATTGCATCTTTCAACACGATCGAGCACCTTTTCATAATGCACGGCCTGTGGCGGAGTGGTTACACGAAAATAACATCCCTGTATTGGAGTGGCCTGCACACAGTTCTGACCTTAATCCTATAGAACACCTTTGGGATGTTTTGGGACGCCGACTTCATGCCAGGTTCACCGATCGACATCGATACTTCTAAGTGCAGCACTCAGTAAAGAATGGGCTGCCATTCCCCACGAAAACTTCCAACACCTGACTGAACGTATGCCTGCGAGAGTGGAATCTGTCATCAAGGCTAAGGGCGGGCCAATACCATATTAAATTCCAACATTACCGATGGAGGGCGCCACAAACTTGTAAGTCATTTTCAGCCAGGTGTCGGGACACGTTTGATCACATAGTGTATGTAGACAAGCGATTTGGCCACCTGGAAATAGTATGAAAGGAAGGAGAAATTGTTGTATGGCTGAAGGTTAGCGGTTCCAGGGCTCAGTGTGCGGCGCGTTCGGCTAGGCGACCGGTACGGGCGAATCCAGTTACACAGACGAGCAGCGCCGCTGGAAACGGGAAATCTCCATGGTAGGAATTTGAACGTCTGTAGGTCGCGTGGCCTTTATGCAGCAGATGCACCAAAGATGAAGTGTCAGACAAAGTGAAATACGCCTTTTTACAGCTCTTTGACAATGAGTAGCCGGCCGCGGTGGTCGTGCGGTTCTAGCGCTGCAGTCTGGAACTGCGGGACTGCTACGGTCGCAGGTTCGAATCCTGCCTCGGGCATGGATGTGTGTGATGTCCTTAGGTTAGTTAGGTTTAAGTAGTTCTAAGTCTAGGGGACTGATGACCTAAGATGTTAAGTCCCATAGTGCTCAGAGCCATTTGAACCATTTGACAATGTGTAATAGGTTACAGTCGAGTAGTAAAACAAATCTCATTACATACGACTAGATCTTAAAATTAAATTTTCCTCGAGGCATTTATGTTTCATGTTTATGTACGATAATGATGGAAGCTGAAAAATCGAATTAAAATTTGACGATTTAGGACGAAAATAAACTGAAGACATGAAATGAAGTTTGTGTTGGGGAGGGCACTAGACTTGAGTAACCCGTGCAGAAAGGATAACTGTAGTGGTTTGGTGGTGTAGTGGTCAGCATTCCTGCCTCGTAAGCAAGATATCTTTGTTCAAGTCCTGCCTGTGGCACAAGTTTTACCTCATTTATTCAGCTCCCATCATTATCGCAAATCTGATTACACTTTCGATCTCAGCAAAACGAAGTGCATCCAGTGACACAACAGTATTTCAATATCTTTAAAATTACAGAAGTCAATATTTTACAGCAAAAAACATTTTCACACTGAACCTATGAATTAACAACCTTTAAACAGTTCATGCGATTTCAACATATGATATCTCAGGTGACAGCATTGCACCATAACTGTCATCTCTGAAAGCTACGTATCTGTATCTACTTTATTTATTGATTTATTACATTTTTATAATCTTTTCATTATGCCATTGTTGGTCAGAATATTGTATGCTTCACAATTACACAGTAAATGAGTACAGCATGAATACCTCACATTTTGTCATACTTGTGTATTTATTTATTACACAGCTTACTATTTTGTTAGTAACTTTATTGAAATGTTAAGTACAATCGATGATACAAAATCGTATTAATTTAAGAAGTGGTCAATCGTATGTGTTAGCTGACACCATCTTTGCAAACAAGTACCAAAAGACACTTCTGACTGTCAGGTCTAAATATTGGTTTAAACAATGTTTAATGGCAACCTGTTGTCATTTATTGTGAGCGCAATTGTGCAAGAACACTGGCTTATGAGTATTTATTTGTGGACAAAACTTAATTACGTTTATTGTGAATAGTCAGTGTGGCCATTGTTTATAATATTTCTTTATCTAAATATTGTTGTAATGTATTAGTTTAGTCCGGGAAGCGGTCAAGTTGATTCTCTAGAACGTAAGAAGAATGTACTTTTGATGGAGACGCCTTTCAGTCAATGGAAAAGCAGACAGTGGTCGAACGCTATAGGAGTCAAGTGGAGACTGGGAGCAATGCCAGAACATTTAGGCGAGTTCTGGAAGGAGACAGACCTGTCTGTGGAAATAAGTGGTATTCGATCAGTGGGGTGGTTGAATGTCGGCGGCGAACAGCCACCACCATACTTCAACTTCTGAAGGGACTTTGTACTTCAAGAGGTGTGAATGTGCTCCAGAGTCGGATTCTAGCCTTTCCTGCTTGTGTTGCAGAATTGAGGACAGACACAATATGTTTTACTATCCTTTATATCGTGAGTGATAATTTGTAAATCATTATGTTCAGCTGTGAACTGTTTTGAACTAGTAAATATTTAGTGTATTCTGATTACGAAACGGGCTTAGTTTTCGCGTATCTTTGATTACAGTTTAGTTTGGGGATTTTGCTGCCACTGTCTTAACGCTGTCAACGTAGTTTTACTGCACTGGTAAGTGCATTTTCTGTCGGTAATTTTAACTGAATATCGTAGGCCACTTCCTGTATATTGAAGATAATTTTTCTTGAATTAACAATTTTCTGACATCTAAATGAATTACAGATTTTTGAATAGAACCCTTGTTATTAAATTATTCATTTTACTTGTATTTTGTATTTCTGTGTATTTTATTACCTCACAATTCTGGTCAATGCATAAACTATTTTACTGCAGGTTAACAGTTGCATGTTAATATTTTTAGCGAATTTGCTGTGGGGGCATGGAAACAAACGTGCACAGCTCGGCCCTATGACTACATCGAGCTGTTCTTTTTAAACAGAACGCATGTCCCCAAATTATGCCGGCCGGAGTGGCCCAGCGGTTCTAGGCGCTACAGTCTGGAACGGCGCGACCGCTACGGTTGCAGGTTCGAATCCTGCCTCGGGCATGGATGTGTGTGATGTCCTTAGGTTAGTTAGTTTTAAGTAGTTCTAAGTTCTAGGGGACTGATGACCTCAGAAGTTAAGTCCCATAGTTCTCAGAGCCATTTGAACCTAAATTATGAGTAACCAAAGGTATAGACGCAACTGATTTGCTGGTATGGGATGCTGTTTGGAAGAACAACTACACTAGCAGTAACCGTTAGGTACCATTGAAAGGCGCGATAGAAGGGACCTGTTTATGTTGTGCACATGTCCATATATCAAAAAGGCATCAGTAGGAAAAACAGACCGCTAAAGGAACCTCGAAAAACTGAAACCGAAATGCGTATTTGTCTTGAAACAGCCAATGTGAAGAGCAAACAAGTATGACCTGATATACCTGCAAATGAATGTGTTCGAAAGAAATCATGAAATTAAATAAAAAAATTGTTTCCCACATCATATTCTGTCTGGTTGCGAAAGTCCAAGCGTGAAAAGAACAGTTTATGTTCGAGTCCCAATTGACTATTACCCGTGATATGCTGAAGAAGCCTCACCAAGAGAGAAAGCTGCCGGTCGAAAGGGGAAAACCCCTTGCGACTACGAAGAGGCATTTCGAAGCATTGCTGAATCCTTTCGAAAAGAAAGCTACCTAGTTATACGTGTACTGCGCAAAGAGAAAGAAATAGTGTTATTTTTGTAATCAGCACAATGTGCGACTCTTTCTTCACGCTTCAAATCGTTAATGGAATCTAGCCTTTTCCTCCATTTTTAAGTTCTGACAAACAGAGTACCGACGATAACTGAGGCGTGGCTGGCGTTCCACGCATAGCCGTGCTGCAGCAGTGACCAGCACGGCCCAGGCTAGACATAGTCGCGCCACGCTGTACAACCGACAGCGCTCATGGCGTGACACGCTTAATATTCGTTGACGCACACAGAACTCTGCTGTCGAACACTGACTTGGGTAGTTCCTGGAAAAATGTCTGTTTCTACTTATAGTAGTAATACGTCATTAATTTAAACAGGGCCTGACAGTGGTTAAAAAATAGTTCAAATGGCCCTGAGGACTACGGGATTTAACATCTGAGGTCATCAGTCCCCTAGAACTTAGAACTACTTAAACGTAACTAACTTAACGACATCACTTACATCCATGCCCGAGGTAGGATTCGAACTTGCGACCATAGCGGTCGCGCGATTCCAAGCTGAAGCTCCTAGAACCGCTCGGCCACACCGACCGGTGGTCTGACAGTGACCTGCCTCTTATCTTGCTCTAATATTTAACCGCTGCATACATACTACCTTCAACGTTAGCGACAATATCTTTCACATACTCCAGTATTTGTGTGATCTTACGACACTTGCAAAGATAATAATTTAAACTTCCCCTGAATGGGTTACCAGCTGGTTGAAAGACCTGCAGGGCTGATCTATTTTGTCAATGCTCTTTCACCTCCCATTTTCCTTCTACATCTACATCGACATACACACGGATACCCTGCAAATCACACTGGCCGAGGGCTCATCAAACCATCTTTATAATAATTTTCTATTATTCCACTGTGCAATAGCCCGCGGAAGAATCGAACACCAATATCTTTCGGTGCGAACTCTGATTTCCCTTGTTTTACTATGATGATCGTTTCTCCCCATGTAGGTCAGCGTGAAGAAAATATTTCCCCATTCGGAAGAGAAAATTGGTGATCGGAATTTCGTGAGAAGATCCCGCCGAAACGAGAAGAACCTTTGTTTTAATAATGTACGTCCAAAATTCTTTATCATGTCCGTGACACTCTCTACCCTATTTCTCGATAATACAAAACGTGCTGCCCTACTTCCTCGATGCACTACGTTAGTCCTATCTGGTAATAATGCTACATCGAACACCAGTACTACAAAAGAGGTTGGATAAGCAAGGTATAGACAGTCTCTTTAGTAGATCTGTTCCGTCTTCTAAGTGTTCTACTAATAAAACACGATTTTTGGTTCGAATTCCCCACAACGCTTTCTATGTGTTCTTCCCAATTTAAGTTGTTCGTTATTATAATTCCTAAGTATTTAGTTGAATTACCGGTCTTTAGATTCGATTGATTTATCGTGCATGCGAAGTTTAACGGATTCCCTTTAGCACTCACGTGGATGACCTCATACATTTCATTATTTAGGGCCAATTGCGTTTTCGCTCTATAGAGATATAAGTTCTCAATCATTTTGAAATTAGTTTTAACCTTCTGACGACTTTACTAAATGGTAAACGACAGCGTTCTCTGCAAACAACCTAATATGGCCTCTTAGATTGTCTCCTAAATCGTTGATATATGTAGAGGTGGAACAGCAGAAGGCCTATAACATTACCTTAGGGAACGGCAGAAATCACTTTTGTTTTACTCGATGACGTTTCATCAGTTACTACGAACTGTGACCTCTCTGACAGGAAATCACGAATACAGTCGCATAACACAGGCTATATTCTACAAGCACGCAATTTGACTACAAGCAGCTTGTGAGTAATAGTGTCAAAAGCGTTCTGGAAACCTAGTCATACGGAATCAATTTGAAATCCCTTGTCAGTAGGACTCAACACTTCGTGCGTATAAAGAGCTTGTTGTGTTTCACAAGAATGTTTTCTAAATTTTTGCTGATTATATGTCAACAGACTGTTCTCTTCGAGGTTATTCATAATGTTCAAACATAATATATGCTCCAAACTCCTGCTGCATATCCACGTCAATGATAATCGGGCTGTAATTTAGTGTGTTACTCCTACGCCCTTCTTGAATATTGGCCTGACTCGTGCAACTTTCCAGTCGTTGGGTACGGATCTTTTGTCTAGCGAGCGGTTTATATATGATTGTTAAGTATGCATCAGCATACTCTGAAAGGAATCTAATTGGTATATAGTCCCGACTGGAAGACTTGCTTTTATTGGTTCAAATGGCTCTGAGCACTATGGGACTCAACTGCTGAGGTCATTAGTCCCCTAGAACTTAGAACTAGTTAAACCTAACTAACCTAAGGACATCACAAACATCCATGCCCGAGGCAGGATTCTTGCTTTTATTAAGTCATCTAAATTACTTCACCACTCCGAGGATATCTACTTCTATGTTAATTATTTTCGTTGGCTCTTCTTGATTCAAGTCCTTGAATATTAACTTAATCTTCTTTGGTGAAGGTTTTTCGGAAAGCTATGTTTAGTACCTCTGCTTTAGCAGCACTGCGCAGAGAAGGCACTGATTGTGTCTTTCCGCTAGCATACTTTACATATGAACACAATCTCTTCCTGAGCGCCAACTCCATTCACTTCATCTCCTAGTTCTAAAAGTTTTAACTATAATGTTGTATAGAGAGTAGGAATCAAATTACCTCAAACTACAAATGAATGATCATCAATTTTATTTTAATATGATCGACTTCGTAGCTATTAGCCTCAGATGTACCTGTTGTCATTAATGAATTATGCAGTATTATCTATCGCTTACTTGTCACAGGTGCATTAATTACTGATTGTGCTGTTATAACGACCTTGAACTCTTCCAGTCAGAGTATTTAATATCATCATCATCGACTCAAGAATCAAGTTACGGGAAGGTTGCTGGTTACTATCTTACACTGACCGACTTTATTTCCGTCAGTTATTTGAACATCGTATACTCAGGAAGAAACACAGGTCTCGCATTTTCATGATTTATGACACACCATACTGTCGCCACACGTTTTCGCACCAGAGGTAAAATCAAAACATTATGATTAAACGTTTGATTCTAAAAGGTACAGAAATTTAGAACTTGTATCCATTCAGTTTCTGAAATACCAAAGATGGGGTCCTACTATTAAAGTGTTGTGGAAATCTGCAATTTTTTTTAGTCGTCAGTCTTCTGACTCATTCGACGCCATCCGCCACGAATTCCTCTCATGTGCCGACCTCTTCATCTCGGTGTAGCTCTTGCAAACTATGTCTTCTATTATTCGATGGATGTATTCCAATCCATGTCTTCCTATAAAGTGTTTACCGTCTACAGCTCTTTCTAGTACCACAGGAGTTATTCCCTGATGTCTTAACAGATGTCCTACCATAATGTACCTTTTTCTTCTCGGTATTTCCCATATTCTTTCCTCACCGATTCTCCAAAGAACATCCTCGTTCCATACCTGATCGGGCCACCTAATTTCCAACATTCTTCTGTAGCAACACCTCTCACATACTTCGATATTCTTCTTTTTCCGGTTTTACCACAGCCCATGTTTCAGAGCCGTACAATGCCGTGCTCCAAAAATACATTCTCATTCTCAGAAATTTCTGCGTCCAATTTGGCCCTGTCTTTCATACTAGTAGGCTTCGCTTGGCCGCGAATGCTCTTTTATTAAGTTGGCATAGGAAGAAAGTGCATATTGTCTCTGCACTGGCTTCCGGTCCGCCGTAGGTTATTTCTGATTTTCGGTTGTTCCTACCTTTTGGAAGAAGTACTCACAAGACGTAGTTTCTATTCCCTGTTATTAATTGTAATCTCGTGTACTTTTTTCGTAATTTTTGGAATAATTTTCTGTTAAAGTATTCAACCATCGAGGCTATTCTGTCCCTAAATCAATTTGGATCTTATTTGCCGGCCGGTGTGGCCGAGCAGTTGTTGGCGCTCCAGTCTGGAACAGCGCGACCGCTACGGTCGCAGGTTCGAATCCTGCCTCGGGCATGGATGTGTGTGATGTTCTTAAGTTAGTTAGATTTAAGTCGTTTTAAGTTCTAGGGGACTGATGACCCCAGATGTTAAGTCCCATAGTGCTCAGGGCCATTTGGACCCTTTTTGGATCTTGTTTCCCTTATTAAATTATTCAACGACCTCTTTCTCTGCGATGAGTGGTTAGTCTGAATGTGACCGTGTGTAATCCGTTTCCAAGGAACTCCCGGTTTCAAATAATCGTGTTATTCAAGTATGCTTTACAAACCTCTTTAACGACGATATTCAGTACCGACACTCCATGGTAGGTTAGGTTTTTTTCTGTTAAATATATATTTATTCGTGTACTTCCCTTTTAAAGATTTAATCATGAAATATATGTGTATAGTACAAGGCGTTCGTGATTTAAATGACTCACCATTCCTCTTGCTGTACTGCTAAGCTCACATTTGTATGATTTTTAATATATTTAAGAACATTTCCCAAGCTGATTCTCCTACAGTATTAATCAAGAATTATCAAAGTAATTAAAATTTCATCAATTTTTCATGAATTGAGGCCCATCGTCTAATTGTTTTCTTTCTTCCAAAGCAAACATTCAGGTTAATTAAGTGGTAGGTCAATTCAGGTGGCAGCCCGAGATATATTCCGTAATAAATTTCCAGTTTAAATTCACATAATAATGGACCAGGCCACCTATCAGAGTACTCTTACATCAGCCAAACTAACTATATAATTAAACAGGTACCTATCGCTATGACCTTGCCAGAGCGGCAACATTATCACGTTCTCGTCGGGAAAGTTGGGACGGGAGGTAGTAGCGGGGTATACGACGCTGTTCTTAAAACTGTAGTGCACACACGCTACACGTCTACACGCCAACCACAGTAGTTATTGGGAGTGCAGTTTGTGCAATTCATGTTTTGACCGAATAAACCACTGGCCTCTCAAATTCTGCATTTTCAATAACTCGTAAGAATCTTAACGCTGTATGCCTTTTTATTTAAACAGTGTAGTTTCATACGCACGTGTTGACTTGCTTTTCATGGTACATTTTCAAAACAAAGCCCACAAACAGAAAAATTTCCCTGATTGTTCTCTCAAGCCTTGAAGTTCAGATCTGTGTGAAACAAGCTGCGAAATTTCCGCAGAGTTGGTACTTTTTTGTATTGTTCCCAATACCACATATATCTAAGATATATAATGAGCATATTTAGACAATTTGCTGAGAGATAATACTCATTTACACGTTAAACATTGTAGAACAATCTGACTTATATTTTATACTGCCGTATTACTTTTCTCAACCATGTGTCTTACAAATACTGATTTATAAAATTCTTATTAGTCAAACATAAACAGATTGGAATAGCAGGATATACCAGTCATGCTGATGCTAATCTGTCGTGTGTCTATGGAAAACTCACTGTTTATGCCACTTTAATAACAACTGTTAAATGAATTGCTTATAGCAATTAGTGTTTCGGTTATGCATTAAGATAAATACTCTATGGTCATCTTACAGCTGACTTCATGACCTGCAGTGGTGTGTCGTATGTATATGTACATGTAGTTATGTATATGTAGTTATAACTAGTTTTACACATAAGTGTAAATAACTACGTTAATATCAGTTGTATAAATGTGATAAATACGAGTATTTTACTGAATTCGTCTCTTTAATGTCAGTACACCGTTGTCATCAGATTTTGTTTAGCATACCTGGAAATGGTTTTGTGTTTTCAGTTAATGTTCGAAGCTTTGACTTTCGTCATAGTCAGACCTTGGTCATATTGGTCGGCGTTCACAGGGATGCAGCGGTAAAATTCCACCCAACAGTCAAGGGAGCTGCAAGTTACGTCTGCTCAGCGGCGCTCAACAGCTGTGCCAGCATGGTGGGGGAAGCGGGAGGGGGGGGGGCAGAAAGGGCAGCTGCCCCTAGTGACAATTCATATAGTTTAAAGGACCTATAAGGCGGTAATCGCAAGACCTGTATTCTTATGACGTACAGTACCTAGGAAATTATCGGTAAACTGTGTGGCGAAATAAATCAAAAAAATTAAATTTATTGGTTTTTTGAAAAGAGGAAAAATTATGGACTAGGAATTGTAACTTCAGAATTTTTTAAAGGCCTTTTTTACGGACTCTATTGACCGGCTTGAATGCGGACAAATTCAGTGCTGCGTGAAATATGCCTGTAATATAATTTACCATTCCGATTAATTACATTTTGAATTCTACGGCATTGTTGATTTAATCAGAGTTCTCACCTTAGACGTAGAATTAGTCCTTCTGCCACAATACTAATTCGTTAGTCGCCATCGATGTTCTTCTCTTTGTTGACCGTGTGTATCTTCCTAAGTCGGCACTTCACGAAGACGGTGGAAACCAAGGAAATACAATGCTACGTCACTTTAAATAATTTTCGTAACACTTCGATACTTCTCACTATTTTTTATTTACAAGACAATAAGACTTGCTCTGCTCGCCGCACAAACCATAATTACTAACAATATGGCTACCTTTCCGCACACACCAAAAATTACGTCCATCCTCCACGAGGCAACAATCGAAAGTGTCTCTTAGCTCCTTCTTGGAGTATGAAACAAAAGAGAATCCAATGTGAACATTACAAAGATTATAATCTACATGCCTCTCAATTTAATCTTTGGCGCAGCCTTTAAGGTATTGTATGTCTCTGCGTCGGAATGTGTCATTACAACTGCCCCCCTACTGTATACTGTCACTAGAAAATTTTATTTGGTTGACAGTATACAGTCGTCGACCTTGCAATTGATAGGTTTGGGGGTCTTTTATTTACAAACTTCATTTTTACTGTATCATTTTCATGGCACTGTGAATTCTTTGGTATTACTGAGTGTGTGTCAGTTTTTTTTATACTTATGCTAATCTTTACAAACCTTAATCCTAATATACAAAGTTCTGGGTAATACTGAGAAAACGACATCGTGTAGTAAAGTTTGTACAATAAAATATACAATGAATACAACGTTATTTACAAATGTTTCCTTCCTCATCGGAGGTGAAAATTAAGTCCTTGTATTGCTTTCTGTATTTATTCTGGGGCGACGAGCTTTGTTCGCTAGCCGCAGTGTTGAATATGGGCGGGTGATACGCGCGCCTGATTGTTTGGTCGTCCGTTAGCGGGCGACGTTGATTGAATGCGCGCGCCAGTGCACTGAATATACACCGACGTGTGGGTACCGTCGAGACGTCCGAACCTCAGTATGCGTGTGCTTTTTGTAGTTCTTTCCAGTACTTAGACTGGATACGACGAGGTACATTGGAATATGTGCCCCGAAGAACACACCACACTATGTGCGAAGCGGAGGACGATCCCGTCGATGCAGCTCCAGGTAAGAAGCGTACCATGTCAAACTTGTTTGGCATTGTCTTTTCCTATTGTGACGACATGGGTCGTTTGACGATACAAGCTTCAATTTTCGATGTCACTTGTTTAGGCTCGCTGACACTTGCAACGCAGCACTACTTTGCACAATTTTAATTTCTACAGACAACACTTTAACCGGGAGTATTGCGATCGAAACTTTCTTTTTCACTACACTTTTTTCTTCGCATTAACCCCTTTTGCCTATTGTACCGAGATTCATTCCCCTCAATACTTATGGTCAATGTACATAAGTATTCACAAATTTGTAAGTCACGGGACTTGGCATGAAATAAAAAATACATCACATACAATGGAATAACATATAACACATACAATACATTGTTAATATTAATTACAGGAAAAAACTATCGACTAAAATTGAAAAATTTTTGACCACTCCATTAATCTGTTAGAAGGAACAAGTCCTTTGTTTTCCTGCTTAAACTCGAGTATAAGTTAAGGTTTACCTCCGTTACGTATTCTTCATACGCAACGACATGCATCAGCATGCAGACAATACACCTGTAGCCGCTCCACTGAAGCTTGGGAAGGGAATTTTGTACCTTCTACTTAGGGTAGTGGCAACGACTACGTGTATGCTACGGTTTTTACGTATAAAATCTGAAAATGCACGAAATAATCATTTATATGCGGCATAACCCTAATATGTACAGTGTTTTGGGCGTAAGCACATTCTGGTGTACCTGTAAATCATTAACCCTAATAAAACTTCCTACATTAACATGGACATATAAACATAAAATTTTGAAGTTCAGGGTGTAACTACTTTTACTATGTACAGTGTTTCATAATAGCGGCACGCCCTTGTGTGCGTGTATCATCTTCAATTAAAGTGCGCTTATAGGCGTCTTGTGTTATCATGGGATAAAAAATACGGACATTTTAATGCATCGGTTGCCATGAAAATCTATTTACACGAATAATCCGACTTTCATAGCTTCAGTGCAGCATAAAATTCTGTATGATGTTTTTTTATAGTTTATTTTATAGACGATTCCTTTGCTTACAGGTCGTCGATCACGCTACTTACCTGTTTCTCGTATAGCGGCGATATCATTTTCATTCTTTGTGACTGTAAATCGTTATATGTATGAAAGATACAATTTTGACATGATTTATCATTTCATGTTTCAAGTGTGTAAAGTAATTCATACCTTCCTTCTGCATACATGAGTGAAGCATCGCTAATGTTGCACTGTGTATCAGGTTTTTCGTATTTTCTCGTAAACTCGTAGAGTCTTATGGTTTTAATTAAGTTATTTCTTGACGTTAGGTATACATGTTTATACGAGGTTGTCTTAGAGTTTAATTTTCCTTAAACACTTCTATGTTGTTTAGGTTCCGTACATGTACAGAGCTTCTTTCGCCTTCCACACATTCATACATACGTTTATACACACAAAAAGTATCTACCACTATAATATACACTTTGCTGGTGGGGTCCCTTTTCGGTACCCTGCACCATTCCTTCAATATTCCAAAATAATTCAGGGTGTGCTGAGCATCGTCCCCTCGTACTAATAATACAACTAAATATTTCTTCTTACATACATAACTGCCTTACGGTCCATTAATGCGCAATCATTCCATATTTTCCTCCTTTACACTTTAGCTTTCGTACATGTAACCTCGTGTATAGCTTATATATTCTACAAAGTTGTTTGCTGAGTGCTTTAGGTGTTTCCTAACGTTAATGTGTTTCTCTCTCTATAAATCCTAGGTATTTGTTTTGAGAGCGATTCAGTTCATTACTCACACTGCATAGATCTGTTTATTATTTTCCTATTTTAAAGCTTGTGTCATTCTTTTCCTTAGTCACAAAAATTCACGCGTTTACCTTGTTGTTCATTCTGAGAATCGCTAGCTACTGTGTAATGTAAATGTATGCGTTATCTCTTTGCTTTCCTCTTTACTGCTTTTTCCCTATATGTAATTGTGTGTTGTTCTGGTGTACATAGCCTTTCTTCCGGTTATATATCTGCATTATTTATTTACGTTTTTGTTCTATTTTCTTTCTCCTTCCGTACAAGCTAAGATTTTACTCAATATAATATAATATTACAATACCGTCCATGACCAGTATGTAGTTGTATGTTCAGTTTTATTACGTAGTACCAGCTTATAATTAAATTTTCTAAACTACTATTTACAAGACTTGTGTACCCTTATCTTTCTTGTTTTTGAATGGCTTTCGTCACTGTGTCTCATAGTAGGAGTGGTCTCAAAACTTTTAAACGTTCCGCGCATGCGCGCTTATGTACCACGACTGGACTGTAGGCGCGGGGAAAAACTCCGCATTGTTGGTGAACATTATTCGTGATAGGCACCATCGTGTAATAGAGTCACGTGACGCCTGGACTCGACCGCGTATGCGCCTTCGCGCTTTGTATACACTCAGCTGATCTGACAGGGAAGGGGGGAAGATTTCTCCCCGGCTCGCTGCCTACAGCGCGGCCAATGCCCTCGTCTTGCCATGCCGCTATCGCGTGCTCGTCAGCTGAGCGTTGTATTGCAGCTTTGAGGCGTGGTTTGTTGCTCGTCTCAAGCGAACAAACTCTGACCTTCGCGCTAATTTGTCTTTGTTCCTCTCTCTTAAATAACTGAGTTAGACTACAAAAGTACCGTATGGTTTATTTTATAGTGTTAAGACTCACAGTAACATAGATTTCATTAGGTGTGGTTAACTATGCGTTTTTAAGCTGGCATATGCCCCCAGTTGAATACTAGTTTCAATGTTTACTTTATACTGCCGGAAAACTTCCATACCTACAATACAATTGACGATTAATTTGTCAACGATTAAGAATGTACAGTTTATCGTGACATCGCTAATGGTAACAGGTATTCGCGTCTGCCACTTAATACTTTTTGACTTGTTACCTACAGCTGTCAAGATTTTACAATTTTCCGTTGGCAACACTGGTACTTTTAATGTTTTCGAAACTTCTTTAAATAAGCTGTTAGCAATAATATTCGTAGATGCGCCTGCATCTAAAATTACGTTGGTAATTATAGTTCCTATCTTTGTTGTTATTACAGCCTGCACGAAGTCACTTACCTTGTCCGGTGCTTTCATCTCTTCTTCACATAGATCATCTTCTACGGTAGCATCCTGATCATATCTTAAAAATAATTGTTTAAGATGTAATGTGTGCTTGTTTGTGCCCCCTGTTGTCAAATCGGTCGGCCTGTGGGGGCTCATTGCGACCGATTGTTGTTTTCCGGGGGGTGGGGGGTGGGGGGGGGGCAACGGCGTTGCTTCATTACTGTCCGTTACCTCTACAAAGTGTACTGAGTGGTTATTCTGTCGCCATTTAGTTTCCGGACCGCTGCGTGCAACATTTTCTTGCGGCCGGTCGTCGCTGTTTCTGCTTGGTCGGACATTCCTATTACCGTAACTACTGTAATTTTCATTTGTGTGCCGCCTTTCATAACGTGGACCTGACCAATCATTCACGTGATTTCTATCATTTCCATACCGGCGTGGACCGTAATCTGTACTATATCTTCGGTCTTCATGTCTCTGTGGCGCCGAATTCCTCCGATTTCCGTAATTCCAGTTTCCATTATTTGGCCTTGTTGCATACGGATGCCAACTGTGATGGTTTTGTCCACTGCCATTAAAATCATTCCCGTTACCGTTGTTTTTATTGTTTACGGAGTGTTCATTCCGATTACTTGTGCTCGGCTCTTCTTCATATATTAGATCAACTGAGTCAAGCACGGAAAGAAAGTATTCAAGGTCGTCCTCCGGTATGGTTACTAATTTTTCGCGTAAGTTCGCGGGTAGTCTGTTTTTAAGAAGTTTGAGAACATCTACGTGCGGTATTGGAATGTTCCAATAGCGCGTCTTATTCAAATACTTTTCGAAATAGTTTCTCCACCCGCCGTTTTTTAGGTTGAACGGTTGTGGGTTGAATACCTCACGTCGCAGTCTTTCTTGGGCCCCAGTAGACCAATATTTTTCCAAGAAAGCCCGTTCAAATTGTTCGTAGGTGACACACTGTTTAGCCATGTCTGTGGCCCACAAAAGTGCGTCGCCTTGTGTGAAGCCTACTACATATCTAATCTTCTGTGCCTCAGTGCAGTTTCTTGGTAAGACATTTTTAAATGCTCTTACGAATACGACTGGATGAGTTTTTCTGGATTCTGTGCAGAAAACTGGAAACTGTCTGTTGCTTGACGTAGGCAAATCATTTGAAACATTCAGTCTACCCGCAAGTTCCTTGCGTATTCTGTCCTCGGCTACTTTGATTTCATTACCTAATTTTTCAAAAAGTTTTGTTTCCCGGTCAGTTATTGATTCATTTACATTACCGGTTTCTAAAGTTTCATTTATTTTGATAATGTCCGCCTTGATACGTCCAGTCTCCTGTTTCAGAAGACCGACTTCTTCGTTAACTTTATTAACTTGGTCAGGTATTTCTTCATATGCGGACTGTACTCTGGTTAAATTTAATTGAATAGCCTGTACGTTTTCATGTATTTCTTTCTGTACCGTTTGTGTTTGATTGTGTGTTTCTACGATTTCTAACAGTTCCTGTTCCTGTTTGTTTGTAAGATCTGACAATTTCTTTTCTAAATCATTTGCCAATATATTGTATACACTATTGACTGTTTTGATGACTTTGTCTTCGATCTTTTGATCGATTTCATTGGTGAGTTTATTTAAGTGTTGATCAAAATGTTTGTGCATATTTTCAAATTGTGTGTTTACACTTGAAAACTGCTGTTGAAACCCAATTTCCATGTTTGACAATGTTGTGTTTGTCATGTTGTGGCTGATTTCTAGATTCGCCAGTTTTGTGTTCGTTGTGTTATGGCTGATTTCTAGATTCGACAGTTTTGTGTTCGTTGTGCTGTGACTGATCTTTAAATCAGATAACTGCTCGCTCACGTTTGACATCAGACTTTATAATGCCTCAATCGTAACTGACGAAGCTTGTGTGTTTGTATTTATGCCATTATTTGTAGCCATTGTTTCTCTACCACGGTCTGATTGAATCGAAACCGGGCTATGTTCACTGATTTCACGCGAAATATTTTCATCTGATCTGGTAATCGATGCTTCGTCGACTGTGTACAAGGTTTCATTTGCAAGTGGTTCGTTATTGTTAATCCCTGTGGAGTGCAATTGAATTGTATTTACTTCTACATTATGTTGTGCTGAAAAACTAATTGCGTCATCATTTACGTCACTATTGTCAGAATCGGTGACGTGTGCATGAACATTTGTCAAATTACAATTCTCCGATTCCATTGTAAAGATATTATTTTTATCTGTACTTTACTGTTAATCTAAATCTTTAAATTCTCTCACAGTTGAATTAATAAAAACATCTCGCGATTGTTATTTGTTGCGCGTCGGAAATTTACAAGATGGCGCACTACGTCTTCTAATTCTGCGATTGTTGAACATAAAAAAGTAATTATCAAAGTTTAATTGTGTGTTGCCACAAACACTACCAGGATTTTAATATGGAAAGGAAAAGGTTCTGCTTTAAGTGCAGCTAAGCCAAGGTGCAGCCGCTGCATGCGTTTTCGCTTTCCTATCTTAATTCCGGCTGAGCTGCGTCACTCACGATTACGTTAGTTTTGTAAATCCTTGTCCTTGTTCCTTCTGGTCATTGTGCCATCCGTTTATACAGTTAATATTGTTTCACCTTATTCGTCATTTTCCATGTGCGTCATGTAACAGAGAAACAGTAATTAGCACAAGTACATTTGTAGTACAACAATCAAGTACTTACTCTTTGTTCCACCAGCACTGTCCTGTCACGGTCGCCAGTGTGGCGAAATAAATAAAAAAAATTAATTTATTCGTTTTTTGAAAAGAGGAAAAATTATGGACTAGGAATTGTAACTTCAGAATTTTTTAAAGGCCTTTTTTACGGACTCTATTGACCAGCTTGAATGCGGACAAATTCAGTGCTGCGTGAAATATGCCTGTAATATAATTTACCATTCCGATTAATTTTGAATTCTACGGCATTGTTGATTTAATCAGAGTTCTCAACTTAGACGTAGAATTAGTCCTTCTGCTACAATAATTCATTAGTCGCCATCGATGTTCTTCTCTTTGTTGACCGTGCGTATCTTCCTAAGTCGGCACTTCACGAAGACGGTGGAAACCAAGGAAATACAATGCTACGTCACTTTAAATAATTTTCGTAACACTTCGATACTTCTCACTATTTTTTATTCACAAGACAATAAGACTTGCTCTGCTCGTCGCACAAACCATAATTACTAACAATATGGCTACCTTTCCGCACACACCAAAAATTACGTCCATCCTCCACGAGGCAACAATCGAAAGTGTCTCTTAGCTCCTTCTTGGAGTATGAAACAAAAGAGAATCCAATGTGAACATTACAAAGATTATAATCTACATGCCTCTCAATTTAATCTTTGGCGCAGCCTTTAAGGTATTGCATGTCTCTGCGTCGGAATTTGTCATTACAACTGACATGAAAACACTGTATCTATAAAGTGATGTAAAAAGGATGGGAAGCATAAGTACAGCGAGTTATAAAATGAACTAGAGTAATGAAAATCTTGGTGGGAGTTTGGAATTGAAATTACAAAAATGATAATTAACTGAAGGTCGTCATGTTGTTCTTCACGAAATCTCATTCTTTTAAGATGTACAGAAATTGTTGTATAACCATCTTACAGCTATTGCAGGGAATCAGCATGTCCACAGCTCGCGGTAAAGAGATTGGCTTTCCTGTCTCTGTATCATGTGTTCACGCGTCCCATAGGATCGCATCGGAAACGTTACCACTCGAGGACTGGGTGTGTGTTTGGCTTCAAATACAAAGACTTGCACCCGACGGCCCAACAGCCACAGACAGGGTCTCCCGGGCGGTAATGTCACACGATCATTTCATCTCATAGTCAACATCTACAGGTTCTCGAAAATAAGGGAACACGAGCTTGTGGTTAGAATATCTTTCAACATTTGCTGAAATAAGTGGAGAGTCACTTTCCTTTAGTTTCGAAAGTGAAGCTGAACAATCGACAAACGAAAATCGATATTTCACAAATGGACATTATGTTTGGTACAATATCGAGACCGATATTTTTGTTTCAGTACACATACCCAGTATAGATTAACGACAGACAGTAAGTGATGCGACAACTACAATAAGCAGGTGTAAGATCACTGTATTTTCAACATGTGCGAATACATTAATGAGCAATGGTGTTGCGTTTTTCCTAGAGGCATGTGCATTCGTTCTTTATGGTAAATAATGATACAGATACAGAAACAGAGTTGGCTCACAAACGAAACACACTGTTTCTTCTACTGCACCAACATTATTGTCGGAACTTATTTTTCATTTTTTTGTCATCACTTCAAATGACTGTTGAAACGATTTATTTCTCTGGTCTTACCTATCTTAAACGTTTTTATATCGTAATATTTTCAAAATTTAAATTAACAACATGTTAAGACAGTCGATATATCTTTGTTCCTTACAGGATAACGTATGCGACAATTTCGTTAGTCGTACCTAGTTATTCATAAAATTTTAAGATTAGGAGTACACGTTGGTACCAATGTTGACAAGTACGCATGACACACTGTCGCGCATGCGCTTTCGAGGCTATAGCCAGTTAGTACAACATCCGTTGCTGCCGTACTGCGGTCGCGAAGTGGGGCCGAGGCTGTTTCCCAGATAAGTTATTGTAATATGAAGATGTATTACTATATTATAGTTTTAGTTTTTGACGTTGTCCATTATGGACAAATCGTAGTTCCTTTTATTCTGAAGAAGGTTGGGTTATCCCAACTGAAACATAGGTAAATCTAATTAAACATTGCAACTGAGGCTGTTGTTAATTTAAAGTTTTTATATCGGAGAATGCCTTCCATACAAAATAAAAAAAATAGAACTAGGTAACATCCGAAGCTTCCTCATAAATGAAAATTGTGGATCGTTCTGGTCCTCGGACCTAGACGCTAGTCTTACACAATATAATAACAGACAGAAGCTGAACACCAGTTTCCTCCGTAATCTTCTACAGGATAAATACGTAAGCCATGACGTTGGCAAGTATCCGATGGAATATCAGTGTAACCATTTCCTGATTTTTTTTATTTCGTTTCTTTTCGTAATTTAATAAGATTCGTCATCACATATTTATGATGGAAGATTTGTAACAGTGTTCTCGAATACGAATGAAGCTATCGCTTCTTATATGACTTCCAACAACAAGCAGAGTACTTGAGGATACTTTGAGGGAAAAACCAAGCCGGCCGGTGTGGCCGAGCGGTTCTAGGCGCTATAGTCTGGAACCGCGCGACCGCTACGGTCGCAGATTCGAATGCTGCCTCGGGCATGGATGTGTGTGATGTCCTTAGGTTAGTTCAAATGTCTCTGAGCACTATGGAACTCAACTGCTGTGGTCGTAAGTCCCCTAGAACTATTATTATTATTTAATTGTTGTTGTTGTTGTGGTCTTCAGTCCTGAGACTGGTTTGATGCAGCTCTCCATGCTACTCTATCCTGTGCAAGCTTCTTCATCTCCCAGTACCTACTGCAACCTACATCCTTCTGAATCTGCTTAGTGTATTCATCTCTTGGTCTCCCTCTACGATTTTTACCCTCCAAGATGCCTCCAATACTAAATTGGTGATCCCTTGATGCCTCAGAACATGTCCTACCAACCGATCCCTTCTTCTGGTCAAGTTGTGCCACAAACTCCTCTTCTCCCCAATCCTATTCAGTACCTCCTCATTAGTTACGTGATGTACCCATCTAATCTTCAGCATTCTTCTGTAGCACTACATTTCGAAAGCTTCTATTCTCTTCCTGTCCAAACTATTTATCGTCCATGTTTCACTTCAATACATGGCTACACTCCATACAAATACTTTCAGAAACGACTTCCTGGCACTTAAATCTATACTCGATGTTAACAAATTCCTCTTCTTCAGAAACGCTTTCCTTGCCATTGCCAGTCTACATTTTATATCCTCTCTACTTCGACCATCATAAGTTATTTTGGTCCCCAAATAGCAAAACTCCTTTACTAATCTAAGTGTCTCATTTCCTTATCTAATTCCCTCGCCATCACCTGATTTAATTCGACTACATTCCATTATCCTCGTTTTGCTTTTGTTGATGTTCATCTTATATCATCCCTTCAAGACACCATCCATTCCGTTCAACTGCACTTCAAAGTCCTTTGCTGTCTCTGACAGAATTACAATGTCATCGGCGAACCTCAAAGTTTTTATTTCTTCTCCATGGATTTTAATACCTACTCCGAACTTTTCTTTTGTTTCCTTTACTGCTTGCTCAATATACAGATTGAATAACATCGGGGAGAGGCTACAAACCTGTCTTACTCCCTTCCCAACCGCTGCTTCCCTTTCATGTCCCTCGACTCTTATAATTGCCATCTGGTTTCTGTACAAATTGTAAATAGCTTTTCGCTCCCTGTATTTTACCCCTGCCACCTTTAGAATTTGAAAGAGAGTATTCCAGTCAACATTGTCAAAAGCTTTCTCTGAGTCTACAAATGCTAGAAACGTAGGTTTGCCTTTCCTTATTCTTTCTTCTAAGGTAAGTCGTAGGGTCAGTATTGCCTCACGTGTTCCAGTATTTCTACGGAATCCAAACTGATCTTCCCCGAGGCCGGCTTCTACTAGTTTTTCCATTCGTCTGTAAAGAATTCGTGTTAGTATTTTGCAGCTGAGGCTTATTAAACTGATTGTCCGGTAATTTTCACATCTGCCAACACCTGTTTTCTTTGGGATTGGAATTATTATATTCTTCTTGAAGTCTGAGGGTATTTCACCTGTTTCATACATCTTGCTCACCAGATGGTGGAGTTTTGTCAGGAATGGCTCTCCCAAGGCCGTCAGTAGTTCCAATGGAATGTTGTCTACTCCGGGGGCCTTGTTTCGACTCAAGTCTTTCAGTGCTCTGTCAAACTCTTCACGCAGTATCGTATCTCCCATTTCATCTTCATCTACATCCTCTTCCATTTCCATAATATTGTCCTCAAGTACATCGCCCTTGTATAGACCCTCTATATACTCCTTCCCCCTTTCTGCTTTCCCTTCTTTGCTTAGAACTGGGTTTCCATCTGAGCTCTTGATGTTCATACAAGTCGTTCTTTTATCTCCAAAGGTCTCTTTAATTTTCCTGTAGGCAGTATCTATCCTACTCCTAGTGAGACATTTGTCCTGTAGCCATCCCTGCTTAGCCATTTTGCACTTCCTGTCGATCTCATTTTTTAGACGTTTGTATTCCTTTTTGCCTGCTTGATTTACTGTATTTTTATATTTTCTCCTTTCATCAATTAAATTCAATATTTCTTCTGTTACCCAAGGATTTCTACTAGCCCTCGTCTCTTTACCAATTTGATCCTCTGCTGCCTTCACTACTTCATCCCTCAAAGCTACCCATTCCTCTTCTAATGTATTTCTTTCCCCCATTCCTGTCAATTGTTCCCTTATGCTCTCCCTGAAACTCTGTACAACCTCTGGTTCTTTCAGTTTATCCAGGTCCCATCTCCTTAAATTTCCACCTTTTTGCAGTTTCTTCAGTTTTAATCTACAGGTCATAACCAATAGATTGTGGTCAGAGTCCACATCTGCCCCTGGAAATGTCTTACAATTTAAAACCTGGTTCCTAAATCTCTGTCTTACCATTATATAATCTATCTGATACCTTTTAGTATCTCCAGGGTTCTTCCATGTATACAATCTTCTATCATGATTCTTAAACCAAGTGTTAGCTATGATTAAGTTGTGCTCTGTGCAAAATTCTCCCAGGCGGCTTCCTCTTTCATTTCTTAGCCCCAATCCATATTCACCTACTACGTTTCCTTCTCTCCCTTTTCCTACACTCGAATTCCAGTCACCCATGACTATTAAATTTTCGTCTCCCTTCACTATCTGAATAATTTCTTTTATTTCATCATACATTTCTTCAGTTTCTTCGTCATCTGCAGAGGTAGTTGGCATATAAACTTGTACTACTGTAGTAGGTGTGGGCTTCGTATCTATCTTGGCCACAATAATGCGTTCACTATGCTGTTTGTAGTAGTTTACCGGCATTCCTATTTTCCTATTCATTATTAAACCTACTCCTGCATTACCCCTATTTGACTTTGTGTTTATAACCCTGTAGTCACCTGACCAGAAGTCTTCTTCCTCCTGCCACCGAACTTCACTAATTCCCACTATATCTAACTTTAACCTATCCATTTCCCTTTTCAAATTTTCTAACCTACCTGCCCGATTAAGGGATCTGACATTCCACGCTCCGATCCGTAGAACGCCAGTTTTCTTTCTCCTGATAACGACATCCTCTTGAGTAGTCCCCGCCCGGAGATCCGAATGGGGGACTATTTTACCTCCGGAATATTTTACCCAAGAGGACGCCATCATCATTTAATCATACAGTAAAGCTGCATGCCCTCGGGAAAAATTACGGCCGTAGTTTCCCCTTGCTTTCAGCCGTTCGCAGTACCACAACAGCAAGGCCGTTTTGGTTAGTGTTACAAGGCCAGATCAGTCAATCATCCCGACTGTTGCCCCTGCAACTACTGAAAAGGCTGCTGCCCCTCTTCAGGAACCACACGTTTGTCTGGCCTCTCAACAGATACCCCTCCGTTGTGGTTGTACCTACGGTACGGCTATCTGTATCGCTGAGGCACGCAAGCCTCCCCACCAACGGCAAGGTCCATGGTTCATGGGGGGGTCATCAAATAAGATAGGGAGAAATTTTGACATTATCCTCACTACACCTTGGCCTATAATACGCAATACCTATACGTCTACTCATGTACGGCGTTTCAAAACCATTTATTTGATTTCACAAGAATATATCTTTTACGTGACTGGAGACAGAAAGCTGAGGTGAATTTTAGCTTACGAATTCTACGACAAAGCTATTATTTTCGAAATAATCATCTAATTTAGGAAGAGTTAATTTTTTACATTACCATAGGAACAATGTTTTCATTTATCTTTGATAAATGTTCATTATGCCTTACAGCAGAAGCATTACTGACTACCAGACAATAGTCAGACTCGTGCCACACTTCTCCATACATGCCTTGAGATACTGCATACGCTGCTGTTGCTATGCGACGTCCCAAGGAAATGTTCAAATGTGTGTGAATTCCTAAGGGACGAAACTGCTGAGGTCATCGGTCCCTTGACTTACACACTACTTTAACTTATGCTAAGAACAACACACACACCAATGACAGAGGGAGGACTCGAACCTCCGGCGGGAGGGGCCGCGCAGTCCGTGACATGACGCCTCAAACCGCGCGGCGAGACGTCACAGATGACCCAAAGTTGTCGGATAAGGAAGCTTATATTGAGAGACAAGGCGACTGTGGAGATCAGTGGTTGAATGCAAGCTCCATAAGCCCTTTACGTTCTAGCAGGTACAGTGCTGTATGCTCGATGTAGATCCCGCCGCACAGGCATACCTGATTTGCACCTGTTGAAATGGAGAACGAAGAACGTCTTTTTAGGATTACCGCCATCTTCACTCGATGTACGTTGGGTTATGATCGTGACAGTACGAGAGCGAGCGAGCGAGCGAGCTAGTTACACCAGAGATACCACTACCACCAGCCACGTGAATCAGCAGCCAAATGAAGCCAAATGAGCTGGGAGCAACCTGAATCAACAACCACATGAACCAACAACAATGTGAACCAGCAACTAGATTAACCAGCAGCCACATTAACCAGAAGCGACATTAAATAACAGCCACATGAACCAGCAACATCATGAACCAGCAGCCACATGAACCAACCACTTAGTTGGCCCAGAGGTAAACTAGTAGATACGAAGCCTAGGTCAAAATGAATCCCAAGTTTCTATTTCATTCGTATAGATGACATAGTCTTGTGAAATCGGATAAATCTTTTTGATGCACCCAGTACCATGTAAAATTTACAGACATCAGGTTCATTTGCTGCAGAATAACGTCCACTGTAATTTGTGGTGTTGATGAAGAACATGACCATGAACAAGGACAGAGAATAATTCAGTTCTTGTACTCTGTAACTACTACATAACTTTCACTAGCCGTTATGGTGTAAGAGTTTTTTATTTAACAGTCTGTTGTTAATTCACGTGTAATTTTTCGACCCTACCTAATGCATATTGAGAGCTCACGGTTCCATTATGTGATGTTTGTATTAGTAACTTGTAATAAATCATTGTTGTGTATTGTGGAAAGTCATCGTAATTCAAAGGCCATCCCCTCCTTTACACAAGATTTCATTTGGGTAAAAGAATCCGAAGATACTGTTTTAGCAGAAAGAAAAATAAAGCAAACAAGTAAGCAAGGAGAAGCTTCACGGTTATTTTGGTTAACGTCAGTATTAAGCTGTTCTCATTGTCACTTATGGAATTGTCACTGTTTTGGCCCACTATGCGAGTATCATCTCATGGCGTTATACAACTTAAGTGGAATAAAAAGGTGTTATGTATGTTTAAATATTGCAAGATAGGCTTATTTAAATTTTTCCACACTCTTTCTTGTTTTATGTGTGGATGAGAGCTAATTTCATTTCTCCTAGTACTTGTCTTTTGTTTTGTGTTAATGCAAGTGGTAATGATCGCTGATCTCGGAAGCAAGAGAGTAAAAGAGGACCGTGTCAGGAAATCGAATAGCGATAAACTGACAGAGAATGTGAACATCTAAAATTTTCTGAGGCAATGACCGTTAGTCAGTTAAAAGTTTTGGCGGTATTTTAGTAAAATAAACCAGCAGTATAATTTTTAAAAGGGGAAAAATTGGAGCCGGATAGGAAACCGAAGCAAAGCACGTGTGGATAATTTATGAAATAGTCAGTATATTGTTAACGAGAGAAATGTCAGATTTAAATGATCCGACCTAAATACATCTATGCAGCACACGTAGGAGGGAAAGCAAGAAGTGAAAAGTATCACAATCGGAATTAATGTAGTGGACATGCTGAAAAAGACGACCCTTGGAAATTATACGGTGTATATGAGGACGTTAACCGCAACGTCTAAGTAATACAAGGTAAAAAGGTGGAATTATGAAATGCAGACAGATTAAAGGGCAGAGGGAATTAAGTGTCTAATAGAGAAATAAGAGCAAGTAGAAACAGATAATCCAATAGTGATTTGAGTTTGACAGAATGACCTGAATTCAAAAGGCTGGTGCTAAAAGTAAAGTGATGTATAGAAGCTGTGAGGTCACTTCAACTGATGGCGTATATGAAGCGGAAAGCGTACCGTCGTATTTTCAGAAAAAATTCTCTTCATACCTCCAAACAAGCTACGAGCAATTAATTACGAGAACTGTTCGAATACACTACGTGACAAATTTTAACTTTTGTTTGTGGTAGTATTTTAACGTTTACTTGCTAATTTAATATCTGTAATGAATGTGGTGGACACCCATTATTCCCCTAACCTCTGCTTTTGTCAAAAGATCTTTGACATATAGTAGTGTTCTGTCTTCTTTTTTTTTGTTTTTATGTGTACATCTTATACTTGAGTAATGTTACATTCACTAGTTCAGTTTATCTGCAGTTTTCAAACACGAATAATTACATTCTTAAAAGATGCAATCAGAAGGCTACAAGTATTAAGGATATAAATTTTACTACGTATGTGGTACTTTTATCAAGGTAGGAGCGAAAACGTACTCCGTACAACCATCTCGAAAAACGTGTGAGGCTTTCAACGCATACACTGGCATTCCTAGAGGAGATCAGTACAACTTCTTGACTTCTTATTTCATTTTGAGTAATACTTGTATCAGATATTTGTATTATAAAGACTTTTTCTTTTATGCTTTGTCGAGATAGTTTAGACTAGAAAAAAGACCATGTAGTTTACAGTTCCAAGATTTGGAGAGAGAAAACTGATCACACTAACAGCCACTATTTCTGAATAGCGGAAGCTTCCAGGCATCGCAGACGGAACAATGGACCTGCTGCTGTTTATCGGGATATTCACTCATTGCTTCAACTTCTCAATGTCCAAAATTCCTCATGCTCTCTCTACTGCACACACAGCAGATCTATTCAGAAAATTCACTTGTTTACTTTGTTTCCTTCTCAAACACCATTTTAAAGTATCTGCATATTATAGCTCTCGAGTTATTGGACTTTTTTAACATCTAGCGTCACCCGTGAAACACCCTTAAAGACGTAATGTTACAATATTACATGTGCTGTTTAGAGAGAGCTTATTTAGAGACTGTTTATCAGAATATCTTTGATAAGCGTATTGACACATAATAGAGATCTATCAGCTATGAACAACCACCACGCATCTGCAGAGAAATCGTTATACTCTAGAACAAAAGTCACTTATCTGCTCAAGCGTCACTGATCGTGGTGGATGGTGAGTGTTTTCTTTATTTACTCAGAGCGGTGAGACTAAATAGTGCAGTAATTACGATGCAAGTGAAACCCTTTCCCACAGCCACAGCACACACACAAGAGGATAATAAAGCTGAGCGTAATTTTCCTCACACCAAGAATGTAATTATCTGTATACAACGACTCTGCCTCTGGGTCGCCCTTTTGTGAAGTTGTTCCCAGCAAACAGCGCGAGGGAAAGTTTAACACTGTACGACCAGGCTCCTAAGAGGCAGCATTTCCCTCAATCCTACAGAAACAACGCTTAACGTCTAGACAAATAGTGGCTGCGATTACGGTTTTTACGACAGGAAAGACAGCAAATAACTCAGTCTTACTTATTTTACGTCGTTCTGCCTTCGTAATAGAATGATTAGCGGCGGTACGTGTGACACGGAGGACCTGAGTTCGATTTCCGATACCTTTCCGGAATTTTCTGAGGCAGGGATGTCTGGAACAGTATACGTTAGGCGCTGTAAGGCCAAATGAGGAGTTGCTTGAATAAAGAGGAAACAACATCACTATCAAAATGGTTCAAATGGCTCTGAGCACTATGGGACTCAACATCTTAGGTCATAAGTCCCCTAGAACTTAGAACTACTTAAACCTAACTAACCTAAGGACATCACACACACCCATGCCCGAGGCAGGATTCGAACCTGCGACCGTAGCAGCCCCGCGGTTCCGGACTGCAGCGCCAGAACCGCACGGCCACCGCGGCCGGCAAACATCACTATCACCAGGATTCATCTACTGGCAGTAACGGCTGAAGGAATTGGTGACGTGCTAATCACATGATCCACAATCAGAAAACGGTACTCTTACTGCCTTGTACATAACAGGCATAGTTTCCAATCCATTAGTTTTACTTACTGTACGTATGCACAATAAGTAGAAACTTAGTCATATAATATGTCTTGTACGTATACAGCACATTTTACATGACTAAGTTTCTATGTTTCTTAGGACAATCAGTATGTAAATTTTAATACACAGAGCTGCCACCTCTCTGACAGCAACAATGACTCTGGCCTGGTTGAGCATCGCGTCGAAATGAGTTTGGATCACGGACAGGGGAACGCCATTCTATGCCCGATGCCAAAGTCCATCTGTCGTAGTCTCAGGCGAGGGATGGCATGCCAGACTCTTTGCATGACTAGTTGCTATCAGTGGGTCAAAGATGTGGAGCACATGCTGGCCAGGGGAGCAGTCGCAGACCCTCTGTATCGGCGCTGGTGAGGACAGGAGCAAAACACGGTCTTGCGTTATCTTGCTGAAGAATCAGGTCCTAGAGAACTTTAAAATAGGACATAACAACCTGCCAAAACACTTCATAAATGTAAGGACTGCTGTCTAAGTTACTGGCTTTGCAAACCAGAGATAATCGTATTGTGTACCCTATTTTTTCCCCTGTACCATTACACCAGGTGCTGGGCCCATGCTTGACGAATGCAATTTGGCAACGTTAGTTCCCCTCCTAGCCTTCACGCATACAACCATCGTCATGCCACATGCAGAGCCAGGATTCGTCGGAAATGACGACGTGGCGCCACTCTTGCGTCCTTAGTCGTCGCTGGGCACAATTCCATCTGCTGCTGCGATGAGGAGAGATGCAAGAATGGTCGCCGTGCAGACTACCCGATTTGCTTTAGATGTCGTCACTCTGTGTGGATACTTGTTTTGCTGAAAAAAAGTTCCTAACTCAATATATCTGGTATCGCCGAATGGATCTGTACAATATATCAGTCTCTCGGGCGCTAGTCGCATGGGACCTCTGAAATTCTGAATGATATTGAGTACGACTCTCCCGAACACATCGATTTCATATATGCGTGCCTGTCGTCAGAAGGAGTTGACCAATGTTATCAGCAGTATCGCAGAACGTTGAACTGCGGTTTCGATATAGGCCAGCATCCCACCGCTGTCGAATTCGTACGCGTGTCGATAGACATTTCTCCTTCTTAGTCGAGACATAACATAGTCGAATCACTAAAGAATAATTCAAACATCATTTCTGCATAAGAAACCCGCTGCATAATCTTTTTCTGTATACGGAATGTAGACGTCGTTACTCCTACTTACTTTGTGGCGTTGCGTTGAAATGTTGTTGCATAACCAAGCCTGTTTTACATTTTATACCTGTTTGGAGTTTGCAATATTGTCCTTCATAGCGCTGCAATTTTGTCGACAATGTAAATATACCGATAACAGCTATACGTTTATCCTGCTGTGAAACAAGACGGTCACTGACTCCAACGAAAAATGTTTGCGGTTGTTTATGGAACCATGATTGTACCCAGGCGCGCACCACTACGTTCGACAAAAATCGACGGCAACGAATGTCTTTCTTGAGGGCTCCAAAAATATGGAAATCGCTTGGAGAGACACAGGTACCGAATGGAAGATGTGTAACGACTTCCCAGCGAAACCTCTGCATCATAGGTTGAACAACATTGGAAACGTCAAGTCCAAACGCCCAGGAATGTCGACGGATGGTATCGTTCTGCTGCAGCATAATGCCCACCCACATGCCCCTTACATGTGTCAGAATGGGACACAAACCTGGACCATTAGCTATGAGACTTACCTACCCGAACACGACTCACAATCGGTCCCTACAGCAACTGTAGGTATTAGGACTGGTAGCGACTCATGCTTTGATATCTGTGTTGGAAGAAACCCAAAATTGCGGGTTCTAGTTCCTGAGCGACACAATGTTTCCACGCGCCAACGAGTTTCAAGACAGCGGCGGACACTCTGGTGTAGAGTGAAAGAATCGTTCTCGTTATAGTAATAGTTTAAGGAAACAATAATATGAAGTAGTTACATGTACTATCAGTCGTCAAACCATAATAAGCTCTGCATTATTTGGAATTAGTCCCTAGTTATATGTGGCCATACAAACTTAGTTTCATGGTATCTTTCGGACGATCTGATGCTTATATCTATCCGCAATACCTCTGCGTTTAATACTGTGCAAATCTGTTCACAGTTGCATTTTACAGGGCAGTTCGTCTGCGTTCACTATTGCTCCCTTTTTTTCTTCACATTGTGCTTAAGTGCTATATTCTTTGGACATTTCTGTCACTATCACGAATAGCACATAATTCTACATTGGCTGTTTTATGTTTAATGGCATGTACATGTGTGCCTCATTCTTTTTAGTTTATATTACACATTTGTAGTGAAATATTATGTTGTATATACCTGGACTCTGCTGATTTATATTTCTTTGGCCTTCAGACTATCCATCGTTTGCAGAGCTCTTGGCAGACTGACGAACTGCAAATGACTGAATGGGGCAGAGACATGCGGTTGGAAGACGTCTGCACAGCTTCCGACAGTTGTCGAAGAATACGTGGGGAGGGCGTGCAAAGTAAGAACGACATTCGTGATGCTCTCCCAGATTTTTAACTGTATTATGTTTTTGGGGTATGGAGGCGAGGTAAGTACACAATTGATTGTTTTCTACAATCATCTGTCGATGTTATTGGAATGTGGTATGTATGTTGAAAGTTCCCGCCTTCTCTAAGTAAGACATTCGCGGTCGGTGGAACATACTAACCAACAATGGATTCGGAGCTTTATTAATCAACAGTTCTCTCGATCGAACGTAATATCCGACGACAGATTTGGAGCTCAATTAATGAACAGTTCTCTTCAAGTACAGTTGCTATAAAAGAGTTTCTCCGCACATAAATCTGTCACCACTGTCGTCCAGAATTGTTTGCAAAATGTTCTCGTATGTGTTTTGCCTGACATGAAAAAGTCCAATCGTTTCTTGAGTTATAAAACTACAGTTATCGGAGTAGGCTACAAGTCACCAATCAGCAGCGGTCCAATTCGAACACTGTCGAGATAATTAACGTCTTTTAGTAGTGTGCAGATAGCTTTCGTCTACGTCGAAATCCTGTAAACAGCAAGGTACACTGGAATGTTGTGAGAGACTACTTCGCGTCGGAAATAAATCTTCGTGAACCACGTATGCAATGGTCTTCCATGACCCATGGAACTCCTTACTTTGGACGAGAATATCGCTGTTTCTCCACTCACGACGTGTTGCCACAGGGACATGTGCATAATTCATGAACATCATCATTCAAAGAAAACTACTGAATCTCTTGACACGAATGTTGATTATTTTTATTGCGCCATATACCACAGAAATTCCGAAGAATTTCATAAACTAACCTGCAGCAACATATTGTCACTTGCTTGCTCCTGGCTTGCAGAGCATTCACGTATTATGTACAGAATTAAACTGGCAATGGTGGGATGATGAATGAGCGCCTCCATTCTCAGCCAATACAACGTGAACCTGAACACTATGAGTCGTAAACAGTGCCACCTTGTGCAAAATTATACCACTGTGCTACAATGTGGTGGCCTATAGTTTTTGACTTACAGTGGTAGTAATCATAACTAAATTGAATATATTAATTTTATCTATATAAACTGAGCTGTTTAAATGAAATTAAAAATTTTATGTTTGGTAGTTTAACATTGCGAGGAATAAAATAAAAGAAAAAACAAAAACCCTAGTATCAGCAGGAATCGAACCCAGCTCCGAAAACTAGGAATCTGTTCTTTATACCATTTGCCCACAGTGCCATTACAGCAACAGTACTTTAAAATATCCTCAAACCCTACACTTGCTCAATACGCTACACGCAATTTCAAAGAAATATACTGACCTGGTGCTGTGAGCAATGTAGCACTTCTAGTGTCAGAAGCAATGACATCAAAGCAGAGCAAAAACAGTAGAAACAGATAGCTGCGTTCCTTCTCTGAGTTGACCGTACTGTGGCTGGCTGTCGTTATAGCATTTGACACTGGTTTCTAGTTCTCGCCCTTTTATTTGCGTACCAGCACTCATCTGAAGAGAAATGGCGTAATTTTAGTGCAATTTCTGGCTCACATTCGAAGCGAAATAGCATGATTTTAGTACAGTATTTACGATGTCCTGTAGGTCATTAGCACATGATAACTAGTCGCCAGTTGTAGAGGTATCCACACAAATAGTGAAAGTAATCGCTAATGTTTATTTTATTCCTACAAATGGTATCACACAACGCTACAGTCACAAGATATATTCCACATGTCACCCTTCTTAGTTGACACATATACTACTAGTGAACACGTGACAACGGTTCTCCTCCTACTTATTGGGAGGCTAATGTGATTCCTCTTTGAAGATAGGCCATGCCACGAATTTGCCGCTGGTAGAGGCTAAAACTTCAGTGGAGTGAGGTCTGCTGATTTGGATAGCCGCTGCACCGCACCACTTGAACCGATCCAGTTGCCAGGATAATGCTAGCTGAAGCATAGGCATACTTCTACGATGTAACGTAATAGTACCCAGTCTCGGTAGAAGAACGCAGGGAGGTCCCCACGTCCGTCCAAGGTTAACGCAAATGTGAAAATTTTCAACATGTCGAGATAGTCCATCACACTGATGTTTCCTTCAATAAATACAGGACAAACAATCCTGCCACCCCAGTTACCACACTACACTATGAGTTTATCCACACCTTGACTTTAGTAATCCGGTATCCAATGAGGAGTGCTATCTATCTACTATCTGACATTTGGTTTTTCACTTCACCACTGACATGTTCACTTGACTCATCTGAAAGCAGGATAGAACTAACAAAACTTGGAACTTCTCTGACATATTCAGTGCCCACTCACAGCACTCTACATCAGACTCATCCTCTGTCAAACGTTGAGACATCTGCAGTTTGTATAGCTGCCGCTTGTTAGACCACAAAGCGCTCACTGCACTACTTTATCTGATCCTCATTTTTGTAGACACAAGTCAGATCCCTCTCGTCGGACTCCGAGCCATCGCTGATAGCACCTGTGTTCACGTACGTTCATCTGTTGCCGCCTTTGGTCTTCTAAATCCGCTTGTTTCGGCAAGGGGACCTGTTCTTTTGAATTTTTTGATACGTTTTTGCACCAGCTTGTAACATCCAGTGCCTTGTTGTGACATACTATGCTTACGTTAACTTAGTCCTTATCTGTGGGATTCTTTCCTGGGGATCAAAAGTCAAAAACATGGCCTTAGCTTTAAACTGCAGAAAAGGACCGTAAGAATAATAACTAGTACTCTGGCTCACTCTAAACAGTTATTTAAACAAGATTGTGCATCTTTACTGTACGAAGTTAATTCATCTGGTAATGTGGTACGTATCTGGGAAAACATTACTAAATACAACACTAAACTATGTAAAATCATGGATCAGATCGCTGTCTGGAATTACATTACCTTGGGAAAACAAGAAAAGCTCAATACAGCATTTTCTATCAGAGGATGAAATTGTCTAATAAATTGCCAAAGGAAATGAAAATGATCACTAAAATACATTTCCTTAAAAAGGCAACTAAAACGTTCTTGATAAGTAATGCATACTACACAAAAATTACAGGACATGGAGTGGATAGTAACGAAAGGGGATAACCGCAACACCTTCTCGCATTTCAGTAAGTGATCATGGTTTATTGCCTTCACAAGATCATGTTTCAAGATGTGAAATGCATGATAATAATGTCTGCTAACTCAGTTTTTCAGATGTTTAGTTCAACATGACAGGAATGGAGTCTGGAGTTGCTACAAGGAGCACAGCAGGATCTTAACAGTCCAGTAGTCATCTTTAGTGTGTGCGGCAACGAAGAGTAGAACTATGTTTTATATTACAAGTTACGAGGAACGGTCCACGAGTCATCAGCGGGTGTCCGCAGCTCGTGGTCGTGCGGTAGCGTTCTCGCTTCCGGCGCCCGGATTCCCGGGTTGGATTCCCGGCGGGGTCAGCGATTTTCTCTGCCTCGTGATGGCTGGGTGTTGTGTGCTGTCCTTAGGTTAGTTAGGTTTAAGTAGTTCTAAGTTCTAGGGGACTGATGACGGTAGATGTTAAGTCCCATAGTGCTCAGAGCCATTTTTTTTTTTTTTTCATCAGCGGGCGTTCTTAGTGAGTGCGGCAATCGAGGACGGAACTGTGGTTCATATTATAAGATATCTTGTACAAATTGTGTTTAAATCAAGGAACGTACAACAGAGGCTTACTGAATGAGGGAGTGCATCTGTCAAGACATTGACTTTATATTCCAGAGGATTCAGTTGCTCTGTCCGGCCATCCAAATTTGTGTTTTCCCTTGTATTTCCCGGAGCAAGAAAGCAAATTCCTGGACGGTTTCTTTATCAACGTCACGGCCGACAAGCTCTCCTATCCTTATAGACTACATGTCCTATCCTCATAAAGCATGTTAGGTATGCTGTTTGTTGTGTACTTTAACCTGCTTATTTGTGCTGTGTTACCTTGAAAAGTTCTATGTCAATGTGAGGTGATCCTTGGGCGAACAAAGATAAATAAACAAATAAATAAGAGTCGTTTGGATGGTAAAAACAAATCCTTTCCGACTGACCGTCTACTACACTGGTAGTGCTCAAACTACCAATGACGTAAATAGCTGTTATATCGCAAATAAATGTTTTGTTCCCCGTTTTGAATTTAAAAACCTTGGTGTCGGCTAGAGGCTTGTAAAACTAAACCAGTAACAGTAAAAGTAGAAAATTCGTGTAACAGCGTAAGTAAGTTCTGGAATTTGCCATGGACAATTTCTGTGTATGTGATTATTTATTTAATAGTATGACTAGGGCCCCCGTCGGGTAACGCTGAACAGACAACAAAGAAAGTGAAACTCGAGTATCATAGCAAGACGAAAAGCTTAAGAGAAAATTCTATTATTCGAAGCAAGAGCAAGGAACGACGTTGCTCACTAATAGCAAACAAGTTCTTAAAATGTGCTCAAATTAAAAAGAAGCTTAAGCAGTGATAAGATCATAGAATGCCTCACTAAAAAGGTCGACGAGAATATTGTATAAAAAATGAAGGTTATTTTCAAGGAAGGTGGTCGTCGTTAATTACAAGGGGCGTACTATTGCTTGCGAAGCATTTCACCAATTGAAAACGTCTGGTCAATGGTGGCCGAGCAACTGGCCTGTCACAATACGCCCGTCAGTACTCTTGATGAACTGTGGTATAGCTTTGAAGCTGCATGGGCAGCTGTACCTGTACACGCCATCCAAGCTCTGTTTGACTCAATGCCCAGGCGTATCAAGGCCGTTATTACGGCCAGAGGTGGTTGTTCTGGGTACTGATTTCTCACGATCTATACACCCAAATTGCGTGAAAATGTAATCACATGTCAGTTCTAGTATAATATATTCGTCCAATGAATATCCGTTTATCTTCTGCATTTCTTCTTGGTGTAGCAATTTTAATGACCAGTAGTTTATATAACAAACGATAATTTTTCGATAAAGAGGAACTGGTATCTCAAAATGTGGTGTGTGACGAAGTATGAAATATCAGACCTCAAAATCATTTATACTTTGTGAACTACTTACATATACGCTAGTGCATAATACATTTGGCAACAGGGACGTTTTTTTCGAGGTAATCAGAAAAATGAAACAACCATTCTACGGACATGTAAATGACAAGAATCTTTTGCTTCGAAATAATTACAAAATTTCACACTTTATCTTGCCCCTCTAGCACCTAACAAGCGAATAATATTTATAGTGACTGTCAACTAAGGTTTTGAAGTGTATTTAAAAAATCTTCTAAATTCAACTGTTTTCTCCAGCATTTTAAATCTGAAACGCTCTGTACGTCATTCAGGAATCATTGTTCTGGAAATGGTACGATCGAGCGATAACCGAAGTTGCAGCGGCTGTAAAACTAGATTGTGGTAAAACAAATACCAAAAACCCCTAAGACATTGCATCGAGAATGCTTACTGACTCTAACTGACTCACTCCCTGCTTATTATCACAGTCATAGTGTTAAAGAAAGCCCTGAATAGAGATTTCTACAAGTTTGTTCCTGGAAGAAAAGTTATTTTCAGAGCCTACATGCGATCAGATTAATTTGGTAGCTGCAGTAGGGCACAGATGGTTCCTTGTTGCAGTATGAAAATTTGTACAAAAAATACAGTTTTGTAATTTTTTTCCTTTGCTTGTTGTTAACTAAAATAGCAAACCTGAAAGAGAGATACCGTCCATGCTCGTTATGGGGATATTTAAGACATATTCCTCCCTCAGATGTAATATTGGGAGTGTGCTGCAAAGTAGTGAGAAAAGATTTATACGCAACCACACTAAGCGCAAATGTTTGTCAGCTCCTGCTGCAGTGGGAGTCTCCTGGCTTTTGGCTAATCACGAGAACTCTGACCTTGCTGGCCCCTGCAGAGGTGCGTTTCGGCGAGAGGGAACTTCGCTTTCATTAGAAATGCTGCATCGTCAGAAGGCCTCCGGTTCTTTATGTACGCTGGCTTCGAACAGATCACAGTACAGAGTTCATGGCCGACAGATGCACAGTGTGAAAAAAACGGTTCTCAGATATATACTTTGTGTGATTTCGTCTGTGAATTTCGATTATTTAAATGAAAAGAAACCGGGTTTACTTCCCAAACTTAAAGAAAGAAACAACGTCAGAGTCTAGCGACATCAAAAGAGCATAGAACACGAAAATTCCAAATAAATTCGTGAATAATTAGGGAAACGACTAGAATTTCGTTTAGATACCACTGTAAAAGTTAATTAAACTAGCACTTGGTAATGGAAATGTCGTAATATGACTCCTTGTTGAATTAAGGACAGTTTACTTAGTTGACGGCTGTCAGACTCAAAGATCCCACCTACAGTGTGCCTTACACTAGTAGCGAACAAGCAGCTTCTGCATGATTGATAGGCGCTTCAACTTACGCTGACTTTCACATGCCACAATAAAACACGAAATACGCCTGATAAAACACTGTTCACGTTCATGAAAAATACATCATTTAAAAGAATACTTAAAACACACGCAGGAACAACTACAACGAAACAAATGAATAAGACAGAATAAATAAGTAGTAAGAACCACTGTTAAGGGCGAGCTCAACAATTCAACATTGTTTTACGAACGCGCTTTACGGAAATTACCTCTACTTTAACGACATAGAAATTAGCCTTACGAATGCCCTCAACGGTCTAACGCCATACTACGAAGCCAACTGCCTACGCCCGAACGCAGCAAAAACATTATCCTGCCTATTCCATCTTCGAAACCGAGACACCAAACATACCCTAAACATCACGTGGAACAACCAACGGATCGCTTTCAGCAGCACTCCTTGTTATGTAGGCGTCACCCTTGATCGCACACTTACTTACAGACATCATGTAGACAAGGTCAGGGGCAAACTATCAACAAGAAACAACCTCCTGAGTAAGCTCGCCTTCACAAAATGGGGTGCCGACCCACATACTTTACGTACGTCGGCACTTGCACTCTGCTACTCAGTTGCTGAATACGCTGCCTCAGTTTGGGAAAGATCAGCGTATGCGAAACGAGTGGATCCTCTGCTGAACGATGCCTGTCGAGTAATCACGGGATGCCTACGACCCACCCCGGTTAGCCAACTTTATTTGCTTAGTGGCATAGCTCCACTTAACATCAGACGAGCTATAGCAAGCGTGTAAGACGTATGCTTTGCCGGCGATGGGCGAGGCATGACAGAATCTCTGACCAGAGAGTAGTATGTCGTTAGTTGTTGCTTGTCGCGAGTCTGCGCTTGACTGCGTGAGTTGAGAGTAGTCGGTCGGCTTTAGTAGCGAGTGGACAGTAGTAGTCTGGTGGAGTCGGCATGGGTCGGCTGTGTGGTCTGCTCGCGACTCTGGTCAGGACTCTGGACGATGAGTATTGTTGTAGAAGGTAAAGAAGCAGCCTTGCGCATATTTAATAATGTATGTTAATTGTAATTTAATTTGTTCAGAAAGATATGCCCAACAAATAATTTTTATAATATAAAGTAACTCATTATCACTGCATCAAAAAATAAAAAAAAATATAGGCCAGCATTGCTCGGAGCTGTGTCGAAAAATGACTAATTAAGAGCAGATATAATTGCAGTTTTATTGAGGTAAGAATTTTTGCCTTTTTTATTCAGAATACAGGGCGGAAGGTCAGCGTTGCAGTCCTTATAAATTCATCAGGTTACAAAACTTTTTTATTATTTTGGTGTTTAGGAATTTTTCTGTTTCGAATTTGACATTAAATGAGAAAAGAATTTTGTGGGAATATTAAATGTGAATGCATTTCTGCACACAGACTATAAATCGGAGCCAATTTTGTTCAGAGGTCATAATATTTGTAATTCACTTAATTATTATTCTTTGGGCGAGATTACACTTGGCATAATTTCATTATTATTTTTTGTGGGGAGGTTACATTTGGCTCCATTTTCATTTAACATACAACATTTTCTGCTGGGAGGTTACATGTTAATTGTAATTTAACATACATTATTAAATATGCGCAAGGCTGCTTCTTTACCTTCTACAACAACACTCATCGTCCAGAGTCCTGACCAGAGTCGCGAGCAGACCACACAGCCGACTCCACCAGACTACTACTGTCCACTCGCTACTAAAGCCGACCGACTACTCTCAACTCGCGCAGTCAAGCGCAGACTCGCGACAAGCAACAACTAACGACATACTACTCTCTGGTCAGAGATTCTGTCATGCCTCGCCCATCGCCGGCAAAGCATACCTGCATACGTCTTACAAGCGAAGCAGAGCGCCTCAAGCAGCTGCGCGACCAGTGCCATCCTCTCTTCGGACAAAACCTTCCACACACACGTCTAAAATCAAGACGGAGTTTCCTCACCTCAGTCCAACCGCTCGAAACCTCAAAACAAAAGGCCAGATTGTCAAAATAGCAAGCAACACTGCCTACGGGAGACCAGGCACCTCTAATCTCACCCAACGAACAATTGGCCTCTGGAAATGAACTAAAATGGCCATTATGGAGAACCCTCAATCGCCTACGAACTGGGGTGGGCAGATGCAACGTAAACATGTGTAAATGGGGATACCGAGACGGGACGGACACGTGCCAGTGCGGACAGACCCAAACAATGGACCACCTCCTGGAATGCAGCAACATGGGGGAAGTGTGCATGAAAGAAGATCTGGCAAACGCTACGGCAGTGGCAGTTAAATGCTCTGAATTTTGGCGGGACGTGATATGATATATATATACGATGTTTGTCTTTATTTTGTAATGTGACTCCCCATTTTGCGTTTGTTTTATTTGTAAATATGTGTATTGTATTTGTACTTGTGTGCATATGTAATATGTGGGTCATCTATGGCTTGGACACGATTAAATAAATAAAAACCTCTACTTTTAAGGGAAATAAATATTGAGAAATTTAGTAACGAAAAGAAAAAAAATAACAACTGAAACAGTTTGGAATGCGTCTCTCTAGAGAGAAGGCTGTTGGCGTTGCAGCTTGTCCGTTTGTAGGTGATGCGTCGAACGTAACGTCAATGGCAGTTTGTTGGTGCTGGCGAAGTAATTAACGTAGCTTCATCAGTCTTGGAATTGCCATGGAAACATGCTCTTTCTTGGAATTTGTTCCTCCAGGCGGTTATTTCATTCTTCGTTGCATTCCTTGTGTCACAGGTCGGCAAGAGGTAGTTCTTTATATGTAACTCCACGTTCGAATGTGTGTGCGATTACGACATTCCATAAAAACCCGCTTCTGTTTCTGTTTCGTACACAGTTTTAAAACAATATAGTATTCAATTCCAACCGCTTATCGCGATATTACAGTCCGCACATTTTTAGCAGTCACGATCGCAAAAAGTTACGGTTCTGGCGAAAACACTGCAACACGCCACAGTCAGTTTGAAAGTCTCCACGGTGACAGTTAATGTTTTAGTGCGCGCGGCAGCTCATTAAATTGCACACGAAATAGTAACCCTAAACTAAGTGCGGTTGAGTAGTTCGGTTTGCTGCATACAACAATAACAGTCCAGTTGCACAAGCATTGTCACTGTTGCTTACAGTTTACTCACAGCACTCACACAGTCTAACAATTGGTTCCATAACGTCCACGCTGAAGTAGAAATAAGAACGTGGTCAGGAATTATCGTGTGACTCTGTATAGCACGATTACACAAGATAGTCCTCGCATACGGCACGACACTTCACGCCTCTGTCTTCGCTGTCCAAATGTACCTATCGATATCACTCACGCATCGCGGTTCGCACAACAGTGCTGCATAACGTATATATTGACACATTGACACATTTGCATACACAATTAAAAGGAGACTTGTGTAATGAAGCAAAACAGAGGAACGTTTCATATTACAGAACAAAACAAAAAAATATCCTAGACCATGGAAGAGATACAGTACGTACAGAGCAAAAGGAAGCACAAGGAAAGCAAAAAGAAAGAGAAAAAATTATCTCTCATAATTACCAATATCTTCTCAACAGGAAAGCTAAATTGTAATTAGACAGTGTATATCAATCACAAATTGATATGTGATAGGCAGTTGACCAACAAAGGCATGGTGGATACAGATTTTACTTTATAACCCGAGGCTCCATGATGTAACATTTTCACAGCTCACGTTAAGTAACAACAGTGAAACAGTGGATGAAAGTATCATAAAGAAGCTGAAACAACTTTAAGGCAGTCACGTACCTCGCTTAAAACATTTAGCGTTAGAATATATTGAGTATTATAATGACTGTACCAGTAATGTACAGAACCAGAGAATTAATATTTGTGTCGGCGACAGATAGGATACAACAAAGCATAATGACAAGTAAAACAACTTATAATGAAATAAATATTTCTGCTGTTATATTTTTCCGATAAATAGTCAATAGAGGAAGTGAAAGAAATGAAACACAGACACCATCGCTGTAGTTCTTAAACGACTATGCAGTTTTCCTACAATAGAATTTGAGCGGGAATAAACAAAACAACATGCGAACGAAGTTTTTCGTAGCGACTTTCTTGAAAACACTGCTTCATGGAATTTTTATCGCTTCATATTTGTCAGTCTCGAACTTTCAACGACCTCTTCGGTCGTCTTCAGGACATATTTCAGTGAGCAGCTGTGTGCTTAAGTTGGCAATATTGTGTTAGGAGACGTCATCGACTCATGGAATTTCCACATGCTACCAGCAATTACATTAATGTCCGTGAGTGCAGAACACTGATAGCGACGCTGATATCGTTAGATGACGGATGATTCATTAATTTCTCTGCTGCTGTTCAGCATCAAGCGTCTGTTTCCATGCTCCACTATGCATCCTGGTTAAAGCTGTTGTTGCACGTTCTGATTTCAACGGCAGACGTATTGGATAATATTTCCGTTCTATCAAAAATAATCATATGTTTGTTCATGCGGCTGTATTCCGAAAAAGAAGAGTCTCCGAAATGGCGATATTTAATGTGCTGTCGGTTCCCCGAGCGGCGTTCTCAAATCATTCGTATTTTTTTATCAGTTCTCGTAACGATGATGACGGAGGAGGTTGTCAAAAGCTGGAGACTGACAAATCTGACGCAGCAAGACATTCTTGCAGCATTTATTCACAAACGAAATTAATACAAAATTAATGAAGATCTGCTAGAAGGAGACTGACAGCTTAGGACAGAAATTTGATATCGTATCATAGAAGTAGTCAAAGATTTTTTTATAAGTGGCAATAAATATACCGAAGTTACTTTGCTAATATTTGTGACTATTTTCCTGACTGCTACACAAAATTTCTGTATTAAATTACTGGAACTGGTCGCTACACCCGCACTGACAACGTGGTTATCTCAAAATACCAGGGAGTGAACTACCGCTTTCTTCTTATGTTCTAAAGATAGTCAACAATGGCCGAAACCTTGTATTTCTTGTTGAAATTATGTGCCGTTATGGTGCACAATAAACTGTTTTTAAAAACTATTTCAAAAATTTCTGTCGTCTCTGTTCAGTATTTTTTCCCTCAGTTTCTATCTGAGTGACATACATCTCGTGCAGAAGCATAAATAAGACTCGATTATTGTTTCACAACTGACTTTTATTCTTTTCCCAACCAATCATATTTGCAGAGTAACTTTCGGCATCTTTAGGGGTAAATTTTCACACAGTTATTTTCTCACGATAATAACTATGTTCTGAATTGTTTGTTTTAGGTGTGGAGTGTTTACAGGGGAACGCTTAGGTTACCTATTGCTTTTCAGCAGAACACGTATAAAAGGCTTTTATTTTGAGTCCAAAAGGGCAAAAAGAAAAGGACAGCGTATAGAGACGAGCGACAAGTACGATAGATAAAAATAAGTGATTCGTCTGTACATTTTACTTACAATTAATGTACATAAAGAGTTACCATAAATGTAATACTTAGCCAGATGTTAGACAAAGTGCTCAAAATTAAGAAAATGTATGGGGCGCACAAATGACGACGAAGTTACATCAATAAGCAGAATATGATGGTGATATACATTGGTCGTAACAGACGAAGAAATGTCCGAAACTGTACTGGGAGCAGAGAATTGTATGGCCAAGAAACGTGGTCATCGAAACACCAAACAAGTAGGAAATTGATGCTTTCGGACTTTTGTACTTCAAGTGAACTGTTGACTTAAGAAATGGAGGGCAATTAATGAAAAAAGGCATAAACTGTTCTCAAGTAACTGTTGCTCACGTATCAGCAAAATTACGATCGTCGACTGGTAGCAGGCCGAAGTGAATTATGTAGAAGTGTCGCCACTGTAGAGAGAACGATGCGAGTGCAATAAGTTGTGATTTCACCGTTAAAGAAAACCGAAGAGCGGTTAATACGCAACGTGAAAGTCAGGGAAGGTATCCAACAGGATGGGAAGAACTATACATTGACCAGCGGCGAAGAGAAATGTGTCTTCTACTCTTGCAGACCTTGCTAGTACTTCAGATATCCAAGTTTTCCCTGCTGCCATTTCACGACGAATTCACTGTGACGAACTCTACACTCGAGAACCCGTGCGCTGCAGATCCTCTGACTCCCGCTCAACACTGTGCGGTGTGATGTATTGTGCACCGAGAGTTTTCTCTGGCCGTGGAACAAGCTGACATTGTTCAGTGAACCAGCTGAATGAAAAGAGCTGTTCTAGGCACCATCTTGCTTGGGGAGACATGAATGATGTGGCGTGTCAAATATTACTGTCTGCTACCTGTCGTGAAGCCATCGTACAACTGTATCACGAATATCATTGCGGAGATTATGACGCACCAGTTGGCGAAAACATAGGATATATTTAACAAAACATGTTACGGAGCTACAACAGATTATTGTCAAGTTCTATAGTACAAGGAAACACAAATCATTACTTCGCAGCCGGCCGCTGTGGCCGAGTGGTTCTAGACACTTCAGTCTGGAACAGCGCGACCGCTACGTTCGCAGGTTCGAATCCTGCCTCGGGCATGGATGTGTGTAATGTCCTTAGGTTGGTTGGGTTCAAGTAGTTCTAAGTTCTAGGGGACTGATGACCTCAGATGTTAAGCCCCAGAGCGCTCAGAACCATTTGAACCATTACTTCGCATTACATCGCATACTGATTTACACATAATGTACATCAGTTTAAATTGCTATATCGTATCACGTATCATATAATTAATACAGCGTTATGCACAGCCAAATTAATAAGTAAGCAGGAAACATGCATTGGCAAGTATTTAAGACTTCGCCTTGTATTGTCTTGGCAGCACATAACACTCTCCTAAAGTTCTTTCTGTTTTATCGAAGTCAGCTGCCCTCAAAATCCAAATATTTAACTATCTTGTTACGTATATATCAGAGTCGCAAAGATGCTGCTGTCCACAGTAAAATCTTTGAACCATTGTCTGTCAAGTCACAGAAAATTCTAAAAACAATCTTGCACATACGCTATGTGATCAAAAGTATTCGGACACCCCCAAAACATACGTTTTTCATATTAGGTGCATTGTGCTGCCACCTACTGCCAGGTTCTCCATAGCAGCTACCTCAGTAGTCATTAGACATCGTGAGAGAGCAGAATGGTGCGCTCTGCGGAATTCACGAACTTCGAATGTGGTCAGGTGATTGGTTATCATTTGGGTCATACGTCATTTTGCACACTCCTAAACATCCCTAGGTCCACTGATTTCGATGTGACAGTGAAGTGGGAACGTGAAGGGACACATACTGCACAAAAGCGTACAGGATAACTCGTCTCTTGACTGACAGAAAACGCCGACCGTTGAAGAGGGTCGTAACGTGTAATAGGTAGACATCTACTCAGAGCATCACACAGGAATTCCAAACTGCATCAGGATCCACTGCAAGTACTATGACAGTTAGGCGGGAGGTGAGAAATCTTGGATTTCATCGTCGAGCGGCTGCTCATAAGCCACACATCACGCCGGTAACTGCCAAACGATGCCTCCCTTGGTGTAAGGAGCGTAAACATTGGACGATTGAAGAGTGGAAAACTGTTGTGTGGAGCGACTAATCACGGTACACAATATGGCGATCTGATGGCAGGGTGTGGGTATGTCGAATGCCCGGTGAACGTCATCTGCCAGCGTGTGTAGCGCCAACACTAAAATTCGGAGTCTGTGGTGTTATGGTGTGGTCGTGTTTTTCATGGAGGGGGCTTGCACCCCTTATTGCTTTGCGTGGCACTATAACAGCACAGACCTACGTTGATGGTTTAGCACCTTTTTTCTTTCCACTGTTGAAGAGCAATTCGGGGATGATGGTTGCATGTTTCAACACGATCGAGCACCTGTTCATAAAGCACGACCTCTGGCGGAGTGGTTACACGACAAGAACATCCCTGTAATGGACTGGCCTGCAGAGAGTCCTGACATGAATCCTATAGAACACCTTTGGTATGTCCTGGAACGCTGGCTTCGTGCCAGGTCTCACCGACCAACATCGATACCTCTCCTCAGTGCAGCACTCCGTGAAGAATTGGCTGCCATTCCGGCACCTGACTGAACGTATTCCTGCGAGAGTTGAAGCTGTCATGAAGGCTAAGGGTGGGCCAACACCATATTGAATTCCAACATTACCGATGGGGGCACAACGAACTTGTAAGTCATTTTCAGCCATGATACTTTTGATCACATAGGGTATATTCCACCGATTGCATTCATTGAGAATAACTAACAGAAAACATTAACTTAACGCAGATTATGTTGGTGGCTGCTTTTCACAATAAAAGCGGTAAAGTGGGCCCCTTAAATGAGACTTGGATGTATCTATCGTTTAAAGTAACACAATTACACATTCCTCTCTTACATAGCCAAATGTCTCTGTTTCCTCTAAATTCGATATTAACTTCCATTTTTATTCTAATTGGTCAAGCTGTCAAACGCTGAGGCAATAGAGATGTTTTGCGATTTAGTAGAGGAATGTACCAATGTATTAAAATAAAAGAAATCTCAACAAGCATTTCTGGGCCCACTTTACCGACGTTCTCGCGAAAAGCAACGAGCAATCTACTCTCCTTAATTTTCGTTAACTTAAAGTTTCCTGTTGTTTATTCTCAATGGATGCAAACATTGCTACATAAGGGCAAGCTTTTTTTTAGGATTTACTATGAGGTGACTCATAGCGGTTGTAAGATTTTACTGTCGACAACAGTATCGTTGTGGGTATGACATATACGTAACAAGACAGTACCATCGGTACTGAGAATGTTACTTACCAGTTGTCAAACGTGTAATATTACTACCATGATTTGTTTCAGGACTACTTTATCCCACTAACAAGTATAATAAAACGTGGAGATAAACCAAGACATCGCAAAACTACGCATACTAACAACCATACAAAAATATTTATTTAAAAATATTTATATCGAGCTGTAGTACAACATACTTCAAAGCTTCTTTGCCATTAGGTGCAGTCAGGAGTAAAACCCCAACAGCAAACATTCATTTACGGCGATTCTGGTTCCTTAATATTTAATCAAATGACACGCACCTGCTAGAACGCTTCAATAACCTTTTTTTATTAGCTTTCAACAAAACGGTTAGAGTACCATCGATACTAAAACAAAAGTCAATTGTGTTCTCTCCTAAGCACAACACTTCACGATGTGTTGTAAGCTTTCCCCTCTGACGGGGCGACTCCCACACATTGTTAAACATAAAACTCTTCACGGGACGTCTCGTGTTGGTATATACTGTCAAGGCACATCACTGAACTTAAGACGGCAGCTTTCACCTACCAAAGATAGTACTTTCAGCAATTCATATGTCACAGCTCCCAACGATGCTACTGTCAGTCACAAAATTGTCAACATTACATATCAAGTCCTACTAAATTCAAAAACCAATTCTACACCTATGTTAAATACCCGCATTTACATAGAGTGGCCAGAAAAAGTATTTAAAGTAAGTCCGGTGTTTCGCATAAGGTTTAATGCTCTCTGTTGGTCATCTGATATGGATGTGAATATGTAACATAGGTGTAGTATTAGTTTCTAGAATTTACTAGCACTTGATACACAATGTTCATAAATTTTGTTACAGAAGTAGAATCGTTAGGAGCTGTGACGTATGCGTTACAGGAAAGTACTATCTTTCGTAGGGGAATGCGGCTGCATTTAGTTTACAACTGTGCCTTCAGAGTATAACACGTCAACACGAGATGTTCTAGAAAGAGTTTTATGTTGGACAATGCATGTTTGCTGCTTGCTTATTAATTTTGACTGGGCCTAATGGCATATTAATTTTAAGGTAGGTGAGTACAGGGCAATATAGATAGATTTACATCAGCTGTGTGTCAGTATGCGTGGTAATGCGATATGATGGGATACTGTACTCCGAAAACGTGACGTGTTAAATAAATCACTTATTTTCGACAACTGGCTCGTAATAATCTCCGTACTGACTAATAAATGAGACACAAGGGTGGGAATGAAGAGGTGGTATTAGCGAGTACCATTGTTAGTGCAACAGCACAACTACTTTTGTTCACAGCAGAATAGTTTACAAGGAAGTGCTGTTGTACAGAGATAGTGGAGTTATTTTAGTATCTTCGACGTTTTAGTATTGCAGCGACACCTGACTTTCTTTTCATGGATTCCGCCGCAAAGTTTCTGAGACTAAAAATGTTTATCATAGCGTGAATGGTGTGGTCTTCACATTTTCTCAGCCCGAATCCAATAAGCAGCAAGGGGCACACTCGAGACAGATATTCTTCATAGAATATGATACAACTACGACGACTTACCGTGGAAAGACGTGTGGACAGGACTGAGAAGCCGCGTGCAAATAGATTCCCGAATAGATGCTGTTTTGGAAAGTTGTCCATATCGATTTATTGACACGTTTGCAGTAAAGGCTGTTGTCATCCCAGAGCACTTAATTTGATCCAAGCTGAATGTTTACATTTGTCTTGTGTTGGTCCATGATGGGAAGCTAGCGTAATATCCAGTGAAAGAAGATGTCACATTCTATATAAAACAAGGATACCTGAAATTCCAAACAGAGTGGCAGTATCGGCGTGTTTTCTCACGAGAAAGACAAAGACGACTATATAAACAGCCTATTCTTACTAGGGGAGCACCACCACTCGCTGACGTCTAGCGAGAACTTCACGTTGATTTTCTGTGGCTCTTCACACGTTGTCATTGCAACAGCACGCATTCGGAGTACAACGTGTCTTTAACTAACGACTCCTCTAAATAAACTTCGTGTTCTCTGAATTTCAATGTTTAATCATTTTCCAAAAATCAGATACAACGCCGAGTAATGTGTGGACTCGCATTCGGGAGGATAACGGTTCATACTGAGTCCAGCCATCCCGATTTGGGTTTTCCGTGATTTCCCTAAATCATTCCAGGCAATGCAGGAGTGGTTCTTTTGAGAGGTCACGGCCAACTTCCTATCCCATCTTTCCGTTATTCGATGTGACCGATGACCTCGCTGTTTGGTCCCCTCCACCAAATCAACCAACCAAACAACCAGTCAAATGCAACCTACCCACCACACACCTACATTTCGTCGTTCACACGTGATGATCCTTTAATCTGGCACATTTAAAAACAGATGCTCTAGGTATTATTTTTGATTATATCTTGGTTGATCCTGAAATCCTATTCGGTGTGACAATAGCTGTAAAGATTTTTCTTTTAAGCTATTGTTTCCATGCTTTTCAAACTATTGCAAAAATTACTTCCTGCTAGCGTATATATGCGTAATAAATACAAATGAAACAGCTTTGTACGTCAGTCACTTGTTTATTGGGCTACAAGGTGATTTTAATGGTTTCATAGCTGCAGGCCAAGCGCTAAACAGATTACGTTTCACGTCTTTCAAGTGGTAATGCAGGAGTGGATCTTTTGAAAGGGCACGGCCAACTTCCTATTCCATCCTTCGTAATCCTTTATTTAATAAAACAACTAATAGAGTTAAAAACTTGGATTACGCATGGGTGACGCAAGCAGATCCAAAAAGATGCTGCAATCTCTCGTTGTTTGTTGTATTCTTTGTTCACTGTACATGACATATTACACTGTCGCTTCATGCATACGCCTAAGTGTGAACTCTGCACCAATACCAAAACAGTAACTGTGTTATTCTCCACGTATAGATTATGGCATTAACCGCCGAAACACGTAGTGGTACAATAAACAAGTGACTGACGCAAGAAACTGTTTTATTTATATTTAATATGCATAAATTCATTATCACAGCCTTAGTCTGAACAATATGGAAACATTAGCATTGTAAAAACTTCACAGCTTTTGTCAGACTCTAAAGGCTTCCAGATAAGCCAGGAAGTAATCAGAAAAATCATGGTTTCCAGGAGGATGAATTATTTAATATGCCAGACTTAGGAACTAAAACTCCGTCTGTTCAGGCCTCGGAGGGCTCAACGGTACCGACCAACTGCAGTGTCATCCTCAGGCGATAGGCGTCACAGGATGCGGATATGGAGGGGCATATAGTCGGCACACCGCTCTCCCGGTTGTTGGCAGTTTTCGTGACGGGAATCGCCACGTCTTCGTCAAGCGGCTCCTGGATACGCCTCACAAGGGCTGAGTGCAGCCCGCTTGCCAACAGCGCTCGGCAGACCCAAACGGTGACCCATCCAAGTGCTAGCCAAGCCCGGCAGGGCTTAACTCCAGTATATGATGAGAACCGGTATTCCCACTGCGGCAAGGCTGTTGACAGATTAAGGCACTCGTCATGTGTAAAACGACAAAACGTAGTTGTCATGGGGTCACAATGCATTTTATTTTTACGAAATAATGAAGCATTGGGATTCATCGACAAGATACTGTGAATAAATGGTGGTGCAGTGAGGAGTATGACGAACAATAGAGCAATCAGTGTGAAGCTGTTGTTAGACGCATTTCTCATAGTGCCGTCCTTGACGGACGACAGAATTCTGCGTATGCGTATTGTCAGCGAAATGCTTGTCTGCAGTACGAGGTCTAGTGATAAGTGGCGCTGATGTAGATTGTGGGGTCTCCGGTTCGATGCCTGACCAGGTCACAGACTTTCTGCGCTCCGGGAACGAGTGATTGTGTTGTGCTAATCATCTCATGTTCATCACAAAGACGCGCTAGTTATCCAAATGGGATTGAGCAAAAAGATTCGTTCAAGACTACCGAACAGCTCCAGAGGTGGTCTGCCGGCCAGTAATGCCATACCATCGTTTCATTACTCGGGTTTTCGTTAGCTCTTTCTTTCTGCTTATTTGAGTTAGACATACAAAGATCACTGCCTGAGGCACCATTTTCCACCTTCTAAAATGTGCAAACCACCGAGATTCACAGCTTTGGTGCCTTCTCCTTCAGCAGCGTCATCTTCTCCCCCCCTCAAAAACAATAATTACAAGGTGTTGCGCCATTTTTTACGGTCCTATCGCTTTACAGACGAACTGATAGGTAACAACGTGCGCTGTTTTTCTAATGGCACGTGTCTGTATCTAGAATTCATCTCCATCACCACCACTATCCCCACTACCACCAATGTCGTCATCTTCGTCTTTTTATCACGATCACGCCAAAGAGTCAGCGTGAACGTACAAGAGCCGCCCTCCACTGTCTTTTGTTTGTTCCTTTATATCGCACATAATTGTCGATACCGATCCTCACAGAGATAATCTTGTAAGGTACGGATGTGTGTTTGAGAGACTGTGGAAGATTGCTTTTTAAGTGAATCTTTAACTGAATCCTTACATATTATAAAAGTGGATGTACGTATGTGTGTGTGTGTGTATGTTGCACATATCCTCGTAAACCACTTGACCGATTTCAACGAAACTTGGTGCATATATCCCTTACTGTGAGTTAACGATCGCTATGGGGGTAAGAACCACCTGTGTATCATAGTTTTCAGGAGATACCATGTCTTGAATAATGAAAGGAGTGTAAAATTGTCGCGTTATGCATGACGTTTAAATTTATTACTTCTTAACTACTGACTATATTCGCCAAACAGTTTGCAGACAGTATCCACATATGCCTCCGAACTTACCTAGAAAAGCATGCCATTGTACGATCCATATATCAGGAAGTATGATGTCATAAACTCTGAGACTCGTGAAAAACTGCCGCATCATGCATGACGTTCAAATTTATTACTCCTTTGCTACGGAATTTATTCGCAACACATTTCGCAGACAGTACAAACATAAGCTGCTGAATGTTCCTATAGGAATATATCACAATATAACACATAATTCAAGAAATATGACTTTATAAACACTAAGATGCGTTAAAAAATGCCGCGTCATGCGTGAAGTTTTGATACAGTTTTGCCGGGCGGAGTGGCCGAGTGGCTGTAGGCGCTACAGTCTGGAACCGCGCGACTGCTACGGTCGCAGGTTCGAATCCTGCCTCAGGCATGGATGTGTGTGATGTCCTTAGGTTAGTTAGGTTTGAGTAGTTCTAAGTTCTAGGGGACTGATGACCTGAGAAGTTAAGTCCCATAGTGCTCAGAGCCATTTGAACCATTTGATACATTATTTCTTCCCTACTAAGACAGTTCTACGGTCGAGGCGATTCCACGATATCCTTGACACCTGGCAGCGCTTTCGACAGTATGTTCATACTGTTTAACTGCGAAGTGCCAACGGCTGTAGGCAAAAACAACAGCCATCTATAGAGCTACGAAGAAGTTTTGGTATAGAGACGTTTACAAAATCGCTTTATAGACATTCATAGCAACTGTACCCAGCGTACAAAAACTGTTTCATAATTTCAAATGTGTTTACAGGAATAATTCGAATTTTTTTTATGTTGCACAAAACACACAGTTCATTTTTGTTTTCGTTTCTAACAGAGAATTGGCAAGATGAATTGCCGGTCAATGCTGGGTTTGTTAGCTACGTAGTATATTAATGTAGCCCTGCATTATGTATATCTGACAAAAAATGGTTCAAATGGCTATAAGCACTAAACATCTGAGGTCATCAGTGCTCTAGACTTAGAATTACATAAACCTAACTAACCTAAGGACATCACACACATCCATGCCCGAGGCAGGATTCGAACCTGCGACCGTAGCAGCCGCGTGGTTCCGAACTGAAGCACCTGGACCCGCTCGACTATATCTGATATAAATAAAACATTACCCATCAAAACAGTGATAAACGAATTCATCTGATGACTTAATTGAGATGCTTGTCTAATTAAGTTAAGTTATTAAATCTAAAATCGAAGGAAATTGTTTAAAAATAATTAAAAATTTTTGACAGAACATTATAAAGAGTTTTCGTCCTTAGTATTACTATCGTTATGTTCTGCTAATCACAGATAGAAAATTCAGTTAAAGTTACCTAAAGCCTTGGCACATCTGGATAAGAGATTGCATTGTCATTTTGTTTCCAATTCGAACTGTTGAACCCATGTTCCACTGCCTGTGACGATGTTCGGCAAAAAATTGTCACGATCAGCCTCGCATTTCGCAAGCAGTTCCGCAGAGACGGTCGTTCTTTGCTCTTTGTGGTCTTCCTTTAGGCAGCAAGGAACCTAGCGGGCACATGCTTTGAGTACCCAGTTTATGGACGGGTCTGTCAGTTCTGCCAACAGAGACGTCGAGTAGCGAAGAGTTTGACTGCGATCCGTCGATCATCTCGAATGAGAGTGCCCGCTCGTTTCAGCGTTGCAGATGTACCACTAGCTGTGTGCGGCCGGCTGGCACGCGAGAGGTCAAACGGGTTTGTGCGATCTTCTTGCGATGACGTCAGACGCTTCGAGCAACGATTCACCGTTCTTTTCCACTGCCTGGTCTCGCAGACATTCTGCAAGCGCCTATAGATAACTCCGATGCTCTGGTGTTTCTCCAAGAGAAACTCGACGAGAGCTCTCTGCTTGGAACATACCTCCATTACAGACGCCATTTTGGTTGCTACATGTAGCGCCGCCATCTACCGGAACTTCATAGAACTATAGGGGCTGAAGTGGGAATATTCTGCTATATCCCACAACAAACTCTACATTTTTTCAACCGAAATTGGCCGAGAAAAAAATGTGTTGCTTTACTTAACGCCTCTCGTATTATTTATGCACATTTTAACTTGTTACTTATAATACGTCTTGATTGCAAAATTTTTATCCATATGACCGGTTTCAGTTCCTCTAGAACCATCTTCCGATCTGATATTTCGGTTACAGGAATAACCCGTCCACACACAGCAACCTTCACATGTCAAAATATCAGATCTGAAGATGGTTCTAGAGGAACCGAAACCGGTCATATGAATAAACATTTTGCAATCAAGACGGATTGTAAGTAACATTGTAAAACCACTTATTGCGATTATCCCTTCAGACATTATGTCTTGATTGACGTATTCCTTAAGTATTCCCAGCTGCACCTAGTTACGTCACCGCTTCAGCTTTTGCTACCTCTGAGACTATGATTTTTTGGGTAATAGAGATTCATAACTCTTTTTGATCATTTAGAGTATACGTAAACAGAAGCTACAGCACAGTGTGTTATTGTTTATTAGCGGTAGGAGAGTAGTGAAACATATATTGGTGTTCGTTACCACCACTACCAACAGGACTACATTTTGACTTGTCGAGTAATAGAGATGAATCAGTTTTTTGGATCCCTGGTAGGTCTAAATAAAAGCTACAGGACAGTGGGGATCTACTGCTAAGGATACCGCAAAGAATGCCAGATCATTCTGACAGGACTGCCGTCGCGAGCAGTACTTACTCGTAAAGCCTTCCACCGGACCGAAGTCAAGTGTTCGCCGTAGGAGTAAACGGAAATTTTGCATACGTACTCGCGGCGAAAGCTGCGCTCGGTGGGCGGCAGCTGTAGTCCCGGGGGGCTCATCAGCGTGAGGAATGTGGGGAAAGGAGTGGGCGGCGTGTGGCGCCTCATCTGCATTCAATGATGGGCTCACCGCTCCGCCGACACTTTCGCTGGGTCCGGAGGCGCGCGTCATCGGTAGTCTTGTACTGACTTTTCGAATCTCAACCTCTCCTAGCAAATGTCACACATCAGCTTACACTAGCTTAACCCATTGGCACCACGTACACCCAGCTGGGCCCTTGTCACTAACAGTCAAAGTAACACCTCAGCCCTTGATACGTGTACTGTTTTGGCTAGGGAGCGTATCATTTAACCATACTACCCTCTTCTGAGGTAGGTTAGGCGCAAATGTTGCTCTCAGTCTCCTGGATTTTCTGACTGCAATGGTGCTGACGGCCTACTTCGTCCCGCGCCAAACTTGTTGGAGACAGATCGGGCGATTTTGCTGGCCAAGGTCAAAATGGTTCAAATGGCTCTGAGCACTATGGGACTTCACTTCTGAGGTCATCAATCCCCTAGAACTTAGAACTACTTAAACCTAACTAACCTAAGGACATCACACACATCCATGCCCGAAGCAGGATTCGAACCGGCGACCGTAGCGGTCGCGTGGTTCCAGACTGAAGCGCCTAGAACTGCTCGGCCACACCGGCCGGCCTGTTTTCCAAGAGTGCAGCTCAACATCAAAGAGGCTTTTCCGAATAAAATAATTTTCGTTATTAGATTGCGTCACGACAAAATACTGAGGCAACTGAAATGCCGACGTTTCGACCGAATTTATAGCGGTCCTCTTCAGGGCGGATAAACGTTTGATACTGGCCAGGTCGTTCCTCTATAATATTCCGAGTATCTGATGAATATTGACCTCTCATATCTGCTTGGTTGGTTCATTATTCAGAGGAGGGGACGAAATAGTGAGGTCATCGATTCCAACGGATTAGGGAAGGATGGGGAAGGAAGACTGCCGTGGCCTTTCAGAGCAACCATCCGTGCATTTACCTGAAGTGATTTAGGGAAACCTAATGGTTGACGACATGTGGAAGTTTGGGTGGGACCACGAGTCGTGGACGTGTAGCCAAATGGTAAGGCGACCGCTCGCGATAAGCGAGAAATCCGGTTTCGAGTCCCGCTCCGCCACAAATTTTCATTGTCGTCATTCCATTCTACAGCTAATGGTAGTCATTACTTGCAATTGCGAATTAATCTGTTGTGTAAATCAGAATGGTCGGACGCGGGTTCGAATCGCCGTCCTCCTGAATGCGAATCCAGTGTGTCAACCACTGCGCTATCTCGCTCGCTCTCATACGTGGACAGTTTGACGGGAGATGCTATGGAGGGGGATATCTACAGTAGCACAGGCGGTAGCGTACTGTAGTCGATCCCTCCCATACCACTTCTCTCAAATTGTCCAATGACATCTCAGATATGAGACGTCGAGGTAGTAGTCATTAGGTAACCGACGTACACTGTATATAAGGGAAGACGGCCATTCTCATTTACAACAACCGACTTCACGCGCTTGTCCCATTTCATCTCGCTTTTCAGCGCTATGGCTACATTTTTAATGGTTGTGAATGTTTCAAGCAGCACAAGTCAAGCGGCACGCCTCTGACACTGTATTCGAACATTAGAGGATTGTATTTCCTACTCCTCATGTGCATTAATATACATATCTCTACATTTGGAGCAAACTGTATTTCATCATACCAAATAGAAATTCTGTCTAAGTCATCTTGTATCCTCCTACAGCAGCCGGCCGTTGTGGCCGAGCGGTTCTAGGCGCTTCAGTTCGGAACCGCGCTGTTGCTAGGGTCGCAGGTTCGAATCCTGCCTCGGGCATGGATGTGTGTGATGTCTTTAGGTTAGTTAGGTTTAAGTAGTTGTAAGTCTAGGGGACTGATGACCTCAGATGTTAAGTCCCATAGTGCTCAGAGCCATTTGAACCATTTGAACCTCCTACAGCCACTTAAAGATAACCCTTTTACGTAAACTACAGCGCCATCAGCAAATAGTTGCAGATTGCCGTTCAGACTCTATATCAGACCGGTTACATATACAGAGAACAAGAGCTGTCCTACCGCACTTCCCTTGGAACACTCGCCATCCACTGGATTCTGTTACTTAAAAACTCTTCAGGCAACTCACTTCTCCATTAATCTAATCCGACCGACTAGACTTGTCTTAAAAGTCGCAGTGAAGCTCCATATCAAACGCTTTCCGAAAATCTGGGAATAAGGAATCTGCCTGTTGTCCTTCATCCATGCTTCGTAGGATATCGTCCGAGGAAAGGGCAAGGTAAACTTCACACTAGCGATGCTTTCTAAAGTTTTGTTGATTTGTGGTCAGTAGCTTTTCTCTCAAGAAAACTGATTATATTCGGATTTGGAATTTGCTTCTTTTACCCTTTGAAACGTCACCTTAGAAAAATTACAAAAGGACTGTGCTTAAACTGATACACAATATTTTTTTTAGCGCAACGCAATCTGACTTTCAAAAATCCCTACAAAAAAAAATGGCCCTGACTAACATTAACCTATGCGTTTCACAAATCGCTTACCTCACAAAAATCTTGGTTACTCGAACTACTACAATACTGCAAGCGCCACTACTGCCAGCTAAATAAAAGATTCAAACTATGGAAGACACTAACTACTGATAGGGATAGTTAGCAAATGAAAGATATTAATAGAGAACAAACAATGTATTTACCTTAATATCATCATATATATATATAGCAGTTCATGACAAATTTCAAAACTCCGCCATCTCTCTCCCCACATCCACCACTGCTGGCGGCTCACCTCCAACTGCGCAACGCTACGCGCAGTTAACAGCCCAGCTGCCCAACACTACAATGGCGAGTATTACAACAATGCAAAGCAGCCACAGACTGCACACAGCACAGCCAGTGATTTTCATACAGAGGTTGCGTTACCAATAAAAAAAAACCTAAACAGCCTACTTACATAGCCCCCATGCTCCCCACAAAAAATTTTACAAGTTGTTTTGGGCAGTGGCCAATAATGATTTGATAAAATTTTTCATAATTACAATAACAAATAAATCAAAGGCACACACTTATTGATACAATGTTGGTCAAAAGCTAAAATTTTCTCACAGTCCATAAAGACAGTCCTGATCATTCATCACAGTAACATTGCAGTGTTTTTCTCAAAGTCTGAGCAGTAAAAGAAAATGCACATGGAAGGAGTGGATTTCCATGCAGTCTTGAAGAAGTAGTGTTGTCCTTCCAACAGAAAGACAGTGCTGACTCTTGACATGCTGACAGATAATGGACCACAAAAGAGAAACCCACAGCAGAGTCATTCGACGTTTTGAAGAATATTGGTAGGTAGGTCATCACAGAGTAGACCCACTGTAGTCCTGGTAGAGAGTATGGTACTGGTGGGCCACCAGAGGTGCAGACCCACTGCAGTCCTTGTAGAAATAATGGTACAGGTGAGTCAGCAAAGGTGTAGACCCACTGTAGTCCTTGTAGAAATAATGGTATTAGTGGGTCATCAAAGATGCAGACCCACAGTAGTCCTTGTAGAGATGGCCAGCAGCCATCTGTTGTGACTGTGCAGGTGCACAATCACCATTGAAGAGTCTTGCGGATAATATAGCAAGTCCATAACCACCACTTCTGCACTCACAAAAATTTTTTTTTGAAATGTCCTTAGAACCAGCAATGCTGTTATCCAGTCCCTTGCTGAATTATTAACACACGTGCAAACACTAACAGTCCCTAATTCTCACATATTGTCCATATAATATGACCAACAGAAACGTGTGCAGTGAAATGGAACTTACAAGTTAATAATATGATGAACTGGTGTCAATTACAATTTGATAACATAAGAATACAATTACAAAGGTACAAAATACATCATTAAAGAACATAACAATACAGATAACATTTGTAGTAATACAGTCTTTACAAAACAATAGAAATAAACATATACATCAGTGTTACAGGAATTATGACATAAGTAAATACATAAAAGATCAGAATAACTTTCGAAACATCAACTGCACACATGAGCATTAAAACAGAACAGAATAAATAATATCTAAACATCTTTACAAAGAAAATAACATATGATCAGAAAAATTCTACAACATATCTCTTATTGGCTAAACACATTAAGACAGGAAAAACACAAATTCACATAGTGTAATAACACAAAAATACAGGACAGGGTTTGTTTTCAGTGTGACATTTGGTACCGCAGTCCACCCCAAAACTTCATTCCTTATGTCTTTCCTCTTATTTCAATATTTGTTTCCACCAAAAAAATTCTATCCAAGCATGCTTTCTGTATTTATATGTTCACATATTTCTTACCTCATTATTTATTTTCCATTATCTTACCTCATCATTTATTTCCAAGAAAATCCTACCTAAACCTTTTGTCTCTAAACCCTACTTTTTTGTTCATATCCTCTTTTAAATACTTTTTTGGCCAACCATTTTCTTATAGCTTCTCAATGCATTTCTTTCCATTCATCACAACTCGTTCTCTTATATAGCCTACCCCATTTTAAGCTAACTTAAATCTACTGAGCTCAGATGCTAACTAAGGGACGAGGCAATGCAGCAGCACAAAACAATTAACACAAACAGCAATGACAAAAAAATGGAAATTTGCAAAGCAAGCTACAGTAAATCTAAATTACCAAGCAATTCACATTACAACTAATATGAGGCAATGCACAGCAAACAAGAAAAATAAATCTGGCTTAGCGGAGTAACACAAATTCAAATTCAGTAACACTATGCCTGGCAAACAGCAGCAGAAAATGAAATACCTAAACATGACATAGCTCAAGCAGAAAAAATAGTACACTAAAGATAACAACGCAGACAAGGGAATGTATAATCACATCTTAATGTCTATGTAATTAAAGTGGTGCACCACAACAACTTATTGTAAAAAAAATATTACCTTGTACTTGAAAAGAAAATTATGTGTGCAGTTACTGTTACTAGTCCCTTCTTATCGTTCTTTCCTTTCCAAGTGCTCCTTTTTTTTAAGAATGTGGATTACAAAATTATTATTTAATAGATCTGTTGACAGAAAGTGTTCACATTAGCAAATGCATTTTATTTTATAAAAGCAATGCTGCAACACAGCTGGGAACTAGATATCAAATGAAATAAGCAACTATGAAAAGCAAAGCATAAAAATATCATTCAATAGTCATGTGACATTTCATAAGTTAGTAGAAATTCTCTCAACTCTCGTAGAAAGACACTTGTCATAATCAGGTGTGCAGATGTATCTTTCCAAGTAATGAGCGTGTCGTATTTGCGATGCTTTCTCTAGAGGAATGTCAATGGCGAGGATAATGGCCTCTTTTTTTTTCACCTAATGGCTTTCTTTTGTCAGACGACTACCTCTCAGCTGGGCGCCAAAAACGCATTACGTCAAGGTCACTTACCTTTCTTAACGATATATTTACGACAGCAGTTTCCGCTACAGTGGCAGTCTCACATAAAAATATTTCACAGGTTAAGAATTTGGGTTACAAATCTGTAGAAACAAAATCCTATAAATATAACAGCGTCCAAAAAATTTTCGCCAGCATTGTGATACATTCATGCATATACACACATTTCATAACTCTTAAAGTACGATTCTTGGTTTCCAACAACCTTTTCACAAACCAGAGTCCCTAACCACTACTCATTATTCCTTACCTTATTCGTCGACACTTCTTCAATATTTCATCATAACAGATACGTACGAGGGTCAGTCAAAAAGTAATGCCTCCTATTTTTTTTCTACGTTTAATTGTCAGGAAATTTAAATGCAATTACATAGGTTGAAAACCACAACATTGAGGATCATTTTGTCATTTTTCAATGTAATCTCCGCCCATCTCTACAGTTTTGGTCCATCTTTGAACAAGGGCATGTATCCCAGCACGGTAAAAATCACAGCTCTGCTTCCTAAGCCATTGACGCACGGATGTTTTGACGGCCTCCTCATCTTCAAAATGAATCCCACGATGAGCTTCTTTTAGTGGCCCGAACAGATGGAAGTCTGATGGTGCCAGGTCAGGGCTGTATGGGGGATGAGGCAAAACTTCCCATCCAATTTTGACAATCTCGTCAGAGGTGTGACGACTGGTGTGTGGTCTTGCATTGTCATGCAAAAGAAGAACATCTGCCATTGATTTTGTTGGGTGAACTCGCTGAAGACGTGCTTTAAGTTTTTTGAGGGTTGTGACGTATTGAACAGAATTTATTGTGCATCCCTGCTCCAAAAAATCAACCAGAATCACACCCTCTGTATCCCAGAAAACTGTTGCCATAACTTTCCCTGCCGATCGCACAGTTTTGAATTTTTTCTTCCTCGGCGAGCTTGTGTGACGCCACTCCATTGACTGCCTCTTTGATTCGGGTTCAAAAAAATGCACCCATGTTTCGTCCCCGGTCACAATTTTTTTCAGAAACTCATCTCCCTCCAAACGGAAGCGCTGCAAGTGTTGGGAGGCTATTGTTTTCCTTGCCTCTTTATTCTGATCGGTTAACATTCTTGGAACCCACCGTGCACAAACTTTTGAGTACCCCAATTGTTTAATAATCGTGATCACACTGCCTTTACTAAGAGAAATAATGCGACACACTTCATCTGCAGTCACCCGACGGTCACCACGAATGATGTCATCAACTTGCTGAATGTTGTGTGGAGTCACTGCACTCACCGGCCTGCCGCTCCGCTTTTCGTCAGTCAACGGTGTTTGCCCTTCAGTTTCCTTACAACGACGAACCCATCGTCTAACAGTGCTGACATCCACTGTCACAACACCATACACCTTCTTCAGTCTTTCATGAATGCGTATGGGCGTTTCACCTTCTGCATTCAAGAATTCAATCACACAACGCTGTCTCAAACGAACATCGATGTCGGCCATCTTACAAACTTCTGCTGTGCTGCCACCTGTTGACACAGAAAGTTACTACTGCAGTGGATTGCAGAAGAAGGTTTGAGGAATGGCGCCAAATTCAAATTTTTCACTTAACTTAATTTCTTTAAGTAGAAAAAAAATGGGAGGCATTACTTTTTGACCGACCCTCGTAGCATAATCAAATAACTGATATAGCATCAGCTTACTGATCATAAACATACTGCAACAGCATAATACACATAGTCATCGTAATAATAACATCATAACACCTCAGTCAACTCTCAAAGTCGTCGTAGCTTCCTCCAATAATTTCAAAACCTAAAAAAATTATCTGCTCATGTCAAAAGTGTCATCTGCCTCAAATACACTTTAAAAATCATAATCCCATACCAGATACATCATTCAAAGCTCTCATGGTATCACAATGGTTCCGGAAAAATATGAGCATTTCACAAAGTACAGACAAAATACAAATTCATAAGTGTGAAGTTACCCAACTGTGTAATTACGTAAACATCTGTCACTGATGTAGTAAAATAAATATTTGCCTCTCTCAGTTAAATGATCAGATAGCTGTGTAATTCTGTGTTAGAGAAATATGGTACCGATGTGTGAAGTTGTATAAGCAAATACCATATTAGCTAGGGCTCCTTGTGTTTGCCACACACATGGTACACAAAGTAAGCGTGCACCCCCCTGAGGATTAATGTAATTATACCCTCAGGTGTTACAGATTACAGCAACGGAATGAAATGTATCACGGAAAACCTTTGTATCATTGTACTTCAAATATCTTTAAAAAAATAAATGTTTTAAGTACAAAATTAATCACTCAAATGCGTGTCCTGTAGCGCTAAATGTGCGTCTTGCTGTAAGATAATTCTGTGGAACTGTCGTAGTTATCATCCTCTGTAAGCAAAGTTCTGCTGAAGTCAATGTACTTACCTCATGATAAACAAAAGTGAAATGCTTTGCGTATAGATATCTCAGTTATTACGCTTATTGCCGTGATGAAGAAAGTACTGTGCTGTGACGTATTGTTGTGCTATGGAAAAGGCAGTCTCATTGTAGCTATACCACAAAAGTTACTACTAAAACATGTTTTACTTTCCAGAATAATACAGAAAAACTGTGCAGATATAAAACAGATACACCGCAAAAGCAACATTGTAAATTGTCACTCATTAGTAGTGTCGTGATAAAATCGTGTAGCTGTCACATAAACTAACCTCTGTGTCATCTGGTATCTCACAGAAAGTACTTTAAATCCAGAATGTATTTTCAAGTAAACCAAAATGTTGCATTAAAATCTCATTAGCAGTACTGGTAAATGTTCTAAGTATGTAAGCCTTATAGTCGTTACATAATCGTGCAACTAACAAGCAAGAATGTACACACACAATAACACTGTGACGTCTGTTCACTATAACAAGGCATTCGTAATTTCTGTTTAAATAAGTTCTCTTGGTTCTTGATTGGATATTTAACTTCAAACCTTGTTGTATGTTAACAGATTCTAAGTCTGACAAAGCATACTAGCAATGTAAAGTGAAAAGTTATATGGCAAAGACAAAGTTAAAAAGCAGATTATCTTTCAATAAACGGTTTTACATGTGAAATGTGGTGTAAACCTTTACTCTTCCTAGTACGCAGAGTTTCAACTTCAACGCAATTATCATGTGGTATACGTCGGATTCTATAAAGTCCATTGTAATCTAGAAGGAATTTGTGACTCAAGTGTTTCTTCTTATGTGACAATGAATGAGCTTTAATGAGAACTTTCTGACCAATGTATAATTTTTTTGCATTTGCTTTACCGCGTAGTTTTCTCCTTTTGTCTGCTGCAGATTTTATATTTTTAATAGCCAAATCAATTATGTCCTTGTGTCGAAGTTTACGTGTATTCGGGAAAGGTACAAGCTCTCTGATTCTGTTCGGTGGTTCTTCATTCTTCAGTACAAGAATAGGTGGTAATGCAGTGGAGTCATGAGGCATTTCATTCAGCACATTTTGAAATAAGTGTAAATATCTGTCCCAATGCTGATGCTTTCTGTGACAATAAAGTCTGCAAAGCTTATTGATTTCTTTCATAATCCTTGCAGACGGGTTGCAACGTGGTGAGTACAATGAAATAAAAACAGGTTTGATTTTATGATTCCGTAGCATGCGTGACCAAACAGCAGATCTGAATTGCGGTCCGTTATCTGAAATGACTTTACTAACGTGTCCAACTTCACGTAAGAAATTTTTAACAAAGGCGTTGGATACAGACCGCCCAGTGGCTTTACGTAACGGAGTGAAAGAAACAAATTTTGAAGCAAGTTCAACAGCGACTAGAATGTACGAAAATCCGTTAGATGTTCTGACAAGCGGTCCCAAGAGATCAACAGCAGCATATTCTTTTAATTTAGAAGGAATAATAGGAAACAACGGAGCACGATGTGAGACAGTAGATGGTTTCGCCTTTTGACAAAGTTAACAAATAGACAAGACTCTTCGAATTCTCTTTTCCATGTTGTTAAAATAACAAGTCGTTCGAAGAATATGATAACATTTTCGTGGACCAAAATGTGCGTAGCTGAAATGAATGTACCAAATGAGCTTATTAACAAAGTCATCTGGAATGCAAAGTACCCATAGCTTGTCATCAACAGTGCAGCGTTTGAAGAGTATGTCGTTTCTAACCAGATAATAATGCCGAATCTGTGTGTGTGTCTTTTCATGCCATTTACTTTTGATGTCTTTCCAAATAGGATCTTTATCTTGTTCATGAGCAATGTCCTTTAAAGATGTGGTGATGAAGTTTTCAAAGGCGACTTTCTGAATGTAAAGAATACTGAAATTTTTCTCAATGTTTCCTTCTGTGTTACTTTAATCAAGCCCAGCCGGTGCGCGTGACAGCGCGTCCGCAACAATGTTCTCCTTGCCGGGAATGTAGACTATTGTGAAGTGGAATTCTTGCAGAAACAATGCCCAACGTTTTAACCTGTCATGATTTAATTTTGAAGACATAAGAAATTGTAATGCACGATGATCACTGTATACTTTTACGTGCTTACCAGAAAGAAAGAAACGGAATTTGTTAAATGCCCAAACGATAGCTAAAGCTTCTAATTCAGTAACGGAATAATTTTTTTCAGATTTTGTTAGCACTCGGCTAGCAAAAGCAATGGTTTTCTGAACGGTAGTGTCATTTTCTATGGCTTCTTGAAATAAATGGGCACCAAGACCGACTTTAGAACAATCCGTGCTAAGGCAGAAATCTTGTGACAGATCTGGATGAACTAGTATTGGCGCGTTAAGTAGCGATTCTTTCAAAGAATTGAATTCCAACTGTGCTTGTTCGTCCCAGTTCCAAATAGTATTTTCTCCAGTGAGAGAACAAAGTTTTGGTGTAACAAGAATTTGCATGTTCAGAAAACGACGGTAAAAATTTACGAGACCTAGAAAACTGCGGACTTGTCTTTTTGTGGATGGAACTGGAATGGCTCTGATTGCTTCTAACTTTTCAGGATCCGGCTGAATACCTTCAGAAGAAATAATATGTCCCAAAAACCTCACCTTTGACCTACCGAATTCAGACTTTTCCAAGTTAACTGTAATTCCAGATTCTGCAAAAATACGTAACAAACTGTTGAGGATGCGATTATGTTGTTCCCATGAAGCTTCTGCTATTAGAATATCGTCCACATATAAGGTGATGTGACGTTTTAAGAACTCAGGTAATATGGAATTTAGCCCGCGAATGAATGCTGCCGAAGAAATGTTCAAACCAAAGGGAAGTTTCCGAAACTGATAACAAACGCCGAAACAAAGGAAAGCTGTGTATTTTCTACATTCTGGATGAAGTTCGATCTGATAAAAGCTGGATCTGAGATCAATGGAAGACAACACTTTTACACCATTAAAATTTTGAAGAAGCTCTTCCAACGTTTCCGTCCTGTCTGTTTCAGGAATAATGATAGTATTGATTTGTATCGAATCTAAGACAAGCCTGATCCATCCATTTTTCTTCTCAACAATATGTAATGGATTGTTGTATGAGCTTACTACAGGCTCAATAATGCCCTCGTCAAGCATAGATTGTATTTGTGTTCCAACACGGTCCCTATAATGTGCTGGAATTACGTATGGTCTAACACAAAATTTAGTATGCTCACGAACACGAAATTGGTATTGAAATCCCTTGATTGTTCCTGTTTTGTGAGTAAAAACTGTGGAATGTTCTTGTAAAATCTCAAAAAGGTCCTGCCTATCAGTGTCATTACAATTCTCAATTGTTTGAATTTTATTCTGAATTAACTCATTAATTTCAAATATGCCGTCGATATCATCCCTGTCAGTACTTGCAGAGTGATTGTTAGTGTCTAGTTCCGTAGAAAATTCCGAACTGTTGTCCAACAGAAGGTAAAGCCGATTAATTTCTTCGTCATGGTTTGAGAGCCAATCTTCAAATTTCAAAGCTATTGACTTACCTTCCTTCTCTAAACTTATTTCAGCATCGTGAAAGTTTAAGATTGCTTTGTATTCATTCAAAAAGTCTACTCCCAATATAATTTCCGTCGACAATAATGGAACAATAAGAAAGTTCATACAGAAGCTGTGGCTTTGGCAAAAGAATTCTAAATTGGTTTGTTGGCTTACATCTACACTTTTTCCAAAGATTGCACCTTGTAATTTAATCTTACCTAACGGAAGTGTGGGGCAATCGTTCGATTTGTTGCATTTGCTAAAAGCTGTTTCACTAATTACTGAAATGGGACTGCCAGAGTCAAGTACTGCCGTAAAGTTTACGTCATTTACAGTAATGTGAATCACAGGATATGCAATGTTGTTATGTTTTACGTCGTGTTCCTGGAGTAAGATGTCCCTAATGTCTTCCATTTTTACGTAATTACTAGCTACGGCAGTTGCGTCGTCAGTTTCATAGGTACGTTTTGTGGCTGCCAGCGGTGTGAGTCATTGTCTATTGTCTCTTTGTTGGCGCGCGTCGTTATTGTAATTTGGAGACCTAACTTCTACAAATTCACCTCCTCGAGAGGGCCCTGCTCTGTTTGAATCCCGCCAGTTCTGATGCAATTCGGGTCTGTCGTTACGATCATATCGTCTGTCGTCATGTCGGTAGATGCCATAGTTTCTTTCTTGTCGGTCACGTGGTGGAGAATTTCTCCCTGAATCGTAACTGCGCACTGGACTGTTGCGTTTAAAGTTATTCTGTCCCCCTTGACAATAATTATTTTCGTTCCCAAATTGTCTGTTTCTCTGATTGTCTCTGTGATAGTCACTACCGCGGAGAGGTGATCTTTCCCTGTAATTATTACTACTCTGCCAACGGTTGTCATACGGGTGGTGTCTGTTTTGGTCACGATATATGTTGTGAGAATAGCCTTGTCGTGTCCAGTTATTATTTCTTTCATCGCGGAATTGTGACAGATGTGACCTGTAATTGTTGTGCTCCTGTTTCCGCGTTCCCCGATTGTCAGTGTCAATTTCCAGTTCTTGTAACAGTCCCTGAAAAGCCTCAATGTCTTCTTTGCAACGTCCTGCTAAAATAATATGTCGTAAATGTTCAGGTAATTTGATTAAGCAAATGCGGATGAGTTCTGAGGGGCTGTATGGGTTTGACAGGTACTGATTCTTGTGCAACATGTCTTCAAAATATTTCACAAGACTGGAGAATTCAGATTGTTCGAAATGTTTCATCATTATGATGCCATGTTTTACTCGGTCTTGTGTGGCTTGAGACCAATATGCCGAGAGGAAGGCATGGTAAAATTCTCCTTCACTGTGGCAATCGTGAATGACCGATCGCATTCTTACAGCTGGTTCATTCTCTAAGTAGCCACACATAAATTCTAATCTGTGTTCTAACGACCAGTTGGGAGGAAAACAATGAGAGAATTGATGGAGCCATGCTTGTGGATGAATGTCGTTGCCAGAATTCTTAAATGTTTTGAATTTACGTGTAGTAATGAACAGCTTATAGTCAAAATCATAATGTCGGCGAGTCGCATATCGGTCATTGTTAGGTCGTGTCGGCCGTTCCATCTCAAAATTCGGTGCACATTGCCAATTTCTTTCATAACTTCGGAAATGCCCTGTGTAATTATTTTGCGGCTTTTCCGTATTTCTAAGTCCCTCTTCCCATGTTGGAGCGCGAGTGTCCTCTGAAATACGTAATTCTTGTATTACCTGTGTCAGCTGATCTTGTACTTCCCGGATTTCTCTTTGGTGTTGTGTATTAATTTGATTCAGATTTTGTTTCAGTTTCCTAATTTGTTCGCTCTCTTCTGTGTCATTAAAGACTACCGGTTTTGTGTCATTCAGATTATCATCTACCTTCGTAGATAAATTATTTAGCTGATCCGAAAGTTCAACTACTTTCTCTGATAATGAACTAATTTCCTCCATGTGTCTTTCTGAACCAATTTTCAGAGTATCTACTGTGTCCTTTAAGTTTTCTTGAGTTGTTGCAAGTTGCATAACCGAATCGGTAGATGCAACTGAGTCAATTTTAGCTTGCAGGGTCTCATGATTTTGATGAACAATAGTTTGCAGTTCTTTTATGGCTGCTTCGTGATTCTGTAATGCATTTTCATGCCGCGAAAAAATAGGTTGAAAATGCTCACAAATTTGTGTTTTTACGTCATTACAGACTTTTTGACATTTCGATTCAATGTTATGTAACTCAGTAGTTAAATCTTCACGTGTTTGTTCAAGTGTGGTGTCTAACTTTTGAAGATTTTGTTCCATTGTGTCTAACTTTTTAAGCTTTTGCTGTGTTTGTCTCTGATTTTGTTCCACTTGTTGCATTAATTGCAATAATAATGTATTAGTGTCCGGAATCTGTTTCCCTATGCTTTTTGGCAGTGCATTTTCACCGGCAACATTCACATTTTGACAAGCAGAAAATGTGTCTTGACTTATTTGAGAAAAGGGTGAGGATCCAAAACCTGAATCTACAGTATTTGCGAGATCGTGTCGTGTCATTTCGGATTCCTGAGCCGAGATTTTGTTCCACTGTGTCTAACTTTTTGAGATTTTGTTCCACTGTGTCTAACTATTGCTGTGTTTGTCTCTGGTGTTGTTCCATTGTGTCTAACTGTTGCTGTGTTTGTCTCTGGTGTTGTTCCATTGTGTCTAACTGTTGCTGTGTTTGTCTCTGGTGTTGTTCCATTGTGTCTAACTTTTCAAGCTTTTGTCCCATTTGTTGCATTAATTGTAATAACAATGCGCTAGTGTCTGAAACATGTTCCTCAGTGCTTTTCGGTAGTGAATTTGCCCCAGCAACATTCACATTTTGACAAGCGGAAAATGTGTCTTGACTCATTTGAAAAAACGGTGCGGACGCAAAACCTGAATCTACAGTATTTGCAAAATTGTGTCCTGTCATTTCAGATTCCTGAGGCGAGCTGTTGCCGGGCGATCGATCGATAATGCTTCCCTGTTCACTACCTGTTTCACTGTCTACGCCATTGTTTGCAGCCCGCTCCATTTCCCTATGCACAGTTACCAAATTACTACTTTGAACGTTTGTTAATTCATTACACAGTGGTGCTGGCAAGCTACGCTCGTCGTCACTATTATTTCTCAGTTTACTTTGGAGCCTAGTGTTACGTTTTTCACACGCCATTATTGTCACAATATTTCACACGATAACACAGAAAAGCACAATTTGAAGAGCAAAAATAAGAGAACACATTAACATAGCACTGAAAATAATATGTAGTTAATTGCAAGCGCAGCTGCGAAATACTTGCTGCAAATCTACATACATGCCACAACTGTTTTACTGTACAACAATGAAAAACTACAACTACAAAGGAGATTCTCTCTACAATTATGCGCTAGCAATAAACAAAAGCTACACTAATTACACAAACTACAAGAAAAAATCAGAAGATTCCAGTGAGGTATCCTGGCAGGGTCGCCATATGAAACGTCACCTCAGAAAAATTACAAAAGGACTGTGCTTAAACTGATACACAATATTTTTTTTTAGCGCAATGCAATCTGACTTTCAAAAATCCCTACAAAAAAAATGGCCCTGACTAACATTAACCTATGCGTTTCACAAATCGCTTACCTCACAAAAATCTTGATTACTCGAACTACTGCAATACTGCAAGCGCCACTACTGCCAGCTAAATAAAAGATTCAAACTATGGAAGGCACTAACTACTGATAGGGATAGTTAGCAAATGAAAGATATTAATAGAGAACAAACAATGTATTTACCTTAATATCATATATATATATATATATATATATATATATATATATATATATATATATATATATATATAGCAGTTCATGACAAATTTCAAAGCTCCGCCACCTCTCTCCCCACATCCACCACTGCTGGCGGGTCACCTCCAACTGCGCAACGCTACGCGCAGTTAACAGCCCAGCTGCCCAACACTACAATGGCGAGTATTACAACAATGCAAAGCAGCCACAGACTGCACACAGCACAGCCAGTGATTTTCATACAGAGGTGGCGTTACCAATAAAAAAACCTAAACAGCCTACTTACACCTTGCTATATACAAGAGTTACCAACGCTTTTTTTTTTTCATTTGCTAGGTCTCTGCGCTGTGCGAGAGAATCGCGATAAATGTAAGTTATGTATGGGGCCAACGCCGAAGACTGCTCTTTGTAATACAAACCTGGATTTCCATCTGGACCTGGTAACTTACTTTTCAACTCTTTCAGCTGGGTTTCACCGCCAGAAGTGCCATTTCCTGTGTCCGCTCACGGGAAATTGAGGGGCGATCAAACTGTTGTATGCCTATACGATTCTCCAGTGTGAATGATTTTTTTCATCGCGGAATTTGCTGTCTTGATTGAGTAACTGAATATCTTTCCATCCGATTATTAATTTTACTTACAATCAGAATTTTCTTGGCAAGTGCTTTCGCAAACTTATGACGGTGTGTGACGTGAGGTGTTCAAGAAGTCTTCCACCAATCTTGCATTCAGATATCATCGTTATCTCTGTTATGAACGTTACATTGTACTTACACTCATTTAAAGATAGCTGTTATACATTATACCAAATCGGAAACTCTTTCTTCATTTCCATACTACCGTCAAACGACGATAACTACCTGCAGACGACAGAATCATCGCCAGCGAACCATCTGACAGTGCTGCTGAAGCTATCTGATCCTTCGATTATGAATATTGAGAACGTTAGATGCCCTATTCCGAATCCATGGGTCACAAACGATGCTACTTTCATTTCTGTTAAACATTCGCCGAGCAATACAACATACAGGTTGCAGTTAACCAAATATTCCTCTATCAACATATCTGCGAAGGATCGTATCTCGATCATTAGTCGATCTATGGTGTAAAATTTACTTGAGTCACGTGTCTCTTTCTTCTTTTGCAGTTTTCACAATTGATAGTGGGACTCGATAATCGATCATAAATATGTAGTGATTTTATTAGGTTCCTCCACTGCTGTAAGCTACAACTAATTGCTTTTAGGCGGAGAGTAGCTTACTCCAGTATAATAACTGTTCCCAACGGACACCCAATGATGAGGAGCAGGATCCAGACTCCTGTGTAACCATTTAGATTTAGGTTTTCGTAGTTTATTTAAAGTGAAAGGCCGCGATGTTGACTTTCACGGTCTCTTTTCCTTCCCTTTCTTGACAGATCCGATCTTGTGCTCCTAAAAAGAAGAAAGTTTAGGTCCGCCCGTAAATTTTCTGTGAGAACGTCAAGATAAAATCTTAACAAGAGTTTCGTTACACAGATTGATGACCGACATGTCAGCGACGGTTGACAACACCGACTATATTTGGCAGTCGCGATATATAGGCCCACTCTCCGGAGCTCTCACAATGCCATCTATATCTGTAGTATCATTTTTTCTGTTACGTTCCAACGACGTCATCACATGACCCGTAAGCGTTTGGACTGTCTCTGACCCTATATGCCGGACATGCCAGCTATGTATCACTATGCACCGTTTTTCATTTCCTCAACACTAGATTTTTTAGAATATTTGGATTAACATCGACGCGAGGTTTCCTCTTCCCTTTTGTAATATTCCGAGCATATTTATGAGTCACTTGACACGACATCTTTCATTATTTTGTAATTTTCTATTCAACACCGATTTTCATTTTTATTCCGGCGAAGTTATTTGGGTTTTGTTAGTATTGCTCTGAAAGCTTTTCACAATGACACCCAACTCAGTGTTCCAGCTAAACGCGTTTCCACGCTGCACCCGTTTATGTTTATAACTTTACACTTAGCTGATTGATACGCCGCTTGGCCTGAGGCATCTTGTCATGTTTTGCGCGGCTCCCCACCCTCCTCGCCGAAGGATCGAGTCCTCCCTCGGGCATGGGTGTGTGTTGTCCTTAGCGTAAGCTAGATTAAGTAGTGTGTAAGCCTAGGGACTGATGACCTCAGCGGTTTGGTCCCATAGGAACATACCACAAATTTCCAAATAACAACGCGCATGCACCTACACTGCTACGATGACATTACAAGCAACACAAATATTGCGCGACAAACATGTACAGGCGTGATGTATCCGATGTGGTTTATACATTATTAGTCTCGTAGGGATTAGCGATCCAAATTTGATGGTTCGATCGAGGAGCAAACAAATTTTTGACATAAAATGGAGGAAAAACTTTCCTGGTAACTCGTCGTCATGCCAAGCCAGCCAACAGCACTCAACCGAACTAATAATAACAGGCAACCTAACTGCAGTTGTTGACGCAAGATAGCATAACTTGAACTCCCACACTACTAGTGCCAATTCTCAAGGATCATAAGAGGTACTTTGCGGTATGTTATCAGATATCTCTGTGGTGGTCTTCATTTTAAGGTTATCCGTTCTGTAGGTTCATTCTAACATGACGCACTTGATATACCAGTGATACTGGAAGAAAATTGTAAGAACTGCCTACAACTAGAGCTACTTTATGCGGAGAGATACGAAGGTCGTCAGTTTTATCACACTCTCCATATCTCGTAACGGCAAGCAGTTCACCTCGTTCTTTGTCCTTACTGTCCCATCAGATTCCCGCCTCTCCTCACTCAAATCTCTCATTGAATACCTCCATACATCCTTCAAGCCCACTAGCACAAGTACTGCAAATCAAGTTAATCCTTTATCTGATTCAAAATTTGCTACTAATTATACTGTTTCATCTTTATCTTTTTAAATTTTTTGGTCGAGGACCGGTATGAAGCAGCCCATCCTCGCCAAATAAGAGGATATATGTAATATCGCTCTTACCGGCGAGGATATGCATGTATATCCTCCAGCTGGCTGGAGGCACGAATTCTCATTCACTATAGTGGGCAGTTACAACCAGCCCTCAATAGTAAACAATAAGAAGATGTGTGAGAGAAGAAGAATGTAGAAGTGTATCATTGCTGCAATAAATATTGACTCATAGCTTTCTACACGAAACATTGCACTTAACAGCGGGGTGACGAGGTGAGAGAATTCTACAGAATAGCATTCGTATCACATGCACATTCATCAGGCCTTAAGTGAAGATGACTGCAGGCTATAATCGCCTTCTGGCCTTCTACATAACATCTACACTTCACTCCTGTCATGCTGTGGACTGATCAAACGACTTTCAAATTTGATGGTATGGTAAATATGAACTATACTTCTGATGGTCATCCGTCACTAGTTACGTCAGCGAGACACCTAGCAAGTCTGGAGCACTAATACCTTGTGTAGACTTATCCATTGCATTTTTGTTCTGTCATTCAATACTGAGGCGTGCTCTGAATATCTCGAACATGCAGTGATACAGTTACTAAAAGACGTATCACTAGCAGTGCAATTGTATCAACATGGATGCACAGCAAATGTTTCCTTGGTGGTCAACCTTACTTAAACTTAATTTCTGCCTTGTCGAAGGATTGGCAGACAAGGGCCAGTGCAAGCTAATGACCACAATTCTCACATACTCCTTGATTATTTATTTTGGGGAAGAATCTGAGACACTGTGCATCATCGGTGTCCTATCGGCCGAGAGGATATGAATGATAAAATTCAAGACGCATGCGAGTCGTTATTAGACACTAGTCGCAGAGACACATAAATAATTGGGGTGAAAGGAATCGAAAGGAAACGGGACGGGAAAGAGATGGGAAGGATATAACGACTTCCATTCACTCAAGACATTGCGTCAAGGCAACGGCGAGAGTGGGTATATACTCGAAACCGGATGATTTCTTTCTATAAGAGGGTTACCTTATCCTCCTAAGTTCATCCGGACACGCGTCCCGTCACACCCAAATTCCCTGTTCCACACTTCGTTAATATACTCAACAAGAGCGACCACTACCTTACGAAAAAGTTCCGCTTCGCTCTTGACAGCAGAATGTACATTTGTGGCCTAGAGATTGAGGCAGATGGCATAATATGTTTGCCTGTGCAATCAGTATTTCAGTCGAAGCATGGTTTCGTTGTATGTTCTCCTCTGCTGTTACAGGAATAGAGTACTCCGTATTCTCCATAGTACCTGGCGGAGAATAGTAAAAAAGAGTAAGATCTGGTAACCATGAAGCCCATGGGATAGATCTCCCTCTACCAGTCAATCGATTTACGTGTGTGGTAACCAGTGAGGTGCCGATAATGTGACTACAAAGCAACGGAGCTCCATTCCATTTTTATGCAAGTGATCAGCAGCACCTGGTCATATCAGTAAACATTCGTTTGCCACAAGTTCTTTGGCGCATTTGTCCCCTCTAGTATGCCACCCTACCTCTCCCTGTCTGCTACCGCCATGATTCTGCTGGAAAGTCTGTTTTTCTTTGTCTTAATACACATCGATAAGCCTAAAATGGCTCTACACTAATTTGGGGCCGATCTATCTAATGGGCACTTAAAATTCCGCTATAAGATAATTTTGTTTGCAACGGTAAACAAACCTACATTTTTCGTTGACACTGGGCATCGCACTTAGCATGTTTGAGTCGACTTCATCAGATTAGCAGTTGCAACTGCCGCCCTCAGTTATTTGCTGGATGTATTCGAATCTCTGTCTTCAAATGGTTCAAATGGCTCTAAGCACTTTGGGACTTAATATCTGAGGTCATCAGTCCCCTAGACTTAGAACTACTTAAACCTAATTAACCTAAGGACATCACACACATCCATGCCCGAAGCAGGATTCGAACCTGCGACCGTAGCAGCAGCACAGTTCCGGACTGTAGCGCCTAGAACCGGTCGGCCACAGCGGTAAACTCTCTGTCTTCTTCTGCAGTTTTAACCCTCTACGGCTCCCCCTAATACCGTAGAAGTTATTCTATGATGTCTTAACAGATGTCCTGTAGCCTACACATTGTAAAAACTAAAAAAAATGGTTCAAATGGCTCTGAGCACTATGGGACTCAACTGCTGAGGTCATTAGTCCCCTAGAACTTAGAACTAGTTAAACCTAACTAACCTAAGGACGTCACAAACATCCATGCCCGAGGCAGGATTCGAACCTGCGACTGTAGCGGTCTCGCGGTTCCAGACTGCAGCGCCTTTAAAAAATAAACTAGAAATATTGCTGCTACACTAGAGAGAAAGCATTTTATGACTCTTACAGGAGACACACGCGGTATATAGGATGTCGTCCTGAAATGTAATGCCTCCGATTTTTTTACGTGAGAACTCTTGGAACATTTTAAATTAAATAAACGTTATTAACATTCTGTATTTTTATTCTTCATGGCTACATATTTATTTCTCAAGATAGTCACTCTGGCAACGAACGCATTTCGCCCATCGAGAGACCATTTCCTTGATGCTGGTTAATGTCTGGCTTTCTTGTCGGAGCCAGAAATTCATTTCTGATTGCACAGCTTCATCACTATTAAAACGATGTCAACGAAGGTGTTCTTTAAGTTTTGGCAACAGATCAAAATCTAATGGGCCATGTAGGGACTGTATGGAGGCATATCGATGACAGTGAAGCGAAAGCATTGGATAGTTGCAGATGTTGCAGCGCTCTACCACTGCCACGCTGAAGGAGAAAGTGATCTATTCGAGACTCGATTACAGCTCGTTGTTTCTCACGCACCTATTTAGTTACGTTACACATCGCATGTTACGATCTACAGTTCGAAGCCCTACAGCAACAGAGGGCTCCAAATATAAACACATAAAGATGAAAGAGGCAGAATGTTTATAACATTTTTTTATTTAAAAATCTTGATGAGTCTTCACACAAAAAATTCGGAGGCGTTACTTTTCAGCACTCCCTCTTAAATAAACGTCGAAGTTCCTTTCCTACAAACTGTTTTATCGGTCACACCCGAAGACGAATCGCCCTCAACATCATGTTATGTCTTGGCGGTGGGAAGAGGAGCGAGAATTTCATTTAATCTCCAACCGGTGAAAGAAATGAGACCCGTTTTCTAAGATCAAACCATACATTTCATTGTCGAGTACTTCACACCATCGATGCAAGCCACAAAGTTTGCACAACTCTGCTGTTGCCAATTTACAGGTAAATAGCAAAATCGTAGCTCCTCTCGTGTGGCGTCCACGCTAGCTGACGTACAAACACATTTCCCTTGTATTAGCGATGAGCGGTGTAGTTAAAGACAGTGCTCCGTAATTCAAAATTAGCCATTGCAGTCCCTTAAGGAAAATTACACACTTTTGCGGAACGAAACGAGCAACGTACTTGAAAGCTATATTTTACGATACTTCTTAATTGCTCCATCTCTTAACCGTAGTTCCGAGCATTATGTAAGTCAAGAGATGATTGTGTGTTGCGTACACATGCTCGTAATGTGCACTTAATTGGAAGGAAGTTAAGAAGACTAACCAAAATGGGATGGTCATTGCATACAAAATCATATGCTTTCGGCATAATCTCTGGCATTACCCTCGCCTCTTTCATTTACTTGTACTTTCACCGTGCATCGCTGTGCTGCATCCTAATAACGCGGCAGAACTTTGGCGCATAAGCAGTGTCAACTCAATTAACAATCTCGCCTCCTGATGGAAACAGTTTCGTAAGTTCACTAGTAAACATCATTCCATCTAGCACTTTCTGTCGTATGGTATGAGATTAAAAAAATTACAGCGTATCTGCATCTGGAGTGCCTTTTTTCGCGAATTCAGCTTATATTGCGTCATCTAATAGAAAGTTAAAATAACTGTGTCCGCAAATGTGTGACTCTCCGTTGTTACATGGCGAAGTGCCCATGTGGAATGACGTTAGCCTTTTTTTTTTTTTTTTTTTTTATTTGCAGATACTTGTAAAGAACGCATACATCTCCGTACCTCTTCATGGTTAGAACTGGCGTTATGGCGTTATGGGGCATCGGATAAATGCTGAGTCAGGCTTAAATGAGAAAGAAATTTTAGTATTGTAGTCCATTAGCGATGTATTTGTGATGCCTCTCTGACCAGGGGTATCAAATTATCATCACCTCGTCTAATAAAATATTTGAGATAATTATCATTTATCGTTCGGGCTCAGTTCATACTTTTTTAATCCGATTACATGTTTCGATCATTCTGCATCATCTTCAGATCTAAGTAACTGCATCAGCAACCCGTCTTGTCTACTCAAAACAACGTATCAGAATACAGTATAGTAACTGCGTCAGCAACACGTCTTGTCTACTCAGAACAGAATAGCAAAGTACAGTACTCTGGTATGTTGTTCTGAGTAGATAAGACGGGTTGTTGATGCAATTACGTAGATATGAAGATGATCCAAAATGATCAAAACATCTAATCAAAATAAAAAAGTGTGCAACTGAGACGGAACAATAAATAACAATTATCTTAAATATCTACTCGTATACTGTTGCTGAATTGTCTCAAGACGATTATGTCAACTATAGTCATCTAATTAAGGTAACTGAAGTTTAACGAGCTTTCCAGGCTTGCGATGATAATTAATTTTGACTTCGTTGTTATTGGTGATTTTACGTGAGTTTCAACGATGATCAAGAGATATCAAATAGGCAGTAATGATGCCCTGGTACATAAGTGTTGCCCATAATTTTTGATGGTTGGTGTTAATTCAGAGGTTTTTAATTTTAGTCAAGATGGCGTTTTCTGTTTATGGGTGCCCTTTACTGTAAGTCTAAATGGTCCTTCGCGCTTAATTGCGGCAGAGAGACATCAGAAAAACGTTTGTGGTCATTAACAGTAGCCATTTTCTAGCACCATAACGAAACTGGACAACCTCCACAATACTGTGCAGTTGAGCACAGTTGCTCTTAAGTTGCACAAACAGATCATCTGGAATTATGGTGACAAATCTCATCCGGCCCCCAGAGGCTCCATGCCGGCTCTGAGGTAACCTGCCACATTCTGCTAGCACGTGCCGCCATTAGAGATTATCCATTTCGCTCCTAGTCAATTCGTGTTTTATTTATTAATTTTGTGTCCTCTGATTACTTACGTGTTTGGTTGTCCTCGCTTAACGGACAGTTGCCTACTGGTCTAGTAATAACGCTCTTGTACCCAGTCACTTTCGCCACCTATTTCGGTGTCTTTTACCTTGTTCAGACTGTCAGTTGCGCGGGGTACCCGAGCGGTCTAGGGCGCCTCGTCACGGTCCCCCGGGCATGAGTGTGTGTGCTGTCCTTACCATAAGTTATTTTAAATTAGAGTAAGTAGTTTGTAAGCTTAGGGACCGATAACCTCAGCAGTTTGGTCCCATATGACCTTACCACGAATTTACAATTTCAGACTGTCAGTGTCATTGTTAATAAGATTGTGTATCTTTAGGAAAACATACATATTTAATTGCGCCTATAATCGATTCTTATTTAAGTAGAGTTGCACTGTTCGCTTCCGCTTTTAATCTATCCACTGAGATTGTGAAGTTGAGGATGGTTCAAAAAATGGTTCAAATGGCTCTGAGCACTATGGGACTTAACTGCTGAGGTCATCAGTAACCTAGAACTTAGAACTACTTAAACCTACCTAACCTAAGGACATCACACACATCAATGAGCGAGGCAGGATTCGTACTTGCGACCGGAGCGGTCGCGCGGTTCCAGACTGAAGCGCCTAGAACCGCTCAGCCACACCGGCCGTCGATGAGGATGGATCACGATGAAATCGAAGCTGCAGGCAGATCAGGGCAGGAATTGGAGTGGTGGGTGCCCACTTCCAAGTCACAGAGCTTGGAACGTGGTTTCACCTTTCCACATATTCACGAAGCATTCTCCACAATATCGTTGTTTCAGAGTCAGCGGCGTAGGCAGACTTGGCAGCGAGCAAGGATGGCATGGACGAGGACTGCAGGTAGCTGGCGCTAGGTGGTAATGTGGGTCGGCCGGGAGGCGTGCCGATGTAGTCCGCGCAATTGCGATAAACACGGTGTGTGGCTGGCGCAATGCTTAACCCAACTGCCTGGTCAGCAAGAAATCCCGGTTCCGGACCGGTACACAGTTTCCCTCGTCGCCGCTGATGCCGTGAAGATCCCAGATGCAGCTGAGATCAGTAGTTCCTTCCCTATCCTCTCCTTTCTCTCCCCATCACATTCAAATTACATAAATATTCACTAATCTTAAAAAAGTAGGGTCAGTGTATGTTTTTAGTAACTACGTTAAGTCGCGACAATGCGGCCATTATTATCTTTATTCAGAGTGGTATACGTCAGGAAGTCATCAGAAGATCAAAACAAACTGCAAAACGATTTAGAAAATATATCTGAATGGTGCAAAAAGTGGCAGTTGACCCTAAATAACGAAAAGTGTGAGGTCATCCACGTGAGTGCGAAAAGGATCTCTTTGCTAGAATTAAGCTTTGTGACGGAGACACCATTAACACTCTCATGGGAGTAGCCAGTGTCAACACTCACTAATGCCCATCTAAACTTCAAACTGAGCAGCCGTCTTCGGTTGTTTACAGATGACGCTGTCGTTTATCGACTAATAAAGTCATCAGAAAATCAAAACAAACTGCAAAACGATTTAGAAAAAATATCTGAATGGTGCAAAAAGTGGCAGTTGTCCCTAAATAACGACAAGTGTGAGGTCATTCACAAGAGTGCGAAAAGGAACTCGTTAAACTCCGGTTACACGATAAATCAGTCTAATCTAAAAGCCGTAAATCCAACTAAATACGTAGGTATTACAATTACTAACAACTTAAATTGGTAAGAACTCATAGAATATGTTGTGGGGAAGGCTAGCCAAAGGCTGCGTTTTATTGGCAGGGCACTTAGAAAATGTAACCGACCTACTAAGGAGACTGCCTACACTAAGCTTGTCCGTCCTCTTTGAGAACACTGCTGCGGGGTGTGGGAACCTTACCAGATAGGACTGACGGAGTACATCAAAAAAGTCCAAAGAAAGGCAGCACGTTTTCTATTATCGCGAAATATGGGAGACAGTGTCACAGAAATAATACAGGATTTGGACTGGAAATCATTAAAAGAAAGGTGTTTTTCGTTGCGACGGAATCTTCTCACGAAATTCCAACCACCAACTTTCTCCTCCGAATGCGAAAATATTTTGTTGGCACCGACCTACATAGGGCGGAACGATCACCACGATAAAATAAGGGAAATCAAAGCTCGTACGGATAGATATAGGTGTTCATTCTTTCCGCGCGCTATACGAGATTGGAATAATTGAGAATTGTGAAGGTCGTTCGGTGAACCCTCTGCCAGGTACTTAAATGTGATTTGCAGAGTATCCATGTAGATGTAGATGTAGATGTGAGAGAAAATACGTCCTCTCATTCCAACAGCCAGCCGCTTGGCTGGAAGTTCACTTTCATTTGAAATTGTAAAGCCTGCACTTTTTCAGTGTTTAGTATCTGATTTACATTTTAATACTTATTAAAATGAGTCACATTCAGAGAAAAGTAAGTGGTTCTCGGTAACGCAAACTCGGAAAACTTGAGGCAATAAACAAACCAGAAATTCTGGGAAAGACTGCAAAGGCCGGCCGCGGTGGTCTAGCGGTTCTAGGCGCTCAGTCCGTAATCGGGCGACTGCTACGGTCGCAGGTTCGAATCCTGCCTCGGGCATGGATGTGTGTGATGTCCTTAGGTTAGTTAGGTTTAAGTAGTTCTAAGTTCTAGGGGACATTTGACCACAGATGTTAAGTCCCATAGTGCTCAGAGCCATTTTGAGCCAAAGACTGCAAAAATCGTTTTCTATCCAGCCTGGAAGGCGGCGCGTGGGTCTGCTCCTGTGATCTGGAGATTAGGCGTATTGAAGGAAGCGAATAGGAGCAGGTGAGGTAAAGCACTTCGGTACTGTAAGTAAAGTTACAGCACCTTTACTGGTGTACAAACATATACAAACACATTACTTAACTTTTGGTACAGATGAGCACGTAGGTGCGAAGCCGTTCTTGTATCAAAGCTAACAGTTACTAGAAGTTACAAAGGCAAAATGCTAGCCCCCCCCCCCCCCCCCTTCAAGTAGAAGCTAAGTTGCCAGGACGTCTGCTCTTGATCAACTGGGGAGAAAAACAGAGCGGCGTTCGTTTGAGCTCCACAGCGTCGGCTAGAATGCTCTGTGGTCGGCGCAGTTCGTCCGCTCTCGTAGTGACAACCCAAGAGCGTGCACCTACAAAGTGGCATCGGAACTATCGATACCACAAATCGATGTGCTATTTAAAAATCAAACACACCCAGCTAGCTCAATTTCGACTCTAGAAACATCAGAATGTGATAACGTGGTGAACAGTACTGAAAATCGTGCAGCGTGTCGTTTATACGAATCAGCCGTTTCCGATATTAGAAACAGTAATAACGGAGCGGAAACGATCACTTCAGTTAACCTAAATGACGCATATAAAGCGAATGATGATAGTAATTCAGTTTCTGACGATCCTGCAAAATAAATTCCTTCGTGATCAAATCGCTGATGAAAATCATGCGGCACATAATATGGATTATGATTTTAGTAAATCATACAGGCAGTATACTGACTTTCTGAGGTACTTAAATAAAGACTCGTTTTTCAGAACTACTAAGTTTGATGAGAAACAACAAAGACTATTTTTAATATACTCTCAAAACAAGGCTTATGAATTTTATGAATTTTGTGTTTTATGTTTATTCATTAATGGAATATCAGAGTTTGCAGAACCTGATGACGAATTTAATGGCTGAAAAATTGGTCGGTCCGGATTAACTAACCATGAATATTCAGTTGAACGTAGGAAATGTGTGTTAAGTTTAAAAGCTAGAGGAGGAATCATGAGGAGAACAGATATAAACTAACATCTCAACTTGAGACAGAAGTAAATTTTTGGGGGGGACTTGTTAAAAGAAGTTGCTGCTGTGGTTAAGTATTATTACACGTTCAGGATTCCCAGCTATTGGTTTGTGTCAACGAATGGCGGAAATTTCGATATGCACTACAGCTAATAGCAAAATTCGATCCCGTTATAGCTAAACATTTTAGAATTTTGAATTGACAGTGGAAAATGGAACTCATCATGTATGACGGTAAAATGGAAATGCCGTGTGGCTATGGTCTCCCGCTGGGTAGACCGTTTGCCTGGTGCAAGTCTTTCGAGTTGACGCCACTAAGGCGACCTGACTGTCGATGGAGATGAAATGATGATGATAAGGACAACACAACACCCAGTCCCTGAGCAGAGAAAATCTACGACCCCGGGCCGTTAGGTATGACATTCCGTCGCGCTGACCACTCAACTACCAGGGGCGGATATATATATGAAGGTGTTATTTCATGCCGGCCCCGAGTCCTTTTGCATTCCCCTCCTCTGCCTTCCCCACTCCCTGGCACGTCTGCTCAGCACCCCCCACCCCTCTTATGGGTCTTCTCCATTGGCTTCTTTCCCCCCTCCCACCCTTCACTTTTCTTCTCCTTCCCCCCCTTTTTTATTTTCTTCATCATCTGTCCAGTTTCCCCCCCCCACCTGCTCTCGGCTGTGGTATGTCATATTTGTGCCAACTTTTTAGTGCCGTGTTTAAGTGAGTGTTCAGTGTTGTGCGTCTTTCCACAGTGTTGCGAACAGAACTCATGCTGTCGCTGGGTGTGCATTTTATATCTTGCGAACAGAAACCAGACTGTCGCCGTGTTTTTTTTTAACTGTCTGTCTGTTATTTTTCTGCTTCTTGTGTATTATCTTCGCATCATCACCCATGTGTTTTATGTTTTAAGTTCTCGAATTTTCTGCCATTTTACCTTTAAGTCACCGATGTTATCGCCAACTGTTATTTTTTTTTATTATCTTCCTCTTTTTAACACAAATTCTGTAGGCTGCAGAGCGGCGTAGTCAGCTGCTGCCAGCCCGCCCCCTTCGGGGGGAATTGAAATTCAATAGAGGAAAAAAAAAAAAAAAACATGCCGGCCGATGTGGCCGTGCGGTTAAAGGCGCTGCAGTCTGGAACCGCAAGACCGCTACGGTCGCAGGTTCGAATCCTGCCTCGGGCATGGATGTTTGTGATGTCCTTAGGTTAGTTAGGTTTAACTAGTTCTAAGTTCTAGGGGACTAATGACCTCAGCAGTTGAGTCCCATAGTGCTCAGAGCCATTTGAACCATTTATTTGTTATTTCAATAATGCCAGAAAGGGTGGTGAAGTAGATTGTAAATGAAGTGAGCTACATATATTTCCACTATATTAGACTCCAGCCCCTATATCACATATGTGGATCACACGTGGTTAATTTCAGTAACAAATTTACTGTTAAAACATTTATCTGTTTTATTACAAATCAGGGTACAAATCAGAATACTTAGATGATTCATTAATAAGTCTATTAAGTAAATAGGATATTGACATTCACTTACGCGGGGGTAAATCAAATGACAATGAAGGCAATATGGCTGGTACTTACTCTGTTCTACAAGCTACAATTAAACAAATCAATCGTCTTGCTCTCTGTATTCCGTCTGCGGCTCACTCACTTACCTAATTAGTATTGTGTGCAGCTGCATTTTTCTGTCTGTTGCAACAAATTTACACTTTCTTCTATTCTTCGATGAGCCACTACTATAGTTTGCAGCCACATTAAATAGTGCAGTCTCTGTAAAACGACCTTTCGAAACACTCTGGTCAGGGAGTCACGATGCCTGCTGTATTCTCGACGTTAACTAGGTAGAAATAATATAGGCTTTGTGACTAAGGTGTCCGGTGACTGGAATGGTTAACTGTGTTCAGAGACTGGAAACTGTTATAATTACAACTTTTGGTCAGCGATATTGAAGGGATTTGATGCTACAAATAACATGTTGTAAAGTGTTGATACCGTTTTTGGGACTCTAATAAAATTTATCAAAACTAGACATAATTGTCTCAATGGGAATTCCGCGATCGTTCATTAATAAAATATGGCGTTTCAGTCTTCGATCGCTATACTTTATTTTCAGTTACCGGTTTCGGGCTAGCTGCCCATCTTCAGATCATATATTGTAGTTACAGAGTAACTTGTCCGTACAGAACACTCGCTGAGGGCCGTTCCGCTGCAGCTGTTTCTTACTGGGGCGTGCTGTTGCTTTCAAGAGTAAGCCTAAAACAGGTCTTTAAAAATCTCATAATAATTCCTGTGCATAAAATCACTTTGCTCATTAAGTAGTAGGCCTGGGATTTTTCTTTGATGAGCGTATATTTCAATCTCTTCGAGCACGTTGAGATAGAGACTTTTTGGAGCTTTATGTAGCACCTCCATTTGTTTATTTATATTACTCACTTCATGCCTATTCTCTTTTACATGTGTTCCAAATGCTGTTCGATTGCTATGACTGCAATGTTCCCTGTATCGAAATTCAAAATTCCGCCCTTTTTGTCCTATATGATAACTGTCACATTCAGCACATTTAATCTTATATACTCCGGAATTATTGTATTTCATTTGTTTCGTCGTTGCTGGTTTATGTCTTAGTCTGTGTGCCATTTGCCCTTCATTCTAAAATGCCACTGCGATGTTTTTTGGAAAGCATTTAGCAATTCTTTCCGCCACACGCCCTTTGTATGTCAGGGTGACAAACTTCTTATTAAGTTTAATTTTCCTAGAATCGCTACTGATACCCGCGGATTTGTTTTTGATCTTGTTAAACATACATGCAACATCTTGTGTCCTGTATCCATTAGCTGCTGCTACTTGCTTAATAATTCCTAGTTCTTTCTGCAACTCATCTTCCTTTAGTGGCAGTCTGAGGGCTCTGTTACACATTGCATGAAAGTAGGCTATTTTATGCTTACTAATCTGTGTAGAGCAATAGCAAAGGCAGAGAGGGAAAGAGATAAAATACAGTATGTTCATAAGTTTTATGACAGAACCGTTACCCTAACAGATATTGTCTTTTCTAACGAAGAGCAGAAGCTTTTGGATAAGGGGCTTAAGCATAATCCGCGAACGAACTTGCAAGATCGAGACATCAAGAGAATGATCGCAGAAGTTAAGGTAGCATGTAGGGACGCTAAGTTAACTAAATTCCAGGAGACATGTATCGCCATCAAAGCCAAAGAGGCAATTGAATGCCAGAAAACTTTACGTAACGGTAAATATAGTGAGATGAGATTAGTGAAAGAAATTAACTTAAAATTGGATTCTAACAACGCAGTCGTGATTAAATCAGATAAAGGCAGTACCTCAGTGGTGGTTTACGAGAAGGACTATATAGATAAGACAATGCGGTTTTTTCAGGAAAATGGAATTAAAGAAGTAAAAAAAGATTTAACAAAGAAGTTTCAGACAGATTTAAAGGCAAGGATAGAAGCAATACAATTTTAATTCACTCCAAATGAAAAAGCTAGATTAGTAAACATGAATCCAAGAACACCAGCAGCAAGAGCGCAAATAAAATTGCACAAGGAGAACAAACCAATGCGTGTTATTTGTAATGGGAAGGAAGCCGTCAATGAGCTCTTGAATAGGGCTTTGTACCGTAAGTTAAAATCTGCATATAAATACGAGCATGGTTACAACGTAAAAAATAGTGTGTGTTTCGTGAACGAAGTGAAGGACATTGCAATCCCAGAGGATGCAGTCCTAGCCTCATTGGACGTCGTGAACCTCTACACTAATATACCAATACCGGAAACTTTGCAAATTATAAGGAAAAACCTGATAAAAAATAGGTCAATGAGCATGGGTGAAATCGTCGAACTCGTGGATATGCTAGAGTTCACATTGAGTTTTAATAGTTTTATCTTTAACGATAAAGTTTTTATTCAAGATGAAGGTTTAGCTATGGGAAACAGTCTCAGGCATTTTAGCTGAAATTTTTATGAATGACTTTGAGAAAAAAGTTTTTAGCTCTTTTCCAGAAATTAAGGAGAAGTTAATTTATTACAGACGGTATGTTGACGACACTATTTTATTATTCAAAGGGAAAAAAGAAGACGTAGAGGAAATGACTAAAGTTTTAAAGGAACACCATCCAAAAATTCAATTCACACGAGAAATGGAAAACAATGGGGCGATTAACTATTTAGATTTGACCGTCAGAAAGGAGGGAGGCAGGCACGTTTTCGGCGTCTATAGAAAAGACACTTGCTCCGACAACATCATAGTAGCGACGTCGCACCACTCGGCACAGCATAAAAGAGCGCACTTTCACGCAATGTGCAACAGAGCCCTCAGATTGTCATTAAAGGAAGATGAGTTGCAGAAAGAACTAGGTATTATTAAGCAAGTAGCAGCAGCTAATGGATACAGGACACAAGATGTTACACGTATGTTTAACTAGATCAAAAACAAATCCGCGGGTATCAGTAGCGATTCTAGGAAAATTAAAGGTAAGAAGTAGTTGTCACCCTGACATACAAAGGGCGTGTGGCGGAAAGAATTGCTAAATGCTTTCCAAAAAACATCGCAGTGGCATTTCAGAATGAAGGGCAAATGGCACATAGACTAAGACATAAACCAGCAACTACAAAACAAATGAAATACAATAATTCCGGAGTATATAAGATTAAATGCGCTGAATGTGACAGTTATCATATAGGACAAACAGGGCGGAATTTTGAAATTCTATACAGGGAACATTGCAGTCATAGCAATCGAACAGCATTTGGAACACATGTAAAAGAGAATAGGCATGAAGTGAGTAATATAAATGAACAAATGGAGGTGCTACATAAAGCTCCAAAAAGTCTCTATCTCAACGTGCTCGAAGAGATTGAAATATACGATCATCAAAGAAAAACCCCAGGCCTACTACTTAATGAGCAAAGTGATTTTATGCACAGGAATTATTATGAGATTTTTAAAGACCTGTTTTAGGCTTACTCTTGAAAGCAACAGCACGCCCCAGTAAGAAACAGCTGCAGCGGAACGGTCCTCAGCGTACAGGCGGCGAGGTGAATTGGGCGCCGCGGAAGAGGACTCGGCGTGGCGGTGTGTACGTTCTGACGTAGGGAAATCCACTCCACCACCAATCAAAACAAAGAAGAGGAAACGCACATTTTCGAAACAATGTCTACATTTTAATTATATTTTATGTTTCTTTAAAAAGAAATTTTAAATTAGCGTGAATTTTTCGGTTCATGGTCCACTCAAAAAAGATTATTCATATGTTATTGCCTTAAAAAATTGTTTTATTAAAAAGAATATTCGCCATTAATATATACGGTGAAATAATAACAGATGTACAGTTGTTATAGGTGGAGGGCACTTTTTACTGTTACTAATCAGGTTACTCTTAAAAACTGCGATATAAGGTTTTAACAGATTGAAATTTACTTTACTTATGACAGCGAACCGAGTGTTCTGTACGGACAAGTTACTCTGTAACTACAATATATGATCTGAAGATGGGCAGCTAGCCCGAAACCGGTAATTGAAAATAAAGTATAGCGATCGAAGACTGAAACGCCATATTTTATTTTACTAATAAAGTTTATTCTTTACTTGAATATGTTCGAGAGAATCGTCCTATGTACGACAAATTTGAAAATGCTGGCATCGAAAACAGTAAGATAAATATGTAGAAACCAGCCACAAAAAAGAAAAAGTCAAGAAAACTGAAAGTGGGCAAAACAGCCAAGTTTGTTTCTACTTTTAAAGCAAAGGAATATTTTCGGATGAATATGTTGCTGGTTATTAAAGAGAGCATGCTATTTGAACTGGAGGAAAGCAAAAAATCGTTGGAAATAGCACTTTTGAGTTCCTAAGTAATTTTCCTGGTCGAGACAGCACTGAGCTATTGATATCTGCTAGAAAATTGCAACAGCGCTACAAAGACGACTTGAAGGAATTTTTAAGTGATGAGGTTATTCATTTTAAAGTATACATAAAGGGCAATGAAATAAAAGCCGCCTCCCCAAGTACTTTGTATAGAGTGGTACGTCAAAACCACGTGCAAGAACTGTTTCCTAATTTGGAGACTGCACTACGCATATTTTTGTCAACCACTGCAACCAATAGTTTGGCCTCGCACCCTTCCTCACTCTCCCTAAACAATAACTCAAGAATTGTTTGCGGCCAACCATGTCTCAAGGGAGAGTCAACAGTTTTGCCGTCCTCTTCATGAACTCTGCCATAATACAGCAATTACACTGTGACGATATGATTGACGAATTTGCTATAAAGAAAGCACGTCGTAAACAGCTTTGTCTGAATTCAGTGCTGTGAGTTCAATATGCAAGTATTATTATTATTATTATTATTATTGTTATTATTAGCAGGTGCGGTAGTTGTAGTGTTCTGTTATGTACAGACGTAAGTTACTTCGTGGTAACTGTAGTGGGACACTGGGGCTCAAATACTGGAAGCAGGATACTGGGTGCAGTAGTGCGGCGGATATGAAAGCGTGGCGAGATGCGTCAAAACATTCTCGAGGCAGATGATCACCGGGAACATAATTCGCTGTTACTTTATTGATGCTAACAGGATGTATATTTCCTGCGATTCCGTGCTTTGGGCACGTAAGACGTGTAGCATATGCTTAGTTTCAGAACTGATCCACGTTTCTTGGAAGTCTGTAAATAGTATTCCTGTGGTAATCAATGTTTCTTAGAATGCATGTCACTGAAAAGTTTTCAAAATTTTTGTTACATTCGTCCGTACGTCCGCACTCATGCACTCAGTACAAGGTTGGTGCTCTGTTCGAACGACCTCACATGCATCTCATACAGTTTGTTAATTCCAACATGTGCCATACAAGTGCTGTGCAAGCGATTTCTTTCTTCAACTAAATACATTTTCCCAGTGTCCCTACAATATTTAAAAGACTTTCCTGTAGTTTACATACAACTGAGCATTTTGTCCACACCATGTATGGTTCCCCTACATCGCTTATGGCAAATGCACGTTGCAGTAATTCTTCCTCATCCGTCCCCAGTACGACAGTGTGCTCCGTTTCTGATGATCGTGATCGTAAATAAACGTAACGTATTACCCGTTACACTACTAAGGACAGATTACTGGAAACAGTAAAATACCTAGGAGCAATGTAAGCTGGAATGATCACATAACACGAATTGCGGGAAAAGCAAATGTCAGGCTAGGATTCGTAGGAAGAATCTTAAGCAAATGTAAGTCATCCACGAAAGGAGTGGCTTGGTTGTTCGATCGATTCTTGAGTGTTACTCTTCAGTTCACAGTTCACATTTCCTTCCACATAAGTACCTCGAAATGGCCATGACAAGAAAATCCGAGAAATTAAAGTTAATATGGTAAATTACTGACAATCATTTTTCCGACGGGCCTTTCGCGAACAGAACAGGGAAGGGGGAACAGGAGACTTTTTATACCGTTCGTCACAAGCGACTATTAATCAAATTACGTGCATATGGAGTATTGTCTCAGTTGTGTGACTAGATTCGGGATTTCCTCTCAGAGAGGTCTCAGTTCGTAGTGATAGACGGTAAATCATCGAGTAGAACAGAAGCGATATCTAGCGTTCCGGAAGGTACTATCATAGGCCCTCTGCTGTTCCTGATTTACATAAATGATCTAGGTGATAGTCTGAGCAGCCCCCTTAGATTGTTTGCAGATGACGCTGTAATTTACCATCTAGTAAAATCATCATACGATCAATTCCAATTAGAAAATGATCTAAAGAGAATTTCTGTATGATGCGAAAAGTGGCAATTGGCACTAAACAAAGAAAAGTGCGAGGTCATCCACATGGGTACTAAAAGAAATTCGATAAATTTTGGGTATACGATAAATCGCACAAATCTAAGGGCTGTCAATTCGACTAAATACCTAGGAATTACAATTACGAGCAACTTAAATTGGAAAGACCACATAGATGATATTGTGGGGAAGGCGAAACAAAGACTTTGCTTTGTTGGCAGAACACTTAGAAAATGAGACAAACCCACTAAAGAGACAGCCTACATTACACTTGTTCGTCCTCTGCTGGAATATTGCTGCTCGGTGTGGGATCCTTACCAGGTAGGATTGGCGGAGGACATCGAAAAAGTACAAAGAAGGGCACCTCGTATCGTGTTATCGCGCAATAGGGGTGAGAGTGTCATTGATATGATACGCGAGTTGGGGTGGCAGTCACTGAAACAAAGGCGGTTTTCTTTGCGGCGAGATCTATTTACAAAATTTCAATCACCAACTTTCTCTTCCAAATGCGAAAATATTTTGTTGACACTCACATGCGTAGGGAGAAATGATCATCCTAACAAAATAAGAGAAATCAGAGCTCAAACGGAAAGATTTAGGTGTTCCTTTTTCCCACGCGCCATTCGAGAGTGGAATGATAGAGAAGTAGTATGAAAATGGTTCGATGAACCCTCTGCCAGGCAGCTAAGTGTGAACTGCAAAGTAACCACGTAGATGTAGATGTAATGGTACTACAAGTGCCCTGCGCCACATACATAAGGTGGTTTCTGGAATATACACTCCTGGAAATTGAAATAAGAACACCGTGAATTCATTGTCCCAGGAAGGGGAAACTTTATTGACACATTCCTGGGGTAAGATACATCACATGATCACACTGACAGAACCACAGGCACATAGACACAGGCAACAGAGCATGCACAATGTCGGCACTAGTACAGTGTATATCCACCTTTCGCAGCAATGTAGGCTGCTATTCTCCCATGGAGACGATCGTAGAGATGCTGGATGTAGTCCTGTGGAACGGCTTGCCATGCCATTTCCACCTGGCGCCTCAGTTGGACCAGCGTTCGTGCTGGACGTGCAGACCGCGTGAGACGACGCTTCATCCAGTCCCAAACATGCTCAATTGGGGACAGATCCGGAGATCTTGCTGGCCAGGGTAGTTGACTTACACCTTCTAGAGCACGTTGGGTGGCACGGGATACATGCGGACGTGCATTGTCCTGTTGGAACAGCAAGTTCCCTTGCCGGTCTAGGAATGGTAGAACGATGGGTTCGATGACGGTTTGGATGTACCGTGCCCTATTCAGTGTCCCCTCGACGATCACCAGTGGTGTACGGCCAGTGTAGGAGATCGCTCCCCACACCATGATGCCGGGTGTTGGCCCTGTGTGCCTCGGTCGTATGCAGTCCTGATTGTGGCGCTCACCTGCACGGCGCCAAACACGCATACGACCATCATTGGCACCAAGGCAGAAGCGACTCTCATCGCTGAAGACGACACGTCTCCATTCGTCCCTCCATTCACGCCTGTCGCGACACCACTGGAGGCGGGCTGCACGATGTTGGGGCGTGAGCGGAAGACGGCCTAACGGTGTGCGGGACCGTAGCCCAGCTTCATGGAGACGGTTGCGAATGGTCCTCGCCGATACCCCAGGAGCAACAGTGTCCCTAATTTGCTGGGAAGTGGCGGTGCGGTCCCCTACGGCACTGCGTAGGATCCTACGGTCTTGGCGTGCATCCGTGCGTCGCTGCGGTCCGGTCCCAGGTCGACGGGCACGTGCACCTTCCGCCGACCACTGGCGACAACATCGATGTACTGTGGAGACCTCACGCCCCACGTGTTGAGCAATTCGGCGGTACGTCCACCCGGCCTCCCGCATGCCCACTATACGCCCTCGCTCAAAGTCCGTCAACTGCACATACGGTTCACGTCCACGCTGTCGCGGCATGCTACCAGTGTTAAAGACTGCGATGGAGCTCCGTATGCCACGGCAAACTGGCTGACACTGACGGCGGCGGTGCACAAATGCTGCGCAGCTAGCGCCATTCGACGGCCAACACCGCGGTTCCTGGTGTGTCCGCTGTGCCGTGCGTGTGATCATTGCTTGTACAGCCCTCTCGCAGTGTCCGGAGCAAGTATGGTGGGTCTGACACACCGGTGTCAATGTGTTCTTTTTTCCATTTCCAGGAGTGTACATATAGCTGTAGACCTTGTCGTCGACGGGACAGAAAACTAATTCTATTAAAATATAAATAAAAACAGACGTGACCAGTCACTACATACGAAGTATATTATTTACGAGTCGTTTCGGTGGATTTACCCCTTCCTCAGGTGACAGTGCGATGTTTATAACAGCTGCACTGCTCTTCGCCAACCAGCGAAATACACTTCCTGACAAAAAGATAAGCACCCAGAAGACATGGTCGAAGTCATAGTAACCTCTTTCCCGTTCTCTACGCCGGCAGGTGTGGCTGAGCGGTACTAGGCGCTTCAGTCTGGAATCGCGCGACCTCTACGGTCGCTGGTTCGAATCCTGCCTCGGTCATGGATGTGTGTGATGTCCTTAGGTTAGTTGGGTTTAAGTAGTTCTAAGTTTTAGGGGACTGATGACCTGAGAAGTTAAGTCCCATAGTGCTTAGAAACATCTGAACCGTATACTTCATCGGTGTGACCGGAGTTCCAGTTCTCTGTGATAGGTATAATGATCATCAAAGTGCGTTGGTGTTGTTCATGTTTAGTGTTGCTAATAGGTCTGGTAGGGTATATAAGTGGTGTGAACAGCGTAAGATGTTGAGTTATCGCTATGAAAAATACGGATATTTGTGTGAAACAGCGTTACCAGCACCTGACACAGTTTGAAAGGAGCCGCACCATGGACTTCCACTTGTCGAATCGTGCAATATCCAGATTTATGGGACATTCAGATGTGACAGTAGCCCGATGTTCGACTGTGGGGAATGTGAGGGCAGGCGTCGTCACGGTTCCAGTCGATGACTACGACCGCCACAGGAGAGAACTGCCTTACTATCTACCCAGGACACTGTAACAGCTTTACATCTGCACCTACGACCCCTGAACAAGTAATGGACTCCTTCCAATATTCAGTGTCATTCTACACCATTAGCAGCAGGCAGAAGAGGTAGTGCTTTTAACACCACAAGACAAGTGGCTGTGTCTGAATTGGTACTGTAATCAGGAAGCAATGACGTTGCTTTGTGTTCGGCGATGAATCGCAGTTCCTCACTCACTACTCTGGATGATCATCATCGGCGAGTATGGCAGCGACTGGGGGTGAGGTCCCGTTCTTCCAACGTTACGGAGAGGGACAGCGGTGGTACTCTTGGCGTCATAGTGTCAGCAGTCATCGGGTATGATTTCAGGCCACAGCTGTTAGTCATTGAGGGAATACTGAAAGCACAACAATATGTCATAGACATCCTACGTCATTATGTGTTACCTCAGGTGACAGTATCGTGGTGTAATTTTTTCAACGGACAATGCTCTTCCACACATGGCTCATGTCTCTATGAACTGCCTGTGTGATGCTGAAGTGCTTCTGTGGCCAGCTAGATTCCCAGATCTGTTCCCGATTGAACTTGTGTGCGACCTGTCGGATGTCAACTTCATCCCAGTGCCATATTCAGGATTTCAGTGACCAGTTACAAAAGTTGTAGACCAGCTTGTTGCCTCAGGAGAGGAAGCAACAGCTTTGTGGCACCCTCCCAAACCGAATCAGTGTGCGCATCCAGGCCGCGGGAGTGCAAGTACTGGGTTGGTGCATAAGTATGCAGCATTTTCCGTAAGTTTCATAAACACAAGAGAAGCACATAACAGAGACATTAGTCATCAATAAAATATTTTCAGATGTTCAAATGTGTGTGAAATCTTATGGGACTTAACTGCTAAGGTCATCTGTCCCTAAGCTTACACACTTCTGAAGTTAAATTATCCTAAGGACAAACACACACTCTCGCCCGATGGAGGACTCGAACCTCCGCCGGGACCAGCCGCACGATCGATGTAGATTTTGTAATCACTGAAACACCATTACATACCCTCTCAGCCCGTGAAGTTTCATTCCGTTTCCTCCTCCCCATCGTGGTGCTTCACTTCTCTTTTTTTTCAGTGAGTGCACACGTAATCTTTTCTTCATTGTTTGCTGTCCTGAGTGAAAGTGAAGAAGAATTAAATGATCTGCTGAACGAAATGAACAGTCTAATGAGCACACAGTATGGTTTGAGAGTAAATCGGAGAAAGACGAAGGTAATGAGAAGTAGTAGAAATGAGAACAGCGAGAAACTTAACATCAGGATTGATGGTCACGAAGTCAATGAAGTTAAGCAATTCTGCTACCTAGGCAGTAAAATAACCAATGACGGACGGAGCAAGGAGGACATCAAAAGCAGACTCGCTATGGCAAAAAAGGCATTTCTGGCCAAGAGAAGTCTACTAATATCAAATACCGGCCTTAATTTGAGGAAGAAATTTCTGAGGATGTACGTCTGGAGTACAGCATTGTATGGTAGTGAAACATGGACTGTGGGAAAACCGGAACAGAAGAGAATCGAAGCATTTGAGATGTGGTGCTATAGACGAATGTTGAAAATTAGGTGGACTGATAAGGTAAGGAATGAGGAGGTTCTACGCAGAATCGGAGAGGAAAGGAATATGTGGAAAACACTGATAAAGAGAAGGGACAGGATGATAGGACATCTGTTAAGACATGAGGGAATGACTTCCATGGTACTAGAGGGAGCTGTAGAGGGCAAAAACTGTAGAGGAAGACAGAGATTGGAATACGTCAAGCAAATAATTGAGGACGTAGGTTGCAAGTGCTACTCTGAGATGAAGAGGTTAGCACAGGAAAGGAATTTGTGGCGGGCCGCATCAAACCAGTCAGTAGACTGATGAACAAAAAAAAATGTTTGTAAAGCACTGCGTTTTAAGTCAACACATTCACTGTTTACAGTTACTGAAACCGCCCATACAACACAGGTATATGTAAAGTTAGTATTCCATCCTTTCCACACGATCGGGGGCTTGAACTTGTGGATGTGTAACCCTGTCTGCAGCAACGGAAGAGCATATTGTTGTGTAGATCCATGGCCCTGCCCGGGGAAAGTGGTCAGAAGCGGGTCAGCCTGAGATGTGTCCCGTTGCGCCACGGACGCGGGGCATCGCGATGCGCGGCGGCGCCGGCCATAAGGGGCGCGCCCTGCGTGCGTCGCCAGACACGCAGCAGGCGGCAGGCGGCAGGCGGCACCGTCGCATCGCATCACAGCGCGGGCCGCTTGCGCCACCCACCACGCCCTCCGCTTGCCGTAACGCTGTTAACGACAGCGATTAGCGAAACACCGTCGCTGCGGCAATCTTGGAGTGCTCTCCTGCCGACCTGAGGCCATCCAGTTAGAACATGATGTAGGCAATAGTGAAGAAAACAAATTAAAAAAAAATTCCACAGCCTCTACGACATGTTATTATAAGTAGTCACCACTATACAGGGTGGTCCATTGATAGCGACCGGGCCAAATATCTCACAAAATAAGCGTCAAACGAAAAAACTACGAAGAATGAAACTCCTCTAGCTTGAAGGGGCAAACCAGATGGCGCTACGGTTGGCCCGCTAGATGGCGCTGCCATACGTCAAACGGATATCAACTGCGTTTTTTTTTGTTTTTTTTTTAAATAGGAACCCCAATTTTTTATTACATATTCGTTTAGTACGTAAAGAAATATGAATGTTTTAGTTGGGCCACTTCTTTCGCTTTGTGATAGATGGCGCTGTAATACTCACAACCGTGTAAGTACGTGGTATCACATAACATTCCGCCAGTGCGGACGGACGATATCGTGCTGAGGTATGGCTATTGTGATCAAAATGCCCAGCGGGCGTGTGCTATGAACGCTGCTCGGTATCCTGGACGACATCATCCAAGTGTCCGGACCGTTCCACGTTAGTTAAGGAAACAGGAAGTATTCAGCCACATGTGAAACGTCAACCACGACCTGCAACAAATGATGATGCCCAAGAAGGTGTTTTAGCTGCTGTCGCGGCTAATTCGCACATCACTAGCAGACAAGTTGCGCAAGAATCGGGAATCTCAAAAACGTCGGTGTTGAGAATGGTGCATCAACATCGATTGCACCCGTACCACATTTCTATGCATCAGGAATTTGCATGGAGACGACTTTGGACGTCGTGTACAGTTCTGCCACCGGGCACAAGAGAAATTACCGGACGATGACAGATTTTTTGCACGCGTTCTATTTAGCGACGAAGCGTCATTCACCAACAGCGGTAACGTAAACCGGCATAATATGCACTATTGGGCAACGGAAAATCCCCAATGGCTGCGACAAGTGGAACATTAGCGACCTTGGTGGGTTAACGTACAGTGCGGCATTATGGGAAGAAAGATAATTGGCACCCATTTTATCGATGTCAATCTAAATGGTGTAATGTATGCTGATTTCCTACGTAATGTTCTACCGATGTTACTACAATACCATACCATGGCCCGTACATTCACCGGATCTGACGTCCCCGGATTTCTTTCTGTGGTGAAAGTTGAAGGATATTTGCTATCGTGATCCACCGACAACGCCTGACAACATGCGTCAGCGCATTCTCAATGCATGTGATAACATTACGAAAGGCGAACTACTCGCTGTTGAGAGGAATGTCGCTACACGTATTGCCAAATGCATTGAGGTTGACGGACATCATTTTGAGCATTTATTGCATTAATGTGGTATTTACAGGGATTCACGCTGTAACAGCATGCGTTCTCAGAAATGGTAAGTTCACAAAGCTACATGTATCACATTGGAACAACCGAAATAAAATGTTCAAACGTACTTACGTTCTGTATATTAATTTATAAAACCTACCTGTTACCAACTGCTCGTCTAAAATTGTGAGCCATATGTATGTGACTATTACAGCGCCATCTGTCACAAAGCCAAAAAAGTCGTCCAAGTACAACATTCACATTTCTTTACGTACTACACGAATATGTAATAAAAATGGGCGTTCCTATTTTAAGAAACGCAGTTGATATCCTTTTGACGTATGGTAGCACCGTCTAGCGGGCCAACCATAGCGCCATCTGGTTTCCCCCTTCAAGCTAGAAAAGTTTCGTTCTTTGTAGTTTTTTCGTTTGACGCTTATTTCGTGAGATATTTGGCCCGGTCGCGATCAATGGACCGCCCTGTACACTGTCATGCGATAACAATATTCACGTATATAGATGGCGATAGTACTGCGCACACAGTGTATAAAAGGACAGTGCATTGGCGGAGCTGTCATTTGCACTCGAGTGATTCATTTGAAAAGGTTTCCGGCGCAATTATGGCTGTACTACGGGGGGACTTAACAGACTCTGAAGACGAAATGTTAGAGGTTGCTGGAGACATTGGACATTCCATTTCGTAAATCGTAAGGGTACTCAATTTTCTGAGATCCACAGTGTCAAGACTGCGCAGAGAAAACCACATTTCAGGCAGTACCTCTCGCCACTGACAACGCAGTGGCCAACGGCCTTGACTTAACGACCGAGAGCAGCGGCGTTTGCGCGAAAGTTGTTAGTGATAACACACAAGCAACACTACGTGAAATGACCGTAGAAATCAATGTAGGAAGTAAGACGAACGTGTCCGTTAAGACAATGTGGCGCAATTTGGCTTTAACGGCTTATGGCAGCAGACAACCGAAATGCGTGCCTTTGCTAACAGCACATCACCTGCAGTGTCTCTACTGGGCTCTTGACAATATCGGTTGGACTGTAGACGACTGGAAAACCGTGGCGTGCTCAGACGAGCCCCGATTAAAATTGGTAACAGATGATGGCAGGGTTCGAGCGTGGCGCAGACCCCACGAAGCCATGGACCCAGTCGTCAACAAGGCACTGTGCAAGGTGGTGGTGGCTACATAACGGTCTGGGATATGTTTACATGAAACTGAACCGACCATTGACTGCAAATGGTTATGTTCAGCTGCTTGGAGACAGTTTTCAGCCATTCATGAACTTAATATTCCGAGGCAAGGAAAGAATTTTTATGGATGACAATGTCACCGGCCCACAACTGTTCGCGTTTGGTTTGGCGAGCATTCTGGACAATTCGAACGAATGATTTGACCACCGAGATTGCCGACGGGAGTCTCATCGAACATTTGTGGGCATAATCTAGAGGTCAGTTCGTGTACAAAATCCTACTCTGGCAACACTTTCGCAATTATGGACTGGTATAGAGGCAGCAAGGTTCAGTATTTTTCCATGGGACTTCGAACGACTGCTGAGTTCATGGAACAACGAGTTGCTGCTCTATGCCCAGCAAAAGCACGTCCGACACGACATCAAGAGGTATTCCGAGACTTCTGTCACCCATTGTATCTTCGATCGTACTCTAAGATCAAACATAATGACGTATCTCCAGCAGGATGACACGTCCATATCAACTAGCACTAATTTCTCAATCACGAGTAATGCAATACCATCTCTTCTTTTTTTCACATGACACTTTTGCTTGGGGATGGGCGACAGGTTTCGAGAAGGAGGGAAATAGTCAGTTGACATAAGTGAGAGGAGTGTTTTACAATTTCTGACTTTATTCAGAAAACAGTTTCACTTTCTTATATATTTGCTCGAATTCAGTTTTGCTTATGAAGAGAGCAACTCTTCACACAGAGGAGGTGACTAACAAGTGCCGTTCCGTCTATTTAAAATAGAACTGTCAGTACTGCGCCTTCACCCACGACTTTCCATGCAGAAGTCACTAGCTAGACGACTAGGCTTTCATTAGTTGCGCTGCAACTACTGCAGATAATTCTACCAACCCCTGCCAGGGTACGCTCTTTGGCTGCCTGTGCCTATACAGCTACCAACTTTGTACTCTTACTGCAGTCGACCATCTCGGAGCGTCCTGCTTCCGAGTGTTATTCACTTTTTCCCTTCGCCTCTGCCATTCCCTGACACGATGTATTGTGGAAGGGCCCACGCCATTTCAACGGCTCTAACTGTGCACTATTCTTCGGTGGCTGAATGGAGGGAAGGAGGCGTTAAATCACGTCTTAAGCCTGCTACAGGCAGTTCGTGACGTACAGGTGCCCCCTCCTAAGACACCCTCCCTTTACCCCTTCCTTAACCTCACTCCTTCTCTGCCATTATATCACCCTTGTTTTTACGGCTTGTAGTGTTGTCGCTATACGCGACCGTCGCTATCCTTGTGCCTCTGGTCACTACTTTTCGCCGATGCGTTTAGAAGCCTCTGAAATTTTGTCTGGCTGTTGTCCTTTGTTATTTTTCGAACTAACGAGACTTGGCCGTTTCCCTTGGATGGTGCAACTCCCAAACAATCACTGATCTGGAAACCACAGCTATTTGCAATGTTTTATAACTACCGTCCTGAAAATCATTTAAATCAGCATCACACATACTCTTTGAAACGTCCGCTTTGGAAAATTATAAATTACTATGCTGGTAAACCTCTTACGTTACTTGATTTTCAAACAGCTGAGCAAAACTGAACATGCTCAGACATTTCTCTCTTTACTTATTCTGATCATCAATAAACTGACACACAATATTTTTAGCGCAACCCAATCTGACTTTCAATAATCCCTACAAAAGAATGGCCCTGACTAACAATAACCTATACCTTTCATAAATCACTTACCTCACAAAAATCTTCGTTACTCTAACTACTGCAATTCAGCGAGCGCCAATACTGCAAGCTAAATAAAAGATTCTAACTACTGAAAGCACTAACTACTGATAGGCATAGTTAGCAAATGAAAGATTTTGACAGAGAACAAACAATGTATTTACCTCAATAATGTTACAAAGTCATCATATATCTATCAATTCATGACAACCATCTTTACAAATTTCCTTTTTCTGGCGGACACACGTCCAGATCGTACGCTTTCAAAACTCTGCCATCTCTCTCCCCACATCCACCACTGCTGGCGTCTCACCTCCAACTGCGCAACGCTACGCGCTGTTAACAGCCAACTGCCCAACACTACAATAGCAAATATTCCAACAATGCCAACCAGCCACAGACTGCAGACAGAACAGTCAGTGATTTTCATATAGAGCGCTACGTGGCGTTACCAACATAAAAACCTAAAAAGCCTACTTACGTCTTATTACAGAAAGTGCTATCGTGTGGGGTATTAAGCGACATTTTTGACTGGTTTGAAGATTTCTTAATAGGGAGCAGCATGGATGGAGAGGCAGGCACATCCCAGGGATCTCTTTCGTTACCTTGCTCTTCACGTTGTATGTTAATGACGTAATAGTAAACTAAGAGTTTTCGCAGGTGATGCAATAAAGTAATGAAGTATTGTCTGAAAAAGCATCTCAATTTTTCAGACAGACTTTGATAAGATTTCAAAGTGATGGAAAAATTGGAAACTTGCTTTACATGATCAGAAATGTAAAACCGTGCGTTACACAAACGGATATCCTGTGACTACACTATCAATTAATTACAACTGGAATGAAACTAATGTAAATGTTACAATTTGTGGGGACACGAAATGCAACGAACACATAGCTTCAGTTGCAGGTAAAGCAGATGGCAGACTTCGGTTGATTGGCAGGATACCGGGAAACTGCATTCATTCTACTAAGGGGATAGCCTCCAAGACACTCAACCAACTGTTATGGGACAGTTTGTCCAAAACTGCACCAAAACCTAATTAATAGACCTCTATTCAAATTAATCTACCCAAATTAAATTCAGTTTACTTGTGATCTATGGAAATGCGAATGTTAATGAAACGAACTCCAGTAATTGCGAAGCTACTAAGTTCTTCTCAATTTCATTTCGATTTGCTGAAAGATATATGTTATGTCTCTGGAAGTTGGGCGCACTGGATGACTGTGGGAGCATGAGGGGCACGGACTTACAACCGATTATTTTTCCCTAAAGATGATTTCCCAACCATACTTGAACCTAAAGGTAAATGCACATCAGTTAAAGATCCGATAGTTTTTGTTTATATTAGACAAAATCAATGAAGATAACGCTTCTCTCACCTGGTGGTAAACTCGATACGAATGCTGTTTAGCCACTGCGGATGTTGGTGGAAGTGTGGGAAAACCAAATGCTTTTATAGAGTGCTTTGCAACATTCCTGCTATACAGACGATGTCTGGCTCTGTTTAGGTTGTCTTCAACATAACAGCCCTTTAAAATTAAAAGGAAACGTTCTTCAGTTGATACGATTTTTTGGTGTGTAGCATCTAGTTTGTTGAAGGCAGAAACATTCTCCCTAAAACAAACATCTTCCTTGAACTTCTTGAACGATACGTTTTTGTCTTCTCTGCACGGTGTAATTGGGTTGCATCTGGTTGTTGCGCGGAAAAAAAAAGGTTGTTACGGTCTCCACGGGTCGCGATGAGCTGTTGAAAACCCGGGGTTCGGCATTTTTCTTTCCTGGTAGCAGCATTCGGAGGTTAATACCAGTACTGGATGTAGAGGTCATTCGCACGAGAATATCTGTGTCTACTTCTAGTATCACTGACGTTGGCATTATGCTTAGGACATTTCAGCACCGCAGTATATCAGAGCTCCCGGGAGCTTGGATTACCTGCATCTCAGTTCGTTTCAGGTCTCGGTAACGGAGCAATAAAGTACTCTTTTTTTTATTATATGTCAAAAAGGCGAAGTTTTACAACAGTTCTCTACCGCTCCTGTTCAATATGTTCCTTTTGCACTCATTACGTACTCTTAACGCTTTTCATGTAGCTTCCTTGTAATGGTTTTTCGAATTTAAATCACTAATTCAAATTGTGAATGGCGGGTTTAGTTGGTCACACCTTGTTCTTCCTTTCAACAGACGGCAATGCTTTTGCCTCTCTAGTATACCAGTTTGCTTCCCCCTTCGTGTATACTGCTCCGCGCTCTGCGCTCACTGGTGGCACACCGCTTCTGATACTCGTCCCTCATGGCGCACGGGGTTACAGCACAGAGTGTAAGCGTCCTTGTGTTCGTTGCGTATTTCTTGACCCACGCAGTCGTCCGTAGTGTTGTCTGGTGTCGCTTGACTCTTGACTTAGGATTTACCGCACCTAGCCCGAACAATATTTTCTAAAATGTTATATGGAACTTCTTTTTTGATTTTTCATATGCACTTGCGCGTGTAAAGATTATTATTTTGCTTCGGTTTCTTGTTTATTTTCAGTATCACATCTGATGACGGGCATGTAAGAGGCCGAAACCAATCGTGTTTTAAGTACTGAAAAATAAAAAGAACCTTACAACTGAAGCGGTATCTTCAACCTCTGCTGCTTGAGGAGATGTTTGTGGTGTAACGTCGTCAATTCGAGCCTTTGCAGCTGCTTCCCTCTCGTTTATTTTGGTGGTTTCTTCAGTCTTGGTACTGGGAGAGTCGATGACCACAGCGAAATCCCGACCGAAGTGCTTATTGACGTATTCGATGTACTGGAGGCATAGCTGGCTGTAATCTGCTGGATACGAGCACACGATCAGATGCAACAGGAAGCCGCTTTAAACTGTTAGCAAAGCGTTGGGTGGAAAGTCATTTCATGGCGGCACCATCTCTTAAAAATGGTTCAAATGGCTCTGAGCACTATGGAACTTAACTTCTGAGATCATCAGTCCCCTATAGCTTAGAACTACTTAAACCTAACTAATCTAAGGACATCACACACATCCATGCCCGAGGCAGGATTCGAACCTGCAACCGTAGCGGTCGCGCAGTTCCAGACTGTAGCGCCTACAGCCGCTCGGCCACCCCGAATGGCACCATCTCTTCAAGAACGTCGATAAATGCAGACTGCGTGCCATTTTGCACCAACATCTCGTGAAACAGCGTAGGAGGCCCTGTTGCTGGACAGAGTTTTCGGGTATTGTCCAAGGTGATCATCGTTGCATGCAACATACAGCAGTGGTTAAAGTAGTTGACATGGGTTTTCAGACCGAGGCAAAGAGCCGCTTCACAAAAAACTATCATGTGCTACCACACCGGTAGGCATGAATACCAGAAGGTTGTTAGGGACGTCAAAATAATTGTGTGACTGAAGCCAGCATAGTATCTACCCAAAATCTGCCTTTTCCCGAACTTTGCATGACTCTCTTAGCTCCACATGTTGGTCAGAGATTTCGGAGAACACTCTACAGAAACGTTCCGAGGCATCGATTACATCTGTACATGCAGGCATGAAACCAACCCATCCAGCGAACGCATTAACTGACAAAACGCTGTCTTCATATTTCTCAGCAACGTTTACTGTATGGTCACGGCAGTCCACATGCTTGACCAGAACTTTACGGATCTTTTGACGGTGAAACATCCTTCGTTGACGAATTGACGGTACTCCAAGGGAGCCATAAAGTCTTCAAGCTGCAACATTTGCTGCAAGTAGGTGTGAGCATATTTCGCATAGCTGAAGTGTCTCACGGAGTCGGCAAATAGAATCATGCCTAGGACGCAGAACAGGTATGGGTCCAGTCTCCTGAACGTTCGGCTCTGATAAACAGTTGCATGATGCCTACCATTTCGGAGCGTTGCAACCAATGTTTCGCAGTGCGCCGTCGAGATGACGTAAGGCATTTTAGTTTGCATCGAACAAATTTCCGACGAAAGAATATTGTCATCAGAAATCGCTCCAGAAAGGAGGTCCGATTGTGTTTGTTTCAAATTATCACTGAGACAAGAATCAACTTCTTCCATATCGTTAATGAGCAAGATCGCCAACAACAACAGCTGCGCAGAAGATGAACACGGATAGTTCGAGGGTAAGCATGGCTGGTCATCGTGCGGGTCACCGTATTCCTTGCGTACACTGTCTCCCACAGTGTTTATATTCATTTTATCTTAATTTTTGTTTTAACAGAACGCAAAACAAACCATCTGGCGCGAAAATGAAGCAAATCGGACGCTTGGTCAGTTATTATGGGTAAAACTAAAAATGTAGAGGACAGCAGATCTTCCTCAAAATGGATTTTTGAAGCTTTTGGGATTTTGCTCTGGAAGTCATCCTGAGCGTTTCTGCCTACTTTCATCATGTTTTTTAAAATATTCAGATTGGGGCAATTTTTTGTCTAATTCGACTGGACTATAAGCATTTGAGCGAGTCGTGACGAAGGGACCGCGAAGTTTTGTTTAGGAAGTTAGAGTCATGGTTTCCTTAATTCACACAGTCCGCTAGTTAAACTCTACATACCCTCAGGCAAGGATGCTGGTGCTTGCTCGTACTTTTCTGGCTTCTTTTCGTTAGTCTGCTCACTAATCCGGCAATCATTGGGGGTTTACATACACACAGGTAATTGTATTATACCCTTTCCAGTTCCACTCTACTGTAACAAAGTCTTGCGAGTTTCTTTTATAATTCAGTTCAACATTCAAGCACTGTATTACGAGGTGCATTCAAGTTCTAAGGCCACCGATTTTTTTTCTAATTAACTACTCAACCGAAATCGATGAAACTGGTGTTACTTCTCGACGTAATCGCCCTGCAGACGTACACATTTTTCACAACGCTGACGCCATGATTCCATGGCAGCGGCGAAGGCTTCTTTAGGAGTTTGTTTTGACCACTGGAAAATCGCTGAGGCAATAGCAGCACGGCTGGTGAATGTGCGGCCACGGAGAGTTTCTTTCATTGTTGGAAAAAGCCAAAAGTCACTAGGAGCCAGGTCAGGTGAGTAGGGAGCATGAGGAATCACTTCAAAGTTGTTGTCACGAAGAAACTGTTGCGTAACGTTAGCTCGATGTGCGGGTGCGTTGTCTTGGTGAAACAGCACATGCGCAGCCCTTCCCGGACGTTTTTGTTGCAGTGCAGGAAGGAATTTGTTCTTCAAAACATTTTCGTAGGATGCACCTGTTACCGTAGTGCCCTTTGAAACGCAATGGGTAAGGATTACGCCCTCTCTGTCCCAGAACATGGACACCATCATTTTTTCAGCACTGGCGATTACCCGAAAATTTTTTGGTGGCAGTGAATCTGTGTGCTTCCATTGAGCTGACTGGCGCTTTGTTTCTGGATTGAAAAATGGCATCCACGTCTCATCCATTGTCACAACCAACGAAAAGAAAGTCCCATTCATGCTGTCATTGCGCGTCAACATTGCTTGGCAACATGCCACACAGGCAGCCATGTGGTTGTCCGTCAGCATTCGTGGCACCCACCTGGATGACACTTTTCGCATTTTCAGGTCGTCATGCAGGATTGTGTGCACAGAACCCACAGAAATGCCAACTCTGGAGGCGATCTGATCAACAGTCATTCGGCGATCCTCCAAAACAATTCTCTCCACTTTCTCGATCATGTCGTCAGACCGGCTTGTGCGAGCCCGAGGTTGTTTCGGTTTGTTGTCACACGATGTTCTGCCTTCATTAAACTGTCGCACCCACGAACGCACTTTCGACACATCCATAACTCCATCACCACATGTCTCCTTCAACTGTCGATGAATTTCAATTGGTTTCACACCACGCAAATTCAGAAAACGAATGATTGCACGCTGTTCAAGTAAGGAAAACGTCGCCATTTTAAGTATTTAAAACAGTTCTCATTCTCGCTGCTGACGGTAAAATTCCATCTGCCGTACGGTATTGACAATGAACGCGGCCTCATTTTAAAACAATGCGCATCTTCCTATCCCTTTCCGGTCCGGAGAAAAAAAATCGGAGGCCTTAGAACTTGAATGCGCCTCGTATTAATTGCTTTGTCTATTGGAGTCCGAATAATGCATTTTAGAAATAATCAGTATTTTATAGTGACCTTTCGTTTCATTTCGTTTCATTTCTTTTGGGTCATCCGTGTTTAAATTCAGATACTCATTATTTGCCTTTGTGTGCCTATTTTTTCTTTATATTTCATATGAACACTTAGGGAGTTGTCTGTTCACTGTGTGGGTCACCGTATTCAGATGTCAGCATCTCAGGGTTATGTAAAATGCTCAGCCATAGTGTTACACTTGTAAGTAGGCTGTTTTGTATGCTGGTAACACCACTCAGCGCTCTGTATGAAAATAACTGACTGCACTGTGTGAAGCCTGTGGCTGGTTGGACTCATTGTTGGAATATTCGCTTGTGTAGTGTTGGGCAGTTGGATGTGAACAGTGCGTAGAGTTGGGCAGTTGGAGGTGAGCCGCCAGCAGTGGTAGATGTGGAGAGAGAGAGATGCCAGTGTTTTGAGAGGTTGCTATAAGCGGACGATCTGGACGTGTGTCCGCCAGGAAAAGGAAATTTGTAAAGATGGATGTCATGATATATATGATGACTTTTGAACACTATTAAGGTAAATACATTATTTGTTCCCTATCAAAATCTTTCATTTGCTAGCTACGCCCATCCGTAGTTAGTGCCTTCAATAGTGAGAATCTTTTATTTAGCTGGCAGTATTGGCGCTCGCTGTATTGCAGTAGTTCGAGTAACGAAGATTTTTGTGAGGTAAGTGATTCATGAAAGGTATAGGTTATTGTTAGTCAGAACCATTCTTTTGTAGCGATTATTCAAAGTGTGACTGCGTTGCGTTAAAAAATATTGTGTGTCAGTTTAGTGATGATCAGAACGTGTAAAAAGAGAACCGTCTGAGTACGCTCAGTTTAACTCAGCTGTCTTTATATCAAATAACGTAAGAATTTTTCCAGCACTGTAATTCTTTTAATTTTTCTAAGCGGACATTTCACACTGCCATAGGTACTACTAAAGTATTTGAGCCATCTTATCAAGGAGGAATAACAGGACATTTTGAAACCATACGAAGATGGACTGCACAAATGGTCACAGGTTTGTTTGACTCATGAGGGAGCGCCACCCCAGAGGCTGAAAACCCCCAACAGCCACACACTTTGAGATAAAAGTAAACCATCTCTCTAAATTCTTTTTACAAAGTTGCAAAAATCAGTTTTAATTGAAGGATTCAGGAACGTACTAAAAACCCTTACGCATTGCTCCCGCTGGTGTTGCAAAGAAAATGATTGATTAATTACAGTGCACAGAAAAGCGTTGAAGCAATCATTCTTGCTGCGCTCCAAATGTGAATGATACGGGAAGAAGCCCCAACAAATGGTATAGTGGGAAGTATCCTCTGCCATCCATTTCATAGTGGTTTGTACAGTATAACTGTAGATATTAGGGTGCAGTCCCTATATGGAATTCTGAGCAAGTGATTCACATACAGTGATGTAGCCTCTAGGAATGTGTCAACGACGGAATATTGTAGCCAGATGTAAAAGGACCTTCAAAGCCTCGAAGACTCGTGCAGTGACTGGCAGTTGAACCTAAGAGAAACAAGTTCGAGTTACTGCGTATAAATTGGTGAAGAGATCAACTATTGTTCGATTACACTATTGCCAACAAATCACTGGAAACAGTAAGTAGCGTGAAATTTATGGGAGTAACAATCCAGAGCAACCTAAAGTGGAATGACCACACAAAAAAACTATGAAAAGCAGATGCCAGGTTCAGATTTATTAGAAGATCTTAAGGAAATGTAGTTAATGCACCAAGGAGCTGGCTTACAAAAAACTCTTTAGACAGCTTTGTGAGTACTGATCACCAATAAGGATCCATTAATGCGTGGAATTGATGGACGAGATAGAGAAGATCCAACGCAGTGCGCTGCGTTTCGTCACAGGATCGTTTAGTGTGCACCAGAGCTTTGAGGAGATGCTCAGCAAATTCCAGTATCAGAATCTACGAAGTACAAAATGTTCATCACTGTCAAGTTTACTGCTAAACGTCTCTGCACATGTGTTCCAATAAGAGCCGGAAACATGTTACTCCCTTCCCTCTCGCGAAATGATCCAGACAAGAATTACATATTATTAGAACTAACACGAAGACTTACCGACTCGTTCCCAACCACCACTCGCGAATGGAACAGGTACGGAGGTAAACGATAGTACACCGGAGATATTCTCTTCACATGCCCTTATCTGGCTTACGGAGTATAAATATAGAGGATGTGCAGTTTCGAAACGCCCTAGAAAGAGAATCACTGCTCAGAATGACGTCAAATTTGAACTGCATACTACTGACACAGGGGAAAACGTAATGAAAAAAAACTACAATTTTAGCAATATATGGCGCTCTTAGTGCCAGAATGTGCACACCAATAGATGCGCAGCACACGGCTGTTCTCCAGTTTGCGTCCGAGACACCGAACGTTATGTCTCCATGAAGGATCGCACGCTGCTGGTAAAGCACTTTTACAAGAAGGGTTACTGTGCGCAGAAGCTTTGCAGAAGTTCGGGACACACAATGGTGTGAAAAAGGCATTGGTCTGATGTCTGCTAAGGGTCTAGAGAAAGTGATAACAAAATTAGAAAAATACTAGGTCCCAAAAGAGGTGGATGCGAAGACCTAGGGAAGAATTGTACCGGAACATGAGAACAATATCTGGGGAAATCAGACTCAAAAGGGCAGAGTTTGCTGGACATGTAGTTAGGATGTGAATGGACAGAATGACGAAGAGAGGGAGGACCAGGGGAAAGGCAGGAACCAAGTGGGTTGTTGAACTTCGGAAGGACTGCTTGGGATTGGGGATCAAGGCCGAAGGAAAGGAAAATTGGAGGAACAAATATACACTTACCAATATGCTAGAGATCAATGACAGAGAAGAATACAGGAAAATATTACAGTGTCACCAGTGGAGCCGACAGGAGAAAAGGACACTGAAGATCTCGGATGAAGATCGGGAGAGAAGAACAGAAAGAATGAAGAGGTTCTGGCAGAAGAAGAGGAAAATGCAGTCCACAAAGGGGCTACCCGTGGTCCTACAGAGGCCGTAACACAAGAAGAAGAAGAAAAGACAGGTTCTTTCGAAGTGAAATGTGGTAGAGGGAGGAAAGCAATTGATCCTACGATTGTCTATAATATGGCCACAGTATTGCAGGGGGAGTTGCGCGGTGGTGTGCAAACAAGCAGGCACGAACGTTGCATATGCCTGGGAGCACGGTGCATAGAATACTAGGAAACATCCTGCATTGCTATCCATACAAAATCACCCATGTTCAGGAGTTACTTTCTGCTGACATGCCAGCAAGACAAACTTTCCCTCTGGAATTTCTTTCCAGCCTGGAAATGAGCAATAAATGGTTATGCAACATTCCATAGACAGACGAAGCTCATTTCCATCTCCAAGGACATGTCAGTACGCAGAATTGAGAAATCTGAGCAAGGGAAAATCCGCACGCACATCAGCAGGTACCACTTCTCTCTGAAAGGTGTCTGTGATGACGCTCCTACGTACATTGCACAGACAGTGAAGCGGCTGCTGCAGAGGCATTTCGGAAATGGTAGACTTACCAGCCGTCACTTCCCTACAGCCTGGCCGTCCAGATCACCTGATCCTCATACATGTGACTTATGGCTGTGGGGTTATGAGAAACGTGTTGTGTTCAGTGCTCCTATTACGAATGTAGATTAATTGAAGGCACTCACTGTTCAACGCATTCTGGACGTGACGTCCCGAGACACTCCGATGTGTTGAGGAACATGCCGGTGGATAGCAAATTGAATATGTCTTGCCCCAGTCTCACGACAATTAGAAACCGGTGTCGTTTCGCGTTTTGTCCGGTTTTCGGCCCCAGGGCAATTAAGAACCAATGTCACTTCGCTTTTCATACGGATCTTGGCTTCATGACAATTAATAACCGATTTTTGCCTTACAATGTGGTTCGATTTTGCCGTGATGGGTGGGCTTAACTAACAGTGCCACAACTGTTAGCAGCCGAACTTGTGCAGTCATTGGCTCTTGAGCACTTTGGGACTTAACATCTGACGTCATCAGTCCCCTAGAACTTAGAACTACTTAAACCTAAGCTAAGGTCATCACACGCATCCATTTCCGACGCAGGGTTCGAACCTGCGGCCGTAGCAGCAGCGTGATTCCGGACTGAAGCGCCTAGAACCGCTCGGCCACACCGGTCGGCTCGAACAGACACTGACTCCTTTTCTTATGTATACATATTTTACACAGCTGTTTTTGGAGCAGTCCTTTACAACACGCTATTGTTGTTGTGGTCTTCAGTCCGAACAATGATTTGATACAACTGTCCAGGCTAATCTATGCTTTGCAAGCATCTTCATCCCAAATAACTATGGAAATCTACACGAAGTTGAACGTACTCAGTCTATTAATACGTTGATCTTCCTCTATGATTTTTTACTCCCACACATTCCTCCAATACTAAATTTGCGTGCCCTTAATGTCTCAGAACATGTCCTGTCAACCGATCTTTTCTTTTAGTCTAGTTGTGTCACAAATTTCTTTGCTCCCTAATTACATTTAGTACCTCCTCATTAGTTACACTATACAATAATCTAATCTCCAGCATTTTTCTGTGGCACCTACATTTCAAAAATTTCTACTCTCTTCTTGTCTGAACTGTTTATCGTCGACGTTTAACTTTCAAAAAAGGGTATATTCCAGACAAATGCCTTCAGAAAAGACTTCCTAACGTTTAAATTTATATTCGATGCTAACCAGTTTCTTTTTTTTTTTTTCAGAAACGCTTCTCTTGCCATTGCTAGTTTTCATTTTATATCCTTTCCAATTCGACCATTTTACTACCAAAATACCAAAACACGTCTCCTACTTTAAGTGCGTCGTTTCCTTATCTAATTCCCTCGCCATCACCTGATTTAATTCGACTACATTCCATTATCCTTGTTTTGCTTTTGTTGATGTTCATCTTATATCCTCCTTTCGAGATGCTGCCCATTCCGTTCAGCTGCTCTTGTAAGTCCTTTGCGGAATCACAATGTCATCGGCAAAGCTCAACGTCGTTACGTCTTTTGCCTGAACTGAAATTCCTTCTCTATATTTTTCTTTTCTTTCAATTACTGCTTGTTCAGTATACAGATTGAATGAAGTCGGGGATAGGCTACAACCCTGTCCCACTCCCTTCTCAATCACTGTGGTATCGTCCAAACGTTGCGGTTGTTGCGGTGCCATACCAGAGTAACAACTCGCAAAGATACCAGAGAAGTTAGCGATGTCTCGCTGCAATCCATACCGACGAATGGGAGGCGTTGGTGAAGCTACACCCCCGCTCCCAGCTCCGTAGCGTCACCACATGGAGGCCAATACACAGCCCAGCAGAGGAATTCTCTGCCCAGTTTATGACTTTCGATCAAGCAGAGACATCGACTAGTTAGGGCTCATGTATTACTCATGTCTTAGATGGAACCGTACTTTTGAACATTGAGAACACTGAACTTCGAGAGAAGAATTCAGCAAATGTCTGCTTCAAGTGATGCTTTAACATTCAAAGACAGTTGTAAATATTAGGCTCATTCCTGTGGCTATGTATTGTATAAAATTAAGTAAATTTTATCCTTGTAATAAAGTGAACGAATATTTCATATGTTGTAGCAGTCGTAGAGTCCACTCTTATGACCCGATGATTGTAGTTGCTTCAGGTCATAACAGCCGCTGCTTGCCTTTTATGCCCCTCGACTCTTATAACTGCCGTCGGTATCGGTGCAAGTTGTACACAACAGTTCACTACCTTTATTTTACCCTTTCTGCATGCATAATTTCAAAGAGTGAATTCCACTCAACATTGGCAACAACGTTCTCTAAGTCTAAGAAATCTATAAACATAGGTTTGCCTTTCATAAACCTACTTTCGAAAAAAGTCATAGGATCAGTACTGCCCCACTTGTTCTTACGTTTCTCCAGAATCCAAACTAATCTTCCCCACACTCGGCTTCTACCAGGTGTCTGATACTTCGTGTCAGTATTTTGCAGCAGTGACTTATTAAAATTATATTTCAGTAACAGTCATGGCTGTCGGCACCTGCCTTCTTTTGAAGTGAAGTTATTACGTTCATCTTGAAGTCAGAGGGTATGCCATTTGTCCCATACATCTTGCTCACCAGGTGAAATAGTTTTGTCACAGCTGGCTCTCCAGAAGGTATTACTAGTTATGAAGGGGTGTCGTCTACTCCAGACGTCTTGTTTGGCTTAGGCCTTTCAGTTCTCTATCAGATTCTTCGCGCAGTATCATATCTCCCATCTCATATTCCCTTTGTATAATATTGCCTTCAAGTTCATTTCCCTTACATATCCATTCTATGTACTCGTTTCAACTTTCAGTTTTTTCTTCTGTGCTTAGTACTGGTTTTCTGTCTGAGCTCTTCATATTCATACAGCTGCTTCTCTTTTTTGCAAAGGCCAATTTAATTTACCTATAGGGAGTATCCATATTTCTTCTAGTGATGTATGTTTCTACGTCCTTACAATTCTCTCTACCCAATCCTGTGTAGCCATTTCGCTGTTCCCGTCAGTCTCATTTTCTTTTACGTTTGTACTTTTCAGTCTTTTACATGATGTGGGAAACTAATTTCATTTACGAGGATGAGTGATATATGACTTCTTTTTGGGAGTCATGTTCCACGCCATGAAACGGAGTTAGAGAATCCTTCGTATTCTAAAATATACATTCTGTTCCTTTTCTACAATTTCTTCCCAGAATACAATGTATTGAACTAAACATTGTAAAGTAAATCACCACCTTACACTCAAGGTCTTGGTCATACTTTTTGGTGTCTTTGTAATCCATGTTTTAATCTAATGTTTGCTGTAAATGTTTTAGTATAAATAATTTAGTCCTTCACCGATTTTAGGTATTAATTTTATTGATGACTGAGATAATCTTTGCAGAGTCCATTCTTTGAAAGTTATTCTTTGCCTCCAGCAGATGTTTTCAAAATGTTCATCGCTTATAGACATGCTTAGTGGTCGACACTTCTCTGTAACCTATTACACGTACAAGAAGTTGTCAGGTGCACTACTCATTCCTCATGTGCACCATCGCTCTAAGAGACACATGACTTCCTAGAATCAATACTTGCAGTAAGGACCAGAACAGTTGAAATTTTAAGTACTAAGTTCTACCCGTGGAGACCAAAATATAGAGCTGAATTGGCTTGGCTGAAGCAGCGTTCTGTATCAAGGGAAGAGATTCCAGTGAACTCCATAATTCGGGGCAAACCGTGTACAGCTGTGATCTAGAACCGTGAGAGGGCACGAAGCATCGGTTAACAACAGATACAGAGAATCCTTGTAAATGTGGGCAACAGCCACTGTGGACAATATGGAAGCTGGCACAAACCCACCTTGAAACTCTGAGCGTCCCTTGATGACATCTACCGGCTCACTTACACTAAAAAACTGGTGCGATAGTGGGAGGAATATTTTTTTTCTGCAGTGTGAAATATTCCGGTCCCTCACATGATCAGATTGCTGGCTTCCATATGCACCTGGTCTCAACGCTATGTTGTTGTTGTTGTGGTCTTCAGTCCTGAGACTGGTTTGATGCAGCCCTCCATGCTACCCTATCCTGTGCAAGTTTCTTCATCTCCCAGTACCTACTGCAACCTACATCCTTCTGAATCTGCTTAGTGTCTCTGCTCTTGGTCTCCCTCTACGATTTTTATCCTCCACGCTGCCCTCCAATGCTAAATTTGTTATCCCTTGATGTCTCCGAACATGTCCTACCAACCGGTCCCTTATTCTCGTCAAGTTGTTCCACAAACTTCTCTTCACCCCATTTCTATTCAATACCTCCTTATTAGTTATGTGATCTACCCATCTAATCTTCAGCATTCTTCTGTAGCACCACATTTCGAAAGCTTCTATTCTCTTCCTGTCCAAACTATTTATCGTCCATGTTTCACTTCCATACATGGCTACACTCCATACAAATACACTCCTGGATATTGAAATAAGAACACCGTGAATTCATTGTCCCAGGAAGGGGAAACTTTATTGACACATTCCTGGGGTCAAATACATCACATGATCACACTGACAGAACCACAGGCACATAGACACAGGCAACAGAGCATGCACAATGTCGGCACTAGTACAGTGTATATCCACCTTTCGCAGCAATGCAGGCTGCTATTCTCCCATGGAGACGATCGTAGAGATGCTGGATGTACTCCTGTGGAACGGCTTGCCATGCCATTTCCACCTGGCGCCTCAGTTGGACCAGCGTTCGTGCTGGACGTGCAGACCGCGTGAGACGACGCTTCATCCAGTCCCAAACATGCTCAATGGGGGACAGATCCGGAGATCTTGCTGGCCAGGGTAGTTGACTTACACCTTCTAGAGCACGTTGGGTGGCACGGGATACATGCGGACGTGCATTGTCCTGTTGGAACAGCAAGTTCCCTTGCCGGTCTAGGAATGGTAGAACGATGGGTTCGATGACGGTTTGGATGTACCGTGCACTATTCAGTGTCCCCTCGACGATCACCAGTGGTGTACGGCCAGTGTAGGAGATCGCTCCGCACACCATGATGCCGGGTGTTGGCCCTGTGTGCCTCGGTCGTATGCAGTCCTGATTGTGGCGCTCACCTGCACGGTGCCAAACACGCATACGACCATCACTGGCACCAAGGCAGAAGCGACTCTCATCGCTGAAGACGACACGTCTCCATCCGTCCCTCCATTCACGCCTGTCGCGACACCACTGGAGGCGGGCTGCACGATGTTGGGGCGTGAGCCGAAGACGGCCTAACGGTGTGCGGGACCGTAGCCCAGCTTCATGGAGACGGTTGCGAATGGTCCTCGCCGATACCCCAGGAGCAACAGTGTCCCTAATTTGCTGGGAAGTGGCGGTGCGGTCCCCTACGGCACTGCGTAGGATCCTACGGTCTTGGCGTGCATCTGTGCGTCGCTGCGGTCCGGTCCCAGGTCGACGGGCACGTGCACCTTCCGCCGACCACTGGCGACAACATCGATGTACTGTGGAGACCTCACGCCCCACGTGTTGAGCAATTCGGCGGTACGTCCACCCGGCCTCCCGCATGCCCACTATACGCCCTCGCTCAAAGTCAGTCAGCTGCACATACGGTTCACGTCCACGCTGTCGCGGCATGCTACCAGTGTTAAAGACTGCGATGGAGCTCCGTCTGCCACGGCAAACTGGCTGACACTGACGGCGGCGGTGCACAAATGCTGCGCAGCTAGCGCCATTCGACGGCCAACACCGCGGTTCCTGGTGTGTCCGCTGTGCCGTGCGTGTGATCATTGCTTGTACAGCCCTCTCGCAGTGTCCGGAGCAAGTATGGTGGGTCTGACACACCGGTGTCAATGTGTTCTTTTTTCCATTTCCAGGAGTGTACTTTCAGAAACGACTTCCTGACACTTAAATCTATACTCGATGTTAACAAATTTCTCTTCTTCAGAAACGCTTTCCTGACCATTGCCAGTCTACATTTTATATCTTCTCTACCTCGCCCATCATAAGTTGTTTTGCTCCCCAAATAGCAAAACTCCTTTACTACTTTAAGTGCCTCATTTCCTTATGTAATTCCCACGCCTTCACCTGATTTAATTCGACTACATTCCATTATCCTCGTTTTGCTTTTGTTGATGTTCATCTTATATCCTCCTTTAAAAACACTGTCCATTCCGTTCAACTGCTCTTCCAAGTCCTTTGCTGTCTCTGACAGAATTACAATGTCATGGGCGAACCTCAAAGTTTTTATTTCTTCTCCATGGATTTTAATTCCTACTCAGAATTTTTCTTTTGTCTCCTTTACTGCTTGCTCAATATACAGATTGAATGACATTGGGGAGAGGCTACAACCCTGTCTCACTCCCTTCCCAACCACTGCTTCCCTCTCATGCCCCTCGACTCTTATAACTGCCATCTGGTTTCTGCACAAATTGTAAATAGCCTTTCGCTCCCTGTATTTTACCCCTGCCACCTTTAGAATTTGAAAAAGAGTACTCCAGTCAACATTGTCAAAAGCTAAGTCTACAAATGCTAGAAACGTAGGTTTGCCTTTCCTTAATCTTTCTTCTAAGATAAGTCGTAAGGTCAGTATTGCCTCACATGTTCCAAGATTTCTACGGAATCCAAACTGATCTTCCCCGACGTCGGCTTCTACCAGTTTTTCCATTCGTCTGTAAAGAATTCGCGTTAGTATTTTGCAGCTGTGACTTATTAAACTGATAGTTCGGTAATTTTCACATCTGTCAACATCTGCTTTCTTTGGGATTGGAGTTATTATATTCTTCTTGAAGTCTGAGGGTACTTCGCCTGTCTCATACATCTTGCTCACCAGATGGTAGAGTTTTGTCATGACGGGCTCTCCCAAGGCCGTCAGTAGTTCTAATGGAATGTTGTCTACTCCCGGGGCCTTGTTTTGGCTCAGGTCGTTCAATGCTCTGTCAAACTCATGCAGTATCGAATCTTCCATTTCATCTTCATCTACATTCTCCTCCATTTCTATAATATTGTCCTCAAGTACATCGCCCTTGTATAGACCCTCTATACTCCTTCCACCTTTCTGCTTTCCCTTCTTTGGTTAGGACTGGGTTTCCATCTGAGCTCTTGATATTCATACAAGTGGTTCTCTTTTCTCCAAAGGTCTCTTTAATTTTCCTGTAGGCAGTCTCTATCTTACCCCTAGTGAGATAAGCCTCTAAATCCTTACATTTGTCCTCTAGCCATCCCAACGCTATGTAATGGAGCAGTTACTCTACTGTGCTGTGTTCTGCCACGTTATTCATCATGGTGCTCAGTAAATTTTCCAGTGTAAAACCAGTGCATCGTGGAAATCTTCCCAAAAGGTCAAAAACCAATCCACTCCTCATCTTAATGGCTTTGAAGCGCTCTGAAGTGCTCTTCTTGTCCACAGACAGCTATAGTTACGGTGACAAAGAATACGAGATGTTTAAAAAAAAATAACAGAAATTTTGTTTTTTTAATACCATTTTTCTTCTTCTACATCAAGTAAAATAGTCACTTTTAGATAATATGCATTTGTGCCAGTGCCGTTCTGAATTCCCGAAACACTCCCTGAACTCGATTTTTGAAACAGTTTATAGCTCTCCCTGTGCGTTTTATAATTTCATCTGTACTTGTAAAACGATGAAACATTAATTTTATTTTGTTTTTAGGCTCGTAAAAACGTTCACGTGGAGTCGTATCTGGAAAATACGGACGCCGTCATTGCATTGATTTTGGTGAAAAATTCACGAACAAGCAATGAAATGTGAGCAGGTGGATTATAGTGGTGTATAAGTTAGAAATTATTTCGTCACAAATCCGGGTACTTTTTTCGGGTTTCTTCAAGCAAATGGCGTTTAGTACTCCTGATTGATTTCGACTGGTAGCAAGAACTCATGGTACACCATGCCGTTAAAATCATAGAACACTGTGAGCATGAACTTCACATTTTCCGCACTTGCCGAGCATTTTTCGGGCTGGGTAGTCTAGAATGCATTCACCAGGACGATCTAACCTTAGTTTCGACGTCATATCTGTAAATCCCGGTTTCCTCATCTATTATGATAGGTTTCAGTTATTATGGATCGCTGTCAATTTCAACTATGGACTCCTGATAAATTTGAGTTTTCCTCTGTGTTTCTTCGATTTTCAGCAACTATAGAGCAAAATTTTCCCAAAGTATTTGCAAAACTTTCGAAGCACGTGTTAGTTAATATTCCAACAGCAAAGCTTCTTCTTTGATAGTGATTCGGCGATCGTCCATTATCATTTACTTAAGATTTTCCACGATTACATCAGCTAAAGTGCTAGAGAAATCAGAGCGCTCGTCACCTTAAACGTCTTCACAGCCTTTTTCTAAACGCTTATACCGCTCGTAATTGCAGATTGATCAAAAGCAATATTTAAGTTTTCGGTCCTTTATACCGTTCTTATAGCAAAATCTAATACAAGTACTTTGATTCATTTCTGCACGAAATAATCGCCGATATTGCCAAAACAGACAACAAACTGAGGATCCGATATGGCTCTCATTGTGCTGATACTATTCAGATATGTCTGTCAACAGAACAACGGAACAGCCATGCGAATCAAACTACACTACTGGCAATTAAAATTGCTACACCAAGAAGTGTAGATGATAATCGGGTATTCATTGGACACATATAATATACTAGAACTGACATGTGATTACATTTTCACGCAATTTGGGTGCATAGATCCTGAGAAATCAGTACCAAGAACCACCACCTATGGCCGTAATAACGGCCTTGATACGCCTGGGCATTGAGTCAAACAGAGCTTGCATAGCGTGTATAGGTACAGCTGCCTATGCAGCTTCAACACGATACAGCAGTTCATCAATAGCAGTGACTGGCGTATTGAGACGAGCCAGTTGTTCGGCCACCATTGACCAGACGTTTTCAGTTGGTGAGAGATCTGGAGAATGTGCTGGACAGGGCAGCAGGCGAACATTTTCTGTATCCAGACAGGCCCGTACAGGACCTGCAATATGCGGTCATGCATTATCCTGATGAAATGTAGGTTTCGCAGGGATCGAATGAAGGGTAGAGCCACTGGTCGTAACACATCTGAAATGTAACGTCCACTGTTCAAAGTGCCGTCAATGCGAACAAGAGGGGACCGAGACGTGTAACCAATGGCACCCCATACCATCCCGCCGGGTGATACGCCAGTATGGCGATGACCAATACACTCTTCCAATGTGCGTTCACCCCGATGTCGCCAAACACGGATGCTACCATCATGATACTGTAAACAGAACCTGGATTCATCAGAAAAAATGACGTTTTACCATTCGTGCGCCCAGGTTCGTCGTTGAACAAACCATCGCAGACGCTCCTGTCTGTGATGCAGTGTCAAGGGTAACCCCAGCCATGGACTCCGAGCTGATAGTCCATGCTGCCGCATATGTCGCCGAACTGTTCGTGCAGCTGGTTGTTGTCTTGCAAACGTCCCCATCTGTTGACTCAGGGATCGAGACGTGGCTGCACGATCCGTTACAGCCATGCGGACAAGATGCCTGTCATTTCGACTGCTAGTGATACGAGGCCGTTGGAATCCAGCACGGCGTTCCGTATTACCCTCCTGAACCCACCGATTCCATATTCTGCTAACAGTCATTGGATCTCAACCAATGTGAGCAGCAATGTCGCGATACGAAAAACCGCAATCGCGATAGGCTACAATCCGACCTTTATCAAAGTCGCAAACGTGATGGTATGCATTTCTCCTCCTTACACGTGGCATCACAACAACGTTTCACCGGGCAACGGCGGTCAACTGCTGTTTGTGTATGAGAAATCGGTTGGAAACTTTCCCCATGTCAGCACGTTGTAGGTGTCGCCACCGGCGCCAACCTTGTGTGAATGCTCTGAAAAGCTAATCATTTGCATATCACAGCATCTTCTTCCTGTCGGTTATATTTCGTGTCTGTAGCACGTATCTTCGTGGTGTAGCAATTTTAAGGCCCAGTAGTGTAATACTGGAACGGCAGAGAGTGTTGGTTTGCGGATTGAAGTATGTTGGTTTTGAAACTCCCACGTCACGAAATTAAAACAACGGGAAACGTGGAAGGGAACGGATAATGATATTAAACCTATGATATGTGACTGCAATATTTGTAAAATCAGTAAATGTGACGCTAACACGTGACAAGGATAGCTCTCGTCGACCAGAGAGACAAGGCCCAGAGAGTGTATTTTTATTGGCCGTTTAGGTCCCTTTCCTGGGTGAAGATAAGACAACAGATGCATATTTGTAGCGCTGGTACTTTTCCTCTTTTCATTTGGCTAGTTACTACGTGAGTTATGAATGCCACCATAAGTATTACGTGTCTTAAGATTACCTACAGTCAGTAGAGAAATTTGCTGCTTCCCTCGGTTCATCGGCCATAGGAATTTGGAGATACGCCTGATTAACGTCGAAAACGTTGAAATACTGTGCCTCAGCGAACCACGAAACCTTCTCATTTTAGGCGCGGTAGTCAGCTACATGACGGAACGCACCACCTTCAGCCCTAGGTACGAAAAATATTGGCGAAATTGATGATCTAATTACAGCCTATTGTATCGGCGTATCTATAATCTGCTCGTAATTCCTTCATATTAGGAGGAGAAGTCAGTAAGGTGCCTGTCTAATCGGCTGCTTATCAGTCATATGAGTTCGGTACTTCACACTGTTAGTTATGCCCATCTTGTTTCTTAAAACATCGCGAAACCCACCAAGAACTTCATAAAAACAAGACAGAAACAAGGGTAGTACTGGTCGTAATATCATCGGTTTTTTTTATTGGAGATCCAGATTTCAGCTAAAGGCTCAGCTATTGCCAGTGCGTTATAGGTAGTCATGTAGACTCAGCATAGTTATTACGACATATATGTTACAATATGAAAGTGGTATGTACAAACATCAGTCAAACCATGGAAAGATCTGCAGGTCCGTCCTTTCTAAAATGTTCTGGATAACCTCGTCCTCCCTAACGTTAATTCCAGGTGCCTTTACACTAATCAAAATTTCTGTTATGTAATGAGAAAATGTTTCGTTTTCACCCTGCATGCATGAACAGTATTTATCTATCAATTCACTCATAGTCCTACCCGGCTCATAATGATCTGATACCTTGTTGTGGGATTGATCCACGCAACTGCCTCCCGCAAGAGCCTCACCAGTAACGCGAGCCAGCACGTCGTTTGCCAGATAAATTAGCAGGCTAAATAATTATTTATCATAAATTTAAAATGTCTTAATTTGTTCTTGAAGAGATTTTGTATTTGTTGAACTGAATCTACTGAAAAATATCCCACCCGCTGAAGAAGACGCAATTATGAGTTAGGTAGTCATACAAGACTACCATACAAAAGCCACTGAACCATTGCCGATTGCAACGGTTCATTTGAGCCACTTAATGAATGTCAGTATGTGGTCGATCCCGAAGCGAATACTATCTAAAAAGTCCCAAACTCCATCACAATAACCAACCACCCGATCTTTTAGTTCGTTAATCTGTACTGACCCTTCCGATTCTAATTTCAGAGTCTTAAGATTTCCAGTTCTGTTGTGTTAATGGATGACCTACCCTTGAACTTGGTTATTTGATTGTTCAGCCGATTCTGGAAAGGATAAAAACAGTTCAAACCGGAGAGGGCTACCGCAATAACAGTAACAGCCGCGCTCACATTACCAACTTGTTACGGAGAAATGTCACCAGCTGGTCAGTTCCAGTTCGTATTGGACATGTTTTTTCTTGGGATAGCATACTCCCAGTACCCCCCGGGGTTCCATATCTAGCAATAACAATTTCCTCAAAGAGAAAAGCAATACCATTACTGTTCAGCGCCCAAATGAAACCAGAGTACTGCTAGTGAAATGATAGGTGGCCCTGGTTTGGGCAGTGGAGAACAGTGGTTTTGAAACTTCTGCTTCACAACAGTCAAATAACAGTAGTTATCATATGCACGTAGTAAAATTTTGAGTCATGACAGTTTAATCATTAAGAAACAATTATAAATTATCAGAGTAAAGACAATTAATGTTATCGTTGGCGCAGGTGTGATGGGACACAGCATCTCCGAGGTAGCGATGAAGCTGGGGATTTTCCTGTACGACCATTTGGCGAGTGTACCGTGTATATCAGGAATCCTGTAAAACATCAAATCTATGACATCGCAGCGGTCGAAAAAGGATCCTGCAAGAACGGAACCAACGCCGACTGAAGAGTTTCGTTCAGTGTGACAAAAGTGCAACGCTCCCGCACATTGCTGCTGATTTCAGTGCTGAGCCATCAACAAATGTCAGCGTGCGAACCATTCAAATAAACGTCATCGATATGGGCTTTCAGAGCTTACTAGTGCACCCTTGATGACTGCGCGATACAAAGCTTTACACCTCGCCTGGGCCCGAAAACATCGACATTGGACTATTGATAATTGGAAACATGTTGCCTGGTCAGACGAATCTCGTTAGATAGTGCATCGAGCGCTGCCTGTCAGCAGGGGACTGTTGAAGCTGGCTCTGCGCAGTTGGAGTGATATGGGACCCCTGGTGCGTCTAGATACTACTCTGACAGATGACACGTACGTAAGGATCCCGTCTGATCACCTGCATCCATTCGTGTCCATTGTGCATTCCGACGGACTTGGGCAATTCCAGCAGGACAATGCGACACCCGAAACGTCCAGAATAGCTACAAAGTGGCTCCAGGATTACTCTTCTGAGTTTACACACTTTCTGAAGCCACCAAAATCCTCAGACACGAACATTATTGAGGATATCTGGGATGTCTTGCAACGTAAGAGCTTTCCCCCCCCCCCCCCCCCCTCGTATTCTTACGGTTTTATGGACAGCCCTGCAAGATTCATGGTGTCAATTCCCTTCAGCACTACTTCAGACATTAGTCGAGTCCATGCCACGTCGTGTTGCGCCACTTCTGCGTTCTCGCGGGGGTCATGCACGATATTAGGCAGATGCACCTGTTTCTTTGGCTCTTCAGTGTATCTTTGCAGTGGCTAGAGAAATGAAAGACGTCTACAGAGAGTGGAAAATTACGTTAAACACAACAAAAACAACAGATTACCATGTCTGATACGACGTAGGAAAACCGATGGCGTCTAAAACTGCTTCCAATCGTCTCTAAGGCATAAATACTGGTCCTGTATGGTTTTCTAGGAAATCAAGTACCATTGTTACTACATAACAGTGTCAATTTCGGGTAACGATAATGTAGGTAACTAGTCGTCCCGCACTCTTCTCTCCTGAGTAAACGACAGAAACTCAATAGAATTAAGATCTGCAGACTGTGATGGCCATCGGAGAAGCTACGATTCGCCCTCGCGTTCATAGTGTGAACAGCGGGCCTGACGCCTTGAAACACAGCGTCGCCTTTTGGGACAAAACATTGTACCATGGGATGGGCCTGATTAGCCAAACTGGTCACAAAATCCTTGGCAGTAATGTGACCTTGCAGAGTAGCCATGAAGTCTATGGAATACCATGATACGGCCCCCCAAATCATCACCCGACCCCGACCATGTTTCACTGTTGAGACGCAAACTTCGCGAAAAATACCAGCTGCACACGCCCCACACCATTACAGAGCTTCCACCAGCTTGAACAGTCCCCTGCGGACATGCAGGGTCATGGATTCATAAGGCTGTCTCCGTACCCATATATGCCCATCCCCTTGATACAATCTAAAACGAGACTCGTCGGACCAGGCAACATGTTTCCAGTCATCAGCAGTCCAATGTCAGTTTTGACGGGCCCAGGCGAGGCGTAAAGCTTTGTGTCGTGCAGTCATCAGGGGTACACGGGTGGGCCTTCGGCTCCTAAAGCCCAGATCGATGATGTTTCGTTGAATGGTTCACATGCTTACACTTGTTGATTGCCCAGTATTGAAATCTGCAACAGTTTGCGGAAGGATTCCATTTGTGTCTCGCTGAACGGTTCCCTTCAGTCGTCATTCAACCCGTTCTTGCAGGATCTTTTTCCGGCCTTAGCGATGTCGGAGATTTGATGTTTCACTCGATTGCTGATACCACGGTACACTCGTGAAATGGTCGTACGGGAAATTCGTCATTTCATCGCTGCCTCGGAGATGCTGTGCGCCGACTATAACATTTCGTTCAAACTCACTTAAATCTTGATAACTCGCTATTGTAGCAGTAGTGACCGATCTAATAACTGCGCCAGACACTTGTTGTCTTATATAGGCGTTGCCGACCGCAGCGCCGAACTCTGCCTGTTTACATATCTCTGTATTTGAATACGTTTGCCTATACCAGTTTCTTTGGCGCTTCAGTGTAGAAATGAAAAAAATTTTCGCATTCGTAACCGGAATGACAAGTATCGCTGTGGGTTGTTTGGCGAACTGGACCACGCATTTCGACCACCGAAACAAAACAAAAGTGGCGGGGAATCGGGTCCGCAACAGGAGCAGCACGGGCGCGCCGCTGTCCAGCGTCGCCGGGGTCACTTTCGCTGGCCGCCACGCGCCTGGAACCGGTCTGGCCGGCACTGCCCAAAAGCGCCGAGCCTCCAGCCGCCGGGCCGCTGCGAAGCACCCTGGAGAGAAAACGTCGGACGTCCGCCCGCCCCTGCCTCTGCCTCCGCTGCTGGCCCCGGCTCGGCTGCAAGCGGAAGCCAAGCGGCTCCAGAGCTTTCTCCAGCAGCGGCAACCGTCTTATCGGGACCCCGGGCTGTTAGACGGTATAACTGGAGATTGTTAATTGGTAGGAGCAGCCCGTACGAAATCTGCGGGGGAAAACGCCAGTGGTAGATACGCAGATCTTTGTTGTCTGCCAGTGAAAGTCGTTCGATACGAATCGATCATACTGTACCGTACACTAGCAGGTGCAATTTAAATTGCCATATCATCCAGACTTCTCAGCTTATCTTCCTCGTGTTGGTCCGCCGGTAACGAGTGAAAGAGAAGCAATGCGCTCTGGCAAACATGTGTACGCGGCACGCTCGGTGCACCGTATGACTGGACACTGTACTTTGATAAGGTGACCTTTCTCCATTCTGCATTGGGAGTGAGCGGCAGCCTACATACGTCTGTCTCCTTCTTAAGACGTCTATATGGAGCATGAGACCGAGGAAATCTTTCAACGACTTTCACACTCTGCCTCTCGTCAGTAAACACAGGTGGAGAGGTCGCTATTCATTCCCCCCCCCCCCCCCCCCCACACACACACACTCCCTGCAAAGACACAACTTCTCCTTCCTTCCGGCGTCTGTACGGTCTCAACAGGGTTTAGACGACGTCGTAGCGTGTTTCAACCAGTTCGTCTGCCCTCTTCGTCCCTGCCTTATCACTCCATCTTCGACGCGTATTGTTGGCCTGCCAAAGCTACCGCCGAAAGCCGCCATCATCGACTAATCGACCCCGCTATTCGATCTGGGAATTCCACTTAGAGGTCTGTTGCGATGTCCTAATAGCGTTAATTTCCTTTCGACTGTCTCCAAACTGTTACGAAATATCAAGTTTGAACATATGAAGGCTTTTTTCTCAAGGTCATACTGGAGCAGGGACTAACAGTAGTGTCAATGTAGGGATTTTGCAGTGATTACTAGATTAATATTTTGACAGTTTTGTGACATATTGTCAGTTCCCTACGCGATAGAATGTATCACGCTTTTATTACTCCATGTTGCTAAGACACGAATTATTTCCAGCAGGGATGACACATCTCCTGCCGGAACATCCCTTCGTCACCGGAAAATGTTGAAGGTGCTTGGTGTCCATCATCTCCTATCTGAGACGCTGAATGACTTGTGGAACATGCTGCTTGGTTTTGTCGCGCTCAGAAGAACGAAACTAGGCGATGGTTCTTAACTTTTGAATGGATATGCGTAGCCTTCATGATATTTCAAACTACCAATCTTTATTTGTTGATAGCACTGGCAACCTGGAATCGTGTGACTTCCTCGACTGAGGCTAAAGAACACAGGACACTATGGCGACATGGTTCGACACACGGGTGGTGCATTTCATTGCAAAGGGACTAGGAAAATTGGTACACCGTTAGAAAAGAGAGAACTCGTAGAATAGCCTTAGTAATTTTCCTGATCTTGTTGTTGAAATGGGGAGGGGGAGGGGGGGTAACTTCGACTTGTCACGTATATATTAAGAGAGTCATGCTATCAAAGCTGCTCCCAGAGACAGGGTTTTATGTGACATAGTTTTGGCTGTCTTATCCGAAAATTACTTTGAACAGACAGTTAGAGAACCATCTCATGAAGGTAATGTCTTAGACATCCTAGAGACAAGCAGAACAAAGTTTATTGAATCAATTAACATAGAGGAAGGTATCAGTGATCATGAGGCTGAGTTAGCAACCAAAAGTACGGATATTACAAAGAATGTTATGAAAGTTAAGAAAATATTTTTGCTTAAAAGGAATGACACGATATAAACTGCAGAATATCTGAGTAGTCAGCATCAAATACTCAGTGATGAGAACGAAGACGTGGAACAGAAATGGAAAAAATTCAAAATCGTCGTTCAGTATGCCTTAAATAAGTACACTACTGGCCATTAACATTGTTACACCACGAAGATGACGTGCTACAGACGCGAAATTTAACCGACCGGAAGAAGGTGCTCTGATATGCAAATGATTAGCTTTTCAGACCATTCACACAAGGTTGGCGCCGGTGGCAACACCTACAACGTCCTGACATGAGGAAAGTTTCCAACCGATTTCTCATACACGAACAGCAGTTGACCGGTGTTGCCTGGTGAAACGTTGTTGTGATGCATCGCGTAAGGAGGAGGAGTGCGTACCATCACGTTTGCGACTTTGATAAAGGTCGGATTGTAGCCTATCGCAATCACGGTTTATCGTATCGCGACGTTGCTGCTCGCGTTGGTAGAGATCCAATGACTGTTAGCAGAATACGGAATCGATGGGTTCAGTATGGAAATACGGAACGCCGTGCTGGATCCCAACGGCCTCGTATCACTATCAGTCGAGATGACAGGCATCTTATCCTCATGGCGGTAACGGATCGTGCAGCCACGTCTCGATCCCTGAGTCAACAGATGGGGACGTTTGTAAGACAACAACCACCTTCACGAACAGTTCGACGACGTTTGCAGCAGCAAGGACTATCAGCTCGAGACAATGGCTGCGGTTACCCTTGACGCTTCATCAGAGACAGGAGCGCCTGTGATTGTGTACTCAACGACGAATGGTAAAATGTCTTTTTTCTGATGAATCCAGGTTCTGTTTACAGCATCATGATGGTCGCATCTGTGTTTGGCGACATCGCGGTGAACGCACATTGGAAGCGTGTATTCGTCATCGTCATACTGGCGTATCACCCAGGGTGATAGTATGGGGTGCCATTGGTTATATGTCTCGGCCACCTCTTGTTCGCATTGACGGCACTTTGAACAGTGGACGTTACATTTCAAATGTGTTACGACCCGCGACTCTACTCTTCATTCGATCCCTGAGAAACCCTACATTTCAGCAGGATAATGCACGACCGCATGTTGCAGGTCCTGTACGGGCCTTTCTGGATAAAGAAAATGTTCGACTTCTGCCCTGGCCAGCACATTCTCCAGATCTCTCACCAATTGAAAACGTCTGGTCAATGGTGGCCGAGCAACTGGCTCGTCACATACGCCAGTCACTACTCTTGATGAACTGTGGTATCATGTTGAAGTTGCATGGGCAGCTGTACCTGTACACGCCATCCAAGCTCTGTTTGACTCAATGCCCAGGCGTATCAAGGCCGTTATTAGGGCCAGAAGTGGTTCTGGGTACTGATTTCTCAGGATCTTATGCACCCAAATTGCGTGAAAATGTAATGAGATGTCAGTTCTAGTATAATATATTTGTCCAATGAATACCCGTTTCTCATCTGCATTTGTTCTTGGTGTAGCAATTTTAATAGCCAGTAGTGTATGTTCCGAGCAAGGTTTTTAAGGGATAGGAAAAACCCAGCATTGTTTAATAGCGTTTAATAGCCGTACTTCGTGAACAAAGTGAGCTTCACCTCAGATTCAAGAGAAGTAAAATCTAGCTCACAAACTAAACACGACCGACACGGAAATGTGCGTAATGAAAGCAAGAAGAGAAGCGTTCAGTGATTTTGAAAGTAAAATTTTGTCAACTGATACGAGTAAATAACCTTAGAGGTTTAGATATTATGTAAAATCAGTAACGAATTCGAAACCATCGATTCATTTACTCATTCACTCAGAGATTACAGTGCCACGGAAACGGTAGCTAACAGAGGGAAGGCCGAAATACTGAATTCGGTCTTCCAAAATTGTTTAATCGCGGAAGATCGCAGCACAGTCCCTCAACAGCCATCGTACGAATGTGAGAATGGTAGATATTGAGATAGCCGACATGTAATAGAAAAATAACTGCAATCGCTTAATAGTGGAAAGGCATCAGGAGCAGATTAGATACCTAAAAAATTCTACAAAGATTATGGGAAAGAACTTGCGCCCATTCTAGCAGCAGTTTATCGTAGATCGCCGAAGCAACGAAGAGCACCTAGTGACTAGAGAAAAGTTCAGATAATTCCCGTTTTCAAGGAGAGCCGTAGAACAGATGCACACAACTACGTACCTATACCAATTATATCAATCTATTGTAGAATTATGGGACATGTTTTATTCTCAAGAACTGCGACGATTTTGCACAACGAAACTCTCCTTTATACAAATGAATATGGATTTTGCAAACAGAGATCTTGCGAAACTAAGCTCTGTCTGCTCCTCCACAGCTCTGTTACTTGTGAAAACAATTTTTATTTAAAAAGTAAGATATCGAAAAATTATTTACTGTAATCTCTACTGGAAACAGTCAGTAATTTTCCGATGTGGTAATGTAGTAAAAATTTGTATTCACAAGATGCCACTTTGTAACTATCCTTCTGTAAACTTTAACAGGACGAGTATTAACCTGAATTTAAAAAGTGATGTAGATTGATGAAGCTCCTGAAGATAAGATGCCCTAAAAGCATCGAAATGCAACGTGCACTGAAATAAATCACGATTCGTGACAGAAGACGGTTTCTATTTCATTTTTCTAAAGTAATAATTTCACAGAAACGACAATGACAGAAATGGAGGAAATTAAAAAATAACGGGCAATTTGACTGCTGGCTTGGATATGAATTGTTTCCTTGCTGAATTCATGGTGGGAAACAGTTTAAGGAGGAAATGGCAGTGGAACTACTTGGAGATATCATCAGGGACTTTATCGACGTGACAGAAACAAATAAAGCAGTTACTTTGCTTCCACAAACACTGAAATGCCAAAACATAACCACTGCCCACTGCGAAACTGGACGCCACCTGGCGGCGTTTTGGGAAGTTCAGGTGGTGAGGGAAGTATACAAGCGGAGCGGAGGCCAGCTGGGAATCATTCAAGCGACTATACGAGCTGCAAATGGAGAAATTCGCTGACATAAGCGATGTTGACAAAATGTGGTGCATGAGAACACGAGAACAACTAAGGGTCGTCTGCAGTAAAACCCCATGTTCAATAATGTGCACTGAATGGCGTGCTCCAAAATACTTGTACCTACTCCATCACAGTACTTTGTCGTTACTTTTGCCACAGATAGCCGCCTGTCCTGCTTTATAAAGCGGGTAAGTTTTAGACCTGTAAGTAGTTAAATGTTTGTATGCGAAGAATTTCGGTACATACGTATTTTCACTAAAAACAAAGTCTTCTTTTATAAATACAATTGCAATAAAAACTACTAAAGAAGTATTCTGTGAAGCATAACAACTTTATAGCATAAAAATCCACTTCAGTTGCCAGTAGTTCCTTAATTTATTCCACGACCCATTTCAAAGCATAAAGCTTCATCTTCAGGTGCTACAAAACAATTATGGGAATTTAAATGTGCCGGCCGGAGTGGCCGTGCGGTTCTAGGCGGTACAGTCTGGAGCGGAGCGGCCGCTACGGTCGCAGGTTCGAATCCTGCCTCGGGCATGGATGTGTGTGATGTCCTTAGGTTAGTTAGGTTTAATTAGTTCTAAGTTCTAGGCGACTGATGATCTCAGAAGTTAAGTCGCATAGTGCTCAGAGCCATTTGAACCATTTGAGCCAATTTAAATGTGTAGTAGGCAGGGCAGTCAGTCATGGGGGTCACACCCACGTCAGACAAACTCACGGGAGGGTAGGACCAGCAAACATAGCAGCCGCCTGGGCAGCACGACGTTCCCTGAAATGTTAGTGCATGCTTACAAGGCGTCAGGCTTGCCTCCTTCCGTTTATACGGTAAATTCATCTGCCCCTAACCACGACGGGTGATATGCAGGACACTTTAGTTTCATCGTGTTAAAAGTCTCGTGATATTATTTAATGCAGGGGAATATGTTTTATAAAAGTGCCGTGGTTGTTGGTCAGGCTTGTAGTTCTATTCTGGGAATGCGCGAGAACAGCTCAGTTCGTACAGAACTCTCAAAGTGACTGGGGAGACTACACGGCATTCAGGAGCTTTGTTCCAGATTACACATATCAAGCAGCCACCTGAGAGGGCTCCCCGAACTCCCATATCAATGAAGCTAAGACGGGGTTCGCGAAATTCGGCTTGGTTCGGCTCTGTAAAGGGGTGATGGAGGGGTGATGGTGGTAGTCCCAAGTGCTGTCTGTCACCTAACAGTTTATAAAGAGAAACTACAAGTCTTTGGGTGTCTAGGCCTACACAGAGAGAGGAGAAGCCTCGCGGAGTTCCCTTCACGATGCTCAGCCTTCTGAAAATTCAGGGGTGAGTGAACAATGATCTGATTCGTCCAGCGTGTACTGACGTCTCTAGAACAAACTGGCGAGGAAGATGTGCTCCGACTGGCACGCGTCTGGAGACATTCTGTGTTGAGAATTTATTAAATGTGGCAGTTTTCACGTTTTTGGCGAAAAACAGTAACATTTTACCTAATTGGCGGCTGTGACAGCAACGGCGAGAACAGTAGAGTATGGAGCAGGAACACGTGAAGAAGGACACTCTTGGTTTGGATGTGGAAGGTGAAAGGTAGCTGGTTTTATGCATCGAGGCTCTGAGTTCGACTATGGACTGGACTTCACGTTGCCCGAGTCCTGACGAGCGAGGTTTTGGTTCGTCATATGCGACCACTCACGGCCGACTTACCGCCACAGCTGACTGGTGAGAATGTCCATCAGCACCAACGGTATGTGGGCGTTGATGTTTGCAAAAGGGTCGTATCTTTGCCACAGCACCGTTAATCCTCGTTCCAGTGATAGTATCTTTTTCATTTATAACCAGTCAAACACTAGAGTAGCTAGAACGTTTGGTGAATTGTATTTGTATTAGTGACTGAATGTGCAGCTAGAATACGGTAGTGCTCCCCCAACTGCTTCACGCCTTTATTGCAAGCACTTTTTCTATTAGTCATGTCGGTGAGTCTTACGCTATGTCATTCTTTCAATAAAATAAAATATCAATCTAATTTTATTTGTATTTCATTTGAAGTAACTTGTAGCTTCCTTCAATTCGCTATCATTATTATTGTTATCATTTGTCGACTGAGTAAAAATAATCATTCAGTAGGACTTTATACGCTGATGAGACAAAGAAAGTGGTGCACCTGCCTAATATCGTGAACCCCCCCCCCCCCCCTCTAGAGACGCAGAAGTTCCGCAACACGACGTGGTATGGACTCGACTAATGTCTGACGTAATATTGGAGTGAATTGTCACTCTGAATCCTGCAAGGCTGTACATAAATCCGTAGGAGTACGGTGGGGTGGAAATGTCTTCTGATCAGCACGTTGCAAGGCGTCGCAGATATGCTCAATAGTGTTCATGTCTGGGACGTTTGGTGAACAGCGGAAGTGTTTAAACTCAGAACAGTGTTCACGGAGCCACTCTGTAGCAATTCTGGACGTGTGGAGTGTCGAATTGTCCTGCTGGAATTGCCCAAGTCCGTCGGAATGCACAATGGACATGAATGGAAGCAGGTGATCGGACAGGATGCTTTCGTACGTGTCGCTTGGCAGCGTCGTATCTAGATGTATCAGGTTTCCCGTATCATTCCAACTGCACACACCACACAACATTACAGACCTCCAACAACTTGAACAGTCCACTGCTGAGACGCAGGGTCCATGGATTCATGACGTTGTCTCCAGGCCCTTACACTTCCATCCGTTCAATACAATTTGAAACGAGATTCGTTCGACCAGGCAACATGTTTCCAGTCATCAACAGTCCAATGTCGGTGTTGACGGGCCCAGGCGAGGCGTAAAGCTTTTCTCGTGCAGTCATCAAGGGTACACGAGTTAGCCTTCGGCTTCGAAAGCCCATATCGATGATGTTTCGTTGAATGGTTCGCACGCTGACACTTCTTGATGGCCCAGAATTGAAATCTGCAGCAATTTTCGGAAGAGTTGCACTTCTGTCACTTTAGATTATTCTCTTCAGTGGTCGTTGGTCCTGTTCTTGCTGGATCTTTTTCCGACCGCAGCGATGTCGGACGTTTGATGTTTTACCATTTCACACTCGTGAAATGATAGTACGGGAAAATACCCATTTCATCGCTACATCGGAGACGCTGTGTCCCATCGCTCGTGTGTTAACAATAACCCTTCGTTCAAACTCACTTAAATCTTGATAACCCGCCATTGTAGCAGCAGTAACCGATCTAACAACTGCGCCAGACACTTGTTCTATATAGGCATTTCTGACTGCAGCGCCTTATTGTGCCTTTTTACATATCTCTGCATTTGAATAAGAACCCCTATACCATTTATTTATTTATTTATTTATTTTGCGCATCATTGTAGTAATGCGCACCTTAGGATTCCATGTTAGGGTCATATTTAGACAACGATTCCGTTGGGCAATTAAAATTTAACATAAGGTCTTAAGGTTTGTATAACGGAGTCTCAGGACTTCGATCATTCCGGTAAGATTTCACATCCACACACTGCAGGATTTTGCATCGCTGCACTCTGGAGTTAGCTTCTGTCTGGCCGTTCAATTTCTGAACTTCACTGCCATCATTCACACTTCACTGAAATCGGTTGTTTGCTCCACAGCCTACTTGTTCCGCAACCAGTGTGGTTGATCATAAACTCTGTTCTACTTAAGCCAAATAGGATAAAAAATTCTTTATACCGAATCTGCTGGTCATGCTGTTATTCCTTCCTCGATATTTTGCATCTGTATGAACTCTACAGAATTTTCATTTTCAGTTTAAAAATTGGGACTGGATGCTGAATCGCTACAGTCATTTCCTTCCACACACCATCCCTTATTGCCGGATGGATTCTTTCGTTGACATTCCACAAATATTTTTGAGGTATTCATATGAAGCTGCTATTTTCCTCCTGGTTTGTTGTCTCTTACGTAACAAGATGCGCTATTTAGACTGTGCCAAACGAGACAAGCAAGCCTCTTCGACGAGTGCCCAAAAACCGGCTGGACCCTGACTCGTCGTTAAACTGCCCCACGAACACGTTTCTAGATGTGGACCATATTTACATTAAACGAAACTTGCTTCATGACACTGTTGTGTCATTTTCGAGTAATGTAAACACACCCTTTTATCGGAAGTTTGTTTCTCACTTTCCTCCAGCGCCCAATGATGATGCTTTGTAGAGCCTCCCCTACAATTCGAGTAGAAGGAGATAACAAAAAACGCATCCAGGTCCGATTTAATTTTTTGTCGTCACCTTTAGACGCTTTGATTGTGGCACATCGACTTGCACACAATACTGATTTTCGAAGGCAATGTTTCTGTACAGAGCTCTTATCGTATTCGCTGACGATTTGGCACGTAGCTAATTTGTGGTTAAGTTTATCTTAGTAACATGTATCCTTCTTAGAGTTGCATGTCAGAAGTATTAGTTTAATGGTACATTAACGTACCGTGTTGTGAATGGACTTTCATTTATATCCATATGTGTTTCCGTAGCATAAAAAATTTCTCTGTCTGTATAACCGAACATTGTGAGTGAAAGACTTCCGCAGCGGAAATCGCGTACGTCGAGCGCGGCGCTTGAGTGATGCTGCCTCGTGACCGGAAGTCAGTCGGCTTAGCGCTTGCTGGTCTGTGGGTCATAAATTGAATGGGGGGGAGGGGGGGAGGGAGGGCTGCGGCATGGTAGGGGAGTCGGAGGGGAGCCCCATCTTGTCACGCCCTTGAAAAGAATGCCGCAGCGCCGCAGTGGAGATGGCGAGCGGGGAGCTGGCTGGAGAAAGCCTCTCTCTGGAGGGCTGGACATTGCTGCTACATATGCACCTCCCAGACGATGCAAACCAGTCGCCTTCTCTTACACCATATGTGTGACTTCGCCTCTTCTCCACTTTTTATTTACTTGTGTCACATACGTCTTCCCCTTTCTCGTTGCTCGAAGTAGGGTAAAAGTCAGTTATCACAGCCGACCACACCGAGGAATGTCACTATACACGTGATCCTATTGCGGTGAACATCACTAACCATCTCGCACGCCTGTACTAGTGAGATATTTTTGATAATGAGCTTCAGCACTCTCTTTGATCCATGAGACAAGGTTCAATAGTGAGACCTCGTGAGAAGCTGGTTAGAGATCTGTACCTATCCGTTTATACTCAGGTGAATTCTTGATCTGCCACTAGCCCCGGAAATAATATAGCACTAAAAGTACAAATTTTAAATCTGGATTGGTTATTTACGAAACCTATGAAAAATAAAATCTAAATCCCATTTCACAAAACCCAGTTTTTTTTAAAATCGGCTACTCGTTGTGATTCTTGCGTGAAAATCATAGACCAGGAACGTCGAGAGCGGATTAGTGATATCAGTGATCAATTGACTGTGCTGAGTTATGCTGTAGACTGCATGCCCAGAAACGGTGCACTGTGGCGTCGTCTGAAACAATGGTATTTAGTCTGTTCTCTCCGATCTCACTCCTGGTACAATACTGGATTTTGTGCTTCTGTTTCTTCTTAGTCTTTATTTTGTTTTTCTTTGTTTTCGTGATACATTGCAATGGTTACAGAGAGCCTGCCAATTACTACTAGCGTCCTCTCGTATGAGAGGCGAAAATCTGAAAGCAAACGCAAAAAAGGTATTTACGTCAATATCTGACCAAGGAAAAAGCCTACAGTCTTCATAGATAAGAAATTAATAGACAACCTATTTAATGAAAATTGTTTCGACAGTGAAAAAGTCAGATCTAACTAATGAAAAAAAATTGGTGTTATTTGCAGTTAGAAAGAAAATAATACACAAAGAATAAAGTAAAAAGACGCTGTTTAGTCACTTCTAAATATTGTTGAAGTATTTATAAGTCAATTTTATCTGGAGCAAATAATATAGACGAGGTTTGGCGGACAATTTTCCTGTTCCTTTCAGTTTTCAGAACTCCGTAGAATGCACCTTACGATTTTTATCAAGATCGTCCACTAGAAATTCGTCTTTGGTCATCAATAAACTCCATTAGATTTTTTTTTTCGAAAAACAGGTTGTCCTTCACTGTCTTACTTTCAGCGCTCCGGAGCAGACATGTAAAACATACAATTTTGACGCTGGCGCATAAATGAAAAATGATCACTCATAACAGGTATGACTCAGTACAGGAATAGAACGGCAGGGGCTCTGTATTAGGCTCATTCGCCACGAGTAGGCGACTGAGATAAGGTAGTCGATCGTGTAATTAATGGTAATGTTTTATCTGATTTGTTTGTGTTTCTTTTGATTATTGGCCTCCTATTCTTGATTTTCATGTGTGTATGTGTCAAGTCCAAAGACTCATTTAGAGCAGCTCGTCATGCTGTTCTGTCTTGTGCGACCTTCTTCATCTCCCAGTACCTACTGCAACCTACATCCTTCTGAATCTGCTTACAACATTCATCTCTTGGTCTCCCTCTACGATTTTTACCCCACAAATTGGTGATTCTTTCACGTCTCAGAATGTGTCCTATCAACTGATCCGTTCTTTTGGTCAAGTTGCGCCGCAAATTCTTTGTTTCCCCAGTTCTGTTCAGTACTTCCTCATCAGTTATGTGACCTACCCATGTAATCTTCAACATTCTTCTGTAGCACCACATTTCGAAAGCTTCTATTCCTTTCTTGTCTAAACTATAAATCGTCCATGCTTCACTTCTATCACGGCTACACTCTAGACATTTACTTTCGGAAGACACCTCCTAATACTGAAATCTATATTCGATGTTAGCAGAGTTTCTATTGCCATATTGCGCAGGTATTTAGGTAATTTAACCTGTATCAGTATGTACACTACTGGCCATTAAAATTGCTACACCAAGAAGAAATGCAGATGATAAACGGATATTCATTGGACAAATATATTATAGGAGAACTGACATGTGATTACATTTTCACGCCATTTGTGTGCATAGATCCTGAAAAATCAGTACACAGAACAACTACCTCTGGCCGTAATAACGGACTTGATACGCCTGGGCATTTAGTCAAACAGAGCTCGGATGGCGTGTACAGGTACAGCTGCCCTTGCAGCTTCAAAACGATACCACAGTTCATCAAGAGTAGTGACTGGCGCATTGTGACGAGCCAGTTGCTCGGCCATTATTGACCAGACGTTTTTAATTGGTGAGAGATCTGGAGAAGGTGCCGACCAGGGCAGCAGTCGAACATTTTCTGTATCCAGAAAGGCGCGTACAGGACCTGCAACATACGGTCGTGCATTATCCTGCTGAAATGTAGGGTTTCGCAGGGATCGAATGAAGGGTAGAGCCACGGGTCGTAACACATCTGAAATGTAACGTCCACTGTTCAAAGTGCCGTCAATGAGAACAAGAGGTGACCGAGATGTGTAACCAATGGCACCCCATACCGTCACGCCGGGTGATACGCCAGTATGGCAATGACGACTACACGCTTCCAATGTGCGTTCACCGCGATGTAGCCAAACACGGATGCGACCGTCATGATGCTGTAAACAGAACCTGGATTCATCAGAAAAAATGACGTTTTACCATTCGTGCACCCAGGTTCGTCGTTGAGTACACCATCACAGGCGCTCCTGTCTGTGATGCAGCGTCAAGTGTAACCGCGGTCAAGGTCTCCGAGCTGATAGTCCATGCTGCTGCAAACGTCGTCGAACTGTTCGGGTAGATGGTTGTTGTCTTGCAAACGTCCCCATCTGTTGACTCAGGGATCGAGACGTGGCTGCATGATCCGTTACAGCCATGCTGATGAGATGCCTGTCATCTCGACTGCTAGTAATACGAGGCCGTTGGGATCCAGCACGGCGTTCCGTTTTACCCTCCTGAAACCACCAATTCCATATTCTGCCAACAGTCATTGGATCTCGACCAACGCGAGCAGCAATGTCGAGATACGATAAACCACAATCGCGATAGGCTACAATCCGACCTTTATCAAAGTCGGAAACGTGATAGTACGCATTTCTCCTCCTTACGCGAGGCATCACAACAACGTTTCACCAGGCAACGCCGATCAACTGCTGTTTGTGTATGAGAAAATAGGTTGAAAACTTTCCTCATTTCAGCACGTTGTAGGTGTCGCCACGGCCGCCAACCTTGTGTGAATGCTCTGAAAAGCTAATCACTTGCATATCACAACATCTTCTTCCTGTCGGTTAAATTTCTCGTCTGTAGCACGACATCTTCATGGTGTAGCAATTTTAATGGCCAGTAGTGTAGGTATCCAATGAAGACGGTAAGCTATTATTTGTTTTGCAAGGATTTCTTTATTACGACTAAATCATGGCCCAACAGACTTCAAAAGGATGGTGGAATAGCGACACTGTAATATAATTTTGTGACGAAGTGAGATACTTGTGTAATGGGAATCAAAGTTACCTTTAGTCCTATTATTTATTGCAAATCCTCATACAAAGCGAGTGCAGTAGTTGAACTGCAGTGTAAGACGAACATGTTTAATAACATGCTGTTCACTTACAAACTATCACAAGAACATGAACAGTTACAAGTAACTAAGGTTAGTGGAGATTCAGACGACGAACCGATAGGTAGATTATTACATTATTAGCCCACTGATCTGGTTTCGTGATCTGACGACAGCTATTGCTGAAATTTGAGTTTATGCATGCCAGAAGGGCGTCTTCCGCATACACATTAACACTCTAATGTTTACTGAGTACATTGCAACCTATACAGGCGAAAGCCGTTGCAAAACTTATTTTTTTTTAACAGCGTCGTTGCGTTGTCTGCCAGTTCTGCTGTCATCGGCCGCTATGTCAGACAATGCCAATGAGTCCCGAAAAGCTATCTAACACAAACTTAACATAATGCTACAGTTGGAGCTGCAAAGTGAAATGATTACTTCTCGCACCGTATTCTGCAAGTAGAATTCTAAGCGATTCTTTCACCTTAGTTCCTCTTCCCTTCCCTTGTAACATTCACCCTTTCTCCGAGAGCCGATCCTAGTCAGCCATGACATGTGTCAATTCCCCTGGAGAGTCCTCCCACTTAAAAATAATTTTCCAAACTACTACGCCAGACCAGGCTGTCACATGAAATTCCCACATTTAGCCTACAGTTAAGAAAAGGAATGTGTTTTGGCTCTGTCGTTTGGCGCCTCAAAGAGTGCGTTAGCATGTTGTTCCCTACGATCCTCGCGTATTTTTGGGAGAGAAAGCTGCAGTTTCACACCTATAGAATTCTCACACCTCGTCTACCGTGTTCTGTTGAGAACAGAGAGATATAAATACCTGTAGCTTTCACATAGCCTGCCTAGTATTCACCAGAATATTTTTCTCCTATCGGCAGACTGGCGCCGTCTTCTCGCATTCTCCGCCAAAGGCCCGTTGTTGCCCATCTTTTAGGATCTCTATGTAATTTACAATTCTCTCACCACAGATAAACGCTTTAGGGGCATGGGAGCGGCAGTCATCTTGTGCAGGATGACTCTTCCGTAGCCGTCCGATCGGCCGCCGCATTACGTGTTGTTCACAGTGCGTCGACTCGCGCTGGGCATCCCTTCATCCTGTCCATTACACAGTAGCCTTCGGTGAACGCTTTCATACCTGGCATCGGTGTCAGCTTTTACAACCTGTGTTACTTAATGGTTTCCTTCAATCCTCATTGATCTACTGTCTGCCTGTGGAATTTCCAGCCCAGCCAAACGTAACTCCCAAGAAAAAAAAAGATGCCTTCTAATACTTCATTATTGGCAATCGCCGTCTTTCAAGCTCTCTTCTTCAGAAATACTTTTCTCGCCATTGCCAGTTTAGATTTTATACCCTCTCTCTTTGACTATCATCAGTTATTTAGCTGGCGACAGAGCAAAACTCATCTACCCCTTTAAGTGTCTCCTTTCATAATCTAATTCCCTTAGCATCACTTGATTTATTTCGATTGAATTTCATTATCTTTGTTTATGCAAGTGGTATGCTGATGCAAATGCTGTCTAATGAAATGAGTCCTCATATCCGCCTGAAATTGTGTACCTATGTTTCAGTTAAATCTTACTACTACTACTAATAATAATAACACTAATAATAATTAGAAAACCTAGAACTGTATACTAAAGAAGCTATCCTGTGAAACTCTGTGTTGTAGTGTGGAAAGAACAGTGCTACAACGCATGGTGATGCATTACATTTCTTGCAGTACCAACACGCAAAACTAACAGGGTAAAGAGTCTGCATAAAATTTCAAACTGAGCTTTGAAAAAATAAATGCTCGAAATGCTTCAGTTAAAATTCCTTGCAAATTTACGTGCCAGAAATGACCAAGTACAGTTCTGAGCATTAAATGACACATTGAAATATGTAACTATGCAGTGTAAGATTAAGATATCTGACAAAAGAAGTGAGAACTGAACGAAACTTTAACTGAAATGACCCTGACGATAATTTGAAATGCTTCCCTTGACTGTAAATAATATCATTGTTTCCGAACAGTGATGTTAAACTAGGCCTAGCAAACATTCGTAACTCACGTTGTGCCGATGGAAACTAGTACTGCTTGAAAGTAGGGAATGTTAAAAACGCAGTGCAGCAGCAAACGAGCTACAGAAAAACCTGGTGCAAGTATAATGCAAGGAAAAACAACTACTTTAAGCATATCATACTTTAAGCTTTCAGCAACTGTGTTCCGCTAACTGCAATGCAGTGACACATGATTGCAAAGTAAAACTGTAGTACACGGACTGTGGAAGAAACTGAACTTACTAATGATATCGAACAGACAAGCATTTGAAAACTGCATTATGAAATTGGCTTATTTGTTACAACACACTTTGCAGAATTCACTTCCTATAAAAAAATATACTCTGCCACGTAACTCATTAACGAGTTATAATTTTTTTTAATCTCGTATTGACAATCGAAGTAATTGGCCCACATTAATACAGAAAAATCACACAAAAAATTTACTTTCTCGGACACATCACAAATTTCACACCAGTAAACAACGTAGTGACAGCATCACTTAATTATTTTCACATTTTTAAAATTAGTCTTTAAAAAACCGTATTTCCAAAAATTATCATCCTCTAAGTTTGCATCTTTGTGTTCTGCTAGTTAAGCCCATGCCGTTCAGCAGTGTGACCAACACCAGGCTCTTTCACTTAAACTCTCGTATGCTACACAGACAACGGCAATACTACTGACAAACAAAGATCACATTGCTTGCACTCAGATTTTCTGTGGCATAAAATATCAAATGTTAAACACTTCCATACATTAAAGTACACTAATGGCCATTAAAATTGCTACACCATGAAGATGACGTGCTACAGACGCGACATTTAACCGACAGGAATAAGATGCTGTGATATGCCAATGATTAGCTTTTCAGAGCATTCACACAAAGTTGGCGCCGGTGGCGACATCTACAACGTGCTGAAATGAGGAAAGTTTCCAATCTATTTTCTCATACACAAACAGCAGTTGACCGGCGTTGCCTGGTGAAACGTTGTTGTGATGCCTCGTGTAAGGAGGACAAATGCGTACCATCACGTTTCCGACTTTGATAAAGGTCGGATTGTAGCCTATCGCGATTGCGGTTTATCGTATCGCGACATTGCTACTCGCGTTGGTCGAGATCCAATGACTGTTAGCAGAATATGGAATCTGTGGGTTCAGGAGGGTAATACGGAACGCCGTGCCGGATCCCAACGGCCTCGTATCACTAGCAGTCGAGATGACAGGCATCTTATCCGCATAGCTGTAACGGATCGTGCAGCCACGTCTCGATCCCTGAGTCAACAGATGGGGACGTCTGCAAGACAACAACCATCTGCACGAACAGTTCGACGACGTTTGCAGCAGCATGGACTATAAGCTCGGAGAGCATGGCTGCGGTTCCCATTGACGCTGCATCACAGACAGGAGCGCCTCGGATGGTGTACTCAATGACGAACCTTGGTGCACGAATGGCAAAACGTGATTTTTTCTGATGAATCCAGGTTCTGTTTACAGCATCATGACGGTCGCATCCGTGTTTGGCGACATCGCGGTGAACGCACATTGCAAGCGTGTATTCGTCATCGCCATACCGGCGTATCACCCGGCGTGATGGTATGGGGTGCCATTGGTTACACGTCTCGGTCACCTCTTGTTCTCATTGACGGCACTTTGAACAGTGGACGTTACATTTCAAATGTGTTACGACCCGTGGCTCTACGCTTCATTCGATCCCTGCGAAACCCTACATTTCAGTATGATAATGCACGACCGCATGTTGCAGGTCCTGTACGGGCCTTTCGGGATACAGAAAATGTTCGACTGCTGCCCTGGCCAGCACATTCTCCAGGTCTCTCACCAATTGAAAACGTCTGGTAAATGGTGGCCGAGCAACTGGCTCGTCACAATACCCCACTCACTACTCTTGATGAACTGTGGTGTCGTGTTGAAGCTGCATGGGCAGCTGTACTTGTACACGCCATCCAAGCTCTGTTTGACTCAATGCCCAGGCCTATCAAGGCCTTTATTACGGCCAGACGTGGTTGTTGTGGGTACTGATTTCTTAGGATCTATGCACCCAAATGGTGTGAAAATGTAATCACATGTCAGTTCTAGTATAATATATTTGTCCAATGCATACTCGTTTATCTTCTGCATTTCTTCTTGGTGTAGCAATTTTAATGGCATGTAGTGTATTTGCAGTTGGGAATAATGACAACCATTAGCTGTAGAATGGAAAGACGACAGTAAAAATTTGTGCCGGACCAAGACTCGAACACGTCCAAAGGATCTTTGCATGATAATCAGAATAACGCAGGCACTGCAATTTCGTATTTATCCGCCTATACCGGACAAGTGACTTTCAAATACAAGAGGCTACAATATATAAGGTGGTCAAACCATTTTGATTTTGTATGTCTTCGATGTGCACGTCACAGAGACAGCAAGTTACGTTCCTGTTAAACAATCTTTGGTCTTGTCGTGTCACAGTGTTTGCCTCTGCGCAGTCTCACAGATTCTTAATTGAAGTGTGGCATGTAACCTCCCCACTATATTTAGTTTCCGTTTGAAATTTAGCCTGAATTCATCTCACTGTCTGCCGGCCGCTGTGGCCGATCGGTTCTAGGCGCTTCAGTCCGGAACCGCGCTGCTGCTACGGTCGCAGTTTCGAATCCTGCCTCGGGCATGGATGTGTGTGATGTCCTTAGGTTACATAAGTTTCAGTAGTTCTAAGTCTAGGGGACTGATGACCTCAAATATTAAGTCCCTTAGTGCTTGGAGCTGTCTATAAAATCTACCTATTACCAAAAACTGAATCCCCCCAAACTGTTATCCGACTTAAACTCGTATACTAACGTTTGACGAAACAGGACCTGATTTGAAGCTGAACGGTAACTGATCTGAGTGCCACTACTCTTTATATTAAATGCGCAACTGAAGTAAAACCATTATCTGGTCCTAATCAAAATTTCCTCTTACCTCGCGTCTTGATAACATTGTTGCAGATTTCTCGAAAGCACAACAGCAAACAGCAAGTAGGCAGCGACTAAGCTAAATTCCTATTTCTAAATACATGTGGTAATGCGTAATTACAGACCGTGGGACGGGGAGAGTAACTATTCCTATGAAATGATATTCCCAGACAACATTTTTAGAATCAAGTATATATTCAGAAAGACAGAGAAAAACTTCGCATGATCTTCACACTTTATATTGGTCTTAACAATACTATGCTTAGCAACGTGAAAAGTCATTTGAAAAGGGTACAATGTTATCAGAGAATTTCTATAAAAATCAAACAGCTTAATCAGTTAATACGCTAATCCATGATTCAGAGAAGTGGGGTGGTTTCCTCTCAGCTCTGGACAGGTTATCTAGCTGACAGTAATCATTCCGACAAATTAGGTGCACAGTGCTGCAGTCTTAAACTTCTTATCTTCAGCAACAATTACATTATTCAAAATTTATATTCATTTCACCTTTCATTGTCTATATAATATTCATCCTGGCTGTCCTTTCTTCATCTAACAGATACGATCAAAAGTCCACAGAGCGCTACTAAATACGTTCATAACCTACCACACTTCAACTAAGAAGGTGTTAGACCGCGCAGAGGTAAAGACTGTGTCACGACAAGACCAAAGATTATGTAACAGTAACGTAACATGGCCTCTCTGACGTGCACATCGATGACATACAAAATCAAAATGACATAAACATCTTACACGCTCTCGATTAGTGAAAGATCCGTCGACCTTGTTGGCCAAGGCAAGGTTTGGCAGCCATGAAGACAAATAGTAGGAACTTACGCCGAGCATGGGCGCCCAAAATGTTACTGATATGTAAGCCCAGGATGGATTGTCATCAGGGGCAACAAAACAGGGCGTTGAATGTCATCGACGTACTGCTGTGCTGTGAGGACGCACCGGATTTCAACTGTAAGTAGGCTGTTTAGGTTTTTATATTGGTAACGCCACGTAGCGCTCTGTATGAAAATCACTGGCTGTGCTGTGTACAGTCTGTGGCTGGTTTGCATTGTTGTTGGCCATTGTAGTGTTGGGTAGCTGGATGTGAGCAGCGCATAGCGTTGTGCAGTTGTAGGTGAGCCGCCAGCAGTGGTGGATGTGGGGAGAGAAATGGCGGAGTTTTGACATTTGTAAGACTGGATGTCGTGAACTGCTATATATATTATGACTTTTGATGACTATTAAGGTAAATACATTGTTTGTTCTCTATTAAAATCTTTCATTTGCTAACTATGCCTATCAGTAGTTGGTGCCTTCCGTAGTTTGAATCTTTTATTTAGCTGGCAGTAGTGGCGCTCGCTGTATTGCAGTAGTTCGAGTAACGAAGATTTTTGTGAGGTAAGTGATTTGTGAAACGTATAGGTTAATGTTAGTCAGGGCCATTCTTTTGTAGGGATTTTTGAAAGTCAGATTGCGTTGCGCTAAAAATATTGTGTGTCAGTTCAAGCACAGTCTTATATAATTTTTCTAAGGGGACGTTTCACAACCAAAGAGGTCGTGCTATGAAAAGAAATTGTACCCCATCTCTCCTGGCTGTCAGGCCTTATGGGGTGGGGGTGGGGAGGGTGGGGGGGCGGGGGTGACAGTCATGTTGGTACCCCACAGCTGTCTGTTGTTACCAGACACGTCTTCTGCCTGGAACTGACTGGAGTAGAATTCTGTTCAGTTATGAGTCCCACTTCGAACTGAGGTGAATACGTGGCTGCAGAAGACTCATAACAGTGACGGAATATCAGCCTGACTTGGCAAGTCATACAGCCCAACACACAGGAGTCATGTTCTGGGATACCGTTTCTTTTCATAGCAAGACACCTTTGGTTTTGAAGTTTTTCTAAGACCCATGTTGCTGCCGTTCATGCCAAGCCATTCTGGACTTTCATTTCAGCAAGACAACGCTCGCCTGCACGAGGAAAGAAGTCCAGGACGCTTATGCAATGAATAGGAAAAAAAAGGGGAGAGATGAAACCTGTTGCCATAGTCTCAGTCTAATGCCCTAGTTAACATATTGAAAGTCCCGGAAGCTCTGGGCTGTGGAATCGGGCTTATGACGTCACGAGTAAGGCCGCTGTAAGAAAAAAAAAATAGGAACGCTTATAAGCAATTACGAACAGCATAGTGAACGTATTATTCTAGCCAAGATAGACACGAAGCCCACACTTACCACAGTACCACAAGTTTATATGCCTGCAGATGGTGAAGAGATTGGAGAAATGTATGATGAGATAAATGAAATTATTGAACTAGTTCAGTGAGATGAAAATGTAATAGTCGTGGGGGACTGGAATTCGATAGTAGAAGAAGGAAGAGAAGGAAAAATAGTAGGTGAATATGGACGGGGGTTAAGGAATGAAAGAGGAAGCCGCCTGGTAGAATTTTGCACAGAGCATAACTTACTCATAGCTAACACTTGGTTCAAGAATCATGAAAGAAAGTTGTATACATGGAAGAGGCCTGAAGACACTGGAAGGTTTGAGATAGACTCTATAGTGGTAAGACAGGGACATAGGAACCAGGTTTTAAATTGGAAGACATTTTCAGGGGCAGATGTGGACTCGGGGCACGATTAATCGGTTATGAACTATAGATTAAAACTGAAGAAATTGCAAAAATCTAAGGATTTAAGGAGATGGGACTTGGATAAACCGAAGGAACCAGAGCTTGTAGAGAGTTTCAGAGAGAGCATTAGGAAACAATTGACAAGAACAGGGGAAAGAAATACAGCAGAAGAAGAATGGGTAGCTTTGAAAGAAGAAATAGTGAAGAGAGGAGAGGATCAAGCAGGTAAAAAGACGAGGGCTAGTAGACATCCATCGGTAACAGAAGAGATATTGAATTTCACTCATGAACGGAGAAAATATAAAAATGAGCTAAATGAATCAGGCGAAAAGAAATACAAACGACTCAAAAATGGGATCGACAGGAAGCGCAAAATGGCTATGCAGGAACGGCTAGAGGACAAATGTAAGAACGTGGAAGTGTATATCGCTAGGGGTAAGATTGATACTGCCTATAGGAAAATTAAAGAGACTTTTGCAGAAAAGAGAAAAACCTGTATGAATATCAATACTGGAAAACTAGAAGCCGAAAGTGGAAGGAGTATATCGAGGGTCTCTACAAAGGCGATGTACTTGCGGGCAATATTATGGAAATGGAAGAGGGTAGAGGAAGAGGAAATGGGAGATATGATACTGCGTGAAGATTATGACAGAGCACTGAAAGACCTAAGTCGAAACAATGGCCCGGGAGTAGACACCATTCCATTAGAACTACTGATAGCATTGGGAAAGCCAACCACGACAAAATTCTCGCATCTGGTGAGCAAGATGTATGAGACAGGCGAAATACCCTCAGACTTAAAGACGAATGTAATAATTCGAATCCCAAAGAAAGGAGGTATTAACAGGTGTGAAAATTACTGAACTATCAGTTTCATAAGTCAGTTGCAAAATACTAACACGAATTTTTCACAGACGAATGGAAGAAGTGGAAGAAGCCGATCTTGGGGAAGATCAGTTTGGATTCCTTAGAAATACTGGAACACACGAGGCAATACTGACCCTAAGACTTATCTTAGAAGATAGGTTAACATACGTTTCTAGTATTTGTAGACTCAGAGAAAGTTTTTGACAATGTTGACTGGAACATTCTCTTTCAAATTCTGAAGATGGTAGGAGTAAAATACAGGGAGCGAAAATCTATTTACAGTTTGTACAGAAATCAGATGGCAGTTATAAAAATTGAGGGACACGAAGGGGAAGCAGTAGTTGAGAAGGGAGTAAGAGAGGATTATTGCCTCTCCCCTATGTTACTGAAGCTGTTTATAGAGCAAGCAGTAAAGGAAACAAAAGAAAAATTTGGAATACAAATTAAAATCCATGGAGAAGAAATAAACATGTTTCTACTTCAATGTAGACGTGTAACTTCTCTTCCAATGTTGTTTACACACATTGTAATTTCTTTGTTGACAATACTCAGCAAATGTCTGAAGACCGTCGTGTAGACCCAATCCCGGTTAACACAATAAAAGTAACACTGTAGAAGCCCGCCCGGTTGGCCGTGCGGTCTAACACACGGCTTCCCGGGCCGGAAGGAGCGCCTGGTCCCCGGCACGAATCCACCCGGCGGATTTGTGTCGAGGTCCGGTGAACCGGCCAGTCTGTGGGTGGTTTTTAGGCGGTTTTCCGTCTCCCTCGGCGAATGCGGGCTGGTTCCCCTTATTCCGCCTCAGTTGCACTATGTCAGCGATTGCTGCGCAAACAAGTTCTCCACGTACGCGTACACCACCATTACTCTACCTTGCAAACATAGCGGTTACACTCGTCTGGTGTGAGACATTCTCTGGGGGCTCCACTGGGGGCCGAACCGCACAATAACCCTGGGTTCATTGTGGGGCGATGGAGGGGTGAAGTGGACTGCGGTAGTCGTCGTGGGGTTGTGGACCACTGCAGCTGCGGCGGGGACGGAGCCTCTCCGTCGTTTCTCGGTCCCCGGTTAACATACAGTACAATACAATACTGTAGAACAAAAGCAAACTAGCGGTTTTCATTAATTATTAAGAAATAAAATCTTTGAGGTTTGCCGACGATATTGTAATTTTGTCAGTGACAGCAAGGGACCTGGAAGAGCTGCTGACCGAGTGGACCATGTCTTGAAAGGAGCATACAAGATGAACGTCGACAAAAGCAAAACGAGGATAATGGAATGTAGTCGAATTAGATCAGGTGACGCTGAGGGGATTAGATTAGAAAATGACACACTTAAAATAGTAGATGAGTTTTGCTATTTGGAGAGCAAAATAATTGATGATGGTCGAAGTGGAGACGATATAAAATGTATTCTGGCAACGGCAAGAAAAGCGTTTCTGAAGAAGAGAAATTTGTTAACATCGAGTATAGATTTAATAGTCAGGAAGTATTTGTAGGAGTGTACCATGTATGGAAGTGAAACATGGATGATAAATAGTTTAGACAAGGAGAGAATAGAAGCTTTCGAAATGTGGTGCTACAGATGAATGCTGAAGATTAGTTGGGAGATCACGAAACTAATCAGGAAGTACTGAATGGAATTCCGGAGAAGAGTAATTTGTAGCACAACTTGACTAGAAGAAGTGATTGGTTGGTAGGACATGTTCTGAGGCATCATGGGATCACCAATTTAGTATTGGATGGAAGCGGGAAGGGTAAAAATATTACAGGAAGACCAAGATACGAATACACTAAGCAGATTCGGAACGATGTAGCTTGCAGTAGTTATTCGGAGACGAAGAGGCCTGCATAGGATAGAGCTGCATAGGGAGCTGCATCAAACCAGTCTCTGGACTCAGGACCACAACGACATTTGCAAACCCCTAAAATTAACATAAAAAGGTCGTTTTTGTAAATAAGTACAACGGAATAGCTGAAAATGTTTATGTAGTAATATCTTACATATATCTGACATTCCTTCTGACTTATATTAACAAAACGAGAAGAAATAATTTTTTCAAACGTTTTTTGAGTAACGAGTAACTAGATAGTTATGCAACTCAGTGAAGGTGTTTTATCATTAGCTCCGCAACACATTCTTAGAGTTTAGAACGATACCAATATGTTGCCCTATCATTAATAATAATGTAGTTATCTGAATTTGTATACTGGTGTGAAGGTGTGATTATCCACTAGTTGGAATGCAATTAGAATTATAATATCAGCATTTCATTCCTTCTTCTGACGCCTTTGCGATATAGGTCGGAACTGCAAGCCTAGAGTTTTCTTGAAGATAGTGGAAGATAACATTTCAGACAGAGCGCCGCTCAGACTCGACACAAAAAGATCTCAGGAGGTTGCACAAAGGGTGTCATGAACTCACCCCTGCCATTGGTCGTTTGATTCTATTTTGCGGTCGAAAACGACATTTTCTGACCGCTTTGTAACGTAGCGAGACTGCAGTTTTTGCTCGAGTATACGGTATGGAACCACTAGGGACCATTCAACACCATTCAGCGAAATATGAATGTGATCCAAAGCAGCAAAGGAAGTTTATGCCTTTTCAGCCATCCCTTTCCATTTATGACCGTGGAGTGATCATGGTAGGGTGGAACATTGATACATGTATAAATAATATGGCAAAGGGTCCCTTTTACGACCCTCCAGTTGGGCAGCACACTTGACGCCACCTGCACATCTTTGTTGAGCACTCTGAAAATTTACCAGTACAGAGCATTCGACGGTTGTGCCACTCAGTGGTGCTCGTCTGCTCACTGGCGCCTCCAGGCTGGCAACCCATTAGTTGTTGCAAGTCTACAAGCACCTACTAGACTAGCAGTGGAGCGCCACTTTAAGGATGGCTGACGATATCGATATATGCTATATGCGAACATTTGTAAAGTGCTTAAGGGCACTGAGTATGTTGATTTGGGGGGCGGGGGGGGTCCTAAGAGGGACCCTTTGCTCTTTTATTTGCGCATGTGTCAGTGTTGAACCGCTTTGTGGCCACTGCACAGGACAGTGCGAAACAGCAGGGTTGAAAAAGAATAAGCACACTTTGTATCAGATTCGAATTTCGTCGATTGGTTTTGAATGCTTCGAAATGGTTTCATCCTGTATACCAGAGAAATAATTTCGGTCGATGTAACTCTTCACGCTTTCCCGGCGAGATCTTGACATGTGGAAAAATCGGGTCTACTGCCGGATGTTTGTGTCGCTCTGGCACAATATTTCGGCCAGGTAACTCGTTGCCTTCTTCAGGTGCTACCTGAACTGCGTGTTGGAGGATCTTGTCCAGTATTTATGCCCAGAGGGCGCTGGGTGCTCTCTTTGCCGTCCGCGCCCGCCTGGCGCTGCTTGTAATGTGTTGTCTCTTTCCCGGTGTTCCCTCGGACGTCCACGCCCGACTTGGGCGCCATCTGTGGCAGCTCTCTGAGGCCTGTCCTGTGTCGGGCGTTCCGTTCGCGGTCCGCGCCCTCCAGGTGCTGCTCCTGAGGTTTTTACCCATCCCTGGTGCTCCCACGGACGTCCGCGCCCGGCTTGTCCACCATCTGTGGTCGTGGCAGTTGTCTTCGGCCGGACCCGCATGTGGCGTTCCGTTCGTTGTCCGCGCCCGCTTCGCGCTGCTCCCAAGGTGTTGGCACTTCCCTGGTGCTCCGACGGACGTCCACGCCCTCCTAGTCCATTATCTGCAGTTGTGGCAGCTGTCTGAGGCCCGTCTTGCGTCGGGGGCTCTGTTCGCGGTCCGCGCCCGCATGGCGCTGCTTGTAAGGTGTTGTTTCTTCCCTGGTGCTCCCTCAGACGTCCGCGCCCGACTTGGTCTCCATCTGTGGCAGCTCTCTGAGGCCTGTCCTTTGTTGGGCGCTCCATTCGCGGTCCACGCCGGCATGGCGCTGATCCTGCGGTGTTGGCACTTCCCTGGTGCTCCGACGGTCGTCCATGCTCGTCTCATGCATCGTCTGCGGTCGTGGCGGCTGTCAGAGGCCCGTCCTGCGTTGAAGTTGCGTTCGCGGTCCGCACCCGCCGGGCGCTACTCCTGCAGTGTTACTACTTCTTGAGGGGTTTGTTGGTTCATTTCGTTGAGCCCTAATAAGCTCCAGAGCTGGACTCCACGCCGAGCTGAGCTGGTAACCGCTGTCTCGGTTTATTAGGTTGTTAGTGACCTTAATCTCGATGGCCTCCTTTATGACACTGTCCCAAAATCTTGGCGTCTGTGTCACAATTTTGGTGTTGTTGTAGTCCATTGAGTGGCCAAGCTCCAGACAGTGCTCCGCTATGGCAGATTTTGTTGCCTGTCCAAGTCTGGTGTGCCTCTGGTGTTCTTTGCACCTGATGTCCACCGTCCTGGTTGTCTGGCCAATGTATGACTTTCCACACTGGTACGGGATGTTGTAAATGCCTGGTTTACGTAGCCCCAGGTCGTCCTTCACACTCCCTAGCATGGTCCCAATTTTGGAGGGTGGACAGAAGATACTCTTTATATCATATTTTGAAAGAATTCTGCTGATCTTTGCAGAAATAGGTCCAGCATATGGCAGGTATGCCACCTTCTTCGCCTCCTCTGGCTCCTCTTGTGTACCCTGTGGTTGACTGGTAGTACGAAGTGCCCTTTGGATGTCTATGGAGGAGTATCCATTTCTGCTGAACACCAGCTGTAGATGTTCTATCTCTGTGGCCAGACTTTCCTTATCTGACAGAGCTCGAGCCCTGTGAACTAATGTTTTCAAGACTCCATTCTTCTGTGCCAGGTGGTGGCAGCTGCTGGCTTGAAGGTATAAGTCAGTGTGGGTGGGCTTACGATACACACTGTGCCCCAAAGTGCCATCTGCCTTCCTCTTGACCAGGACATCCAAGAATGTGAGTTGTCCATTCTTCTATAGCTCCATAGAAAATTTTATACTTGGGTGGCGAGAATTTAGGTGTTCCAAAAAGTCATCTAGCTTCTCCCTACCATGGGGCCAAATGACAAAAGTGTCATCGACGTACCTAAGAAAGCACTTGGGTTGGTAAGTGGCTGATGCAAGTGCCTCCTCTTCGTACCTTTCCATGAAAAGGTTGGCTACCACTGGTGACAAAGGGCTGCCCATTGCCACTCTTTCCGTTTGCTCATAAAATTGACCCCCATAAAGAAAATATGTTGAGGTCAATACATGCTTGAACAGGTCGAGCAGGGCACCATCGAACTTCTCTCCAATGATATTGAGTGAATCGGTAAGTGTCACTCGTGTGAAGAGCGACAACACATCGAAACTGACCATGATGTCAGAGTCCACGATGTGTAGCTGCCTTAGCCGTTGTAGGATGTACTGACCTCAACATATTTTCTTAATGGGGGTCAATTTTATGAGCAAACGGAAAGAGTGGCAATGGGCAGCCCTTTATCACCAGTGGTAGCCAACCTTTTCATTGAAAGGTACGAAGAGGAGGCACTTGCATCAGCCACTTACCAACCCAAGTGCTTTCTTAGGTATGTCGATGACACTTTTGTCATTTGGCCCCATGGTAGGGAGAAGCTAGATGACTTTATGGAACACCTAAATTCACGCCACCCAAGTATAAAATTTTCTATGGAGCTATAGAAGGATGGACAACTCACATTCTTGGATGTCCTGGTCAAGAGGAAGGCAGATGGCACTTTGGGGCACAGTGTGTATCGTAAGCCCACCCACACTGACTTATACCTTCAAGCCAGCAGCTGCCACCACCTGGCACAGAAGAATGGAGTCTTGAAAACATTAGTTCTCAGGGCTCGAGCTCTGTCAGATAAGGAAAGTCTGGCCACAGAGATAGAACATCTACAGCTGGTGTTCAGCAGAAATGGATACTCCTCCATAGACATCCAAAGGGCACTTCGTACTACCAGTCAACCACAGGGTACACAAGAGGAGCCAGAGGAGGCGAAGAAGGTGGCATACCTGCCATATGCTGGACCTATTTCTGCAAAGATCAGCAGAATTCTTTCAAAATATGATATAAAGAGTATCTTCTGTCCACCCTCCAAAATTGGGACCATGCTAGGGAGTGTGAAGGACGACCTGGGGCTACGTAAACCAGGCATTTACAACATCCCGTACCAGTGTGGAAAGTCATACATTGGCCAGACAACCAGGACAGTGGACATCAGGTGCAAAGAACACCAGAGGCACACCAGACTTGGACAGTCATCAAAATCTGCCATAGCGGAGCACTGTCTGGAGCTTGGCCACTCAATGGACTACAACAACACCAAAATTGTGACACAGACGCCAAGATTTTGGGACAGTGCCATAAAGGAGGCCATCGAGATCAAGGTCACTGACAGCCTAATAAACCGAGACAGCGGTTACCAGCTCAGCTCGGCGTGGAGTCCAGCTCTGGAGCTTATTAGGGCTCAACGAAATGAACCAACAAACCCCTCAAGAAGTAGTAACACTGCAGGAGTAGCGCCAGGTGGGTGCGGACCGCGAACGCAACTCCCGACGGAGGACGGGCCTCTGACAGCCGCCACGACCGCAGACGATGCATGAGACCAGCATGGACGACCGTCGGAGCACCAGGGAAGAGCCAACACCGCAGGATCAGAGCCAGGCCGGCGTGGACCGCGAATGGAGCGCCCAACAAAGGACAGGCCTCAGAGAGCTGCCACAGATGGAGACCAAGTCGGGCGCGGACGTCTGAGGGAGCACCAGGGAAGAAACAACACCTTACAAGCAGCGCCAGGCGGGCGCGGACCGCGAACAGAGCCCCCGACGCAAGACGGGCCTCAGACAGCTGCCACAACTGCAGATGGTGGACTAGGAGGGCGCGGACGTCCGTCGGAGCACCAGGGAAATGGCAACACCTCAGGAGCAGCGCGAAGCGGGCGCGGAAAACGAACGGAACGCCACATGCGGGTCCGGCCGAAGACAACTGCCACGACCACAGATGGTGGACAAGCCGGGCGCGGACGTCCGTGGGAGCACCAGGGAGGGGTAAAAACCTCAGGAGCAGCACCTGGTGGGCGCGGACCGCGAACGGAACGCCCGACACAGGACAGGCCTCAGAGAGCTGCCACAGATGGCGCCCAAGTCGGGCGTGGACGTCCGAGGGAACACTGGGGAAGAGACAACACATTACAAGCAGCGCCAGGCGGGCGCGGAAGGCAAAGAGAGCACCCAGTGCCCTCTGGGCATAAATACTGGACAAGATCCTCCAAGACGGCAGTCTCAGGTAGCACCTGAAGAAGGCAACGAGTTACGTGGCCGAAATATTGTGCCAGAGTGACATAAACATCTGGCAGTAGACCCGATTTTTCCACATGTCAATTTCGGTCGAGCTACACTCCGAAGGATCCAGACCACATTCATTGTGTATGCAGCGCAGCAGTGTCCTTGAGATGGATTGCATTGTCCAGAGAGTGTCAGCAGTGTCGACGGTAGTCAAGAAAGTCGTATGGTTGGTCATGTCGTTTAACATCGAAATGGAATTAAAGTTTCAAGAGAAGGGGTGGATTCATTGACACGCTGTATGCCACCTCCTGAGGCCTCTTCGTGTCGATTCAGAGTAGAGGGGTGTGTGAAATGTTTTAATTAGCCACCCATAAGAAAACAGCGTGATTTCAATGCTGGTCGTCGTGATCTTTAGCCCCAGCGCAGTGGCGTCAAAAGAAGGGATGAAAAGTGGGTAAGAGTGGGTGTGACGACCTTCCAATCTTGTGAGACGTCCACAGTGGCGTTGGGCATAATTGTGAAATGTGATGGCAGTGTGACATCATTAAGTCACCTTACACTTCACATGAACTTCTGAGCTCTGCCCTTTTCTGCGCAAATGTCGATACCTAGTTGTTTCAGGCGTTACCGAGTCCGGTGCTCACGTCGCAGGGCGTCCTGATTTTGCACAATTGCAGAGGAAGGTGGGTCACTTTGAGCCAGATTTCAGACTTCTGCGTTGGAATGGAAGACAATTACGGGGTTTAGAAAATGTGACTCGCTAATTGTGTTCTGCAGTGTAGTTAGGCCGGTGACTCTCATTTTCCGATGTTATTTTGAGGTTTATTCGGAATGTAAATAACGATCGGTCACGAAAAATACAGTGAAAATGTGATGAAGCTTTGCACAGATGCGTTGGGCACTGTGTCTAGTACGCCCACCGATCGCATCATGTCGCTCTTTTCAGTTCTGAGCTCACAGTGAGAACGTAAAGATGGCTACAAATTAGCGTCTCCCGCCAAGTATGAGGGCCTGACGAAAGATTTCGCCTGAAGCTACGCAATCCACATAACATGACTGTCATGCCGTTCGTTCTACACGGCAATTCTTGGCCGCACTCTACAGGGGCAATGAAGATGCTCCTGCAGGGTTTCCGGTGGGAAGTGTTTGATCATCCACAATACAGCTCGTAATTGGCTACCTGTGAGGTTCATCGTTCCTCAAATGAACCGCTGGCTATGAAGACAATATTTTGACACAGACAACGAGGTGCAGTCCAGAGTAGAAAATTGTCGAAAAGCACTCGCGGCTATCTTCTATAACTAGGAAATTGAGAAGTTGATACAACGCTGCGACAGCTGTCAAAGTCTGAACGGCGACTGAGTAGAGAAGTAACTGGAAGGTGTAACTAAGCGTCGCAAATAAAACAGTTTTGATTTTGACTTTGGTTTCCATTTCGCGACCTATCGTTTCTTACTTTCCGAATAGCCCTCGTACATAATTTGTTGGCTACGAAGCCAGGTACAAGTTATCTTTATTTTTGTGCTGAAAAATAACAGATAAATATTGTGTAAAGTTTACATTTGTTATTTACAAAGTTAAGACACCTGAACAAAATATGAAGTTATGCAGGATAAGTATATCCAAGTGAGTTACAAATTTGAGAATCTTCTGATGGAGGGTACTTTTTGTGGAACATAGAACATTTGAAATGTGCACCTGACCTGCGCTCCCGCAGGTTTCGGAAATTGTACCTCCAGTTGTCCATGAGGGGATGCAGTTTCAACAAGACGGTACACGGATGTATACCAGAATTTTATGATTTGCTGTAATGCATGCAACGAGATTGGTAGTCATGACTTTAAAGGTTGGTATGAGGCAGGGTTGTTGTCATAAGGGATAAGACGTTTAATAAAAAGTAAACATACATTTCCCACCATTATTTCGGTATCATAATGTACTTGGCTTAGAACTGTCGCTCATCTGCATAAGCCCGGCCATAAAGGTTTGCTACATGGCCTTTATTTTAAAGGAATTAAACGAAGTGTGCGTACGGCATATTTGAGCGAGAGTCCACTTTCGGTTAGTTCGCCCGCACGGCGCAAGTCTTTTTATTTCTACTGGTTCAAATGGCTCTGAGCACTATGGGACTTAACTTTTGAGTCAGTCCCCTAGAACTTAGAACTACGTAAAACTAACTAACCTAAGGACATCACACAGATCCATGCCCAAGGCATGAAACTTTCTGGCAGATTAAAACTGTGTGCTGGACCGAGAGTCGAACTTGGGACCTTTACCTTATGAAGGTCAAGTGCTCTGCCAAGTTGCCCGCGAAAGGCAAAGGTCGCGAGTTGGAGTATCGGTCCGGCACGCAGGTTTAATCTTCCAGGTAGTTTCGAAACCGACTTGCTTGCACGCCATTCATTGCCGTTGACAATTCAGCTACAGAGACAGACAAAAAGAAATCAGAGTGCACTAACAACGTTAAAGGGTCAGTGAAATTATGTGTACGAACTGCATCGAGCATGAAAAAGAGTTCAAAATGGTTCAAATGGCTCTGAGCACTATGGGACTTAACTGAAGTGGTCATCAGTCCCCTAGAACTTAGAACTACTTAAACCTAACTAACCTAAGGACATCACACACATCCATGCCCGAGGCAGGATTCGAACCTGCGAGCGTAGCGGTCGCGCCGGTTCCAGACTATAGCGCCTAGAACTGCTCAGCCACTCCGGCCGGCTGAGAAAGAGTGATGGTGCCATGTGAAAGTTCGCAGTACCACGACGGGATGGACAAGCTGCGCACGCAACTGAAGCAACAGTACTGGTACGCAAGAAATTTTCTCCTTGCCGTTAATGCTGCGTAACAGTGTTGTGTAACAGGAGAAGTTATGGAGCTGCCAGCTGAGTGATCATCACGAGTGAGTGGTCTTTCTGGGATACTTTCACCGCGGGTCAGCTCTCATCAGCTGCCCGGGGCAAGTTACGAGTGCGACTTCCAGCTTGATGAAGAGCTGCCGCCTCACTGCTCCCTCACGTGGTCGCGGCATAACCGTTGGCTTCCTCTCAGGGGAATCCCTACCGCGGAGTTACTGGCGCGCACACACACGCACGCACACACACGCACACACACACACACACACACACACACACACACACAAACACACACAAACAAACACACAACGTTTGACGTTTGTTAAATACAGGATGATTATAATCACAGTTAAACTTTCAAACCGCTGTAGAAATAACACTACTGGTCAAAATGATGTCAAATTGCAACGGAGTACAGCGTGTCCCACTCAAACCTCCCTTATTTCAAGGACACAGGAGAAAAACCACAGTATATACGACAATGAAAAATGCACCACATTTTCGAGCTTCTCAAAGAATTTATTTTCCCGTGTCAGAAGTGCCTCCAAAAGAGGTGACCTACAAATAGAGTAAAAAACACTGTATGTGCCCGTTATACACTTACTTCAGTGAGACGTTTACTAGTAATTTCTGCTACTGTACGTAAATAAATAAAATTTGTAACGTCTGTTATTAAATCTGTGGTCATTACTGATGAATGTGGCAGCTCCTCCTTTATTCATTCGTGGTCTACAGAATGATATGCGACCCTAAATCTTGTTACACTTATCATATTTATACCTGCAGTCACGTGATGTTCAGAGAGGCAAATTATATCAGCTAAGTTTGACGATTTTAATTCAAAGACTCAAATAAATGGTTTATTAACTTTAATCCTCAGCCCCGAATGAAATTAAATAATATGATCGTGTGTCATTGATGGCTGGGAGTCCACATCCGGGGAAGTTCAGCCGCCTAGTTGCAAGTCTTATTTCAGGCGACGCCACGCTGGGAGGTTTGCGAGTCGGTGAGGATGAGGACAACACAACGGCCAGCCAGCCGGGAATCGAACCATGTCCTTTTACATGGGGAGCAAACACGTTAACCACCTTTTTTTAAAATCCCATTTTGTTCGTTAGTGTTGGTTCTATTTGTTCGGGGTGGACGTCCCATGATGCTTGTTCAAGTGATCCATTAACTCAGTTTTTTTTTTTTTTTTTTTTTTTTTTTTTTTTTATTACAGAGGGCAGCTAACCATCTGACCGAATACACTGAGCTACCGTGCCGGCGTATCGCAAACGCCAGTAACTTTTGTGTCGTACAATTAATTTATGTAAAACTATGTCCGTTGTCGGTAGGGCGGAATAGTGCCGTCATGTGACTTTTTATCTCAGAGCTACTTATTAAATCAGTTTCGAAATTTCCAATAAAGATTTTCACCAGAGTACTATGTCTTTTATGTTATCATTTTTCGTTGGAAAATTATGTAAAAAATTAGGCATCACTTTCGCAATTCGTTATTGAAATACTCTTGAGTTTCCTTGTGAACTTGATTGCCATAAAATGTCGAGGACAGCTGGCAAACAAACCTTGTTAACTTTTTGCCATATGACTTCATTTCTGTCAGAAGAAATCTTATGTAGTATCTATTTGTGTTCAACGTGTACATCCCCTCCTATTTCTCTGCAAACTCTTATCTGTATGGCGCAGAAGAAACACTCGTGCTCGTTACAGAAAATTACTTTCTCCCCCACTCAATCACGCAAGTGACTTCTCTAATCCGTTTGCAGTAGCACCAAGGGGTAGTAGAGGGGTTTTTGGGCGCACGACAGCAAGGTCTTCAGCGCCTGTTCAGTAACGTAGAGAGATGGGTGTCACGAAAAATCCCAGAACAGGAATATATAACGGAACATAAAACACGAGTAACAATCGTTGAAAAATATGTGCTCATCCACACCGAAGCGTGGGATGAAGCAGGGTGTCAGCAGTAAAACATGGACAACACAGGAAGAAAATGATAGAGGGAGCTAAAACAATGTAGCAGATGGAAGTGGCTGGCTGACCACAAGGAAAAAAGGGGAGGAGTAAGCCACTCTGCAATACACTAAAACCTCCAGCCTAAAAGTTTAGGCCAGAGTCCAGACACATCACAAAACTTAAAAACCCTAGACACACTCGTCTCATCATTAGCTAAAACAGAAGGCAGATCCCCATCAACTTGTGCTTCTGCCCTTGCATCACGGTATAAAATGCAGTCTGTTAAAATGTGCCGGATAGAGATGTGTACACCACAAGCATCACAAAACGGAGGATCCTCCCGCCGTAATAAAAAGCTATGTGTGAGAGGACAGTGCCCGATCCGAAGACGTGTGAGGGCCACCTCTTCCCGCCTGAGAAAAGCGGCAGGAGGAACACCACGGCCGAGTGGTTGACTTCACGGACCGCAGTTTATTGGCCGTCACCGCCAGCCATTCGTCCTCCCACAACTCCATGCACATCCTGTGGAGTGCAGCAATGACTGACTGCAAGGGGATAGGACACTGGACCACATCCTGCTCTCTGCAGGCTTCCTTGGCAGCCCGATCGGTCTGTTCATTGCCCCATAAGCCGACATGACCAGACACCCAGCAGAAGGATACCTCTTTACCCCGCCGTTGGAGCAAGTACAGTTGGTCATATATCAGCTGGACCATCTCCTCAGTCGGGTATAGATTCTGCAGTGATTGTAAGGCACTAAGAGAATCGGAGCAGAGAAGAAATCGATCGCCCCGAACACGGTGCATCTTCTCCAGTGCCTTCAGGTTCGCGTGGAGCTCCGCTGCGAAAACGGTATATTCAGCAGGGAGGCGAATCCGGGTAACATGATCAGGGAACACCACAGAACAGCCAAGGAAATTCTCCTGTTTGGAGCCATCAGTGTAAACGACAGTGAAACCGTCGTGCACATCTAAAATGTTAAAAAACAGTGACTGGAATGTACAATCTGGCGTGCAATCTATCTTAAAACGAGTCAAATCTAAAATAAGTTTGGGTCTCCGGAGGAGCCAAGGTGGAGATCTGCTCCAACCGCGACGTAAAACACGAAGACCAGCCATAGACATCGCAGCGAGGCAATCCTGTGCACGAATCCCATAGGGCTGCGTCGCACGTTGCCGGTTATGAAATAACCGTGCCAGAGGAGGCTGAGCAACGGTATGGTATGCAGGTGTGTATGGTGTGGACAAAGTTTTATACGCCTGGCGTACCGTAAGTAGCCGTCGCCGCATATGAAGTGGCGGTTCACCTGCCTCTGCACAGAGGCTTGGTATGGGGCTAGTTCGGAATGCCCCAGTGGCCAACCGAAGCCCTTCATGGTGCACAACGTCCAAAATCTTTAAGTAAGAAGGCCTCGCAGACCCACACACCGTGCACCCATAATCGAGCCGAGATCGCACAAACGCCCTGTAAAACTGGAGCAGACAAGTCCTGTCAGCTCCCCATGCACTGTGGCTAACACATTTTAAAATACTTAAAGCCTGAAGCGACCGCCGTTTCAGGTCTTTAAGATGAGGTAACCACGTGAGCCTCGAGTCAAAAATGAGCCCCAGAAATCTCACCGTGTCTTTAAAAGTAAGAATAGTGTCCCTCAACCGCAACTCAGGAAAGGCTAAAATCGAACGAGAACGGTTAAAAAGAACACATACAGACTTCTCGATGGAAAACTTAAAACCACACTTCTGCGCCCAGTCATCCAAATGCCTAATCGTAAGTTGCAACTGACGAGTTGTCGTTGCAAGGCTTGAAGAAGAGCAAAACAAAGAGAAATCATCCACAAACAAAGAACACTGGACAGGACTTTTCACTATGGACGTAATGCTATTAATAGCGATGGCAAAGCGAGTCACACTTAAAACGCTACCCTGAGGGACACCGTTCTCCTGCTCAAAGCGATCAGACAGGACGTCACCAATTCGGTATCTAAAATATCGTGGCGAGAGGAAAGACTGAATAAAAAGAGGAAGTCAACCACGAAAACCCCATTCGTGAAGCTGCTCCAGGATGAGACGCCTCCAAGTGGTATCGTAGGCCTTCTCGATGTCGAAAAATACACCTAGAAGGTGATGACGGCGTAGGAAAGCTTGTTGTATAGCCGCCTCCAGGAGGGCAAGGTTATCGATGGTGGAACGAAACCTCCTGAACCCACACTGAAAGCGATTAAGGAGTTGCCGGGATTCTAACATCCAGACAAGGCGGCGGTTGACCATCCGCTCCAAGGTCTTCCCCATGCAACTAGTGAGGGCAATACTACGGTAGCTACTTGGGCTCGTGCGGTCTTTCCCAGGTTTTAAAAAAGGGATTAAAACTGCCTCACGCCACGCGTCAGGAAAGTGACCCGACGCCCAAATGGCATTAAAAAGTGCGAGGAGGATTTCTCTGTTGCGCATTGTGAGGTGCCATAGCATACTGTAATAGATCCTGTCGTGACCAGGGGATGTGTCACGAGCTCCAGACAATGCAGAATCCAGCTCCCACATAGAAAATGGGCAGTTGTAAACTTCATGAGAGGTGGACTGGAAGTTCAGACTACATCTCTCAGCAACCGCTCTATGGCGCTGGAAACCTGGATCCTGACTGGCTGTTGCAGTAACTGTCGCAAAATATGCTGCCATAGTCTGGGCAATGTCTCGCGGATCCGTGTGGAGAGTGCCGTTATTCATTACAGCAGCTATGGGGCACCTCCCTCCTCTGCCAGAAATTCTCCTGATGGTCTCCCACACAATGGAACTTTTGGTGGAATGATTAATGGTGTTCAGGAACTTTTGCCACGACCTCTTCTTGCTCTCACGAATAATGCGGCGACATCTTGCCCTCGCCACCCGAAAGGCTGCAAGATTCTCAGCAGTCGGCTGACACTTGAACCGACGCAGAGCCGCACGCCTGGTCCTGATTGCAGAGCGGCATTCGGCACTCCACCAAGGCACAGGTGGCCTCTTTCGGTGGCCTGTGAACTGTGGAATGGATGCTGCAGCGGCGTGGTGGACCGTTTTGGTAATATGATCCACCCTCACCTCAACATTCGCACAGTGTTCGAATTGGGCCAACTGGCTATAAAGTGTCCAGTCAGCTCCACTGAGCACCCATCGTGGTGGTCTCCTTTCGGGGCCCACGCCATCTGGCAGGTGAATCCAGATTGGGAAATGATCACTGCCGTGCAAGTCAGCGACCACTTCCCAGTGAGCACTGGCGGCAAGAGCTGGAGAGCAAAGCGAGAGATCAATGGCAGAGAACGACCCAGTCGCCGTGCAGAAATGAGTACTCTGTCCTCCATTGAGCAAGTAGGCACAGGATGACAGGAGAAGCCTCTCAATTGCTCGACCCCTGGGGCAGGTAATTGCAGAGACCCAAAGCACATTGTGGGCATTAAAATCACCACAAATAATGAATGGCTGGGGGAGCTGTGTAAGAAGGTCGGTCAGGGCCGCTTCATCAAGAGCATCATGTGGGGGAAAGTAAAGTGAACATACAGTCAATGGATGACGCACATGCACGGACACAGCGACGGCCTGTAAAGTAATCGTAAGTGAGAGAGGCGAGGAGTGGTAGTCCGTCCTGACGAAAATACCTACGCCTCCTCTAGCTCTCTCTCCACGCAGGTCGCCCTTTTTGTGGAGTGTATAGCCTCGTATCTCAGGGGAGTATGATGGATGGAAATACGTCTCCTGGAGACAGAGACACAGTGGTCTACCCTGAGAGAGTAGACGAAGTTCCTCTACATGCGTCCTGAACCCTTGCAAGTTCCACTGAAGTATGGGAGCCATCTACGTTGGGGGTAGCACCTTCATCCTGTCTCTCCGACGGGGCGGGGAGGCCGCAGCAGGTGGAGGGGCAGGCGTGGGACGAGATGATTGCCCCACACATACATCGTACTCCATCAACTCTGAGGAAGAGTCAGATGAAGCCTCACGTAAAACAACATCCGCATGGTCAGATGGTTTACCACGGGATTTGACCCGCTGATGCTGCTGTACAGGAGCTTTGGTAGCACCAAGGGGACTTTGCAAAGATCTTGTTCACAAGAGAAGTGAATCACATAATTAGCTTCGCAAGACATCTGATTTCCTATGCCCTAAAACAACTATCACACCTGCTCTTATTTCTACAAACACCTACCACACCAATACAACCAAGTACCCTGCTTTCCCATTAGATCTTCCAATTCCCAAAGTCACTAGGGGAGCAGTCTACCTGAATTTAAATATCTTCTAGGACTATCAGCGCCGTAATATGTCAGTTTTGTAGGCTAACTCTTAATATCATTTGCAAATTCTGTTTTCAGGATCGTATTTATTGATATGGTTATTAGTATAGTTACAGTGTTGCTGTAATTTTTAGATCCTATCTAGTACTGTTATTAAACTGGTCCTAATACATTTACAGCATCCTTCCACTTCTGTTATTTATTGTATTATCAATATTTAATTACAATGCTGTGCAAAATGACTTTCGCGTATAAAACCGTGATCCCACGTAAGAGAGGGCCTGAAGCCCCTATTCTTACCAGAATAAATGATTCTTACCTTTATGTGAGGCCGTTTAACACACCAAAGACAAAATCATTGCCACCAAGTGTCATTTACTCCAGTCGGTAACCCAAGGGCGCGATCTTTTCGAAGGCGCAAAAGTATTTTCCAATTCCAGAGACGTCTGTCTGGATATACTAATTTTGAAGAACGGCTGTTTGCGTTTTTCGTGAAGAAGGAAACCGATTTTTTTTACTACACCATGTTCTTAAGAAGCGATATTTTTGAACTGCAGGGAGACGTTTCCACCTACAATGTCTTCGAATCTGGGTTGTAGGTAATTCTGACAGCGTAGAGATGCGGGGCAATGTGATCTAAGAGCTGAAATTTTCAACCTTCATTTTTTTCATCCAGAAAGATCTTTCTTGCATTTGATTTCTCTCCAGATTCGTATGTCCTCTAATTGAAAGAAGCGCCACTAGATGGTGCATGTTGTACGTCCACTATCATATTTTGGTCAGTCTGATCCAAGAACTTAGTCTGTGGTAGGTGGCACTGCTTTTCATTTCGTTGTTTGTACTTTGTTGGATCTGAAGTGCTGTTTAGTATAAAAATTATTTTTGGTAGTCTGCACGTGAAGAGTATCTTTATGTGAAAAATGGATAAACAAGTTTTCATTGTGACTGAAATGGCCACGAACACCGCGTAAAAGAGGAAGAGAAAGTGAATCCCGTGTGAAAGGACATAACTGATACAAGAGGATAGACGTGCTAAAATACAGCCTTTAAATGAGGTTAGCATTTCTGTTGAATAATATGCGTTTGGCTTCTTTGCAATACTTTGGTTTTATTTCATGTCTGTTCACGTTGTTTCTGTTTCACGTAACTTAGCACTTCTACTTATCTTAGGGTGTTTATTTCTTTCTTCGGTTTTGCTAATCAGTGGCACCTACGTTTTGTATCAGGTGAAGTGCACATGTTAAATCGACTGTACAGATATGGTAAACATGAGGCTTAATTTATTTCAAACATTTTACAGACTGGCACACAGTGAACAAGGAACTTACTTCGTGGGACTGATTCATATTTCACCAGTACAGAGGCATCGCCATGGTACCTATAATGAGTCGTCATACAGCCGAAGGCAGTGGTCCATAAGTTACATAGTTCCAGAAGCACAAGGAAATCGAAGAAGAAATCATGGAAACTTTCGACATAGGCTTTCAGGCGATTACGGCGCTTACAGTGAGAGAAAATTATGGAAATACAGTCTTTAAAGACAATATTCGTGGTGTGAGGAAACATAAAGGTGTATATAGTAATGTACTCTAGGTACGAGAACATATTAATAGCTTTCACCGTGTGCAAAGCCACTTTGACCGCCTTCAGAAGTTGTTCCAAAGCCCAGATCTTAACGTACACAGATTGTATGAAGGATTCAATGTAAAGTGTCCAGAAAAAAAATAAGATTCGAAGAGCAATGTATCTGAAATATTTTCGAAACTTATCATTTCAATAACAACGAGTTGATACGTGCAAAACGTATCATTCGCTACACAGAAAATCAAAGAGTCAAGACGCCTGATGTGCTCTTCAATTACAGTATCACCAAGTGGAGGCTGTATTGAAGTTCTTTGAAAGTAGTGTCACAAGCACTAGTGTGACAGACAGTGATACTTATACTAGTTGAATAGACGTCCAGTGTTTTCTTTAACAAAGCTTACCCACAGCAATATGTACTACTCCTGTCAACTTTCAACTTCCAATTTCGGAGTTCGCGTGGTCGACACTGCTGATGGTATTATGCGCGTGTGGGATGAAGGTCGATCAGGAAGAGGAGGGAACTAGATTGCATTCTGCATAATACAGACATTAAATAGGGACTTTTCAGTATTTACAAACAGAATCTGTGTGGACGGAGTGATAACTGCGTTGACCAATTAAAGAACCAGATGATTTCGTTTCTGTACATATTCCTTGTATCAAACGTTTCCTTTCATACCACTGACTACAAATTTCTAGTCTCTGAACATTCTTTCTCTTCATCGGATGGCGACTTTGCTCTTATTGAGAAGCGCCTAGACGTTCTAAGCTGAAAACCATGAAAGATACGAAGACTGCTACTGCTGCTGCAAGACACTCGAAACCCTTCAAAATGCTGGACATGGGGAATAGAACATTGTTTCATTTCGACATGTCTCATCGAAGTGCATTGAAACCTCCAAACTAGGGATTACCAAAGCTACATGGTTATATATCATAAAAGACCGTCTAGGAGTGGCTCTGCTCGAAAGAAACTACAGTGATATTGCAGGTTCTGAAGCACACCGTGTGTTCAAAGCAGGCATCACTCAGAGTCACATAAAACTGCACTACTTCCAAGGACTGAATAGTGAGATAAAAAGTCTACGTCTGGACAGGCCATGAAGGCCCAACAGTACTGACCGGCCGCCGTGTCATCCTCAGCCTAGAGGCGTCACTGGATGCGGATATGGAGGTGCACGTGGTCAGCACACTGCTCTCCCGATCGTATGTCAGTTTACGAGATCGGAGCCGCTACTTCTCAATCAAGTAGCTCCTCAGTTTACCTCACAAGGACTTAGTGCACCCCGCTTGCCAACAGCGCTCGGCAGACCGGATGGTCACCCATCCAAGTGCTAGCCCAGCCCGACAGCGCTTAACTTCGGTGATCTGACGGGAATCGATGTTACCACTGTGGCAAGGCCGTTAGCATTGAATAGTGAGATACTTCTCAGTAAATAAAAAAAGGCAGACTTTAGGAATATGTCTGGTTTTATGAGTGAAGAAACTAAAGAAAACTTTTCAACAATTCTGTCAGTCTAGATACCTGCTGATCATGGTGGTGAGTAAGGACTTAGATATGTTTCGTAATATTTCTACTGGACTTTGATATTTTCAACGTTTCTTAATTAAAAAAAAAATAATGTCACACCTTTTTGAGAAAGTTTCGCATATAGTGCATATTATTCACAGTTCCATAATTTTTTCCATCTTCGAAATAAAAGTGTGTATCAGCAGTGTTCTAAACATGTAATTTTCGTTCACACTACCATAAATAAAACTTTGTTGGCACTTAGATCACATCGCCCCGTCACTCTACAATTATAGTTTTGACGCAACCCTCGATATCACTGGTAAAAAAAGTCGATTTCTGAACATGTCTGTGGTTTATTAATTTAAGTAAATACAAAAAAGTACGGCGTATACTTTGTCACAGTTAAAAATAACGTATCGTACAGTAGCCGAACTAGTATCCGAACCTGTATTTCCGCCTTTCACGAGTAGTAACCTAATAGGCCTGGTGCGGTTAAATAGACATGCGGTGAGGCGTGCTACGGAAGACCGTAGAACTCCCACTGCGAAGGGTACAGATCTGGTTTCGCTTCGCGGTAGAAGCACAGTTTTAGTTCCACAGAGATTTCATGTGTATTCAGCTATACAACAAGCCATTGATTCTAGAAAAATTATGATTAAAATACACAATTGTTGATAAGAGCACCCCAAATAATAGTGATTTGCAAATGGACGACGACGTTTTGTCAGTAGGTTTTAAAAAGCAAGAAATCTATATGACAAAGTTACCTCGTTCCCGCATTTAGCAGCTACCGTGATATATGGCCATCATGCTCTTGACATCAGCGAAAACTCAAAGTAATAGTGAGCATTACTCCGGTGACGTTGAGTTGCCTGAATTCAAATCAGCCACTTCATTACGTCAGGATTTAACTTTGACACATTCTGTTTTACCCATTTCATTTTAGCTAAGGACTTCCCTCATGGCACTATTTTAACTTCCGCTACGACTGATTCTGCAGCTTCAGGAGCGTTTTCTATCTTACAATACGTATGATTCGTCGGGTGGTGCAGAGACAACGTATATGTACTATCGCGAAATGGATAAAGTATTATTCGGATGCATGCCGAAGTTCCCTTTGTTGCAAAACCAAGAGAGGAACACGAGTATTGGCCCCGGCGATCAGATGCGAGGGTCCGCTTTTACAGTTCTAGAAACGGCTATGACATGCCACTGTTACTATGTGACAATACTGTTGTTTTAAAATACGTCATTTGTTACTTTTAAAATAGTTGCAGTTCAGAAGTTAATTCTGTAATTTGTTTACAGCTAGCTTTGGAACAAAATATGGAAGTTTCACGTAAAAGTTTTCAATAGATTATTTTTTTACAATTGTCATAAAATTTTTACTTATCAATGATCCCCCTAACGGTGATATTACAAAACTAGCTCCCCGTCTTTGAACCATTTCGATGTCCTCCGTCAATCAAAAATGCCTTGCAAACACGGGTCACTCCTCCTCCCCCACTTTTGAAGTATGTGAGGCTACACGATTTGCGATTTTCCTGATAATTTAGCAAAGTTATTTTAGCAGACTAATGTCCAAATTTTTTTCCGGGTAGCTCGATTCCGTATGCTCCTCCTCAAATGAACAACTAACTAATCACTTATTTTTGGAAGTAGGGTTTTTCGAATCTATCACGCGCAACTTCAAATGAGTTTACGGCTCTTAATGGTTAGGGGTTTATAAAATTAGGTGCGCGTAATATCCGGCCAATATATAAGACAAATAGGAAGGTCATTTACGTTAGATTCAGCGAAGACTTGCTAACGAAAAAAGGGCAAATTAGAAAATATTCTCCCTTCGCTAAATACTTTAAAGCCTCCTATGCACCGTGTGCGGCTTCAGGTTGTTGTTGTTGTTGTTGTTGTGTGAGAATTCCTTAGGGGCCAAACTGGTGAGGTCATCGGTCCCTAGACTTACATACTACTTAAACTAACTGATGATAAGAACAACAGACAAACCCATGCCCGACGGAGGACTCGAACCTCCGGCGTGAGGGGCAGCGCAATCCTGACATGGCGCGTCTAACCATGCGGCCACTACGCGTAAAATTCGTCATTTGTTCATTTTCTTACAACGCTCACTGTAAACAAATTAGACATCAGTCACCTTGTTTGGAAAATCTTATAATCCTGCACATAGAAATATTTCATTTTCTATAAATCAGGCGTTTTTCGATGCTATCATGCGCATCTTCAAACGAGTTTACATCTCTTAATGGTTTAGACATCAGGCGTCCTCCCAGATTGTTTACACACAGAAATCGTAGATAGAAATCGTAGCGTCGCCTAGTGGCTAGCTTACCGGTACTACAACAGCGTAGACCTTAGTTTTAGCCTAGTTAAATCATTGTTAGTACGTAAGGTTGTGCATGTATGACTGATGTAAACAGGCCCTATTTTGTGTTTTACGGACGTCGTCCCCATATGGTAAGTCAAATAATGTCTTCTCTTGGTTCTTCCGACATGCAGACTGCTTTCTGCTGTTGCATAAAGTCATGGTTTACATATTTTAACAATGTTCTTTTCCTTCTCCAGATTATTTTTTATGCTGTTGGCACAACGTGAATTCCTAAAAATCCACTTTTTATCTTACCGTATGAGAATTCTCGTTTATTACATTTATTGTCTTGTTGTGTGTCACCACTACCGTAAACCTTCACAAGGTAGGCAATGCTGTTTCTCTTTCATGGCCGTTGCTAATAACGTTGCATACGAAATAATGTCGTTCTCGTTTAGGTAAAAATTGCAACCATCGGCATTCTTCCAGGACTGATGGTCTGAGGCTTTAAGATGTTCAGCGAAGCGTGAATATTTTATAATGTGTAATTTTTTGTTAGCAAGTCTTAGCTGAATCTAATAGCAAATGGCCTCCCCGTTTGTCCTATAAATTCGGCCGGAAATCCTGGCATCTAATTTTATAAAACACCGATTCCAGAAATAAATGATTACTTGGTTGTCCATTATGGGGAAGAGCATACTGACTCCAGATACCCCGAGAAAAAACAATTTGGACCTTAGTGTATTTAAATAACTTTGCTAAATAATAAGAAAAAGGACCTAAAAACGAAATCGCAACTCATGTAACCTCACATACCTCAGGAGCTGAGGTAGAAGGAGTGGCCCGCGCATGCTGGGGCATTTTTTATGGACGGATGACATCGAAATACACTACTGGCTATTAAAATTGCTACACCAAGAAGCAATGCAGATGATAAACGTGTATTCATTGGACAAGAATGTTATACTAGAACTGACATCTGATTACCTTTTCACGCAATTTGGGTGCATAGATCCTGAGAAATCAGCACCCTGAACAACCTCCTCTGGCCGTAATAACGGCCTTGATACGCCTGCGCATTGAGTCAAACACAGCTTGGATGGTGTGTACAGATACAGCTGCCCATGCAGCTCCAACACGAAACCACAATTCATCAAGAGTAGTCACTGGCGTATTGTGACGAGCCAGTTGCTCGGCCACCACTGACCAGACGTTTTCAGTCGGTGAGAGATCTGGAGTATGTGCTGGCCAGGGCAGCAGTCGAACATTTTCTGTATCCAGAAAGGCCCGTATAGGACCTGCAACACGCGGTCGTGCATTATCCTGCTGAAATGAAGGGTTTCGCAGGGATCGAATGAAGGGTAGAACCACGGGTCGTAACACATCTGAAATGTAACGTCCACTGTTCAACGTGCCGTCAGTGCGAACAAGAGGTGACCGAGACGTGTAACCAATGGCACCCCATACCATCACGCCGGGTGATATGCCAGTATGGCTATGACGAATACACGCTTCCAATGTGCGTTCACCGCGATGTCGCCAAACACGGATGCGACCATCATGATGTTGTAAACATAACCTGGATTCATGACGTTTTGCCATTCGTGCACCCAGGTTCGTTGTTGAGTTCACCATCGCAGGCGCTCCTGCATGTGATGCAGCGTCAACGGTAACCGCAGCCATGGTCTCCGTGCTGATAGTCCATGCTGGTGCAAACGTCGTCGAACTTTTCGTACAGATGGTTGTTGTCTTGCAAACGTCACCATGTGTTGACTCAGGATCGAGACGTGGCTGCACGATCCGTTACAGTCATGCTGATAAGATACCTGTCATGTCGACTGCTAGTGATACGAGACCGTTGGGATCCAGCACGGCGTTCCGTATTACCCTCCTGAACCCACCGATTCCGTATTCTGCTAACAGTCATTGGATCTCGACCAACGCGAGCAGCAATGTCGCGATACGATAAACCGCAGTCGCGATAGGCTACAATCCGACCTTTACCCAAGTCGGAAACGTGATGGTACGCGTTTCTCCTTCTTACACGAGGCATCACAACGACGTTTCACCAGGCAATGCCTGTCAACTGATGTTTGTGTATGAGAAATCGGTTGGAAACTTTCCTCATGTGAGCACGTTGTAGGTTTCGCCACCGGCGCCAACGTTGTGTGAATGCTCTGAAAAGCTGATCATTTGCATATCACAGCATCTTCTTCCTGTCGGTTAAATTTCGCGTCTGTAGCACGTCATCTTCGTGGTGTAGCAATTTTAATGGGCATTAGTCTAGTTTAAAGAAGGGAAGCTCGTTTTTCTTATCACTGTTGGGGGCATTATTGTTCAGTTAAACGTATATGGAAACTGTAAGAAAATACTCCAACAGAAGCCTTTATGTTAACAACCATATTTCCTTACAACGCTCGCTGTAAACAAATTACTAGATTAATTTCTGAGCTGCAATTCTTTTAACAATAATAAATGACGAATTTTAAAACGTTAGTATTGTCACATCTTAACAACAGGCTGTCAAGGTCGTATCTATAATTCTAAAAGGGGACCCTCGCATGTGATCGCCGGGGCCGTGTTCTTGTCTTGCCGGCCGATGTGGCCGAGCGGTTCTAGGCGCTTCAGTCTGGAACCACGCGGCTGCTACGGTTGCAAGTTCGAATCCTGCCCCCGGCATGGATGTGTGTGATGTCCATAGGTTAGTTAGGTTTAAGTAGTTCTAAGTCTAGGGGACAGATAACCTCACCTGTTAAGTCCCATGCTGCTTAGAGCCATTTGAACCTTTTTGATTTGTTTTTGTCTTTAAGGTTTTGCAACAACAGAAACATCGGCGTTCATCCGAGTACTTTATCCATTTTGCGAACAGTACCTCTACATGGTCTCTGCACCACCCGACGTATCAGGCATACTGTAAGATAGAAAACGTTCCTGAAGCCGTTGCGCGCGGAGTGGCCGCGCGGTTAGAGGCGCCATGTCAGGACTGCGCTGACCATCCCACCGGAGTTTCGAATCCTCCCTCGGGCATGGGTTTGTCTGTTGTTCTCAGCATCAGTTAGTATATGGTGGCCGTAATACAGTATTCAATTCATTTCTTCTGCTTCAATCATCATCTCTGCTTTAGGCGGTGGCGCAGCAAGGACCTGTTGTCCCGGCCGCGTGCTCGCGTGGACGAGGAAGTGTTTACACCGCCTGTACTCGCGGGTGTTGTTGTCTGACTAGATCGCCATAGCACACAATTTTAGAAAGACTATCCTCCGGTTTACGTTTGACAACGAATGTGCCAGACCCAAAGCTTTCGAAATATAGCGTTTTTTGAGGGGAGAAGTTCGTTTACTTGCCACAGACCTAATTGGAATACACCTATCCATTGTAAGCAGTACCATGTACGTCAAGATGACAGATGAAGCTGCGAGTGAAAGAACTCTCGCCGCTGCTCAAATATGATATAAATTTTTCGACACTCTGATGGCCATATCAATGATGTAACAGTAGCTCCCTCAGGCTTGGGTGTGAGGGTAGTTCGGATCTTTGAATTGCCGTTTGAGGTACCAGAATCGATGGTTACTGATTCGCTGCGACCATATGGACCGGTACTCAGTCATATACTTGAAATCTGGGCAAGTTTTAGCACCTATCCCGTGCTAAACGGCGTCCGACAGGTGCGGATCGTCCTTAACAAACATATCCCTCCCTATTTATACATTGGAGGATGTCGAGCTATTGTGATTTACAATGGGCAGCCACGCACATGTTCTGGCTGTGGTGGATAAGGACATACAGCGCCGCGTCATGCAACTGCCACATGGAGAAGCGTCACAGCGAGAAGTTCCCACGCAACTGCCGATGACGTACGTGTCGGTGGCCCGCCGGGAGGTGTTGCCAAGTGCGCAGAGTGACAAAGACGTGTTGATGCAAGTACAGACCGAGTTAGGGGAGCATGGAGGTGACACGGAGAATGCCCCTAGACCCACGTCACGTCAGATGAGGGAGGAACCTTCAGCATCCACAGATGGAAGTAGAGGTGGAAGTAGAGATCGAGACAGTGGCGCCGCAACGGACCAACGAGCGATCGACGAACACAGTGAGGCATTGCATATGGCAACAGAGGGCAGGGCACGTAAACAGCGATCGCCGAAGCGTCGCAAAAAGTGTCGCCACAGTTCGGGTGACACGTCCGTCCCTAGCCTAGGGGACACGGAAGCTATTCTATCCGAGGAACTGACCGGATGTCCTGCCTTTCAGACGGTACCTCTTCATTGACACCGACTGACCCAGCACTGCCGACGGAGGAGTCAGGGCCAACGTCCCGGCAGCCAAATCGAACTACATCAGAGGACATTTCTGGGATTGATGACCACTGCGATTGGGCGGAACCAGTCGAAGCGGTACAGGAATTGGTACCCCCAATTTATGACAACTTACTTACAGAATGCACACCACGGAACGAAAACAACGAGGGGCAACTCGTTACCTGGCACCCCTCTGAGCACGAATAGTGTACTAAATCCCTTGGAGTTCACAACGACATGACACGAGCATGACACCGACAACGGACCAAGCATATAAGGTGGGAACAGTGAACATTAACACCGCACGTTCGCTTGCAAAGATGCAACTGTTCCGGGACATGATTTACGCCACAGACGTGGATATTCTGCTGGTGCGGGAAACCTACAATGCTGCTTTTCCCGGCTTGCGTGGTTACAACACTTACCTAGCGCCGACTCCAGATGGAGGACGTGGCACAGCGATATTAGTCCGGGAAAGGATTCCGATGTGTGACCTCGATTACCTCCCTTCGGCTCGGGGTTTGGTTATGACCGTGAACGGCATTTGTATTGTCAACATCTACGCACCTTACGGATCCCACAATCGACGGGCGCGAACACGATTCTTCTCGGAGGAGATTGCCCCCTATTCCATGGGAGATATGACCACATCTTGGTAGGAGGGGATTTTAACTGTATTCTCACACCGAAGGATCAAACCACTAATTTCTGCTCCTGCCACTCATTGCACACGATCTGCCGGGACATGGCCACTCGGCGAGCAGGCTGGATCGGATTTGTGTTTCTGACGGATTAAGGGATCACGTGTTGGCTGCTGAACGTTGGCCCACAGCTATTACGGACCACCTTGTATATTTATGCACGTTAACCCTCCCACAGCAGCGGGTCTGGCGGAGCCATAGTTCATGGAAACTTAATTCATCCTTATTGGTGGATCTCGAATGTCACCAGCGGATCAAAGAAACATGGCGGACATGCACTCGCCATCTGCCGATGCACCGTTTGGTTCTTTCATGGTGGCAGCAATTTGCAAAACTGGCGATACGAAGAGCTCTCATAACGTATGGCAAGGAAAAAGCGAAATGGCTCCGTGATACACTTGATTATTACTACATGGTGCTCCACGAGCTGTCCTCCAGGGCCCAATCGCCCGAGCATCAAGCGGAAGTCCATCGCATTCAGGCGTTCATTTTATCGATCAAGAGAAGTCGACTGTAGGGACATTCGATTCGTGCTCGGTGCTTGGACAACGTCGATGGAGAACGTATTAGCATGCATCATGTGTCCAAGGGACATGCGCGTAGTCGCCTATCCTTGATCACAGTGCTCCATGATGATGATTGTCGGCCCTTGACGTCACAACAGGACATTGCTACTGGGTTTCTGGAGCATTACCGCCTCCTTTTCACTGGGACTCCGCCGTAGAATCTGATAGGAGAAGAAATTTTGCGACACATGCAAACGGGGGTGGATGGTCTGGATGCAGAGGCGCCATTGGAACCCCTAACGAAAGATGACATACGGAGGGCACTCACGAAGGGTGCGGTGCATAAATCCCCTGGGTCAGATGGGTTGACACTCGAATTTTATCGCGCATTTGCGGATTTAATGGTCCTAATTGGTGTTGATGTATAATGAGTTATTGAGCCCTGACACGGGCATTCCGCCGCAGTTCATGGCAGGACTTCTTCTACCAATACCGAAATCGACAGCGAGTGTCAGCGCCCATCTATTTAGACCGCTAACAATGATCAATACTGACTATAAGACCTTTGCGTGAATGTTGACGGCAAGGCTCAAGACTGTAATATCGAAGACAATACCACCGGACCAGGTTTGTCTAGGGGTTCGGAGCAACATCCATTCCGGGCCGGCCGCGGTGGTCTAGCGGTTCTAGGCGCTCAGTCCGGAACCGCGCGACTGCTACGGTCGCAGGTTCGAATCCTGCCTCGGGCATGGATGTGTGTGATGTCCTTAGGTTAGTTCGGTTTAAGTAGTTCTAAGTTCTAGGGGACTGATGACCACAGATGTTAAGTCCCATAGTGCTCAGAGCCATTTGAACCATTTGAACATCCATTCTATCCTAGGCGAATACCGTGATATAATTTCCTTGACGGAAGCTTGTCGCATGCTCGCGGCGTTCGTATCAGTCGATTTTGACCTTGTCTTTGACAGAATCAACCATAATTTCCTTGACTCGACCATGGCGATATCTCAGGATTTTATTACCCTCCTCATGCGCCTCCTTCGCGGCGCTTCTTCGGTGAGTGTCAATGGCAGGGAGGTAGGAACGATTCCTGTTTGCAGCTCAGTTAGGCACGGATGTCCCTTGTCGATGATGCTGTTTGCAATAGCGCTAGAACCATTGATTCAGACTCTTAGACGGACTCTTACAGGCGTCCGACTCCTTGCGAGTTCCTTCACGTGTTGTGCCGACAACCTGATGATACTTGTCCGGTCGGAGAACGAAGTACGTAAGGTGGTTACCCTTCTTACTACGTACGGAGTAGCTGCGGGAAGCAGGGTCAGCATGAATAAAACCAAGATTATGCACAGACCGTTTACGACGGTGGACATCTTGCGATGCTTAGGTGTATTGTTCACACGATCGATACGGCAATTAGCGTCGGCGAGCTACCGACGTCTCCTCCAGCACGTCCGACTGCACATACGCAACAATTCACGCCGAACCGATGACCTGCTCCAAAGGGTGGAATACACTTAAGTTCATCTGGCCTCGCGACTGCCGCACCTGGTACAGGTACTGCCAATGCCACATGGTATTGCTAACAGATTAATGGCGACCTTTGGATACTATGTCAGCCAAGGGATGTTGTTTAAGATCAAATACGAGACTTTAACTTTTCCCACACCATTCTGGAGCACTTTTTTTTTTGGTCATCAGTCTACCGACTGGTTTGATGCGGCCCGCCACGAATTCCTTTCCTGTGCTAACCTCTTCAACTCACAGTAGCACTTGCAACCTACGTCCTCAATTATTTGCTTGACGTATTCCAATCTCTGTCTTCCTCTACAGTTTTTGCCCTCTACAGCTCCCTCTAGTACCATGGAAGTCATTCCCTCATGTCTTAGCAGGTGTCCTATCATCCTGTCCCTTCTCCTTATCAGTGTTTTCCACATATTCCTTTCCTCTCCGATTCTGCATAGAACCTCCTCATTCCTTACCTTATCAGTCCACCTAATTTTCAACATTCGTCTATAGCACCACATCTCAAATGCTTCGATTCTCTTCTGTTCCGGTTTTCCCACAGTCCATGTTTCACTACCATACAATGCTGTACTCCAGACGTAGATCATCAGAAATTTCTTCCTCAAATTAAGGCCGGTATTTGATATTAGTAGACTTCTCTTGGCCAGAAATGCCTTTTTTGCCATAGAAGGGTCTGCTTTTGATGTCCTCCTTGCTCCGTCCGTCATTGGTTATTTTACTGCCTAGGTAGCAGAATTCCTTAACTTCATTGACTTCGTGACCATCAATCCTGATGTTAAGTTTCTCGCTGTTCTCATTTCTACTACTTCTCATTACCTTCGTCTTTCTCCGATTTACTCTCAAACCGTACTGTGTGCTCATTAGACTGTTTATTCCGTTCAGCAGATCATTTAATTCTTCTTCACTTTCACTCAGGATAGCAATGTCATCAGCGAATCGTATCATTGATATCCTTTCACCTTGTATTTTAATTCCACTCCTGAACCTTTCTGGAGGACTTAATCTCACGAATGTGCGGAACAAGACTCTGGCTCTATAGGCCTACCTGCGAGCGACGCTACGAACATGGAACCAACGTTAACACGCCATCACGTCGGCGATCCTGGACGTGCTTCTTCCCCTTTGAACCGCCGGTGGCGGTAGGCACAATATGGCCCTCTTTTTTTCACGTAACGCGATTCTTTGTTGATTTCAGTTGTGTTCAGTTACAGATACCTTCTACAAGAATCCCCACTACCCGTGAGATATATCGATACTTGAGGCGTCATCATGGCAGCAATATTGTCAAACTTAAATACCCAACGCGAGACTGGCGACAGGTTTGGTGAGCTGTCCATACGCCTCTCCTCTCTACGGCAGCGAGATCGTCATGGTTTACGTTAATCAACTGCAAGACAGGCAACCGCCAACGATTGTACGATATTCGCGTGGTAGATTCCCCGCTCTGCCTTATATTTGGCATGCAGGACACCGACGAACATTCTCTGCAGTGCAGTGAGGCAAAGGATGTTTGGCGGCTGGCCGGACGTAGTGGCCGTGCGGTTCTAGGCGCTACAGTCTGGAACCGAGCGACCGCTACTGTCGCAGGTCCGAATCCTGCCTCGAGCATGGATGTGTGTGGTGTCCTTAGGTTAGTTAGGTTTAATTAGTTCTAAGTTCTAGGCGACTGATGACCTCAGAAGTTAAGTCGCATAGTGTTCAGAGCCATTTGTTTGGCGGCTGACGCAACGCATCATGGCACTCCTCCGACGCACCGACGAATAAACGATTACGACGGACGCTTCATTTTTCCCCGACGCTGTCTTTTTCCCCTCACAGAAAACATCGGCAATCCGCTGGATTGGAGGACACGCAACGCCCTACGTGCCTTTGCGGACCTTGATGTCGGGCATGGACTATTAGCATTATCTGCCACTTCGGCCCCTATATTCCTTTCCTTTCTTTTTCATATATGATTTTCCTTCTGGGATATTAAAAGTAAGTAAATAAAAAATAACGATAATAATAAAAAATGAATTATATACATGTATAATGTTTCCTTCCCGGTGTCTGTCCCTTATCCTGTCAGGAGACGGGGACACCGTGGCCAGGCCTCCAAGTGCGACCCCTGTCCACTCTGCCCCCTGATCTACCAAAATAAAAACAAAGTTGGATAGAGCGTCTGCCATGTAAGCAGGAGATCCCGAGTTCGAGTACCGGTCGGGGCACACATTTTCAGCTGTTCCCATAGATGTATATCAACAACACCTGTCGGCAGCTGAGGGTTTATATTTAATTATCCTTTCATTCCAGAGAAGCTGCACGGTCATCAACGGTATCTGTTCTTCTTGGAACAGACACCATCTTCATATTTCCTGAGTATTCTACCGCTTCATGATGTAAAAACTATACAGTATTAAGAGGTACTATACCCAGGAATCTGGTATGTCAAGTGGCTCTGTCCGCGGAAGCCCACGCAATTATTCTCGTTCCTTCTGTCTCTGTTTGTTATTCAGATATCAATGTTGTCTCAAACACCAAATTAAGCCATACACTTATCTCCAGCCTTGGAGGTAAGGACGTCAACTAAGGTAGATACAGTCAAGGAAATTGTGGATTAGGGTATGAGGAAGTGAGGCCTTGATTAAATATCAGAAAGTAGACGGGGTACAGCTTCTCTTAGTTTCGGTCTTGACTTAATACCAGTTGATTTCATTGCTACTGGATTATTTTCCCAAATACTCCATTCTGTACGTTATTTGTCCACTAAATTACGAAATTACATTTGTGGTGCCACATTAAAGATGTTATCTTTACTTTTGATCCGAATTTCCTACTGTCGATGTTCTTCCACTTTCTTTCGCTGCTTTGGCGTAAACGTACATTTACAGGAATTCTTTCCTCTAAGCTGCTCCTGACTTGAACGCAGTAGATTTTAACAACAATCTCGTGTGGTTCAACTTGAGATACAGTAGTCTTTTTTTCACTTTTTATAAAATACTGGCACAAATGCTGATGCTTAGTTATGTACCACAATGTAGATGCTGATTACGTTAAGAACTTCGTCCAATAACTTAACAGTTATACATCTTTCAGCGACAATGTCGAATAGAATACGAGTTATTCCCAATCTCATTACCGCTAAATCCCTGCTCTAAAATTTAAATGCATTTTCTTAAAGTGTTTTGGACTCACAAGGTAATAAAGACTGTCGATGAATAACAAGCGTTTCGAATTTCACTAAATATTTGTCTTCCGTTTTTTTTTCATTATTCTGTTTTCTCTTTGTGTCAGTACTTCATCTTCATTCTCTTAAGATACGCCGACCGCTGTGGCCGAGCGGTTCCAGGCGCTTCAGTCCGGAACCGTGCTGCTGCTACGGTCGCTGGTTCGAATCCTGCCTCGGGCATGGCTGTGTGTGATGTCCTTAGGTTAGTTTGGATTAAGTAGTTCTAAGCCTAGGGGACTGATGACCTCAGATGTTACGTCTCATAGTGCTTGAAGCCATTTGAACCATTTTCTTACGTTACGTTCTCCATTTCCGTGAATGCCACGGACATCTTTCTTCTTTTCTTCTAGGCTATGCTTAATGGGTTGTTTGCTATGTACTTTAAAGTTTCTGGAAGTGGCACGGTCGAAGTCCACTGATTGTTTAAATTTTCTTTCTATTTTGTTACACTTCAGTTTTCCATATCTCGCGCGTGTAGACCGAAGTAACGTGAACTCCCGTCCGTCATCTACGCCTATTCATCTCCCACCGAAGAAAGTGCAAAAGGAGGTTAGTCACATCCTTCTCTCGGCAATAGCGGCGCTGTTAGTCACCGGCCTCGTTCCGGATCCAGGAAGAACGGCGCGCTGCTTTCAAAACGCCGTCTCCACGTGTCTCTACAGAGCGGGGAGGGAGGCCCCGGCGTGTAAAAACGCCAACTCATTGTGATAGCGCCGGCCGAGCTTGGGGCAGAGACGTTGCGTCGAGTCTGATGCTGCAGATGGCAGAGCAGATGCTTTCGATCAAGCTGTGCTTTCACCCGTAACAACGACCATTTCTGTGAAGAAAACGTGCAAGCAAACAATCGGTGACTACGTTTGGCAATAGCCGGCCACACAAGGGCGAATTTCTGCGACGGATCAGAACCGCAGGGCCAGTTTCGTGGATAATATCGACGGATCTGACCCGACAATTTCAAGGTTTTCCACTAACGTGAAGAACCCCGCTAATCGGATCTGGTCTCTCAGTTCTGCCTGCAGGCCGGGTCCTGTCGTGTACTGCGTAAACCGGCCGATTTTCGTGATGTATCCGCAGACCCAGGCCTGCGGTGCATGTCTGACAAGCCAGAGACCACGGACGACGGATTTAAGGAGTTGCGACTGTGTCTCGCCCATAGTATGTTCTGATGTGCAGCAAGACGTTATTTGACTGTATAATATTTTTGGATTTTAATCTAGTTTATTGTGTCAAGTAGAAGTTACTGTAAACAATAGGAGTAATACACTACTGGCAATTAAAATTGCTACACCACGAGGATGAGATGCTACAGATGCGAAATTTAACCGACAGGAAGAAGATGCTGTGATATGCAAATGATTAACTTTTCAGAGCATTCACACAAGGTTGGCGCCGGTGGCGACAACAGCAACGTGTTGACATGATGAAAGTTTCCAACCGATTTTTCATTCACAAACAGCAGTTGACCGGCGTTGCCTGGTGCAACGTTGTTGTGATGCCTCGTGTAAAGAGCAGAAATGCGTACCATCACGCAGTCCGGAACTGTGCGACTGCTACGGTCGCAGGTTCGAATCCTGCCTCGGGCATGGATGTGTGTGATGTCCTTAGGTTAGTTAGGTTTAAGTAGTTCTAAGTTCTAGGGGACTGATAACCACAGCAGTTGAGTCCCATAGTGCTCAGAGCCGTACCATCACGTTTCCGACTTTGATAAAGGTCGGATTGTAGCATATCGCGATTACGGTTTATCGTATGGTGACATTGCTGCTCTCGTTGGCCGAGATCCAATGACTGTTAGCAGAATATGGAATCGGTGGGTTCAGGAGGGTAATACGGAACGCCGTGCTGTATCCCAACGGCCTCGTACCACTAGCAGTCAAGATCACAGGCATCTTATCCTGATGGCTGTAACGGATCGTTCAAATGGTTCAAATGGTTCAAATGGCTCTGAGCACTATGGGACTTAACATCTGAGGTCATCAGTCCCCTAGAACTTAGAACTACTTAAACCTAACTAATCTAAGGACATCACACACATCCATGCCCGAGGCAGGATTCGAACCTGCGACCGTAGCAGTCCCGCGGTTCCGGACTGAATATAATACAAGTAACTTTTTATCGGTGGTCACAAATCATTCGTTCCTTTTTCAGTTTCTTTCGGAGGCCTGCACCTTTATGAACTCCTTTCTGAAACCTGATCTCAAAGTTTGTAGCTTCTTTTGCCACACTATGATTTACAGTTGGAATATCGTCTATAAATGTTTCAGCCATTTCTCCGTATGACCTCTTTTTGATACTCTTGTTCCTCTAATTCACATAGGTCATATTCCACGAAAAATATCTGTCACCGTAAAATTGCACAAATTTTTCAGTGTGGTCGTACTGGTAGTAAATAGAACTTGCTGTCATGTGAAAACCACAGCGGAAATTGACGGACTCCCTGAACGTGACACGTTGCACAAATCCCCATGTGTGTGCTGCCAGTTGCCACCCACCTGCAGCCGCCGGTTCGCCCGTTCCGAGAACTACAGGTAACTGTCTGGATGTCCTGTCTCCACTAACGTAAACACAGGGAGGGCACGAATTCAAGAATCCGTCGGACACGGCCCGGCGCTAAAATCATCTCGCATTTGACCAGCTTATGAAACAGTCGGCGAACATCAGCATAAAGTAATTTAAAATGTTCTGCAAATACAAGGGAAGTACCCCTGCGCGAACGAGAAAAACTGAATAAAAAGTATAGTAAAATAAGATGTGTCTGTCATTTCTCTGTAAGGCTCCGCATTTATGTACGATCGATGTTTGAAGGTTAACGAAAGTAATCACCACAGAAGAAAAGTCATGGAAGAATAATGCTGCGTGACCAACAGTTATGACCGGCAGATCCACAAAAGCTATAAATTGCTATTTGGCGAAACCTAAACACTTACTAGAAACAACTTGTGTGAACATACAGGTAGGCAATACTTAGTCACACTTTCTCAAATAGAAGTTACATTCTGCTCTTATTCAAGTGCAAAATCGAGTTTCATTGGAGTGATCGAAATACATCTGAATCGAAGACTATGCACACACTACAAGGGCGACATGTGAACAACGTTGATCTGGACTGCTGTAGTCCAATCTCCACCCAGATCTTTACCGCAAAGCATTCCATTCAGCTGTGTGTAGTCACTTCATCCAAAATCCACGTCTGCACACCCCTGACGATTAATATAGAACATGCGACATCACAGCATATCCAGTTTTGAAAAACATTACATCACTGCACAGACTGCATAAAATGGGTACGCTCACTTGTTTTTTGGTAAAACTCGAGTTGTTCGCCTCATTCTTTGCACAGGGATGTATGCAGTTGTCACACACTTCGCACTTCTGTAACTGCATTCCAGTTCTTCTAGCACATTATTTTCTTCAGGATTTTTAATGTTGGAATCTTATCAGGTGTGACGCAATTTTATTGCGAAAGGTCACCAACATTGCTATTCGTGTTTCCTAAGAATTTCGGTTTTCAGCATCACGAAAAGCCAGCTGTATTTATTCCCTCTGCACATAACAAGCATGTATATGTTTATAACACAATAGTGAGAAACTGAGATGGGTGTTAAGGTAGCCGGCCGCGGTGGTCTAGCGGTTCTAGGCGCTCAGTCCGGAGCCGCGCGACTGCTACGGTCGCAGGTTCGAATCCTGCCTCGGGCATGGATGTGTATGATGTCCTTAGGTTAGTTAGGTTTAAGTAGTTCTAAGTTCTAGGGGACTGATGACCATAGATGTTAAGTCCCATAGTGCTCAGAGCCATTTGAACCATTTGTTAAGGTAGAAAGAGAATGCTCCTCTTCACGAAATGGTGTATTATACTCTGTAGCGCAGGTTTTTGTGGAGTGGGTTTCGAATCGCGGGTTATACAGGCATGAGCTCAATTGTACAAAGAATTTATTGAAAGCATATTATTCTCCTTTACAACAGAGAAATTATAACACAACAGAACGTCATTTGCAGTCCAATACAGTTCGCAAAAGCGGCTCTCAACAAGAGGATAGCAACGTTAAATTCCTTTTTCACAATGAAAACAAAATTCAAATAGACCACCCCTGCAGGTGGAACACGACCAGAAACAATAATAGTTTACGTATGATGATCCCTTTCCACAGGTAGAACATTTCCACTAAAAATTATATTCTACAATTAACCGCAGGAACGCAAATTAGTAGACAACTCTCTTAGTTAAGGCTATTTACATTAGTATACAACTAAATATCGATGTACGTCCGCTCCCAACATCAACTGTACTTTAAAACAAAGATACTGCCAGCGATCTACAGTGGCATCTAAGCAAATTTTCAATACAGTTTCCTGTACATTGTGACATACAGTATGGACGGGAAGTATCTTTCATTTTTTTATCAACACAGCCACCTAAGTTTGATGCTCGGTAGTACAATTTTATATCAACAGATGGTGCTGTCTACAACAACGTTAAGCCAGTCTAAATTACTTGCCGAACCATTGTGATCCCATTGCCACAATTAATTTTCTACTGCTGACAAGTGTTGTTATGGTGGTGTACGTCATCTAAACAGATTTTTTCCTAAATGTAACACATCTTTACTTGGCAAGTAAATGAAAATTTGTCGTTCAGTAAAAGAACAGAAAAATAAACCATCTTAATGCTAAATTTTAACTAGGGAGAGAATAAAGACGATGCTGTAAAAGTTTAATTTTCTTCAATTTAACGAAACTACACATTGATTATTTAAATTAATTTTTAACTTCGTCTATATACAGGTCTACGATTATTTGTGTTTTCTTCTTTTTAGTGTCGTCATCATGAATAATAGGGAAGGGGTTCGTTCCTACATTCAAGGCCTTCATGCCAGTGAAATGATCAACACCGAAATTGGTCAGATGTAGGGTGTTCATCCAAAACCCAGCGGACCTTTGTTTATTGGAGGTGATGGTAATGTTACTAACAGCAACAGAGTTGGACAACCAACAAAACACACCAAAGACAAAATCAGACATATGGTGAAGGATAAAACAGGCATCGGTACTTGCGGAGCTGACAAACGTCTGAATTTCTGAGAGGGGTCCCAGCAAAGACAAAAGAGTATCGTAGGACGACTGTGAAAGACTTCGTTCGTAGAGAGTCCTGAGGAAACACATCATTATGCCCAGTTAACAAAACCATTGCTGTCTGGAATTTTGTGAAAGAATAATACCTGACGGTTTCTACGATGCCCAGACTGAAGTGAAGTGCAGTCCTAAAACCTGTAAAGCACCTTTTAGGCCAGACTATAGGATGCAGTCTTCAAAGAACCTCGTCCATGTAACAAAGACCAGCTTATTGCACGTGTTATGGAGGAATGGAACTCAGTCTTCCCTAAAGAGACTTGATTTCTCACAGCGAGTCTTGACAGACGAGTTGAAGGGTGTCTTCATAATCAGGGAAGCCATAAAAAGAACTGTAAACTGAGCAGGTGACTGTCCAAATCATTCACTAAAATGAAAAATGTAGAAATGTCAGCCCATCCTGTACCAAATAGATCAGTCTCACAATGTGAAATAACAAGATAATTGCCGGTGAAGTGGCATAAACAAAATCATTCACACTCAGCGTAATAATAAGTTCACCTTCTGTACAAGGGCACATACAAAGTCAATCACGCCCGCAGTGCACAAATAATAAAAAGAATAACGCTCTCGTTTTTAAAGAAAACACCCGACGCTCAGCGTGCCACCACACAACTGACATAACACACAGCAATGTACCCACGGACCTCCCGTGTGTAAAATTACTGATCATCGGATACGCTCAACTCCCAGCCTCTATAGTTCATTGTGCACCAGGTTGCTTCACTCGACTGACTAAAATACATTGTTGGCCACTAAAGAACACTGATAGTGCTCTTTTAATAATCTGCCAGCGCTCTCTGCGTTTGCAATCGAATTGTCGCCCTCATGACCAGGAAAAGACACAAAACGCCTCACACAGCAGCCAACCCCTACACTGGTTGCTGTTGAGGTCCTTCAGACATCTCACTCGTGTACCAGTTTGGAGAAGGCTTGTTGTTCTTCAGTCTCCGCCATTCATTGATCTTGTCCACCGCTCCTTCCTCCTTGGCTCCAGTGGCACTCTCATATATCGTGCATATATAGAACAGTATGAAGAATACATATAGGAGATTCAGCTGTCAACTTTAGTACCGATACAAGTACTCCATTTCGTGAGGCTTCAATTCTATGCTCGGGTTCATCAGTCATAGTGACTGGCGAGTGCTGGCGTGCCAGTTTCTTGACAACACGTGACTTGATATTCCATAAGATTTCGGGATTGCAGCCGGATCTCATCGACTTCTTTCCACGATATTTCGGCTGCCAACCTTACAGCCATCTTCAGGCGAGTGTTTGACACTGGAGATTGCTAGTTTTTTTTTTCTTTATTGAATTTCAATTCCCCCCGAAGGGGGCGGGCTGGCAGCAGCTTAATATGCCGCTCTTCAGCCGACAGAGTTTGTGACAAAGATCAAGAGAAACAAATAATAAAAAACAGGCGATAAAATCGGAGACTTAAAGAGTAACAAGGCGCAAAGAAATCGTGGAACTTAAAACAACAACAGAGGGATGATGATGCTAATAAAAAGACATACGAAGCAGACAGGGAAAACAGTAGACAATTAAAAAAAAACACGGCGACAGTCTGGATTCTGTTCGCAAAAGACAGAAAATGCACACCTAGCGACAGCATGGTTTCTGTTCGCAACACGAAAAAGACAAACAACACTGAATAATCACTGGAACACTGCAATAAAAAGTTGGCAAATGTGACACCACAGTCGAGAGCAGGTGGGGGGAAACTGGACAGAAGATGGGACAAAAAAAGGGGGGGAAAGGAGAGTAAAAGCGAAGGGGGGAACCGGGAAAGGAGCTGATGGAGGATGAGGACCCATAAGAGGGGTGGGGGGCAGACGCGGCAGGGAGTGGGGTAGGCAGAGGAGGGGAATACAAAAGGACTGGGGGGGGAAGGGAGGTAGGGAGAGGTTTAGTGGGGAGAAAACAGGACGGAAGGGGAGGGGGAAGAGGGAGCCCAGGGAAAGGACAGAGGAAAGGAGGGGGAGTGAGGATCAGAGTTGATAGGAAGGATAAATGGAGGGAAAGAGGGCATCATCCGGGAGGGGGAGTTGACGGAAGCCACCTTGGGAAAGGAGATGGAGGGTGTAGAGATGGAGGGTAGGGGGGAGGAGATTGCTAGTGCAAGTCGCTCTATTTATACTTAAAAGTGCCGCAGGCGCGCATGCGCAAGTTACCGTAGCATGCGCGCCACCTGTCGATTCCAAGGACCCCTACAATATTACTGCATCTATGGAGCGCCAACTAATGCATGAAAAAAGTAAAACATGCACACAGATGTGTCCAAAACAATAAAAGGAAAATTTCAATATTAAATTTAAAATTACTTGTCGCTCGACATGTCAGAAGCCATAAAAAGTTTTCTTTTGGTTGAAATTAAAGAAATCAACAGGTCCCAGGCCTTATTCAATAAAAAGATCAAGAGGATAAGGAGGTGTTTAAGTCCAGAGCATTTCTCCCATATGTCGGGAACATTTCATCGAAAGTAGGCAGAATTTTAAAGAAACATCGTGTGAAAGCAATCTTCCGGCCACCTACAAAGACTCGTGCTCTTCTGGGCTCAGCCAAGGATGATCTGGGATTACGGAAGGCTGGAATTTATAAAATACCTTGCGAGTGTGGGAAAGCCTACATTGGTCAAACCACAAGCACAGTACACGACCGCTGCGTTGAACATGAGCGCCACACTCGCCTTTTACAGCCCAGTAAGTCGGCCATAGCCGAACATTGTATATCCACAGGACATACTATGGATTATTCGGCCACGAAAATCTTGGCCCTATCGAGATCCTTCTGGGATTCAGTTGTGAAGGAATCCGTCGAAATACGTTTAGCGGAAAATCTCATTAATCGTGATGGCGGCTTTTTATTGAATAAGGCCTGGGACCCGTTGATTTCTTTAATTTCAACCAAAAGAAAACTTTTTATGGCTTCTGACATGTCGAGCGACAAGTAATTTTAAATTTAATATTGACATTTTCCTTTTATTGTTTTGGACACATCTGTGTGCATGTTTCACTTTTTTCATGCATTCGTTGGCGCTCCATAGATGCAGTAATACTGTAGAGGGCCTTGGAATCGACAGGTGGCGCGCATGCTACGGTAACTTGCGCATGCGCGCCTGCGGCACTTTTAAGTATAAATAGAGCGACTTGCACTAGCAATCTCCAGTGTCAAACACTCGCCTGAAGATGGCTGTAAGGTTGGCAGCCGAAATATCGTGGAAAGAAGTCGATGAGATCCGGCTGCAATCCCGAAATCTTATGGAATATTCGATACGCCAGGAAAATTTCAAGAGTCACACGTGACTTGATGTTTCCACTGGGTGGAAACTCTAACCAGAGCAACATTTGAACATCCTCTCTGGCGATATTGTCCAGTACAGCAGGTGCAGCATGTGGTCATGCATTATCTTGTTGAAGTACAGCGTTACAGAAACCTCAAGAATAAGATACAGATATCTGCCTCAGTATGGCAGAAATTTAACTGCTGCTGTCCGAATTACCAGCTGTGTGATGTGATCGTGTTCTGTACCAAATGGCTCCCCGTTACCACCAGGCCAGTTGCTGGAACCGCATGACAATGACGAATGCAACCTGGTACGTTTACACTCATCAAAGGCGCCACACACAATGTTAATCGTAAAACTGTGCAAAGAATGGTCTCGTCTGGAAGAAGGACATGGCGACTCTCGTGCGTCCAGACCAAGTGAGTGTGCAGTAGTTAGCCCACTGGACATGCATTCGGGAAGGCGATGGTTCAAAATTCCTGTCCAGCCATCCAGATTTAGGTTTCCCATGATTGCCATGAATCGTTCTATGCAAATACCATGATAGTTTCCATCAAAAGTGCACTGCCGATTTCCTTCCCGATCCTTTCGTAATCCGTGCTTGTCTTTTGTCTCTAATGACCGCACTGTCAACAGGACGTTAAACTCTAATCTTTCTTCCGTTTCCCTGTGTGCAGTAATGTCAGCGTAGATATCTCTTCTGCCGTGTCACGGAAAGGAGCAACTACGCTGATCGTGTCAATAGTCCATGGTGATCTATATGACGTTACATCGTTTATCTGAGTACTTGTGCCGGCCGGTGTGGCAGAGCGGTTCTAGGCGCGTCAGTCTGGAACCGCGCGACCGCTACAGTCGCAGATTCGAATCCTGCCTAAGGCATGGCTGTGTGTGATGTGCTTAGGTTAGTTAGGTTTAAGTAGTTCTAAGTTCTAGGGGACTGATGACCTCAGACGTCAAGTCCCACAGTGCTCAGAGCCATTTGAACCATTTGAGTATTTGTCTTAATGCACACATACCCTAATCGAAAGTATGTCACACGGCTATATGATTCCTCACGGCCGAATAAATGATAGGTCTCTGACCTCTGGCGCTAGTCGTGTGATACCATTGTGGTCATACATGTTTAGTATATCTATTCCATGTTCAAATACAGTGGTGGGACTCCGATCAACCCGAGCAGCAATATCGCGGAACAACCGACTGCAATATCAATATCGCACGATGCTACGGTTGTGAAATCCGTCATGTACCGTTAGACGTTTCTCCTTCTTCCGCTGGGCAGAAGACGATCCTGTGACATACAACTAACATTCGCTTTGCGGTTTCTGAATGGTTAACTGACAGTATAATCTTCCTTTATCTTATTTATGCAAACGGCGTTACTCTTACCTGCTTTGTGCAATTATGGTGAAATGTTGATCATTTACGTCTCCAAGCACACTGACGAGCATGCTACCTTAATGGTATTCTTATGGTAATGCCACCGGGTGTCAGATGTCTGACTCAAAAGTCCCGTGCTAGGAAATGATGATACTGTGATGGCTGGACTTCTTCGAACGTTTCAGGACATTAATACCTACTGGCCATTAAAATTGCTACATCAAGAAGAAATGCAGATGATAAAGGGTTTTCATTGGACAAATATATTATACTAGAACTGACATGCGATTACATTTTCACGCAGTTTGGGTGCATAGATCGTGAGAAATCAGTACCCAGAACAACCACCTCTGGCCGTAATAACGGCCTTGATACGCCTGGGCTTTGAGTCAAACAGTTCTCGGATGGCGTGTACAGGTGCAGCTGCCCATGCAGCTTCAACACGATACCACAGTTCATCAAGAATAGTGACTGGCGTATTGTGACGAGCCAGTTGCTCGGTCACCGTTGGCCAGACGTTTTCAGTTGGTGAGAGATCTGGAGAATGTGCTCTCCAGGGCAGCAGTCGAAGATTTTCTGTATCCAGAAAGGCCCGTACAGAACCTCCAACATGCGATCGTGCATTATCCTGCTGAAATGTAGCGTTTCGTAGGGATCGAATGAAGGGTAGAGCCACGGGTCGTAACACATCTGAAATGTAACGTCCACTGTTCAAAGTGCCGTCAATGCGAACAAGAGGTATCCGAGACGTGTAACCAATGGCACCCCATACCATCACACCGGGTGATACGCCTGTATGGTGAAGACGAATACACGCTTCCAATGTGCGTTCACCGCGATGTCGCCAAACACGGATGCGACCATCATGATGCTGTAAAGAGAACCTGAATTCATCCGAAAAAATGACGTTTTGCCATTCGTACACCCAGGTTCGTCGTTGAGTAAACCATCGCAGGCGCTCCTGTCTGTGATGCAGCGACAAGGGTAACCGCAGCCATCGTCTCCGAGCTGATAACCCATGTTGCTGCAAACGTCGTCGAACTGTTTGTGCGGATGGGTGTTGTCTTGCAAACGTTCCCATCTGTTGACTCAGGGATCGAGACGTGGCTGCACGATCCGTTGCAGTCATGCGGATAAGATGCCTGTCATCTCGACTGTTAGTGATACGAGGCCGTTGGGCTCCAGCACGGCGTTCCGTATTACTCTCCTGAACTCCTCCGATTCCATATTCTGCTAACAGTCATTGGATCTCGATCAACGCGAGCAGCAATGTCGCGATAAGATAAACCGCAATCTCGATAGGCTACAATCCGACCTTTATCGAAGTCTGAAACGTGATGGTACGCATTTCTACTCCTTACACGAAGCATCACAACAACATTTCACCAGGAAAAGCCGGTCAACTGCTGTTTGTGTATGTGAAATCGGTTGGAAACTTTCCTCATGTCAGCACGTTGTAGGTGTCGCCACCGGCGCCAACCTTGTGTGAATGCTCTGAAAAGCTAATCATTTGCATGTGACAGCATCTTCTTGCTAGCGGTTATATTTCGCTTCTGTAGCGCGTCATCTTCGTGGTGTAGCAATTTTTATGGCCAGTAGTCTATTCATGGAGTTGCGCTTTCGTGAGCAATCGGTTTTCGTGTACAGATACTGATTGTTCTCTCTTTTCTAAGACTTTGTGCGCAGACCTGAAATTATGCTTTGTGTGACGTTGAACTTCAACCTATAATTTGCCGTTAGTCTGGCCACGCATAATCTCTTCAGAAGTGTTGACTACTCTGCACACTTTCCGCACGGCCCGCATACTGTCTGCTCTCCCCGGATGGGTTATTGCAGGGACAGTAAGCAGTGCTATACTAACGCAAACGTCAGTCATGAGTTTGCTTCTTGTCTGGTCGTAGTTGAGTTTACAAGGTGGTCCATTGATAGGGACCCCTCGTGATGACTGGGTGTTGTGTGATGTCCTTAGGTTAGTTAGGTGTAAGTAGTTCTAAGTTCTAGGGGACTGATGACCATAGATGTTAAGTCCCATAGTGGTCAGAGCCATTGATAGTGACCGGGCCAAATATCTCTCGAAATAAGCATCAAACGAAAAAACTACAAAGAGCGGAACTCGTCTAGATTGAAGGGGGAAACCTGATGGCGGTATGGTTGGACCGCTAGATGGCGCTGCCATAGGTCACACGGATATCAACTGCGTTTTTTTAAATAGGAACCCCTATTTTTATTACATATTCGCGTAGTACGTAAACAAATATGAATGATTTAGTTGGACTACTTTTTTCGCTTTGTGATAGATGGCGCTGTAATACTCACAAACTTTTAAGTACGTGGTATCACGTAACATTCCGCCAGTGCGGACAGTATTTGCTTCGTGATACATTACCAATGTTAAAATGGGCCGTTTACCAATTGCGGAAAAGGTCGATATCATGTTGATGTATAGCTATTGTGATCAAAATGCCCAACGGTCGTGTGCTATGTATGCTGCTCGGTATCCTGGACGACATTATTCAAGTGTCCGAACCGTTCGCTTGATAGTTACGTTATTTAAGGAAACAGGAAGTGTTCAGCCACATGTGAAACGTCAACCACGACCTGCAACAAATGATGATGCCCAAGTAGGTGTTGTAGCTGCTGTCGCGGCTAATCCGCACATCAGTAGCAGACAAATTGCGCGAGAATCGAGAATCTCAAAAACGTCGGTGTTGAGAATGTTACATCAACATCGATTGCACCCGTACCGTATTTCTATTCACCAGGAATTACATGGCGACGACTTTGAACGTCGTGTACAGTTCTGCCACTGGGCACAAGAGAAATTACCGGACGTAACAGATTTTTGCACGCGTTCTATTTAGCGACGAAGCATCATTCACCAACAGCGGTAACGTAAACCGGCGTAACATGCACTATTGGGCAACGGAAAATCCACGATGGCTGCGACAAGTGAAACATCAGCAACCTTGGCGGGTTAATGTATAGTGCGGCATTATGGGAAGAAGGATAATTGACCCCCATTTTATCGATGGCAATCTAAATGGTGCAATGTACGCTGATTTCCTACGTAATGTTCTACCGATGTTACTACAAGATGTTTCACTGCGTGACAGAATGGCGATGTACTTCCAACATGATGGATGTCCGGCACATAGGTCGCGTGCGTTTGAAGTGGTATTGAATAGCATATTTCATGACACGTGGATTGGTCGTCGAAGCACTTTATTTCGGTTGTTCCAATGTGATACGTCTACCTTTGAGAACTTATCATTTCTGAGAAAGCATGCTGTTACACCGTGATTACCTGTAAATACCACATTAATGCAGTAAATGCTCAAAATGATGTCCGTCAACCTCAATGCATTTGGTAATACGTGTAACAACATCCCTCTCAACAGCGAGTAGTTCGCCTTCCGTAATGTTCGCACATGCATTGACAATGGGCTCACGCATGATGTCGGGCGTTGTCCGTGAATCATATAACAAATATCCTTCCCCACAGAAAGAAATCCGGGGACGTCAGATCCCGTGAACGTGAGGGCCATGACGCTTATTTCGTGAGATATTTGGCCCGGTAACGATCAGTGGCCCACCCTGTATACAGGGCCTTCATGGCACAATATCCCTGACGAGTGGGCACTGGAGTATGTTCACAATCCGCAGGTGAATGATTCTGAAGAAAAACAGCATGCTTTGGTAATGAGTTCACTACACTTGTAAAAGGAACAGAACTGATGTTCAGTAATGTCATTAAGATGTTACATAATAAAATGATTACTACAGGAAGCTGTTTCCTCATGCACTGTAGCGTATTACCACAGATGTTCCACAACGATATCTAGAACTGCGTCTCCACTCCACAAATCAACTTACGATGTGTGGTGGAGGATAATTTTGCGACCTATGTAATGTCCCTGTTCTATTCGCTGATGGTGTTCCGGTCGAATGAGTATCAGTAAACCTCAGTATCCTCTAAAATTACTGACTCTCCGTCGTGGTCATTTTGAGAGACGTACTTGAGGGGAATATATCGCCTATCGAAATTTTAACAGTATCATCTCCACAGATCACAAGGCCTCTCCTCGTAACGTCAACTCCTGGAGTTTCTTCAGCATCCCTGAAAAGCCTGTACCCCAGACACTTTTAAAGGATCTTAGAACACGTGGCATAGTCTCAGCAGCTGTCCATCCGAGTCCCATTACAGAGAGAGAGCGCAGAATAAAATTATAACCGCTTTCCCAGTCACACATTCATAATACTAATGAAACTACGAGTTAAATGGTAGCGGGCACGGGTCTGTACACCAGTTAATTAACCAGTCGGCGAATTTAAGTTGCTTATTTACATAATAAAGGTAAGTTTGCAAAGCCAACTCAAGCCACCAATAGCTTTCCCAAGTAGAGAGGACTATCGAATGGCGGGGTGCGGCAGTTTCCATGACCACCAACCATTTATTTCATGAACTACTCCAGATGGCGTAAATCTGGAAAAGTTTCAGTGGCCGTTACTTCCAAATTCAAGCAAAGGCAATGACGGTTTGGAGCAACCCTTCCCGAGGTCAGAGAGATGGCGCCAACCAGCGCCTGCAGATGGGCGGGACGCGCTAACCCTCGGCAGAACGGCTAAGCGCCGATCGACGTGTTCGCCCCAGTTAAGTTGGCTACAGGAAGCTTTTTACCACTGGAGGAAGCACACAGTTGCGCAGTGAAAAAATTACTGAGAGACGCCAATCTCGATTCCAGTTTGATTCTGTTCTTGGTAGACATCTTTGCGTGACTAGTGGTAGTGCAGTAGTTGCCGCCTCTCTCACAGTGCGTGTGTTCGTTTCCACCACCCTGAAGTCAACCACGTACGGTATCGTTCAGCTTCACCCAAGACGTTCGTGACAGAATATTAGTTTCACATCCGTCTGTGATGAAGCTGCAGTTTCGCTATTTCCACAGCGAGGAATTAGCGCCACTGCGTCTACAATGCTAGAGCGGTAAACGTTGTAGCGCCGCCACTATCCGCATGCTCACAGTTCGTGATTACTCATAGATGATTATTTTCGCTCTTGGTTCTAAATTCGCTAGGTTCTTCTCTGATTTTCTAGTCAATTCCGAGATATGTCTGAACATGGGGTGAAATGTTTTTGTTTTGGACCGGTGACCATTTTTCGAGCCATTTGGACGTCTGTCTTAATGTAACTATGTTAGAGTAGATTAAACAAGGATTCAACGACGAACCGGAGCTAGCGCCCAGGCACATTGTGCTAAACAATTAATTCCTTTTGGAAAAGATTTTAGTTGGTCTGAAATTAATGTTCATCTAATGGCAGCATTTGCATATGCATAGTTCGCATTTTACTGCAGCGACGGTCACCCTTAAATAACTCCGGACTGGAGCGAGAATGATCGTTCAAATTTGGTCCACCGATGCTTCGGACCCTAGTCTTACAGAAATGTTAACCGTTGAAAAAATCTTGCTTGGTTTAGCTTTTACGCGCAAAAAAACTTTTTTCCTGGAGGTTTCTGAAGCCGCCACTTCTATATTGTAAACTTGCACGAATCGGTTGCTATTTTGCACGAAGGTAGATAAATGGATGAAGTCAGACGAGATTAGTTTTAATCTATAATCTTTATCCCTTATCGATGTACGACGATTTAAATTCGAGCTAAGTGTAGCACGTAAAATTCGTTCTGACGTGATCTGAATGCGCGGAAACGGTTTAAAGTGAATCGAATAAAAAAAATGCATTATTACGACAAAATTGAAAACTCGCTTTCAAAAATCTAGCTTTATTCGGGTTTTACGAGGAAGAAGCACGTTTTTGTCAGTTTTTTACGCGCACCACTTTTGTGTTTGAGACTTGTGCGAATCGGTTCAGATTCTGTGAGAAACTAGACAAAATAAATATATAATTAATGGTCGTCCCGTTGTTTGTGAAAGCTTTAGCCGTTGCCGCGATACAGAGATCTAAATTTGCACGTAAAATTGACGTTATACAGATGATAATAAAAATATATTCTTACGGTAATTATAAGAAGCGTTCGCAAAAATCTTTCATCGGTTGGGTTTTACATGAAAAATCACGCATTTGCACATCAAACTGTGCTTCACAGAAATCTGTTGCATTTCAACAGCTGCAAGTGAGTGTAACTAAAAAAAAACGGGTATTGATTGCCGCGTCCTTGTTTATACGTTAAAGGTTTTATTCACCAGTGGCTTAAAATCGTGGATAAATCTTTAGAGATGCAAAACAACGCGTTTACCGAACCAGAATTACGCCCAGCCCTGTACAAAATGATGTACTCTTTGATAGAGCATTTACAGTTTTATCGATGACCATGCAGAAAATTAAACTAACCAGATAATTTCTACAAAAGTAATTTTCAGAAAGAAAGGCGACCGTATTTTTACTGCGTTTGCTTCAAAAAATATTATGCTATCTAGTAGGAAATTTATTTTTCAGACAAAACAAACTTATGATCCAATGAAATGAACACCCTTAGCTGTTTACAGGCGTTGACATACGTCAACGGGGGCAGATGAAAATGTGTCCCCGACCGGGTCTCGAACCCGGGATCTCCTGCTTATATGACAGACGCTCTATCTATCTTTTTTTTAAAAAGTTTGGAAGGTAGGAGACGAGGTACTGGCAGAAGTAAAGCTGTGAGTACCGGGCGTGAGTCGTGCTTCGGTAGCTCAGTTGGTAGAGCACTTGACCGCGAAAGGCAAAGGTCCCGAGTTCGAGTCTCGGTCGGGCACACAGTTTTAATCTGCCAGGAAGTTTCATATCAGCGCACACTCCGCTGCAGAGTGAAAATCTCATTCTGGAAACATCCCCCAGGCTGTGGCTAAGCCATGTCTCCGCAATATCCTTTCTTTCAGGAGTGCTAGTTCTGCAAGGTTCGCAGGAGAGCTTCTGTAAAGTTTGGAAGGTAGGAGACGAGGTACTGGCAGAAGTAAAGCTGTGAGTACCGGGCGTAAGTCGTGCTTCGGTAGCTCAGAGTCTGCCTTCGGCAGTGACACAGTGCGGACCGTGTTGCCAGCCGGCCGCGCTGTGGTGCGCGCGCCTGTTTGTTTACGCCGGAGCAGCTTCGCGTGTGCGGTGTTGTGAGTCTAGGACGAGATGGCACACTCGTACAGAAAAACGACTTACAAGTTCAGTTTTGCGAACGACTATACACGACCAAAGGCACACGAGATTGAACGTTTCTTCAGAGAAGAGGTAAAAATCGATCCACAGGAAATCGTGGGAATCAATTTATCGCTCGTTTCAAGCGTCGTCTATGTCAAACTTGTTGACGAGGCTGCTTGCGACAGACTTCTACAACGATCACCGAACGGGTATCGTTTCTGTCATGCCGATGGGAATGTAGGTGCGGTTACAGTCGATCACGCGGGAATGGGGATCCGCACTATACGCGTCTTCGAACTTCCGTTTGAGGTCCCGTCTGAACTTGTTACCGACGCCTTTCGACCATACGGTACAGTTCTATCCCATGTGGCCGAAAAATGGACGAGTTTTACCACGTATCCCGTTTTAAATGGGGTGAGAAAAATACGGATAGAACTGCGCAAGCACGTCCCCTCTTATTTGTACATAGGAGGTTGTCGAGCGATTATAATCTATGATGGGCAACCTCGCACTTGCTCAGTGTGCAGGAAAGAAGGTCACGTCCGCTCGGAATTCCTCCAGCGACGTTTAGTGCAAACTCCACGGGATGACGTTCAGGCGCCACAACAGATGACTGTCTTACCGTTGACCTTTGTGGAAGCCCTGAGAGGCGACGTGAGGGAGATTTCCGATGGGCACCAGCAGCTGCCCCCTATAGAGAATATGGACACCAACGGACTGGAACTTCGACCACCGGTTCCGTCACAGCAGACACAGGATACCACACAAGAGATGCAGCTGACGGCCTCTCCAGGCTCATCCGTGGTGGCTGCTAGTGCTTCCACCGAGAGCGTGATAGGCCATGCCCAAGACGGAGGATACGCAACCCCGACAGCCGATGCAGAAGCAAGGCAACGGAAACAGCGTTCGCCGAAGAGAAGAAAGAAGCGTCGACTGACTTCTGCTGACGATAGCCATAGTCCCGAGGGGACAGTGGACGACAACGACAGTATCGATCTGAGACCAGTGGATTCCACAGATACCGAGATGACGATGCAGGAACTACACAGCGACGATAACTTGAACTCTCCTTCTGGTGACCGGAAGGCGGAAGTGGAGATGACAACTGTCCAACATCAGAGCGATGACAACGTTACCTCCCATCCTTCGACCTGTTCCGGAAATATGCTGGGGGACTGGGCGCAAGAAATGGACCAACAGGAACAGGATGAAAATACGAACGCGACGATTGAGGATAGTCCTGGCCAGAGGCCGGGAGGGGTCGGGAAATGTTGACCAACTTAGTGTGATGCGGAGCGCCGGGGGTGCAGATGGCCGCTCAATGACACCGCCCTACAACTGATGAACACAAGCCAGGCGTACCGCATTGCCACGATAAACATTAATGGCATACGGACACCGCTTAAAATTCAGATGCTGCAAGATATGTTACGCGCTGTGGACGTGGACATTGTACTCCTACAAGAAGTGCGTTTCACATCGCCGCCAGAGTTCTACGGTTACGAGGCACATTATTCAGTGCACGATGAAAGTGGATGCGGTGTAGCGATTCTCACCAGGGAAGGAATAGGAGTGGAAGACGTCAGGTCTCTCCCTTCGGCACGTGGCATAGCGATCACTGTCGACGGCGTTCGTTTCATCAATTTATACGCACCATCTGGCTCCACAAAACGAAGAGAAAGGGCGACTTTTTACACCGAAGAGATAGCACCGTTGTTCGCTGGACGCTTTGATAACTATACAGTGGGCGGCGACTTTAATTGTGTCGTCGACAAAAAGGACCAAGTACCTCATTATGTGCCATGCATGGAACTGCGTGCGTTGATTACCGAAATGGTGCTTCTGGATACCTGGGAACTGCAGCATGGTGACAGACCGGGTTAGCCGTTTGTCACGGGACACTCGGCGAGTAGACTTGATAGGGTGTATGTGACACGAGCACTACGGACGGCGATACTGGATGCCGAAATCTGGCCAGCGGCTTTTACGGATCATATGGCGTACGTCTGTACGATTTCACTAACGCGTCAGAAGATATGGCGGAGTAAAGGTCACTGGAAAATGAATTGTGCACTTCTACGTGACACTGAATGTCACCGGTCGATAGAGGCGGCCTGGGAGACCTGCGTTCGCCGTCAACGAGCCTACTCCTCGGTTCTCCAGTGGTGGATAAAATGCGCAAAACCAACGTTACGGAGAACGTTGATACGATACGGGCAGGACAAAACGCAGTGGAACCGCACAACGGCTGATTTTTATTTTACAGCCCTGAGGGAGCTGATGACCCAACAACCATCGCCGGAAAGACACACGGCCATGCGCAGGATAAAAGCCAAGTTATTACAGCTGACGAGACTAAGAATGGAAGGTATAATGGTCCGGGCGAGATTGGCGGAAACAGTTGCTGCCGAAACCCCCTCCATGCACCACGTGGTACGTGAACGCCAACGACGACGCAGGACATTGATCAGGGAACTAATCTCTGAAACTGGCCAGCAATTTGTGCACCAGCGTGATATTGCGCATGTGTTTACCGACTATTTCCGCCAGTTATATGGACCTGTACATGTGAACCACGAGACACTACATGATGTCATCTCGGAAATGCCAGATAGAGGACCACCACTGGATGCAGAGACTTTCATCACAGCGATAACAGAGGACGAGCTGACAACCGCAATTGCCAGGGGGGCACCGAACAAGTCCCCAGGACAGGACGGCTTCCCAATTGAATTTTACCGCGCCTTTGCATACCTCATGGGACGGACCTGGATTCAGATGTACAACGAACTCCTGTTACCGCAGACTGAGATACCTGTCGAATTCACGGAGGGTATCATCATCCCAATACCCAAACCACGCGGTGGCAGAAATCCAGGAGATTATAGACCACTCACTCTCTTGAACTGCGACTATAAGATTTTCGCGCGCATCCTTGGGGCTCGCCTGCGGTCTTCACTTTCTGATAGACTCCTCATAGACCAAACTTGCCTCGGCGGTAAGAGCAACGTACATACGGCGCTCAGTGACTACCGAGATATCATCGCATTAGCAGCGGCATGCCGAGTGCGTGGGGCACTCGTCTCTATTGACTTCGACCATGCGTTCGACAGAGTGGATCATACCTTTTTGCATGCGGTGATGGGCAGATTGGGAATCCCACAGGCCTTCATCCTAGTGATCATGCGACTGTTACACGGCGTACGATCAAAGGTCTCGGTGAATGGGCGGGACACTGACTACATTGTTATTTCAAGGTCAGTTCGTCAAGGTTGCCCCCTTTCGATATTTTTGTATGCAGTGGCTTTGGAACCCTGTCTATATGGTCTCCGAAGACGGTTGGAGGGAGTGCAGTTGCCACAACTGACCTTTCATTGCCGCGCTTATGCTGACGATGTGATGCTGGTGGCACGGACAGGCGAAGAAGTACGTACGGCGTTGGCATGGATACAGCGATATGGGATGGCGGCAGGAAGCGTGCTTAATCTACAAAAATCACGCTGCATGAACGTCGGTCGAGGATTACAACCGGGTGAGGAAGGCCCGCTCATCTTAGTTAAGACTATAAAATGCCTAGGTATTACGTTCCACACGGATGTGCAGCGGACGGCAGCGGATAACTACCGACGCATATTGAAGCTGATGCGGACAATGGTGCTGTTACAGAAATTAAGAGCGTTGGATATGATTCAGAGGGTGACCTATGTTAACGTATACCTAGCACCGAGACTCACTCACGTAGCGCATGTCCTGCCTTTAACGCGCACAGTGGCATCACGCATACAAGCAACTTTCGGAACCTACGTGAGTGTGGGACACCTGTTTAAGATCCGATACACAACGCTTACGCTACCACCTGGAGAGGGTGGACTTGGTCTAGTGAACGTGTATGAAAAGGCACGGGCGTTATTCGTAAGTACGATTTTCCGACAGTGGCGCGGTCAATTTCGCAATATCTCGGGTGCGTTAGCCGATGTACTAGCGCCCACTTCAATGCTGCCCCCAGTCAATGTGGGCCATATTTCACCGAAGCTGTCACATTTCAAGTCCTTTTTTTTGGAGCTTAGCTATGTCAGAGATTCCTTCCCAACAACACGACTACCGACGACGCGAGACGTATACCAACTCTTACTGCGCCGGTGCCCCAGGAATACCCTGGAAAAGAAGTACCCAGACAAGAACTGGCGACAGATATGGCGCGTTATACGGAACGTTTACCTTCCAACGTCGGTACGCTCAACATGGTATGTGGTGATAAATAGGAAGTACGCAACGAATCAACGGCGGCACGTGATTCATTTGGCGGACACTCCACTATGTTTAGGCTGCGCAACAGTGGACACTGATGAACATCGTTTAGTATGTAGTGGGACGGCTCCAGTGTGGCACTTGGCACAACAGATATTGGCGTTCCTGTTACGCTCCGCCCCTCACACAATTTCATCAGACACACTTTTTTTCCCCCAAGAATCTTATTTCCCGGTCCAAAAAACCAATGCGGTGACATGGGTGCGGGGAATGGTGGTGGGCTACGTCTATAACGAATCGGAAAAGGACAAAATTGATTTTTGGCATTTTCTCCTGGATGGACACACGAAGCTGCAACAGCATAAGAAATATAGGCAAGACTTCGCTAATTACTTGCGACTTACATTTACCGACCCGCCGGCCAGATGGGGTGTGACGGGTGAGAGATGAGATAGACGAAGAAGCCGAGATAGACATCGATCACACTTACGGACCCTTAGTTAATTTCGAGAAGACGACCCAGTCTTACACCAACGTCTGGAGAACGGGTCGATACATGGCTCTTTTGCTCTATCGAACGTCGGGTCGTGAGCAGGTGTCGCCCCCGACACGTATTTCATTTCATTGCTACAGGAGCATGTTTCTTTTGTATTTGTACTATCCGCAATGTCTTCATGTCTTTCTTTTGGGCATTTTCAGTTTTATTCATTTCCTTAATTAATTAATTTTCTCATTAGCCACTATTTGTCAACATAGGGACTTTGTAGATACTATTTATGCGATAGTACCACAACATGTATGTCAGCAAAGGTGGTCAGCCTGACATTCGAAAAAAAAAAAAAAACAAATAGAAAAAAAAGGCGTTGCAGTCATGGACTGTGCGTTAAAAAAAGAAATAAAAACAAAAAAATAAAAAAAAGTTGGTAGAGCGGTGGACTGTATAGGAGCAAAAAAAAAAAGAAAAAAAAAGTTGGTAGAGCACTTGCCCGCGAAAGGCAAAGGTCCCGAGTTCGAGTCTCGGTCGGGCACACAGTTTTAATCTGCCAGGAAGTTTCAACAATTTATGTGGTTGACAACGCTGACACTTTTGTGTGCATTTGGTAAAAATGGGACAGAATGCTAACCAATATTTTCTAAAACGCCACGCATAAAAACGTGATTTTCTTGAGCTCATATCTCGGGATCTGTTGGTAATAAAAAGGTACGGTCAAATGTTTCGGATAGACATTGGGCTAGAGACTATTTTTACACCCAAAAGAAGGATCGCCTTAGTGTCACTCTCCTACAGTGTAGAGTCAAAGTATGAATACTACACAGTTTCTCTTGCTTAGGCAAATGGAGCAGTTCTGTTTGTATCTTTTTGCATTTGATGTGGTCTACGTTGGGCTCAATGGGACTTACAGGGGCACCATTAGTACATGGGCGATTCTTCGGAAAACCCAAAAAAGGGCTTTTTACTATATTTTCGCCTTCACCAGTCGACCAAAACTTAGCCGAATATTCCAAGAGACTATGCACTATAAATGGCTCAAATTTTTATCGAGATATTCGTATGATGCCGCTCTCGAACAACCTTGCAAGTTTTCTTGGTATCTTTATCCGCTTCCAAGGTACAGAGATTCAAAAGTTACCTTACTTCTGCACGTAAAATCCTGTATGAAGTGAAATCTAAACAAGAAATAAACGCAGAAGTTTAATACTATATTCTCTAGGCATTTATCTAGAAGAGCAATCTCCTCGTTTTCAAAAATCCTTCTCCTTTATCGAAAAACACACCAAAAACTTCTTTTTTGAGTACCAAAACCCAGCAACGAACTCCGATATGGCTATGCACTGTAAATGGCTGTAATTTTTACGATGTATTCCTAAGATTCCGATCTCGAACAGATTTGAAAATTCTCTTCGTACCTTATCCGTTTCCGAGATATAGAGGTTTGAAGTTACCCTACTTGTACCCGTAGCATAAACACGTAAAATCGTTTTTTATGCTGAGAGAGAATGGGACAGTGGCAGTTGGGAAGAGGTAGAAAAGCAATAAATACCGAAAGATAGCAGCAATGGCTCTGTGAGAGAAAGAGGGGGACACCGTGGCAGAACAGTGCTAGGAAAAAGAGTGAACGAGACAAATGACGGAGGGAGAAGAAGAAAGAGAAGGAGGAGGTGGAAGTGGGTGGGTACCAGAGATGGTGAAAGACAGTCTGTGACAGTGACAACAAGCAATAGAGAGATAGTGACAGTGGAGTGGCAAAGTATGAATGAAATAGAAGCAGTAAAACGGAGCAAAAGGGAGACAGTAGCAGTAGTAGTAGTAGAAGTAGAAGTAGTAGGACAGAACTAAAAGAGACGTTGCTGTGACACAGTGACAGTTAGACGCAAAGAGATAATGACAGTGAGTGAAGCTGAAGAGAGAGAGCGTCTGGGAGTGTATGGATATGAGCGACTCACAGCGATGGTCTAGTGGGTGTGAGTCTGATACAGTTAGAGGAACTGTGGGAGTAGCATGTTAAAAAAAATCTCTAATGTTCACATTCCTAAATTTCTAGGGAATTTTTTGAAATTGCTGAGGCAGGTAGAATCAGGCAGCTGGTATCTCTCTTTTCAGTCAGTCTTTTAAATAAACAGGAACATATTCGACTTTTTTCACTCCGATAGGAAAATTCTACACTGGTGCAAAGTATGGTCAGTTATTTGGAGACCAGTTGTAACATAGTAAATTATTACGAGTTGTCATCTTTTGTTGAAGACGTAGCTTGCCATGGAGCCGGGAGGTGAGCAGATTTTGTTTCTCACGCTGGCACAGCTGACGCTGGCTACTGGACCAAGCGAGCCGTGTACTTGACTAAAGTTCCGTGCAGTACATTCATTACATATACTCTCTATGACTCTGAAGAAGTATTATTAAATATTAATCGATATTTTTCATATTTAATGTACCAAATTATACGGATAACACAACCATACTATTAAAATTTCCAGTCAATAACATCAGTACTTTCGGAGATATAAATTCATGCCTCATACAAATGATAACAATGCTGGCATTGTGAAACTGAGTTAGGGACTGTACTGTATTCATCTATTGTATCAATTGAAACTACAACCAAGAGAATAGGTTCGTATAATCTAATTTTCTGGAATTTTCTTTACTTTCAGTACCACAGATTCCTGACGTAATCAAAAGTACTTTGGATAATTATTGTTTCATCGTGTTTTGGTTGTGTGAGCGTTGTGGAGAGACTAAAAGAGTGAATGGAGGACATAGGTAAAGTGAGAATCTCATATTTTATTTAAACTACGTAAATGTAGTTGTCAAAAAGTTGTTGTGCTAAAGAGGAATTTGTGGCATGTCAGAGTGAGCCTGAATTTGTAAATGGAACCCAGAAATGGCGTCGAGTATTATATGTTTAATAATTTATTTTGTGGAAAGGAATAGTATTTTGTTTTTATTAAATTTTATTAATTTTTGAATTACTAGATCTCTAGCCTAAATTACTTGTGGAAATGTAATTGGCTTATATTAGAAATACAGCGAGTATCGAAGTGCTCGAGATGATCTGATTGGCTGCTTAACATACTATCCAATAGGGATTCAGCATTTCCCGTGCGTTTCAATACGGCTTTGTGCCTCAGATCTATGAGTCGAGATAGTCACTCGGGAGCCTTCATCTGCTAAACACCTATGTTAAATCGTGCTGATCAAATGTGTACCAAAATGAAATTCGCGCGTTTGATTGGTTCTCGTGTCGCTGACGAAAAGCGACTGCAGTGTTGAATGTTTTATGAAAGTCTGAGCTTTGTTAGTGGTTTATTTTCGGAGAACATTTCATGTGAGAATTTCATGTCAACCATAAACTCTGCGTTGCGTGTTTCGTGCGGATTTCGAGACATTATGGCGAACACTTCCTCACAAAAAGCCTGCTGAACAACTGAACGTCTTAACCTGCAAGTATTCATTACGTTCAAAATACCGCGTCGGACTAAATATCTTCTGCCTGCTTTCGGGTGTGGACTTGTGACAGAGACAGTAACTTTGCACAATTGATGTTGAGATATTAAGTACAGACTTGATAGCCAATTACCGTGTTTTAAAGACAATAAACCAACTTAAAGGAAATTTTAGACATTTTATCAAACGTCTCATGAAAGAATCCCGAACGCTCGATGGTTTAAGTAACTTTCAGTTACTGCCCATGGACTGGAGTTATGTGGCCTTTGCGTTGTAGGTATTTAGTCGAACTTCCATCAACGCTGCTTTTGTCGGCTAAACCAAAATCTACCATCGCAGAGTGAAGGAGCAGACAACCTAAAACCTATCCAAGTCGGTGAACTGATTATTTAATGGGTAGTGAGAGACCAACCCGTCCCGCCGCATACTAATGCAAAGTACCGTCAGTTATTGGATTTATCGTTGTTAACATGGGCGAAATGCACGGTGTATCATGGAAAATCAGTGACGCTTTAGTGGCGAATTAAGGAGAAGTAAGGGCTGGCGGAGTGCAGTTGCCGGCCGAAGTGGCCGTGCGGTTAAAGGCGCTGCAGTCTGGAACCGCAAGACCGCTACGGTCGCAGGTTCGAATCCTGCCTCGGGCATGGATGTTTGTGATGTCCTTAGGTTAGTTAGGTTTAAGTAGTTCTAAGTTCTAGGGGACTAATGACCACAGCAGTTGAGTCCCATAGTGCTCAGAGCCATTTGAACCATTTTTTGGAGTGCAGTTGGGGAAAGGTGTGCAATTTTACGATGTAGGTAAAAGGAACTGGTTCGTGGGAGGTAATTTTTTACGTAAAACTAAGTCATCCGAACATGGGTACTAAATATGACGTCAGATTTCACAATGCAAGACGAATGCCCATCTGTATATGCAGATGTGGCGAGATAGAGGAGAGTTGCGAGGAACTTCTAGCGAAGTGTATGAAATCATTCACATTCCCCAAAGCTAGAACTGTTCATATACAACTTATTTGTACATTAAAATGTGAGTCCACAAAAGATGCCTTACGAAGATTGCAAACTAAGATTAAAATAGGTTAAAATATGTTAAAACAGTGCATCCATATTACTTGACATTGAAGAGAATATCCTCTTCAATCCTTGTCTACCAGAAACCTACATAAATGGCTGAAGGTCTCTAATTAGAATAGCGGCAACCACTGTTAAGTGGAATAACATATACACAGAACTAACAACCGACAATTTCCGATTACAAAACTTACAACGGTCCAGGTTTAGGGATGCGCCACACATGGATCCACACGAAGAAAGATGGCCAGTCTTACGAACAGGGCCAAAAAAAGGGGCTATATAGATTCTGAACCTTCAGGTCGTCATCATCATCATCATTTAAGACTGATTATGCCTTTCAGCGTTCAGTCTGGAGCACAGTCCCCCCTATAAAATTCCTCCATGATCCCCTATTCAGTGCTAACATTGGTGCCTCTTCTGATGTTAAGCCTATTACTTCAAAATCATTCTTAACCGAATCCAGGTACCTTCTCCTTGGTCTACCCCGACTCCTCCTACCCTCTACTGCTGAACCCATGAGTCTCTTGGCTAAGCTTGCTTCTCCCATGCGTGTAACATGACCCCACCATCTAAGCCTGTTCGCTCTGACTGCTACATCTATAGAGTTCATTGCCAGTTTTTCTTTGATTTCCTCATTGTGGACACCCTCCTGCCATTGTTCCCATCTACTAGTACCTGCAATCATCCTAGTTACTTTCATATCCGTAACCTCAACCTTATTAATAAGGTAACCTGAATCCACCCAGCTTTCGCTCCCATACAACAAAGTTGGTCGAAAGATTGAATGGTGCACAGATAACTTAGTCTTGGTACTGACTTCCTTCCTACAGAAGAGAGTAGATCGTAGCTGAGCGCTCACTGCATTAGCTTTGCTACACCCCGCTTCCAGTTCTTTCACTATGTGGCCATCCTGTGAGAATATGCATCCTAAGTACTTGAAACCGTCCACCTTTTCTAACTTTGTCCTCCTACTTGGGACTCAATCCGTTTATATCTCTTTCCCACTGACACTACTTTCGTTTTGGAGATGCTAATCTTCATACCATAGTCCTTACATTTCTGATCTAGCTCTGAAATATTACTTTGCAAACTTTCAATCGAATCTGCCATCACAACTAAGTCATCCGCAAATGCGAGACTGCTTATTTTGTGTTCACATATCTTAATCCCACCCAGCCAGTCTATTGTTTTCAACACATTAACCATAAATAATATGAACAACAGTGGAGACAGGTTGCAGCCTTGTTTTACCTCTGAAATTACTCTGAACCATAAACTCAATTTACCGTCAACTCTAACTACTATCTGACTATCTATGTAAAGACCTTTAAGTGCTCGCAAAAGTTTGCCTCCTATTCCATAATCTCGTAGAACAGACAATAACTTCCTCCTAGGAACCCGGTCATATGCCTTTTCTAGATCTATAAAGCATAGATACAATTCCCTGTTCCACTCGTAACACTACTCCATTATTTCCCGTAAGCGAAAGATCTGGTCCTGACAACCTCTAAGAGGCCTAAACCCACACTGTTTTCCATCCAATTTGTCCTCAACTAATACTCGCACTTTCCTTTCAACAATATCTCAGAAGATTTTACCCATAACGCTGATTAAAGAGATATCTCTGTAGTTGTTACAATCTTTTCTGTTTCCATGTTTAAAGATTGATGTGATACCTGAACCTTCACGTATGTGAGGAAAACGATGTAACTCAATGAGTAAATTTTGCGACTTACCAGTGCATAGACACCAATCAGACCAGTAAGTACAACCCAAAGTTGAAGTGCTGGCGGGAGCGGCCGTGCACCCGTAACTTCAGCGGGTGGACTGCTCCCACCATCTAACGTTCAAAATTTAGATTAATGTTCCCGCCAACAACAGGTCTAACAAGGGAAACCCCGTCTATCAAGGGAAATCCCCCATTGCACTTCCTGCGAACTAGTGGTAAAATGGCCGAGTGGATAGCCCGTCAAAAACTGAACATAGATCAAGCATGAAAACAGGAAGAAGGTGTACTGAATTGCGAAAAACGAAGCAAAATAGAAACAGCCAACGGTCCAAGTTCAAGGCGTAGAACATCGAATTACCGGAACTAGAGCGTAGTAGTTGTATGCTCATGGTGTTGGACTGAAAACTAGGAGCTCCATGTTCAGACGTCCCTCTTGTCACATTAATATATTACCATCGCAAGTAAATGTGATGAATAGCGAGAGCAGGCGGAGATGCCGCATAGCCCTCTCACAGAAACGAAACAATAAATAAACGGGTGTGAACTATGTTATAACAAAGGAATTCAAGAGTCAAAACTTCCAAATCGGAACGCGAGAGTCAGAAGATGTGGTACTTGTGTAGAACAAATAGGAGGTAGATACGTCTGGAGGTTCCTTCCTTACACCTAGCTGTTACCACGACACAGACGCAAATTTGAATAGATAGAACAGACACGTCAATGATGGAACGGAATGTTAATAATTTTGTTAAAAAAAAGAGAAATGGGGGCACGAGGAAGGTTTGAACACGGATCTTTCCTGTCGTAGTCAAAACACGCTCGATGTTGCACATCTTTGGTGTGGACCTTTTAGAGTTTCAATTTTTCTTCTTTTTTCACAGTTCAATACGTAGTGTTCAATTTTTACCGAGCTATCCACTGGGCCATCTTACCACTCAGTCTGAGGAGGGCCACGATGGGCATTTTACCTTGTAAGACGCCACAAACTGTCATCCTCTGCTGCGAAAGCGAAGCACTAATTATGCCGGGTGATCAAAAAGTCAGTATAAATTTGAAAACTTGATAAACCACGGAATAATGTAGATAGAGAGGTAAAAATTGACACACATGCTTGGAATGACATGGGGTTTTATTAGAACCACCGCATATTGCTAAACGCGTGAAAGATCTCTTGTGCGCGTCGTTTGGTGATGGTCGTGTGCTCAGTCGCCACTTTCGTCATGCTTGGCCTCCCAGGTCCCCAGACCTCAGTCCGTGCGATTATTGGCTTTGGGGTTACCTGAAGTCGCAAGTGTATCGTGATCGACCGACATCTCTAGGGATGCTGAAAGATAACATCCGACGCCAATGCCTCACCATAACTCCGGAGATGCTTTACAGTGCTGTTCACAACATTATTCCTCGACTACAGCTATTGTTGAGGAATGATGGTGGACATATTGAGCATTTCCTGTAAAGAACACCATCTTTGCTTTGACTTATTTTGTTATGCTAATTATTGCTATTCTGATCAGATGAAGCGAAATCTGTCGGACACTTTTTTAACTTTTGTATTTTTTTTTTTTTTGGAATAATACCCCATCTCATTCCAAGTATGTGTGTCAATTTGTACCTCTCTAACTACATTATTCCGTGATTTATTCAGTTTTCAAATTCATACTGACTTTTAGATCACCCGGTAGACTAACGTGTCTGCACGTAAATACTTTACAAAACAACCAATAGGGTCAAACCAAAGTAAACTGACATAATTCCTGCAATGTCACTCAAGCATTCATACAGCACGCTTAAAGAGAATAGCGTCAAATTGTCAGTAATTTCCACATACAAAAAGTAATTGAACAACTAATACACATGGAAGGAAAACAATAAATCACTTACACCCTACCAGCAATTACAGTAGAAGCAAAAAAATGGTTCAAGTGGCTCTAGGCACTATGGGACTTAACATCTGAGATCATTAGTCCCCGAGACTTAGAACTACTTAAACCTAACTAACCTAAGGACATCACACACATCCATGCCCGAGGCAGGATTCGAACATGTGACCGTAGCGATCGCGGTGTTCCAGACTGTAGCGCCTAGAACCGCTCGGCCACGGCCACTCCGGCCGGCTTTCTTCAGCATCCTTCACCTGCGTATTGTGGAATTACTTCCGTCTCTGGTAGAAGATGGCAAATTAACCAGAAGCGGCGAAGTATTTCGTATTGATATTTACTTGATATTTACCCACGTGCCCACTCGTCAGGGATATTGTTTCATGAAGGGCCTGTAAAGTCTGAACTACGACCAGACAAGGAGCAAACTTGTGACTGATGTCTCACGCTAGTACATAACTGCTTACTGTCTCTGCAATAACCCATCTGGGCAGAGCAGACAATACGCGAGTCGTGCGGAGAGAGTTTAGCGTAGTGAACACATTTCATGAGATTACGCGTGACCAGACTATCGGCAGAGTATAGGTTGATCTGCAAGTTTAATGTAACACATAGCACTGCCATAAAAACCGGCATTTGCCTATTTAGTTATATCTTCACAGCGTTCCTTATTTTCGTAGGCTTAACGGCTGATACTGGACCTGGCAATAAAATTCAGCCGGCCGTTGTGGCTGAGCGGTTCTTTGCGCTTCAGTCCAGAATCGCGCTGCTGCTACTGTGGCATGTTCGAATCCTGCCTCGGGCATGGATGTGTGTGATGTCCTTAGGTTAGTTAGGTTTAAGTAGTTCTAAGTTCTAGGGGACTGATGACCTCAGAATTTAAGTCCCATAGTGCTCAGAGCCATTTGAACCATTTGAACTGCTGCCGGCACAGGAGAAGAAGCTAAGTTAGAGAACTATTGGGAAACGTGTGAAAGCCATAAACATTTTGTGCCAAAAGTAGTCAGTTCCCAATAGCTCTTCTGGCCTCTTTAACCACCGGTAGGGGTAAGTTCCCAAGTACAAAGAAAAATTAATCGACTTGTTATGCCGAGAGGCTGTGTGCCCGGGCCCACCCTCCTCCCACCCCACCCGCAGCCAAAGGCCGCTGACGGCCCGGAGTCCCCACCTGCCACCTGCCCGCTGCCGAGGCGGAAAGTTGCGCGTCCTCTCGCCAGCCTCCCCCTCCAAGCCGTGGGGCGCCGCGTATAAAACCGCCGTCCTGCCAGACGCCGCCGTAGTTGTCCGCAAGGCCCGGTCTGCAGAACCGGCCGACGCTCACCGCCGCCGCGACGTGCCGCCGACATGAAGCCGTCGACGCTGCTGGTCAGTGGCCCGTCTCGCGCGCACTATGCGTACCGCCTAGCACCACACGGCGCATTAAGAGGTCCGCCTCTGTGCGTCTCCCAGCTGTTGACAATAAGTCTGTCTGTCTATCTCTCTCTCTCTCTGTCTGTCCACGTCCAGTCGACAGCTAAGTCATTGCATGAGCATCAGCATTAGGGCTTTACATCACATCACTGCTTCGTCCATTGGAAGAAGGAGCATAGATTAGGATAAACCCTCCATCAACGATGTGGTCGTTACAGACAGACACACAGAACTCGGGTTGAGAAATGGAGAACGAAAGCTGCCGAGTCCTTTTTGAAAGAACCATGTCCTCATGAGCGTTAAGTTTTTTATGGAGACCAGGAAAATCCTAAATAAGGCTGCCTGAGCTGTATTCCTCCAGAATGTGAGGTCATTGTACGCCCAGAGGTAATGTAGGTGGCAGATTTCGGTTCATTGGTAGCACAGTGCGAAAACATAACCAGTCTACAAAACAGATTGTTTACAAAACACACCTGCGATCCATCTTAGAGTATTGCTGAAGTGTGTCAGGCCCTTACGAAATACTACTAACTGGGGATATTAAACCTATACATTGTATGGCTCTACGATTTGATCAGCTTTGTTTGGGCTAAGGGAAAGCAGATAAGCTGAGGAATCTGAACTGGTAGACGCTTGAAAAAGTGGTTCAAATGGCTCTGAGCACTATGGGACTTAACTTCTGAGGTCACTAGTCCCCTAGAACTTAGAACTACCTAAACCTAACTAACCGAAGGACATCACACACATCCATGCTCGAGGCAGGATTCGAACCTGCGACCGTAGCGGTCGCGCGGTTCCAGACTGTAGCGCCCAGAACCGCCCGGCTACCCCGGCCGGCGGTAGACGCTTGAAGACAGGTGCAAGCTATTCCGCGGCTGCTTGCTTACAAAGATTCAAGAACGTGTTTCAAGTGTTCAAACTAGGAATATACTACATAGCCTAATGTATCGCTCCCGTAGGGATCGTGAACGCTAGATTAGAGTGAAAAGTTTATCCGAGCTCTATACGCGAATGGAAAGGGAAGAAGTCGTAATAACTGATGCAATAGAAATTACCCCCTTCCGTACCCTCCACAGTGGTTTGCGTAGATATAGATGTAGGTGTACCAATGCGCCTCGTTGGTCGGTAGGTAAATGGAGGAAACGAAAGCACTTCACTTGGTTCAGAGTTTGGCGTCCTGTCAGTGACGAGGTCGACAGTGATTACCTGGTAAACTTACCGATGGCAGGTGAAGCATTCATGTCCTCCCTAAAGGAGAGATATCGAAATTCGCATCAAGTAATTTGAAGAAAATCATGGAATAATAAGTCAGAGTGCCTAGACAGACACTTATCTGTTCCTTTCGAAGGCGAAACGAAAGAAGGAAGTTTACAGTCTACTACATTGTCAACTTCTATATTTACAGGCGAAGACCGTATCAACGCGACGTCTATGGAGATAGATACCGTTCTTGACCTTTAGCGAAAGACCTTGATTTGCCTGCGAAGATTTGGAGAAAGGCTGATCAAATACTAAATCGACATTGCCGTAAGGCGCTCTTCATTCCAGTCTTGCCGAACGCGGGTTCAGGTTCCAGTGTACCGTGCACATCGTTTGTTGTTGGACATCCAGTCAGAAAACTAAGCCATCACAGGTGTAGCACTCGTTCACATTGATCACGTTTTGGCGAATGGAAGAATCAGCTGTCTCTCCCTTAAAGTTACGTTCTCCACGATCGTGCGGATAGGCAAATGGAAATCCTCGTAATCTAAATCAGCAAGACGGAGTGAGGACTCTTGCCGTAGTCCATTATGCCCTTTATTTTCGGATATAAAATGGTATCACGATCGTGCCTTGTTTCTTCTCTCCATCAATCAGATTGGTACACATAGTCACGTGAATACGTTAGGTCATCAGAATTATACTCGCCCAGTGACAGTCTATTAAATATGCACTTTATACAATAGTGAGAACAGAAAAAAAATCCATTTTTTACATCTAACTTTGCTGCTCGGGTTTAAATATCCTGTTAGAGGCGTGATTCATATATCTAGATTTCACCGAGTGAAAAATTTTTCAGGAGTATCTGAGGTGACAAGAGCAATGCGTTTAGATAATAAACGAACAGCACATTATGTTCCTTGCACTGAACAGCTGTCCGCATTTTTGCCTGGCAGTCGATGGAGCGTATGTTTACTCACTGTGTTCCAATGTGCGCCTTTAAAGTTACGTAAGACAATTAGATATGTTGAGTCATAATATTGCCACAATTCTGTGAGAGTTGTTACGAAGACTGTTGGCGAATTTTCAGGCTGATCTTACGTTGTTCACAACAATGAAACCGATTTTAGGGTGACAAGCGTATTTTAAATACAGTTGTGGTAGTTTTTATGAACCTTGACGAAACGAATACCGCTGCTCCAGCGTTTGAATCCTATTCCCGCCGAATTGAAGTCTAAGATATTTAACCACTGCAACACTTCGCCTTGTTGTTCTTTCGTGAAATGAATTTTATTCAGATTGGTTCAAATGGCTCTAAGCACTATGGGACTTAACATCTGAGGTCATCAGTCCCCTAGAATTAGAACTACGTAAACCTAGCTAACCTAAGAACATCACACACATCCATACCCGAGGTAGGATTCGAACCTGCAACCGTAGCACCAGCGCGGTTCCGGACTGAATCGCCTACAAACGCTCGGCCACAGCGGCCGGCTGAATATTATTTCCAGGTCGAGAATCTGCCCTTAAGTCTATGAAAATAAAGAACGCTGTGAAGATATCAGTAAATAGGCAAATGCCGGTTTTTATTGCAGTGCCTATTCAGCACGGTGACAATCAGATAGAGCAAGCATAGCAAGAAGTACATCATTCTGATGATAACTCTAGCAGTCGTTTGCATTTGCATGTGAGGGAAGTAGGACATATGTGCTAACGTTTATCTTACGCGTGCTTAGCCTGTTCACAGGGAGTTAAGGAAGACCCAGAGAGTGAGGAGAGTTGTCCTTTGTTTCAATGTCACCAACGAGTAAAACAAGACAGCTTAGGGCGAGGGCAGGGGCTGAAAGAATGACGAGACTTATAACTCGACCGTAAATGTATGGAAATTGAAATGTTAATCGACTAAGAAGATTATAAACGGAATCGTTAGCACTGAATCAATTTACTTGCACACAAACCACGAGCAGATTGGCCGGCGTATTTATTAACCGGTCCTTAATTAGCGCAACAGATCGCAGTCGGCGTACCCCGGCATTACGCTTACGTCACGCTGTCAGCGGACCTGCTGTGCGATGGCGCTGCAGGAGGCTGGCGTATCTCAGCATCTCCCAGCGGAAGCCGAGTGCCTTAATGAGCGTACGACTCTGACTGAACCTGGCCGCTAGGTACCGCGTGGCTCACGCTCATTCTCACGGACGCCCCAGTTAGCACGAACACCACCGTGTACTCTCAACTAAGGTTCAAAAAATGGTTCAGATGGCTCTGAGCACTATGGGACTTAAGATCTGAGGTCATCAGTCCCCTAGAACTTAGAACTACTTAAACCGAACTAACCTAAGGACATCACACACATCCATGCCCGAGGCAGAATTCGAACCTGCGACCGTAGCAGTCGCGCGGTTCAAGACTGAAGTGCCTAGAACCGCTCGGCCAAAACGACTGGCTCAACTAAGGAAATTTCGTATGTATGCTTAGATGTACGTAGAAGACGAGGTAATGTTATAGCGTTAGAGAGGCGTATAAATGTATGCAAAGTGCCGCACATACCAAACTATTTATCGAAATCATAATAATGTGTATGAGTGCACCACACATACCCAGAAGGAGGCGAGTATGAATCTGTGATCACACTCCTATTTCGAACTGGATTCAGGCATAAAATAAATAAATAGGAGCAATTATAGAGGCAATTCGTACTATATCCACTTTACGCTGGCAATTATTTAAAGTTTCCACTGTCCACTTTTCTGTTTCCGATATATCGTACATATGTATAAAACACAGTACAAAATGTAGAAACTTCTTCTCTGAGTCTGTTGCAGACATCTTTCTGTACTGGGAAGGTGGATTGTTATTTTGAAATGCAGTGAAGCTTGCAGTTTACCAAAACTGTGTGTAAAGATTTCATTTGCATGTACACAGCACCAGCAGCTATTGTAGTGCCAGTGATAAAAAGAAAATTCCGATGTTACTTAAGTACATCGCATACGATAATTCTCTATAGTCAGTTACGGTAGTCAAATATTTACTTTATCAGCAGTACTAAGATGGATAGGGTGTATACAGGGTGTCCCAAAAAAGCACCGACAAACTTTAGGGACAATTTCTCTTCACAAAACCAAGAGAAACGAGTCTAGTAAATATGGGCTCTAAAATGCAGACTTTAACAGCTATGAAGAGTTGTCCATCTTCGGTACTTTGAAACATATCTCTTCTATTGCAAGGACTTTGGTTTCCTTGTTTTGGGAGGAGGTAGTACAGACCAAACCAAGAAGAAATTTCCAGTAATCATGGGGTCAATAGACATTTTTTTCTTGTTTTGGTGTAAGGAACCAGTCCCTGAAGTTCGTCTTTTGCCATTTCTAGAACCTGGAACCATTTTTCCGGGAATGTTCAGCGAATATATCAACACCTACATATATGTCACATAATGGCTATGATCGACAAGACTTGAGCTGTTAGAGAGGGTTAGTGGCAGATGATTTCCCAGCCCGTAATCCACCTGTAGACGAAGACGTCACGTATTCTACTTTATCCCTTTATGTACAAATCCAAAATTTTCCTTACAGAATTGAGAATTTCCCCAATTTGATATGAAAGTTTTCATCATGCTCCCTTACAATATCGCACCTGCTTTATCATCATACATATAACTATTTTTTTGCAACTTTACTTCTTTGAATTATCCGATAGGTGCCGTTTTGGGACCCAAAGGGATTTGTCTATGTCATAAACGTTGTGCTCTGTCTTTACTGGATGTACATACCCCACTATTAGCAGTCCAACGAGTTATTAACAAAATATAGAATATTTGGATGAAAACGGACGTAGGCGACTTTATGCAAAGTACGTTCCCTGATGGCATGTATAATACTGCATTGGCAGTTGATGATAGGTATCAGGTATACCAAGATTTATGCCACAACTAAATGTGATATAAAGCTGTAAATAGTTATGTTGTCTCCAGCTCGCATTTAATCTAATGACATGAAGAGGAGAGCGACAGTTGTGATTTGTCACCTAGGGCCAATAGTAAGCAGAACAGAACTGAAGTGACAGAGAGTGATTCCGATCCGTATGGTACTCTAGACCGAGCACAAATGTTTGGTAAATGTTCACTTATATTTAAAGTTAGGATATTGGAAATTATAGAAGCCTTCCTTATAGTGATATCAAAAAGGTCAGACAGCAAACACAGAGCCCAAGTCTTCTAGAAATCACTTACAATTTTGTCAGGCGACTGCGCAAGGCGATATAAGGTTAAACGAGAATTTGAGACAGGTTTATTAAAGGCAGTTTCCCAATTCGCACTGAGCTTAAGTACTGTCAAAGCAACGCTGTTGATAGCCGTGAAATAGAAGTGCAAGAATGAGACAGCGTACATTTGAAACGAAGCTGATGGCCACTGCATTTTTTAAGTTATCAGTCTTTCGATTGGTTTGATGCTGCCCTCCATATTTTCTTACATGAACTAACGTTTCCGTCTTGACATAACCATTGCACTCAGCTGTTTGATGCATCTAATTTTAGTCTACTCTACTAATTTTCCCTTCTACCGTTCCGTCGAGCACCAGTTAACTATCTCTTGATGACGTATCATACTATGTTCCTTCTTCTGGTACGTGACTTCTGTATTCTGCCCTCATGTATTCTATTTAGTACTATCTTCATTTACTACTGTCCGCCCTTGGTAACTGAGCGGTCAGCGCGACGGAATGTCATACCTAACGGCCCACGTAGGATTCCCGGCTGGGTCGGCGATTTTCTCCGCTCAGGGACTGGGTTTGTGTTGTCCTTATCATCATCATTTCATCCCCACCGACACGCAGCCCCGACGTGGCGTCGACTCGAAAGACTTGCACCAGGCGAACGGTCTACCCGACGGGAGGCCCTAGCCACACGGCATTTACATTTACTACTACGTTTGCCTACTTATATTTCCGATGGTCCAAGTTTCTCTTCCATATAACGCTGTTCTCCGGTCTCGCACTTTCGAGAACCTATTCCTTTGCAATAACAGAGCTCAAATTGCCGAATACGGCTCCTGGCTATTTGCTCAGAGACGGACAGCATTTCGAAAGCGCGACAGGTGCCAGACGGCAATGTTTAAAATGTACGATCGTCATGCGGCGGAGAAATCAAACAGCCTACACTCTTGCGGCAAGGACAAGGGTCGCACGCCACGCGTGAGAGCTGCAGGCTCTCGTCTGGAGGACGTCTGCTTTCTCCGAAGGACGCGGGGTCAGAGCCAGCCGAGAGGCCCGCACGCGTAAGCGGCTGCGTGCCGATAGCCAGAGTTGTTAACTACCTGCAGGCGGCTCTGAGGGCAACAGTGTGACTAAGCGTTAGCGACGACGTTCATAACGCTCAGACCTTGGCCGTGACACTCATTCCACGATCAACGACCTTTTCTCCAGCTGTTTATGGTTTGACGTTCCATTGCTGAAGATATTCTAATGGCTCTAAGCACTATGGGACTTAACATCTGAGGTCATCAGTCCCCTAGACTTAGAACTACTTAAACTAACCTAAGGACATCACACACATCCATGCCCGAGGCAGGATGCGAACCTGCGACCCTAGCAGCAGCGGGGTTCCGGACTGAAGCGCCTAGAACCGCTCGGCCACAGCGGCCGGCGGACAGTAGTAGACCGTCACTAGTAGACCCGGACTAGAAACGACTCAGTACAAGCACTGTCATCCTAACTGTTATACTGAGACTCATGCCTTATATCATTTGTTTACATGGACAGTGATACTTACACATACAGATGGCGGTAGTATCGCTTATTCAGGGTACGAAATGATAGTGCGCTTGCGGGGCTGTCATTTGTCCTCAGGTGGTTCGCGATGTTGTAAGGTGCCTCTTACGTGACGAGGACATTTTTACCAGTTTTAATAAATTATTGTCTCTTATTGATGTATTCACGATAGTTAGGAAGTGCTGCAGTCCGTAGCTGGCCATGAGTCGGAGAGAATTTCACACTCCGGCTAGTTAGGTGACGAAGCGACCATACGTCGCGCGTAGTGGGGTGGGGCTCGGCGCTGCACCATAGCAACAAGCATCAGCCTCGGAAATATACATGACGGGAAGTACCGCCATCTTGGCACCAAAGTCACCGATTTTGTTGATTTATATTTACTAATTGAAGTCATTTATGACAACATGAATACAAGGAGGAGCCTCTGGATGTTTATGTATCCTAATTTTGCCTCGTTGAAATTCACACCCGTTCATTAACAAATGCATATCTTCATCGGAAATCCATGAACTGTGACGAAACTAGAAAGAGATACGGACTGCGGACCAAAGTCGGCAGTCGGCGTTAAGAGCTCTTCCTGTCTTGTTCGATGGTAGTCATGCTCTCGGTTACGAGTAGTTTGTGACATGAGTGTTTCATTATTGATCTAATAGGAATAAATTCGAGTAAATAGATACCCCAAAGTTGACCTACAGCAATTTCAGTTAGTTAGCTTCCACCGACAGAGACATCCAATGCGCCAATGAAGAATCTGCATGGGACGACATTTACGATAGCTGCACCGCGCACGGGTAAGAGGAAATCCGACGACACGACCCACCTAGGCGGATCAAGGAAGGTCCGACTTACACTCGCAAATTCCGGGTGGAAATGCTGACCAGTCATACTGTACGTCACATATACCACCCTCTAAACTGATTAATAACAGTATCAGTTTAGAAGCGAGGGGACCTTGCAAGGTTCCGACTTGTTTATGGCCTCACGACGGGAACCAACAGACTTTCAACTCGGAATAGTTGTTGGAACTAGACGCATGGGACATTAAATTTCTGAAATCGTTAGGGAGTTCAGTATTTCGAGGTCCACAGGGGTCTAGGGTGTGCCGAGAACACTAAATTTCAGGGATTACGTCTCACCACTGATTACGCAGTGGCCGAAGTAGCAGCGTTTGCATAGAGTTGTCAGTGCTAACAGACAAGCAACACTACGTAAAATAACAGCACAAATCAATGTGGGACGCACTACAAACATATCAGTTAGGAGAGTGCGGTGAAATTTGGCGTTAATAGGCTATGGCATCAGATGACCGACGCGGGTGCCTTTGCTACCGACTTCAGCGCCTACCATGTCGTTTGTACCATAGACGACTGGAAAACAGTGGCCTGGCAAGTTGGTACAAGCTGATGATAAGGCATGAGTGTGGCTCATACCCCGCGAAGCCAAGGACCCAAGCCACAGCGTAAGCTGGTGGTGTCTCCAAATGGTGTGGACTGTGTTTACATCCAATGGACTGGGATCTCTGGTCCAACTAAACCGATCATTCACTGGAAACGGTTCTTTTCGGCTACTTCACATTATTAAACAATGATGGACTTTTTTATGGATGAGAATCCACCATATCAGAACATTCTGGCGAATTGGAACGAATGGTCTGGCTAGCCAGAGAGCGTGACAAGAATGTCATCTGACATTAGGAGGATATAATCGAGAGGTCAGTTCGTGTACAATATCCTGCACCGGCAACAGTTCCACAATTACGGACTGCTATAAAGGCAGCAAGGCTCAATATTTCCGCAGGGGACTTCCGAGTTCTTGAGTCCATGCCTAGTCGAGTTGTTGCACTATGCCGGGCAAAAGGAGGTCCGACACATATCCTATGGCTTTCGTCACCTCATTGCGTAAAGAATGTGCAAAAGACCTTATTGCTATTCTAGCTGCAGGTTTTCGTTGGGCTCTGAAACAACGAAGTTTTCCAAGTGACTGGGAAAAAAGGATACAGGTCATATCCATGTTTAACAAGGGTCGTCGGACAGATAACTCTTTTGCAGACGGACAGTCTTTTTTATAGGAATAAACATGGACTCGGCTAAGTCCGAACTTATGAATTTAAGCTCGCTCTGTTCGTCCAACAGATTCAAAAGAAAGTAGCCAGTGGGGCCGGACAACCTTTGTGAGTGTACTAATGATTCCTTACCCGACAGAAGTTAAACATCGCTCCCGACGGGTTGCACTGGTCAGACACGAATGGTTCAAATGGGTCTGAGCACTATGGGACTTAACTGCTGAGGTCATCAGTCCCCTAGAACTTAGAAATACTTACACCTAACTAACCTAAGGACATCACACACATCCATGCCCGAGGCAGGATTCGAACCTGCGACCGTAGCGGTCGCGCGGTTCCAGACAGAAGCGCCTAGAACCGCTCGGCCACTCTGGCCAGCCAGACACGAATGTAACTGTAGGCCTAATCTTGGATTATTACAGGGCCATATCTGCTACGTGAGGGTATTTGTGTAACGTCAGAACACTCACGCAAATTGCAGGAAAACTAGTACAGAATCTATGCTTTCCTCGTGATTTGGCAGTCGAGTCTGAACGTTAGACAACGCATTGCGCATAAATGGGTGAAAAGACCAATTATTTTTCGATTACATGGTTGGCGATCGGTCACTGGGAGCACTGTCAACATCTCGTGGTCTAGTCGTTACCGTGTCTCGAGACAGCGCGGCCATGGTTTGGATCCCTTGCCGGGTGACATTCCCTCTGTTTGGGACTGAGTGTATATGCTATCCTCATCTTTCCTCTTATCTTCGACAGACGTACAAGCCACAAACAGAAACACCTGCTCCAGGCAGCCACACAAGCTCAGGTTCTCCCGGCCAAATAAGCGATGCGATCATTTCTTTTTACCAGAAGCGGAAACAATCGTAAAAATATCTAGGACTATGTGTACTGATCAACTTCAGATGAGAGGACCGCATAAAATTAATTGTAGAAAAGTCAGTTCCAGACTGGGATTTACTGAAAGAATCACAAGGAAAAGCGATTTCATCTCGTTCAACCTGTTCACTGGTATTGCTCGTCGGTTTGGAAAAACTGCCAGGCAGCAGTAATAGACGAGAGAGAGGGGATCGAAAGAAGATATTGTGTTCAGTCACTGGTTCGTTTATCAAGCGCAAGAGTGTCACTGATATTCATCCACTTCTGTGGCAGTCGTTAAAAGAGAGGCGTTGTGCGTCGCAAAGTACTATTATAATTGAGAGAATACGCCTTTCAGCAACATACATCACCATCTCCAACAGTTCTGTTACTATCGCCACAGTCTTAGCTTATGCAGATATATTTCCCTTCTCGGTCAGTTCGATGAACATTGACCGGATATATTAATGGGTAACTACTGTCTTCTCAACTACGTTCGATATGCACAGGCCGACTGTGTGGTGTTTGTGCCTATAAGCAATTAAGATCACGCCGATTTAACTAGGATGCAACCACCATTACATCTCTACACAGTGTTTCTAGAACTACCGGAAAGTTGACTGTCTTTCTGTTTGATAGTAAACCTGGACAATATGTCAAAGAAAAAAGAGGGAACAATAAGAGTGGAAATCAAGAACAAAGTGCTCGGATTAAAAAGGGAGTAGGATAGTGATGTAGTCTCCCGTTTCCACTCCTCAATCTATACATCGAAGAAGCAGTGACAGAAATAAAAGAAAGGTTCGAAAGTAGGATTAAAATTCAGAATGAACGGATATCGAAAATAATATTCATGGATATCATTGCTATCCTCAGTGAGAGTGAAAAATAAGTACAGGAGGTGTTGAATGGAATAAAAAGTCTAATAAGAACAAAATATTGATTGAGAGTAAACTGAAGGAAAACTAAAGTAATGTGGAGTAGCTGAATTGAGATTAGTGATAAACTTAACTGCAAAATTGGAGAGAAGGAGGTAGATAAAATGAAGGAATTCAGCTGCCTTTGAAGAAAAATATCCCATGACGGACAAAGCAAGGAGGACATAAAAAGCAGATTAGCAGAGGCAAAGACGGCCACGATGAAATATCGGCCTTAATTCGAAGAGGAAATTTCTCAGAATGTACGTTGGAGCACAGCATCATATGGTAGTGAATCACGGACTGAATGAAAACAGGAAAAAGGGAACTGAAGCGTTTGAGATGTGAAACAACAGACAGATACTGAAAATTAGATGGACTGATAAGGTACGGAATGATGAGGTCCTCCGCAGAATTGACGAAGGAAGAAACACATGGAACATATTGGCAAGAATAAGTGACAGGATGATAGGACATGTGTTAAGACATCAGGGAATAGCTTCTACGGTTGTACTGGGAGCCATAGAGCGTTAAAAACTGCAGAGGTGCCAGAGATTCTATTACAACGAACAAAAAAGGGTGCAGGGTGCAAGTGCTACTCCGTGACGAAGAGGTTCACACAGGAGCGGAATTCGGGACGGTTGTTATAGAAGCAGAAGACTGATGACTCCAAAGCAATACAAAAGAAAGAAGCTAAAAGAAGAAAAACAGAAATAAAAATTACAGATGCATAACATTGGTTTAAGAGTTGAGACAGGTTTAAACTATGGAGGTCAGTTTGGTTTTTCACATTATCAGGCAAGCACTGCGTCACGAACCAGGAAAAGGAAAATGATGTATATTCCTTCCAATGGCTCTAAGCACTGCGGGACTGAGGTCATCAGTCCCCTAGACTTAGAACTACTTAAACCTAACTAACCTAAGGGCATCACACACATCCATACCACGGGTAGGATTCGAACCTGCGACCGTAGCAGCAGTGCGGTTCCGGGCTGAAGAGCCTAGAACCGCTCGGCCACAGCGGCCGGCGATGTGTGTTGGATTGACATTTTGATCACACTCTAAGTAAAAGTTACGCACTAGAGAATTCTGAACACGAGGACTCTCGGTGTAGCTACAGCAGTACGTAACATATTCTTCGTGTTCAATGCATTTCCTACGAGTCAGACAAATTTATGATCAGAAATTTTTCTTGGGGAATCGAATTTACTCAGTTATATGCTTTGTTACGCTGTTACGCACAAATGAAACGAGACTTTACACTTGTTGGCTTCTGACCTCTCTCCGAGATGAAATACGAAACCTATCTTCTTAGCAGCCCTGAGGACATCTCGTTTAGCTGATAGTTACGAAATAGTCGCGTGTTAAACTTTCGCCTCACTTTAAGAAATCGCGTGAAATTTCACATGTGGTGTCAGTCTCTGATCTACATTTTGGTGAATGTTGTTACCGTACAGATAAAAGTAGAGCTAAGTATCGTTGTTTCCTAAATTTCATCTAAGTTATGTAAAATGATGGTGAGATGCATTCGCTCTAGAGCGAAGACTCTTCAGTGTATGGTGTGTGCTTTTTCCTTGTCTTGCATTATTGTCTGAGGTTTATTTCCAGTATGTAAGCGTCCCTATAGCAACAACATTTACAAACCTCTACTTCTCTCTACTTTGTGCTTCCGATGAAAAATTTTAAAATGTATGTCTTTCTTTCTTTCATTATTTCTTTATTTCATTTTTTCGTTCTTTCTGTTTTTCTTTCGCTATTTGTCTCTTCCAGCTGCTCTGATCCAAAATATGTTTCATTATGTCATGCATGAGTGATAGCTGCAGTGTTTCCTCGTAATATGCAAATATTTGTCGACTCCTACTGCTTCCCCCCTTCCCCTCCCCCCTCCCCCCTACCCCCTCCCATCCCTCAAGTGTTTTATATCGACTACATCTCAACGTTTGGATGTATGTGCTATCAACCAGTCATTCCTTCACATACACTAAATTCTCCGACTATTACAGCAAAACCAAACCTAATTCTTCAGTTCCTGTAACTTACTTCCTATATCTTAATATTCATCGCAGCAGTGCCACTTTTTTAGGAAATAACTCACTATCAGAGAGAATGTTTCATAATATACTGCTGTGTACACCGTCATCGTTCAGTTAAAGTTTTACACACAATCTAAACGCGAAAATATAAATTCGCTCCAACTTGTAAGACGGCCTGTATTCATATCCTGTTGTGACAGAGACTTTTAAAAATGGTTCAAATGGTTCTGAGCAGTATGGGACTTAACATCTTAGGTCATCAGTCCCCTAGAACTTAGAACTACTTAAACCTAACGAACCTAAGGACGTCACACACATCCATGCCCGAGGCAGGATTCGAACCTGCGACCGTAGCAGTCGCGCGGTTCCGGACTGCGCGCCTAGAGACTTTTAATCAGATAACTGAACTCGTATGTTCTTCTCTCTTAAGCCGATCTTTTGAAGTCATTACCAGCTTCATTTCCACACTATGAAATGTGAACTGTAATTTAATAATTAATTATAATTAGAGATGATCACAGCAAACAGTCGTGTATCAATCTGTATTTTGTTACAGATCTAGCTATATTTCAGTTATAGTATAGCCACCGTCAGTGCATGTAGTAGCGTGTCATATAGAAACAGATAGCTTCTATATACAGACGCTCTGATGATGCATACACTTTACCTAAAATATAGCTAGATGTGATATAAAATACGAGTTGATGGATGAGCGAGTGTTTGCTATGTTCATCCCTGCTTAAAAGAATATGACAGTCGCAGGGTACAACGATGGAATTCAATCTGATAATGTTATTTATTTTTTTTTGGAATCCGGTTATTTTCACCAACCCACCAACTCATTTCCCTTCATATTCCTCCTGGTGCCAATGACGCAGCTAAGACGTGGCTCAGGATTTGCGTTATTTGGTGCTGGTGTTTGTGTACTGGACGACACCTGTATTCCTGGAATAGAATGGCGGCAGAGGTGAAAGCTGCGCCAAGAACGCACAACTGCGAACGTGCGAATGATTCCTTCGTGTCACGCGTAAGAGGTGCGAACGGAGCGGCAGCGTCTTTGTTGTGTCCAGCGGCGCCAAGGCAATAAATCTAAGCGAAGCAAACAGAGCAACAGCAGCAGCGGCAGCCAAAAGCTGGCGAGCAAACAGTTTACTGACGCGCGGGTCGGTGTTTTTCTTTTTTTTCTTTTCTTTACAGGTGCTGTTCGCCTCGCTGTCCGTAGCTCTTCTCGCTGCACCGGTCTCCGCCAACCCCGTCCACAGTCGCGAGAAGAGGGGGTAAGCTGCTGCTACCATCACTCCATAACTGATAAATAATAAAAATGAAATTGTCACTCGCGAATACTTCAATTACCAAAAGATGTCTCATCAGTCAGTCACTATAGTCTGATATAAATTAGTTGGTGTCTGACGTACATTGTCCAAAGTGGCGTTACTGTCGTGACGTACATTCTCTGCAGGCGGCCACCACACACCACTGTGCTCGCCGCGGTGATAGGAAATCACTCTGAAAAGTTCACTACACAACTACCCGCCTCCGTAGCTAAGGTCGCTAACGTACACTTGGGTGGTAGCGCCCGAAACGCAGGTGCACCGATTCGAATACACAGGGCGGACAGAATTTTCACAGCCAGTATTTTGCCCACAATGGGAGGAGGGATGGTGCCGTTAAGTTGCCCATCAGCAGTTTTATATCCTGTTGTTCCGCATCAAGTTCCGAATCTCTCATGAAGTGAGTACAAGTGACACTGTTGACGGTGATCTGTTTGTCGGATGGGAACTTTAACCTCGGTGGTTCCCCTTGGTGTTACTCGGGAGGAGTATGTATGTGCGGGCACCGGGTTTCGCTCTCTCCCCTATCTCATCACTAATCTACTACTCAAACATAACACGACACAATACACGCATCCGTGACACTAACGCACGCTCACTGCATAAATCTCAATTACCCGCAAGGAAAGCGACGAACTTGCGCGTGAGAGGAACAGTCTTTCCGACAGGCGGCTGAATCGACCCCACAAGATATCCAAGTTAACAATCCCACACGAGACTGGTATTTTCTACTACAAAACTAATGTGAAAAAATTAAAAAAAAGAGTTCTTAACGTTAATCAGGACCTTTTTTGGACTCATTGATACACATTCAGTTTTTCTTTGATTGCAAAATACATCGCTCGATAATGGATCCATGCAAAGTTGGGTGTCACGTTATGTTTGTTATATACAAGATTCGGAAGACAGTACTTTTGCAGTTTTGAAATTTTAACTTGCAAGATGTCTAACGCTGTAAATCTCTGTATCGAACAAAGATCATGTAAAAAAGTTTGGAATCCACTAACGACACAGATCTCTGTGGTGTGTTCTCAACGTCTCTCGTTCGACTACTTTTACTGCACATCGTAAAGCATGTGAAACTAAACGCTACACAGATCTATTTCTGCAACGGCTCACTGAAAGGTGGCGGAGCCAGTACTTTGCGCAGCAGAAGTGCAGTACACTGAGAGTCGGCAGTTCCAAGTTCTCGTTGGTATAGGGGCAATCTGCAAGATGCAGAACTACAATACCTGTCGCAAATAATACGCTCTTAGGATCATATAGAACATGAACTATATCTGCAGCGCCAGAACATCAATAGCGATCACACTCACAGCAATACAAGCGCTTGTTCTCAAGAGAAGACAGAGAAGAAAATGAATCATAATTTATCACTGTAACCAAACTATAGTCAAATTTCCAGCAACTAGGCTCTAAACACGGAAACTGCATCACATTTGTAACAACATCTAAATACTAGCGTTTTATGTAAGTGAAAAAAAAGTTTACGATATCAGGCGCGTGTCTCCTCTGCTACGAGTGCAACCGTAGCACGTAGAGTGCGACGTACAGCAGACGTTGAAACATTCACACCGGATCCGAAGGATATAGTTATACAGATCTGAATCGGGAAGAAAGTTTCAACCATTTAATTTTATTGCACGTTCTCGTTTCGGGCAGTAGCGCGTACTGGGGTTAAGTATCAAGGCACGATATCGTAAATTTGGGACAATAATTTTTATAATTATAATGGACGACTTCGTCCGTTTACATCGTAAGGTGCCACTGTAAAACGTCAAATTCTCACCAAAGAAATATACAGTTCCTATATTAGTCGCTGCCCTGACATGCTTTACGTGTTCCCTAACTCTGCTGTACAACTGTGACAGGTGTCCATTGTTGATATAGTAAAAGTGTTAATAATACTTCACAGTAGCTCTACCAGATCAAAAATTTTGAAGATTGCTGCCAAAACTCAGTTTATATGTTCTAAACATATATACGAAGACATTAACTTGTTCTCGAAAGAACAGTTACTGTTGGTGACCGTGCAGCTTTTCCCTGGAATAAATGATGACTAACTGACAACCTCAGCTGCCGACAGGTGTTGTTGTTATACCTCGATGTGAACAGGTGAAAATGTGTGCCCCGACCTGCAGGAGATCCCGGGTTTTCGAGTCGGGGCACACATTTTCACCTGTCCACATCGAGGTATAACAACAACACCTGTCGGCAGCTGAGGTTGTCAGTTAGTCATCATTTGTTCTAAACATCTTAAGGCTTAAACTGGGCTTAATATTTAATAGTGTTAGAGTATATAGTTATATGGGGAGGAAGGTATAACCTCACCAAGCTCACTTTTAACTGTTTTATTGACTTCGATTTTTACAATAATAAAGCCATCAACAATATTTGAAAAAATATTTTGTTTATTCACAAATTTACGTGGCGGTTCTGACACGAGTACTTGGCAACACTGGCTAGGTTTACAGTATCTCGAAGAAACTTGTCAGCATACAAATGTCACAAACCTGCCTTCGTGGCCAAAGTTGCTAACGCTCGCTTGTGCGATGGCATTTGAACAGGAGGTACGCCAGTTCAATTTCCACTGCCACTATTTGGCCGGCACGGGAAGGAGAAATGGTGGCTTAAAGCTCCTGATTAACAGACTTTGCGTCGAAGTCCCGAGTTAAATACCAAACCTCTCCGTAATGTGTCACGAAGTGAGGGCATGTGACACTGCTGATCCGCCAATCGGATGGGGACGATAAGATTGGCGGTCCCCTTGGTGCTATGAGCCGGCACCGCGATTCACCCTCTCCCTTGTCTGATCATCATCATCACGCAATACAACCATTACTCTACACAGAGGCACAAAATACATATATGTGGTATTACAAATAGAGTGTAATGGAACAAGGTGTAAATAGACAAAAAAAGGCGTATTGGAAACGCAGCAAGCTAGTAACTATAGAACATTATAAAATGGTTGTTTTTCTCCTTGTGCAGGATCGAGTACGGCCCTCCAGTGCACCATGAAGAGCACCACGACCACCATCAGCCAGAGGGCATCTGGAAGAAGAAACTCGTCTGGAAAGAAGAATGGGTGAAAGTGTGGAAGACAGTCAGTAAACAGGTTTGGAAACCAGCGTGGAAGAAAATCCAGGTTCCTGTCTGGAAAGAAATACAGGTGCCTGTGTGGAAGGAGATTCAAGTTCCCGACTGGAAGAAAATCCAGAAGCCGATATGGAAAGAGATTCAGGTGCCAATATGGAAAGAAATTCAAATTCCAGACTGGAAAAAGATAAACGTTCCAGTGTGGAAAGAAATACAGGTGCCTGTATGGAAGGAAATCCAAGTCCCAGACTGGAAGCAAATCTGGGTACCAGAACTGGTAAAAATATGGGTACCAGGAGAGAAATCTCACGGGAAAGACCCACACGGCTGGGAGTACACGTCCCACGGCTTGTGGAAGAAGAAACTCATCTGGAAGCCGATCTGGAAGAAAATCTGGCGCACGGACAAGAAGCTGATCTGGGTGCCCGAGAAGAAGCTGGAGTGGAAGATCGAGTACAAGCAGATCTGGCGTACCGAGAAGAAGCAGATCTGGGTGCCGGAGAAGAAGCTCATCTGGAAGGAGGAGCTCGTCCAGATCTGGAGGCCCGACAAGAAGCTCGTCTGGGTGCCCGACAAGAAGCTGGTCTGGAAGGACGAGTGGAAGCAGATCCAGGTGCCCGTGTGGAAGCAGATCCAGGTTCCGGCGTGGAAGAAGGTGTGGAAGCCCGTGTGGCAGAAGGTGTGGGTGCCGATCCACCACGAGGAGCACCACGGCTGGGACTGACGCTGAGCCGAGCCGAGCCGAGCCGAGTAGAGCCGAACCCAGCCGGCCGCCGGGGCAGACAGCGGCCGCGAGCTGTGGCCCCAAGCCACGAGTACAAATCCAATAGACGCCGGCGTCGCCGTCGCGGCGCCAGCTGTTGCTACTTTTTGTAACATACCCGCTTTGTTATTTGTTGTATCTAGTATGTTTTGTACAGTTCTTTTTGTATTATACTCCCTTTTTTATACTTAAGAAGATGTGTTATTATTCTGTAGGCTATGAAAGGCCTCCAATTAAGGCTTCATTCTTATGTTGTCATGCTCTACACTGCCGAGAACCCTGGCCAAGGAAACTTCGCTAGTATCAAATATCATTTTTTGGTAGGAGATCATGGACTGCGGGAAAATCGCAACAGAAGACAATTTGAGATTTGAGATGTACTGCAACAGATGAATGTCGAAAATTAAGTGGACTGGTAAGGTAAGGAATGGACTGGTAAGGAGTGAGGACTGAGATGGTTTCTCGCGTAATCGGCGAGGAAAGGAAGAGACGGAAAACACTGACGAGAAGAAGGCACAGTATGATAGGACATCTGTTAAGAAGTCAGGCAATGTCATTCACGGCACTAGAGGGAGCTGTAGAGCGTAGAAACTGTAGGGGAACTCAATTGAATTAGACCCATCAAATAACTGAGGACGTAGGTTGCAAATGCTACTCTGAGAGGAAGAGGTTGGTATAGGAGAGAAATTAGTCGCGGGAAGCATAAAATCAGTCAGAAGATTGACAAAACAAAAGAAAAAAGTATGAGCACACTCACAGAACGTGTACTTCTTGAGGGTCAGAAGGAAGAACGGCATTCCTCGACATAAAAAAACCACGACCATCATGACAGATACCTTCGACTAGTCAAGGCTTCTAACGAGGCAGTACAATGATTAACACAGCTTTTTAAAGCATTACAGCAAGAATATTCCAAATTCTTATCTACATAAGAGAAGTAATGTTCGGTGTCTAAGCTTGGGGCTGTTTTTCTGGCACAACGATTACTGCCTCAGTCCTTTTCTGAAAATGTGTCTACCTTAGATGAAAGGGAAAATAATAAATAAACAAGTTCTTCACTCTGTTCTGCTGACGAAGTATCAGTGATCACATATACCACAAGAAATAATTGAAAACTTTTTGTGCCTTTGCCACACTGTTAAATCACAAGACAATAATCTTTCTCCCCTGTCCGCAAAAAAGAAGCAAACTTACGAGTTAGAATTTAACATGGAGTCCACTCACTGAATTAGACTTGTATTTGAGAGGGAATCGATTGTAGCCTTGTTGCATGATCTGTCCCAAAATTTGTCTAAACTGGTCAGAAAACCCATATAAAACCAATGTCAGCATTGTCTCCCCGGGTTTGCACCACTTTCTCTTTAACCACGGTGCAACTTTCCTCTGTGAGAGCCACTACTTTTTACTTATTGTAATTATAAACACTTCCCCGCAAATGACAGATTGGCACTGGCTTACTTCCTGCATCAACAAGTTGTTAATCAATATTAATTTGCTACTGAATTAGGGAATTTGTCTACACAAAAGGTAAGAGGTCTAAACAAGTAACCATCTTCTACTTCTTCTCTGTTCTAAATGTAGTACTGCATCTGCAGAGAGTCCGGAAAGGGAAGAAATTTGATTGAGCGTTCAGGATAGATATGGAGCACATGACCCGTCAGTTTACATGTGGCGACAAACACAATATTTTCCTTCATGACAGTTTTCAATACGAATATTGTACGCCTAGTACGACAGTAAAATTCCACCATAAAGCACACGGGTGTTTGGTAATTTGTTTTAAATACAAACAAATGTGATGATGACACTTATTTGTCTATGAAGAGACTAAGTAAGGGACAAAAACATGTTACTGATAAACATAACTGATTGCCTCGGCCTCTGGAGCACTGCTATTCAAGACTGTATGAACGAAACACAAGTCGAAAATCCTATTCCAATTAACAGTTCAGTGCGTGAAATTCTTCTGCGAAAGAAGTGCCGAGTTCAGTGATGCGTCCATTTTAGAGATCTGTTACGGAGCATTTGCTCCTGGACTGAAGAGTACAGGCGTGGACACATCACTGTACAATCAACTACACATCCTGTGGCTCAACGCAAACCCGGTATGAGGTGTGTATGAGATTAATCGAACATTTTTATGATTCTTTTCGACTTCCTGCGAGAAGAACCCAGTATATACGGGACTGGAACATGCAAAATGCGTATAATAATATAAGTCTTCTGTATGCTGAAACACGACGCACAGAGAACTGGTATGTGTTAGAGAATACTGTCCTGCCATCTGTGAGTATTGCACTCTCGTGCCAGACCATACACTCGGGGTAGGTATCAAAGCATGAAACACCAGTTCAGTATTTATGAGACTTTGCGCAGGCGTTCATCACATAGTATTTATTCCATTCGGAACTATCATCAAATTCAGTACGAAGGCATGGTCCCTAAGGGCACGAATACAGTGTCGTAATTGTTGTAGCACAGAAACCCCTGAATGTCATCTTGGGCAATTTTTGCCATGTCTGAAACACATGTTCTGTCACTTTGTGAAGAGGTTTGTAGGAAAACACATATTTTCCCATAGCAGCCCAGGCACGTTCATGGATGATAATTCAGGGGACCAGGTAGACAAGGATCAGCACATCCCACGAGGCGTTTGCGGTGTGAACTACAGCGTGAGACTTTGCATTATTATGCTTTCCATTTGGTTCCCTTGTCAAGAAGGAATACAAGGGGCTCAATCATTTCTTTCCACATACTGATGAACTGCAAGAATTTGGCCTGTCTTAAACAATTACCAAATCAATCCAGTTGACATATACAAAAGTCCACGCACACAGCCCCAGAAGTTGGAGATAAATAGGCCTAGCATTTAGTATCCATTCAAAAATAACCAAATCAGTCCTGGTGACATATCCAATATCTCCCCACATCAAGACTCCAGTAGTTGGAGATATATGGGTCTAAAACTTAACATCCCTCCAACAATATCCAATGACTCCTGTTCACATATCGAATACCTTCCCACATTATGGTATCAGGAGTAGTATGGATCTCGAGAAGCGCCGTTTCTTTTGGCTTTCCGCCGGCTGATCCACGGACACCTTTGCGCCGAAAAGAGCAGCCAAAGCAGAAGCAACACTCACCGCTCAACATCACAGAACGGCACTCTATGTCCCAGTTCACTCTGGCTCCACGCCATGCAAGTCTGTGGTCTGTGGTATGATGTCAGCCATAAAGGGTGTAAAGCAAATGAGGATCTCATTCTAGCTTCCACTAATCTGTTCTTTACGATTCGTAGTCATAATCTGTCTGTAACCTCGGCTGTTATCATTTGGCTGTTTGTCAGAGTCAGTCCTACAAACCTACGATCATCTCGCTATGTACTCCTTCTGGCAAGTCCCGTATCTTATTTTTTATTTTCTTGCCACTCTGTTGTCTTGAATCCAGCTCGTCGCCACGTGCTCTGCAGTCGTTGAACTAAAGTCATATGCGATCCGCCGGTATAGCGTACCCACGTCATTCCTACTGTTGTTGTTGTTATGGTCCTCAGTCCTGAGACTGGTTTGATGCAGCTCTCCATGCTACTCTATCCTGTGCAAGCTTCTTCATCTCCCAGTACCTACTGCAACCTACATCCTTCTGAATCTGCTTAGTGTATTGATCTCTTGGTCTCCCTCTACGATTTTTACCCTCCACGCTCCCCTCCAATGCTACATTTGTGATCCCTTGATGCCTCAAAACATGTCCTACCAACCGATCCCTTCTTCTAGTCAAGTTGTGCCACAAACTTCTCTTCTCCCCAATCCTATTCAATACCTCCTCATTAGTTACGTGATCTACCCACCTTCTCTTCAGCATTCTTCTGTAGCACCACATTTCGAAAGCTTCTATTCTCTTCTTGCCCAAACTGGTTATCGTCCATGTTTCACTTCCATACATGGCTACACTCCATACAAATACTTTCAGAAACGACTTCCTGACACTTAAGTCTATACTAGATGTTAACAAATTTCTCTTCTTCAGAAACGATTTCCTTGCCATTGCCAGTCTACAATTTATATCGTCTATACTTCGACCATCATCAGTTATTTTACTCCCTAAATAGCAAAACTCCTTTACTACTTTAAGTGTCTCATTTCCTAATGTAATCCCCTCAGCATCACCCGATTTAATTTGACTACATTCCATTATCCTCGTTTTGCTTTTGTTGATGTTCATCTTATATCCTCCTTTCAAGACACTGTCCATTCCGTTCAACTGCTCTTCCAAGTCCTTTGCTGTCTCTGACAGAATTACAATGTCATCGGCGAACCTCAAAGTTTTTACTTCTTCTCCATGAATTTTAATACCTACTCCGAATTTTTCTTTTGTTTCCATTACTGCTTGCTCAATATACAGATTGAATAACATCGGGAAGAGGCTACATCCCTGTCTCACTCCTTTCCCAACCACTGCTTCCCTTTCATGCCCCTCGACTCTTATAAGTGCCATCTGGTTTCTGTACAAATCGAAAATAGCCTTTCGCTCCTTGTATTTTACCCCTGCCACCTTCAGAATTTGAAAGAGAGTATTCCAGATAACGTTGTCAAAAGCTTTCTCTAAGTCTACAAATGCTAGAAACGTAGGTTTGCCTTTTCTTAATCTTTCTTCTAAGATAAGTCGTAAGGTTAATATTGCCTCACGTGTTCCAACATTTCTACGGAATCCAAACTGATCTTCCCCGAGGTCCGCTTCTACCAGTTTTTCCATTCGTCTGTAAAGAATTCGCGTTAGTATTTTGCAGCTGTAATTTTCACATTTGTCAACACCTGCTTTCTTTGGGATTGGAATTATTATATTCTTCTTGAAGTCTGTGGGTATTTCGCCTGTCTCATACATCTTGCTCACCAGATGGTAGAGTTTTGTCAGGACTGGCTCTCCCAAGGCCATCAGTAGTTCCAATGGAATGTTGTCTACTCCCGGGGCCTTGTTTCGACTCAGGTCTTTCAGTGCTCTGTCAAACTCTTCACGCAGTATCTTATCTCCCATTTCATCTTCATCTACATCCTCTTCCATTTCCATAATATTGTCCTCAAGTACATCGCCCTTGTATAAACCCTCTATATACTCCTTCCACCTTTCTGCCTTCCCTTCTTTTCTTAGAACTGGGTTGCCATCTGAGCTCTTGATATTCATACAAGTGGTTCTCTTCTCTCCAAAGGTCTCTTTAATTTTCCTGTAGGCAGTATCTATCTTACCCCTAGTGAGACAAGCCTCTACATCCTTACATGTGTCCTCTAGCCATGCCTGCTTAGCCATTTTGCACTTCCTGTCGATCTCATTTTTGAGACGTTTGTATTCCCTTTTGCCTGCTTCATTTACTGCATTTTTATATATTCTCCTTTCATCAATTAAATTCAATATTTCTTCTGTTACCCAAGGATTTCTATTAGCCCTCGTCTTTTTACCTACTTGATCCTCTGCTGCCTTCACTACTTCATCCCTCAGAGCTACCCATTCTTCTTCTACTGTATTTCTTTCCCCCATTCCTGTCAATTGTTCCCTTATGCTATCCCTGAAACTCTGTACAACCTCTGGTTCTTTCAGTTTATCCAGGTCCCATCTCCTTAAATTCCCACCTTTTTGCAGTTTCTTCAGTTTCAATCTGCAGTTCATAACCAATAGATTGTGGTCAGAATCCACATCTGCCCCTGGAAATGTCTTACAATTTAAAACCTGGTTCCTAAATCTCTGTCTTACCATTATATAATCTATCTGATACCTTTTAGTATATCCAGGATTCTTCCAGGTATACAACCTTCTTTTATGATTCTTGAACCAAGTGTTAGCTATGATTAAGTTATGCTCTGTGCAAAATTCTACAAGGCGGCTTCCTCTTTCATTTCTTCCCCCCAATCCATATTCACCTACTATGTTTCCTTCTCTCCCTTTTCCTACTGACGAATTCCAGTCACCCATGACTATTAAATTTTCGTCTCCCTTCACTACCTTCACCCTCCGATCCGTAGAATGCCAGTTTTCTTTCTCCTGATAACGACGTCCTCTTGAGTAGTCCCCGCCCGGAGATCCGAATGGGGGACTATTTTACCTCCGGAATATTTTACCCAAGAGGACGCCATCATCATTTAATCATACAGTAAAGCTGCATGTCCTCGGGAAAATTCCTACTAATCTAATCAAAATACAAAAGACGTCGACAAGCTACAAGAGCACTTTCTCTGGGCACACCACGGTACGATCACCGCTTCGAAAAACCCAGTAGCATTAGACGTACACGTCACTACAAAAAGTTTCTAGACTGGAAAATAAAAAATAAAGAAAAGATGGCGGTTTTAATACTTGCTTCAGGCGCTCTACATAGTCTCCCCTCACTTGATCACAACGCATGGGATGTTCATACATCCTTGTTAAACTGCTAGAAAATCTCTTCTTTGGGATGTTGTTCAACTCGCACGTCATAGTGTCTTGAATGTCGGTTATGTTGTCAAAGCGTTGACTTTTAATGTGAATTTCTGCGCCTTGTCGTTTTGTGGTAGGTTGGTAATGATAACACGAAGTCCCCTCTCCCTTGAAGACTTTTTTTTTCAGAAAAGAATTATCCGTGCTTTTAATTTCAATCAAGTAGCGACAGTTGTCCACACGTCGTGTTTTGACCGGGATTCAAGGCCTGGGGGACAAACTTTGCACACCTTTTCTTCTTCTTAAAAACATTCTGGATAATCTTTTGAACATTTGATTTAGAGATGTTCAGTTATTTGTTCCATTGCGATTTGTGGCACAACAACTGTGACACACTATAGTCGCCCGTCGACCACCAAACACTGCCTTGCCCACAACTGACTAGTCGAACGAACGTATGTTGTTTACAGCTGTTGGTTCAAGCTGACATCGCTTATACGCTAGAAATAAGATTAGTCTCGTAGATTTTTGGATGAACTATGTACGTCACAGGCACAAAAATACTGGGTTATCAGTTGGGTGGTGGTCTGTGAATTAATTCACGGCGTGACGCTTTCCATTTCCGTTTGTTTGATTGCCATAGAAGATTGGACGGTCTACAATAGTTAAAGGAGTTCAGTATTCGTAAAAGCACTGCAGGGGTATGTGGAGCTTAAATTCAAGCAACCGAATCCACCAGGAAATTGAGAGTTAAACTTCCAAAGGCGATATTTCCTTTCCGCTGATGGGCGCCTAGCTGACCAGATAGCTGGCGATTCTATTGAAGAGAACCGAAAGAGGTAGAACAGTATCCAAGGCATTGAGGCCCATTCGAGAGAAGCAAAGTTCTTAAGTTTTCCCATGTTTCCCAAAAGCAATTAACGACAACGGTAGGATGGATCCTTTGACGAACAGTTCTTCTGGCATCTCTAGCGCTCCTGCCTCAACTAGATTTATACTGCAATTTTTCTGCGTTCTTTCAGCCAAGTTGATGATTTGCACGTTGTGAGGTGGTATCCACCGTAAGAACTGGGGAAGTCGTAATTTTCTCTTCATCTTGCACACATTAAAAACGTCACATTTTCACAATTACGTGGCTGTCATTTTCTAACGAAGGGGAGAAGGGGTGACGGTGTACTGTCACTGGCATTGTAATGGAATAAATTACAGACTTGTCCTCAAGAATTGGTCATTCGTGTAGCTATATGTTCGTAGTTGCTTTATAGTTTCTTAAAGTATTTCAAACCTGTCTTTACAAATACTGATGATATAAACACGCATTTTTGAAAAAAATACTGGTAAAATAAATACGCATTTTTAGTAGTTGCAAATACGGATTTGAAATACCTTAAGAAGTTCCCTTCAAAGTATTGTGGCATGAGAATAGGAGGCACTACAATACATGATCCTTTTTTCTGGTGTGACAGCTGAGTCTGAAGGAATGTAAGGTGAAATTTTAAAAGATACGTAGTGACACCATTTTTGGATTTTTCCTGTTATCTGACTCAGTGATAGAAAATGCAGCGAATATAGTACACTCAGCACACTCTACTCTCTTTAATCCGCTTCAGACACGTACATGTAAGAAGCATCCCATATATGAACCAATGGGTAAACGGTATCAGTGGCAAAAAATCCCTTCCAGCTTGGCGTGTGAAAGATTACAGGAATCTCTAGGGTAAGAGTGCCTTCAATGGTAAGTTCGTTGCGTTCCTTTTGCATTCAGGAGTTTACAACAATAACAAAAATCTAATTATTTTAATCCTCTCAAAAATTGTCAGCACTGAGAACTACATAAGATTATGCAAAAGAAAACGAAATTCATAGTTCATCGGGACTGTTCATGTTTTCTACCTTTACCTAAAGGTGGTGATGTAACCAACGTAACGTTTCGCGGTGTTTAATTATGCTGTGTGCTACTGCGTCATTCCCAGGACGTTTTCTGAAACAAGGCAGATGTCTATCTTGTGATGTGCTCTGTTTCGTGTGTCCCTCTTCTCCACAAAGGTAAGCAGCACGCTTAAGTCTAACGTGCTACTTCGCAATCAGTGGTGAGTTAACATGAATCTGAGACAACATCAAAAATGTGTGTACACCTTGAGCAATCGTGGCAAAACATACAGATCCTTTGTCACTTGCAGATATGTTGTCACCTGCAAAAACTGTTTGATAATTTTGCAGTGATAAAGAAGATGCATGTCGGCATATCTTCCTGCACCTTAAACTCTTCATATCAACATTTGTTACCTTATTTAAAGCGCTTGTGTGTTGAGAAGGCTTGCATTTGTGTTATGTAGGAGCTACCGATTGTAAATGGCATGACGATACGAGTGAAACGATATTTTAAAAAATCAGCCCACGTCGGTACGAACGCACACATATCTGTTGCACATGCTGCACAAGGGAAAATGAATTGCAAAGAAAACATACTTCAAACATATTATTTTGGGATAGGGCTTACTTCAAGAGCTGAATTCATTGTGTTTCGCAGGATATAGGAGGCAATAAACGTCAATTTCATCATAAATTAACCATATATTGCTTTCTTGAAGGTATAGTTGCGTTTGGTTAATGTGCCATATACATTCAACCGTAGTGGTACCGGTGTTCATTAATGCAGATGAAACCGTTAAAACTCCATTTCAAATATGGGGACATTTGTATAGTTAATAATAATTTGACTGTGAGTTGCTGTACTGAAAGCTATCCAGAAATTGTCTGCTCTGCTTCCGAAACGTTGTACTGCACCTAATATATTCACTCATTGACTGTCGGCAATAATACTTGTACATTTTGCTGTTCTACTCAATTTAGGTAAGCTTTGTTTGTAGACAGTTCGAAAGAGTGCAAGTGGAGTTCCGCAGACAACTTGTTAAAAAATCTAGGACAGCCTTTCATACGTAACTAATACTGACATTGTCCTCAAATATCACAAGTACATACAATGACAAATTAAGTGAAACATCGTCGAGCCTAAGGTTGAAGGCGAAAATTAGGCAAATGTGACAGCCAGGGAAGCAGTAGTATGCGTCGTTGTTTGAAGAAGACTTGCACATTCCTAGCAACAGGTCGTCCTGAACTATGGGACGTTGAGCAGCCTACAGGACGGGCAGTGCCTCGGTCTCTAACAACTCACCGATTTAGCGGTTACTGCGCAGATTGCCTTCAATACGTAGGAGGCGAGAACGCATGTTATAGCCGATGACACCCAAAACCATCACACTTGTCGTCTGTACGGTCAACCATTCAACAGTGCATTCCGATTAAATTCACCACACTGGCGTCTAACACGCACAGGACAAGTGAAACAGGATTCGTCCGAAAACACTAAATGTTACCACTTAGTACGCCAATGACGACATATAAGTGCTCATTGTAGTTGTTCCGGCATAGCCACAAGCGATGGCATGAAGATGAGGAACGCCAGAGCAGAGAAGGCTGTGAGACGACGTCAGCCAATAGCACGCTGACTAGGAAGTCACCACGACAGGAGCGGTCACTACAAGAAGAGAATATAAGCGCCGCTTCTGCCAGCCTCGGCCGGACAGTAGTAAAAATTGTTCAAAAGGCTCTGAGCACTATTGGACTTAACATCTGAGGTCATCAGTCCCCTAGACTTAGAACTACGTAAACCTAACTAACCTAAGGACATCACACACATCCATGCCCGAGGAAGGATTCGAACCAGAGACCGTAGCAGCCACGTGGTTCCGGACTGAAGCGCCTAGAACCGCTCGGCCACAGCGGCCAGCGGACAGTAGTGGACCGGCACTAGCAGACCCGCACTAGAAACGACGCACTATATCAATTGCTTACATGGACATTGTACACTACTGGCCATTAAAATTGCTACTCCACGAAGATGTGCTACAGAAGCAAAATGTAACCGACAGGAAGAAGATGGTGTGATATGCAAATGATTAACTTTTCAGAGAATTCACACAAGGTTGGCGCCGGTGGCGACACCTACAACGTGCTGATATGAGGAAAGTTTCCAACACATTTCTCATACACAAACAGCATTTGACCGGCGTTGCCTGGTCAAACGTTGTTGTGATGCCTCGTGTAAGGAGGAGAAATGGGTAAAATCACGTTTCCGACTTTAATAAAGGCCGGATTGTAGCCCATCACGATTGCGGTTTATCGTATCGCGACATTGCTGCTCGCGTTGGTCGAGATCCAATGACTGTTAGCAGAATATGGAATTGGTGGGATCAGGAGGGTAATACGGAACGCCGTGCTGGATCCCAACGGCCTCGTATCACTAGCAGTCGAGATGACAGGTATCTTATCTGCATGGCTGTAACGGATCGTGCAGCCACGTCTCGATCCCTGAGTCAGCAGATGGGGACGTTTGCAAGACAACAACCATCTGCACGAACAGTTCGACGACGTTTGCAGCAGCATGGACTATCAGCTCGGAGACCTTGGCTGCGGTTACCCTTGACGCTGCATCACAGACAGGAGCGACTGCGATGGAGTACTCAACGACGAACTTCAGTGCACGAAAGGCAAAACGTCATTTTTTCGGATGAATGCAGGTTCTGTTTAGACCATCATCATTGTCTCATCCGTGTTTGGCGACATCGTGGTGAACGCACGTTGGAAGCGTCTATTCGTCATCGCCATACTGGCGTATCATCCGGCATGATGGTATCGGGTGCCATTGGTTACACGTCTCGGTCACCTCTTGTTCGCATTGACCGCACTTTGAACAGTGGATGTTACATTTCAGATGTGTTACGACCCGTGGCTCTACCCTTCAGTCGATCCCTGCGAAACTCTACATTTCAGCAGGATAATGCACGACCACATGTTGCAGGTCCGGTACGGGCCTTTCTGGCTACAGAAAATGTTCGACTGCTGCCCTGGCCAGCACATTCTCCAGATCTCTCACTAATTGAAAACGTCTGGTCAATAGTGGCCGAGCAACTGGTTCGTCACAATACGCCAGTCACTACTCTTGATGAACTGTGGTATTGTGTTGAAGCTGCATGGGCAGCTGTACCTGTACACGCCATCCAAGCTCTGTTTGACTCAATGCTCAGGCGTATCAGGGCCGTTATTACGGCCAGAGGTGGCTGTTCTGGGTACTGATTTCTCACGATTTATACACCCAAATTGTGTGAAAATGTAATCACATGTCAGTTCTAGTATAATATATTTGTCCAATGAATACCCGTTTATCATCTGCATTTCTTCTTGGTGTAGCAATTTTAATGGCCAGTAGTGTATGTCGTGAAGGACGTTGTTGATTTGCTTGTCGCCCATCGCTTGTGACAACTCGTTGTAAATACGAAGTTAAGTATTGCCACTTTTCTCTATTGTAATAAAAGCCATTAACGTGATTTGCCGGAATTGTTGTACAACTATCGAATATCCATTAGGCACCCTATAGGCGACGAGTGGGCAGGACCCTCAGCAGTTTGAGGCGTTGGAGGTTTCTGGTCAGTGGAAGCAGAGGCAATGACATAGTTTCGAACCGGACCTCTGAGCAGAGTGAGTCAATCTGTCGTCACAGGCATGAACACACATGTTGCAGTGCTCCGCCGTCGAGCAGCGCTGTGGAAGAAACTCTTATAACGGTAATTGCCATGCGGACTAGATGGACCTCGATGCTGCGCAGAGCCCTCGTTCATCCACGTTCGCAGCTCTTGGTCCAGTGGCTAGAGTTACTGTCTCAGGATCACGGGGTCCCGGGTTCGATTTGTCTTGTCATCATCATACCATCATCATTATCATTCGTGACAGTGGCTAGATTGGACTGTGTAAAATAAATGGACTGTGTAAAATTTGGGACTTCGTACGAGCGCTGATGACAGCGCAGTTAAGCGCCCCGCAAACCAAAGATCATCATCCTTCATCCACGGGTTCCACGCAAGCATCTGCTGCAGCAGCGTGAACTGTAGGAGCCACAATGTCGCAGTAAGACGAACCCGTTTCCTTGAGACCAATCATGGTGCCCTGAACTCAGTCATATGGCGATGCTGCACCCTTTGAGGTCGACGAGGCAAACAGGCACTTTTTCGCACTTTTTGAGTTCGTTTAACGACACTGCACCGAATGCGTAACGCTAAGCTGTCCAATAACACCATAGAGGGCGCTGCTGGACCTACGTGCGTGTCATCGCTCAGCCATCTTCATCACTTAGTACGGTTTCACCGTTCTACACATCCTTCGATTTCGGAGTGAGTCAGACCATTCCTTCCGCGTGTTGGTAATTTCACAAACAGTAGCCTAGAAAGATAGAGCATTGTTAAGACGAAGGAAGTACATAAAGGACAAGACAGAAGCGTGAAATTCCTGGTAATAATTCACTAAAGCAGCAGATTGCTCGTGCTAAGATGGTTATACAACACCTTAAAAATTAATCTCCAAATTTATCTGCAGATCTCGCTTCTTGCGATGAGAGGCGAGAAGATAATAATAAACTGGGCAGCCTGCATAAACAACAGCGCTGGCTGCCTCGCAGCGCGGAACCGGTTTCGGAGAAAGTGCGTGCCTCATTACACGCACGTGGTTTTTACCGCCACGCACCCAGAGCCCAGCGGCGCGCGCGTTAATATTCATGCGGGCGCCTCGCGGCCTTGGCTTTCGCCTCCACCATCGCCTCCTCCCCCTCCTCCTCCTGCACCTCCTCCTCCTCCACCACCACCACCACCACCACCATAGCCACTACTGACGCAGTGTGGCGGCCCGCCTCGCTTTCACACCTGCGCATGCGCGACCTTGCCTCTCCGCCCGGTATAATAGATCAACTTCGCAACTGATGTTCCTCTGTCCTCCATAACATATCAGGCTCTGCGGTGAAGCAACATCACTTCGAAACTAATGGCTCCCATTCCTTGGCTTCCCAGCCAGATTATACACAATCTGATCATAAAAATATCTGGTCACCGATATGTAATGGGGAATCGACCACTAGGTGTCGCAAGAGGTGAACCTCCAAGTATAAAAGGACTTTGAAGCAGTAACAACAAAATGGCTTCGTCAGGAGAGCTCAGTGACTTCGAATTGGGACTAGTCATTCGGACGCTAAGTGAATAAGGACATTACCTGCCAATGCGTACTGATTTACATCAATGCGGGAAGTTGAAAATTTATGCCAGACCAGTATTCGAGCCCAGGTCTTCTGTTTACTAGGCAGACGGCCTGACTACTATGCCATTCAGACACAATGGTCATAGCAAGTGCGTGGACTACCATAGCACGCCTCCTGGCAGACAAAGTCTCAACCTGTCTGCAATACATATGTGCATTCCCTTCACGTGTTTAAGCCAAGTATTATGCATATTTATGCGATTGGGAATGCTTAGTAGCAGCCAAGCTACATGTACATTTAACAATCAAGTGTCAGCAAGGAGCATTAGTGATGAAATCATAGGAGGCAATGTTGTGCAACCTTAGTAGGGACAAGATCCGACTATTCGGGAGTAGGATCTTACAATCTGAGACAGTATTCCGAGACAAACTTAAGTCACAATGTCCACAAACGTGACGTCAGAACCGCCTAGCAACAGCGATCTGAACGCCCATTGGCTGAAAGGTTCAAATGGTTCAAATGGCTCTGAGCATTATGGGACTTAACTTCTGAGGTCATCAGTCCCCTAGAACTTAGAACTACTTAAACCTAACTAACCTAAGGACATCACACACACCCATGCCCGAGGCAGGATTCGAACCTGCGACCGTAGCGGTCGCGTGGTTCCAGACTGTAGCGCCTAGAACCGCTCGGCCACCCCAGCCGGCTTGGCTGAAAGTTTGGAGATATATATATACGAAACGTGTCCTTATTGGCTCACGGAACAAATGGGGTGGGGGGGGGGGGGGAGGTCTCTCTTGTCCTTCGGGAAGACGGTGCGAGTGAGTCGCGAGGAGACACTCAAAACGCATGGTCTAGTAACAGGGGCGGCTCTAAAAGAATGGTCGCGAGTACATGTTTCAGCTGTTAAACAGGCTACAAAGTGATGTTATTAGTTATCAGAACGCTACGTGTCGTAAAGTATGTAAAGCCAGAAGACTGTGTTAATGTATGTAAAGGGTCGAATATAACGGCGTAGGCCAGAACCGCCGTATTGCAAAAGCTGACTCTGTGACGTGTGTGAGACGCAGTTTCTGTATTAAAACGAGTATAGTGCATACGTTGTTGACAATTAACAACTGGCATCCCTAAAAACTCCGCCGGCCTGAGTGAGCGAGCGGTTCTAGGCGCTACAGTGTGGAACCGCGCGACCGCTACGGTCGCAGGTTCGAATCCTGCCTCGGGCATGGATGTGAGTGATGTCCTTAGGTTAGTTAGGTTTAAGTAGTTCTATGTTCTAGGGGACTAATGAGCTCAGCAGTTAAGTCACATAGTGCTCAGAGCCATTTGAACCCTAAACAGTCCGCTACACGGAACCTGGCGACTGAGCGCTACTACTGTGCGACGAGGGATACAGCAAGACACTAGGTTAGTGATACCGCCCAGAGAAGTACTCCCTTCTCCCTACAATGCCACTGAGGGTGCTGCATATCCACATGCTACTCATGAAGTACAGCTTCCCAATTATCCTCGTTATTCGCGGCATTTCGCCCATTCCCGTAAGAGTTCGAGCTTGGTGTCCATCTGCGCTGAAGAGATCATTGGTTTCCTTCGTCTTAACTATTTATGTGGTTGTCTGTTCAGTGCTACCCAAGTCGACTGCTGATGATATGATTGTGAGGTGGAAACGCGAAGGAACAACCTAAGCTAAGTGAATGCCAGGCATATCTCATGTACTGACAGCCACGGACTGTCGGGCATTGTGGAGGGCGTTCGTAAAAATCGCACCAAGTCAGCGGAAGGAATCACTCTTGACCTCGAAAGAGCTACCAGCAATCCAACTAGCGCAATGTTAAAAAGAATGGGGTATAATGGTCGAGTGGGTCCTCAATAAGCCACATATTTCTGTAGTCAGTGCAAAGCAAATCTCTATATGTTGTGAAACGCGACTTCACTAGACAGCAGATGACTGAAAACGTATGATTTGAAGAGACGATTGATCATATTCTCTGTGGAAATCAGAACGGAGCGTTTGGGTTTGGTGAATTCCTAGAGAACATAACCTGCATTTTGTGTATTTCGAGTAATGAAGTACGGAGGAGGAGTTACTTTGGTATGAGGGTGTCTTTCGTGGTTAGTTAAATGTCTCTTGTTTATAAATACGTAAGGGTACAAACACATTTTACAGCGTTGCCTACAGTGGGGGAACATTTAGGAGACTATGAGTGGACCAGCATGACAGTGCATCCTGTCATGAAGTAGCATCTGTGAGGCAACAAAAAAATGGCTCTGAGCACTATGGGACTCAACTGCTGTGGTTATCAGTCCCCTAGAACTTAGAACTACTTAAACCTAACTAACCGAAGGACACCACACACATCCATGCCCGAGGCAGGATTCGAACCTGCGACCGTAGCAGTCGCACGGTTCCGGACTGCGCGCCTAGAACCGCGAGACCACCGCGGCCGGCTGTGAGGCAACAGTTCGCAGTCTGTAACAGTCCTGAAATATAATGGCATGAGTCCAAACCAGAAGTCAATGTAACACCTCTGGGATGAGTTAGAACATCTATGCAGCCCCCATCGTCAAACATCACTACCTTCTCTGGGTTCGGCTCGTGAGAAAGATTGGGCTGCCATTCCTTGACGGCCATTCAGACACTTCACTCATAGTGGCTCCAGCAGACTTTAAATCGTCTAAAGGCGCATAGCGACTGTAAGCTTTTTATACTTGGTCATAACGGAGTGTTGTAGTGATTGTGGATGCCATTACATCAGTGGCGACTGACGTAAAGAAGAGTGAAGGATTATCTAACATCTTTTCTCCAGCAATCGTCAAGAGTCACTTACCTGCTGATGTTCTGTTCCCTGATCACGTGTGCATCCGTCTTTGTCACCTATTTGCACGAGTTGATTGTCTAGTCGATGATATAATTAACAAAAATGGACAGGGGAACAGTACAATAAGCTAAAAGTCTTCACTAGTGTTTAACATAAAAATAAATCTAACAAAAAATTGTGGAACCCTTGTCACACAATTATACTTGCCAATCACCAACATTTGTTGAGCTGGCTTCCTGCTGCAGGCAGCATGCTATACACTGAAGCGCCAAAGAAACTGGTATAGGCATGCGTATTCAAATACAGAGATATGTAAACAGACAGAACACGGCCCTGCGATCGCCAACCCCTATGAAGGACAACAGGTGTTTGACGCAGTTATTAGAACGATTAATGCTGCTACAATGGCAGGTTATCAAGATTTAAGTGAGTTAGAGCAAGGTGTTACAGGCGGCGTATAAGCGATGGGACACAGCATCTCCGAGGCAGTGATGAAGTGCGCATTTTCAAGTACGACCACTTCACGACTGTACCGTGAATATCAGGAATCCGACATCTCTGCTGCCGGAAAAAGATTCTGCAAGAACGGGACCAACGACGACTGAAGAGAATCGTTCAACGTGACAGAAGTGCAACCCTTCCGCAAATTGCTGCAGATTTCAGTGCTGGACTATCAATAAGTGTCAGCGTGCGAACCATTCAACGAAACATCATCGATATGGGCTTTCAGAATCGAAGGCCCACTAGTGCACCCTTGATGACTGCACGACACAAAGCTTCACACCTCGCCTGGGCCCGTCAACACCGACATTGGATTTCTGATGACTAGAAACATGTTGCGTGGTCAGACGAGTCTCGTTTCAAATTGTATATAGCGGATGGGCGCGTACGGGTATTCATGTCCATTGTGCATTCCGTCAGACTTGGGCAATTCCAGCAGGACAATGCGACACCCCACACATTCATAATTGCTGCATAGTGGCTCCAGCAACACTCACCCGAATTTATACACTTCCGCTGGCCACGTAACTCGCTAGACATGAACATTATTGAGCAAATTTTGGATGCCTTGCAACTTGCTGTTCAGAAGAAATCTCCACCCCTTCGTGCTCTTACGGGTCTATGGACAGAGCTGCAGGATTCATGGTATCAGCTTTCTCCAGCACTACTTCAGGCATTAGGTGCGTCCATGCCACGTCGTGTTGCGGCACTTCTTCGCGCTCGCGGGGGCCCTACACGATATTAGGCAGGTGTACCAGTTTCTTCCGCTGTTCAGTGTCAATGACAGCTCCAACTGAAGGTTCAGTAAAACAATGAAATCGGACACTTGGAGCGAGAAATAAAGTCAAATGCTGAACTACGAAACTGATAAATGGAGACCCTGGCATTAGACATAAATTAGCAGAATCATGGGCGGCAAGTTAAAGCTCACCGCATTAGGTCTGACGGACTCGAGGCGCTGAACGTAAGCGACGCAGTAGGTATGACTACTTAATAGTTTTACTGTAGTTGCTTCAAGTTCCCGACAGCCTGCCAACTTGTAGCTGCTGCATACACGTTGCTACTCCCAAGCTGATAAACAGATAGTCGTTTTCAGAGATGCAATAACTTCCATTGTGCGGCTACTCATGGAGGGACCATCTTCAAGCGACAACATACAACTGACAGCCAGTGTTCGGTTCTCCGTGCTTTGGTTCTTTAGGCGCCACTCAAGGTATGCTTCTGAGGGAGGACAGTTGGTGCCCGATGCCAACATAACTTGCGGAGAAGCTTCGGCCGTTTGAATTTGAGGTTACGGCGCCAGCTTGGGCGACAATTTTCTGAATAACTGAAGCTTCTAAGCACCGGCGTTCTCTCTGGTCAACTTTGAAAGCAACGACTCCAGCTTTAAGAAAACTCTCCATCTTGAGCGGTTTTACTATTCAGTAGATGGTGCACGGGAAAAATATTTAGTTTTGAATAAGAAGGACCGCTGCGACTGTTGAAAAGCTTAATTCAGAGATGCGACCGGATTCGCCAACTATATTTGCATCATCAGGTATTTATCTGTATGTGAATGTATAAAACATCGTTTTAGTATTTTGACAATGGCAGCTAATGAAAAATAAAAGCGATTTGGTTTGTGTCTACATAACCGTCAATTCATAAATGAGATCTCTTTAAAAGCCGGAGAAAGAATGTTCCCCAACATTCTTATCAAGTTATTCAAAGTTTCTTTCAAATGTTTGAATATCCATAAACAGAAAATGGGGGCTAAGACCATCCGGAAGCCTGTACAAGAACCCGGCAAAAACGTCAAAAGTGGGGGCATAGTGGATACTAAATTAATAATTTACAAAGATATTCTGCGAAGAACCGGGTTTGATACGTTGATGCGGAAACAACTTTTAAAATACTGTTACGTTTTACTCCAATACAGTGAACCTGGAGAGGAAGCGTTGCTGTTGTCTGTATCCAACTAACCATAAGCTGCAGCGTGTTAGGTACCCCAACTGAAATGCTGTGGGCTGACTTTACATTTTTATAAAAGAACTGTAATAATCGAAACACTGCAATCTTTTTCTGAGTCGCTTGTGTGCTAATTACTCTCACAATTAATTTCGAAACATTTCCAGATACTATCAAAGTTCTTTTAGGGCATGAATACCCAATGCTATTCCCTCACGACAATCAGTTATTAACACATATAAAATTCTTTTTTAATACTTAGACAGATAACAAAATTTCCACCTTGGTAAGAACGGAAGTATATCATTCATTTAAGTAATAAAAATTAGCGAAGACATTCCTATGACTTAAACCAGTCTGCGATTAGAGGGTATTTTAAGCGATTTTTTTCAGGTGTAGAATATTTGAGATATTACCCTTTCCTTCCCAGTGAAGTATTGAAACGTAATGGCAGTGTCGGATATTGTATGTCCTCCTTGAAGTGAGCGCTGAAAGCTGAGTGCACTGGAATTACCAGTATGTTACCTAAATTTTATTTCAAAGCTTCTTCTTGTTTGGCCAATGTATTTAGGACAGCTGTTGCAAGGTATACTGAACACATCCGTGGATTTAAATAACTGTTGTTTTCTCATTTTGTCTAAATTTACGGCTATTATTTTTAATGATAAAATTGGCTGGCGTTATATTTTGTGGCGTTATTTGTTTCTCTGTTGTCTTGGACATATTCCATAACAAGACATAATTGTTAGTTCTTATCCTTAGCAGCGTTATTGCGTTGTGGGATCAAAGTAGTATAATCACCAAATGGCTCAAATGGTTCTGAGCACTATGGGACTTAACCTCTGAGGTCATCAGTCCCCTAGAACTTAGAACTACTTAAACCTAACTAACCTAAGGACATCACACACATCCATGCCCGAGGCAAGATTCGAACCTGCGACCGTAGCAGCAGCGTGGTTCCGGACTGAAGCGCCTAGAACCGCTCGGTCACAACGGCTGGCGTATAATCACCATGTGAAACCTATGTCGTATATGTGGGAGAATTCTCTTTCTATTTTGCAGTACTACTATTCATATTATGGAATACACCTTCATTATAGCCACTGGAGTTAGCTACGTACTTAAGAATGCGAAACTCGAGCTCTAAAGTTACGCTAGACAGTGGGACGTTATGTAACCTATGCTGCCATTTTATATTGTCATGGATGTTCGAAGAACTTTAACTATGGTGGTTTATGTATACGATATCTTTCTTACTGCATAATGGTTCGTATCAAGATTGTAAAGATTTTCATGAGTAGCTTAATAACCAAAATGAGAACATTCAGTTCACCATGGAACAGAGTGTGATTGGAACATTACCATTCTCAGATTTATCATTTTCGATACAGGGAAGATCTTTCAACTACGAAATTTATAGGAAACCCACAGCTTAAGATTCACAGTTCTTCAAATCGTCCAAGGCAATATAAGATGGCAGCGTTTCGTTTCATGCTGCATATTCTAGACGAAGCTGAGATTTTTTGTGCCATCAATATAAGATGGCAGCATTTCGTTTCATGCTGCATATTCTAGAAGATGCTGAGATTTTTCGTGCCATGAAGAGAACCCCAGAATATACCCTCAAGGTCACAGAAACGTCATAGCCAATTTTTATTAGTTAAACGAATGATGTTCCTTTATTCGTACCACATTGAAAATTTTGTTTATCTTTTTAAATGTTTTTAACAAAATTTATCTGAGCAAATAATTATTAACCTAATTGTAGGGACATAATATTGCATATTAATGCCCTGCAGGAACTTCGACAGTATGTGAAAATACGAGGGTCGTCCACAAAGTAAGTTCCGTTTCTATTTCTATCCGCAGCAGCGCTACGATCACAGTTCCGAGAATGCTCGGCAGTTACTCTGACTCAAGGAGAAGACATGTACGCCATTTTCAGATCGCTGTTGTCGACGTGTGCTTTGTAGTGCTTCTTTATAATGTCAGCCGTAATTGAAAATGCCGTCGAGTGTGAAATCAGATCTGTAATTCGTTTTCTAAATGCACAGAAAGTTAAACCAAAGCAAATTCATCGGCCAATCTGCGAGCTTTACGGACAAAATGCTATGAGTTATTCAATGGTTAGAAGATCGGTCAGACTGTTCAATGAAGGACGTGATCGAGTGCACGATGAAGAACGAAGTGGAGGCCCGTCTGTGGTTACTGATGAACTGGTTCACACAACTGAAGACAAGATTAAGCAGAACTGTAAGTTCACACTTAGTGCCCTTGCTATGGAAGTTTCGCCAATCGCACGATCACTAATTCATGAAATTGTTACGGAAAAACTGAAATTTCGAAAACTTTACTCACACTGGGTACCCAAAATTCTTACTGAACAACACAAAAAACAACGGATGGGCAGTGCACTTCAGTTCTTGACACGCTACAATGAAGAAGACGATGGTTTTCTTTCTCGGATAGTCACGGGGGATGAAACTTGGGTATCATACGACACCCCTGAAATAAAACGGCAATCAGTGGAATGGAGGCACACTTCATCCCCAAGGAAGGTTAAGCCTAAGAAAATCTTGACTCCTCGAAAAGACATGTGCACCGATTTTTTGGGACAGGAAAGGCATTTCCCTGATTGATTTCTTACAACGAGGCTAAACAATCAATGCACATGGTTACTGCGAGACCATTAAGAAATTGCGCCACGCAATACAGAACAAGCGCCGAGGATTACTGTCAAAATGTGTTGTTTCTTTCCACGATAATGCCCGACCTCACACGGCGAATGTGACTAAACAGCTCTTACGGCAATTCCACTGGACGCGTTTGATCATCTTTCCGTACAGCCCGGACCTCAGTCCAAGCGACTTTCATGTCTTCTTACATCTAAAATCTGTCCTTGGTGGTCAACACTTCAACGATGATGACGAGCTAAAAGAGCATGTTACCACATGGTTGAATACACAGGCGGCAACCTTCCGTGAAGAAGGCATACAAAAATAGAAAAACTTGTGCCACGCTGTGACAGGTGCCTACAAAATTTCGGAAGCTATGTAGAAAAGTAGTTTAACTGTTGTAGAGTTTTGTAAAATTAATATTTTTTCTGTATCTATGCACGTTTGTTTTATATAACCAAACAGAACTTACTTTGTGGACAAACCTCGTATTTCGAAATTAACTGCCATAACTTGAAGTTAAACGACTCACAAACAGAACGTACTGTTTTTATCATTATAGTTTGTTTCTAAAAACGTACAGACAGCCCACAACATTTCAATCGGGGAACCTAGTTAAATCATGTCTTTGACACTGTTCATGTGCAGTTTTCCACATATACCACGCTGCAGTTTATACTTAGTTTAATACTGACGGCAGCAACACTTCCTCCCCAGGCATTCTACACTGGAGTAAAATGTGACATTATTCTAACAGTTCTTTCTTCACCAACATTTCAAACGTGGCTCATTCCCTTTTTTTCAGAACATCGTCTAAATACCCCTCCCATGAACCATGGACCTTGCCGTTGGTGGGGAGGCTTGCGTGCCTCAGCGATACAGATAGCCGTACCGTAGGTACAACCACAACGGAGGGGTATCTGTTGAGAGGCCAGACAAACGTGTGGTTCCTGAAGAGGGGCAGCAGCCTTTTCAGTAGTTCCAAGGGCAACAGTCTGGATGATTGACTGATCTGGCCTTGTAACAATAACCAAAACGGCCTTGCTGTGCTGGTACTGCGAACGGCTGAAAGCAAGGGGAAACTACGGCCGTAATTTTTCCCGAGGGCATGCAGCTTTACTGTATGATTAAATGATGATGGCGTCCTCTTGGGTAAAATATTCCGGAGGTAAAATAGTCCCCCATTCGGATCTCCGGGCGGGGACTACTCAAGAGGACGTCGTTATCAGGAGAAAGAAAACTGGCGTTCTACGGATCGGAGCGTGGCATGTCAGGTCCCTTAATCGGGCAGGTAGGTTAGAAAATTTGAAAAGGGAAATGGATAGGTTAAAGTTAGATATAGTGGGAATTAGTGAAGTTCGGTGGCAGGAGGAACAAGACTTCTGGGCAGGTGACTATAGGGTTATAAACACAAAGTCAAATAGGGGTAATGCAGGAGTAGGTTTAATAATGAATAAAAAAATAGGAGTGCGGGTTAGCTACTACAAACAGCATAGTGAACGCATTATTGTGGCCGAGATAGACACAAAGCCCATGCCTACAGTAGTACAAGTTTATATGCCAACTAGCTCTGCAGATGATGAAGAAATTGATGAAATGTATGACGAGATAAAAGCAATTATTCAGGTAGTGAAGGGAGACGAAAATTTAATAGTCATGGGTGACTGGAATTCGTCAGTAGGAAAAGGGAGAGAAGGAAACATAGTAGGTGAATATGGATTGGGGGGCAGAAATGAAAGAGGAAGCCGCCTTGTAGAATTTTGCACAGAGCATAACTTAATCATAGCTAACACTTGGTTCAAGAATCATAAAAGAAGGTTGTATACCTGGAAGAATCCTGGAGATACTAAAAGGTATCAGATAGATTATATAATGGTAAGACAGAGATTTAGGAACCAGGTTTTAAATTGTAAGACATTTCCAGGGGCAGATGTGGATTCTGACCACAATCTATTGGTTATGACCTGTAGATTAAAACTGAAGAAACTGCAAAAAGGTGGGAACTTAAGGAGATGGGACCTGGATAAACTAAAAGAACCAGAGGTTTTAGAGAGTTTCAGGGAGAGCATAAGGGAACAATTGACAGGAATGGGGGTAAGAAATACAGTAGAAGAAGAATGGGTAGCTCTGAGGGATGAAGTAGTGAAGGCAGCAGAGGATCAAGTAGGTAAAAAGACGAGGGCTAATAGAAATCCTTGGGTAACAGAAGAAATATTGAATTTAATTGATGAAAGAAGAAAATATAAAAATGCAGTAAATGAAGCAGGCAAAAAGGAATACAAACGTCTCAAAAATGAGATCGACAGGAAGTGCAAATTGGCTAAGCAGGGATGGCTAGAGGACAAATGTAAGGATGTAGAGGCTTATCTCACTAGGGGTAAGATAGATACTGCCTACAGGAAAATTAAAGAGACCTTTGGAGATAAGAGAACCACTTGTATGAACATCAAGAGCTCAGATGGAAACCCAGTTTGTAACAAATAAAAAATTATAATAATAATAATATAATAATAAAATGTAATAATAATAATAATTTGTTTAATAATAATAATTGTTTGTTTTGTTTTGGATAAGTAATTGAGGGATTAAAATATACGCCGTGAATTTATCGAGCTTCGCACGTCCGAAGATGTACGGAACGTAGCCAGGGCTCATTATGTATTTTTTTTTTGTAGACAGAGTCTGATATCTGACCTCAGCATCAATCATGAAAATGGAGTGACTAAAGCTACTAAAACAAAGAAAAGCATAAGATTAAATAAACATGTATTCATTTCAACATATACATTACGATATAAATTACACTTACGTAAAATTTTAGATAAATACTGGCAGATCACAAATGAGAGCGACTTATTAATTCTGCGCCTCTTTTCTGCTAATAAATATCAATATGGCTAACTGTGGAGCCGCACAAAATATTAAGCCCTTCTATGACAACGAATGACATGAGAGTGTGGTGATGCCTACTGGCTGTGACAAGAGAGCGGTGTTAATTGCTTTATTTTGCATTCTCTTTTCTTAAAAATCGATACATATAATCTAAGTTAACTAAATTAAATATTGTCTGTGCTCGAGTGCAAATGGTTCCTTAAACTGCCCCCCAAATTGCGAGAGCAAAGGTGTACCACCTGCAGCTGAGCAATTTGTTGACGTATTTTCTTTATTTGTCATGTCATGAATCATAAGTTATTACGTATCTTGTTTCACAGATTCAACATACTTAAAATATGATAAAATGTCATACATCCACAAAAATACATAAATAATATTTACATACAAGATCAATGAAAGTGAAAAGAAAAAATAAAAATATTAGGTTCCTAGCGGTATCGAATCCGGGATTTCTAGTTTCACAGTCCACTACACTGGCTCAGTGCTATCACTGCTAATCCGAAACCAGGTGTCGAAGTTATATAACACTTGCACAGAGACTGTAACAAATTTCACAGTTCGTATTCACTTGTGCTGTTACTTTGTAAAAAATTGTAGGGCATATACACCATTGTTCTCTTTCACTTCAAAATGTTATTACACATGTTCATTCAATAAATAAAATTAATTAATGGTTTTGTGCATATTCAGAGATATGTGAACACATTCTCTTTAGAATGTCACTTGTCGCTAAAGGTTTATACTGTGCTAAAGTCTTTGCACTTTACAATAAATGTCACGTGTCACACGTTTTGTTTACATTGAGACGAAAGTTCTTGAAGAAATAAGTTGGAGATCAAGAATCTCGCAATGAAGCGTGTTTTGGAAGATGTAGTTAAAATGTGGTTTCGTCTTGGTAGGAATACATGGTGTCAGTGGTTCCGTACTGACCAGTCCGTGTTACATCTACTCAATAACCTCCATATTTCGTCTTCCAAAAAGCGTATATCGTCTTCTGGATATTGTGTCGTCGTTTCGTCGAAAAGTGTACCGTGGTTTTGCAACTCACGTCACCTATAGTGTCCCATCATGAGTGCAGTGAACCGTTTTTTTTTTTTTTTTAATATTTGCACACAACTTGTTCGTACATTGTTCGTTGCAAAACAACAGAGAGCACAAAACATAACAAATATCACTTCACTTTGAGTACAGTTTTCTGTTACATATTTACATAGATATAAAAATTTTCTGTGAAACATGTACTTATACATTTACATTACATTGTTTGGTAATACATATACATATTTTACATTTTTCAATTGCATTAAACTAGATATTTACAAATACATATGGGTCAGAAATAAAAAAAAAATTATCTTATAGGTTCAGTGTATTGTGATACATTCAGAAAATCCATTTTCTTTTATAGGTCTCTTCCCCTTTTTAATAAAGTTTTCATTTTAAGTATATTTTCCTTTACATCAGTACTACACAATAAGTGCTCTTCCTCATTAAATGTTTCCTGCAACATAAACTTTCATAATAGGTTAGAAAACATCCTTGAGATGATCTGTCCTGAAAAGTCATGATTACAATAAGACACGACACGTCACATCCACAATCAATTCCAAATTAGCACATGCACAAAGTATCATTTACAAATAAAATAAAGTATATAGCCTTGCTCAGTTAATCTCATTTGTCATCTCCTGTAGAGTGTTTTTGTGCATGTTGTGTTCATGTGGATTGTGGTGTGAGTGTGAATAGAAAATCAAGTGTCTGTCATGCCAATTTATATATCAGGTTCAGGGCAGCAATTGTCTCCGGTCATTTAGTCTGTCAGCTTGTCTGCAAGGTATTAATAAATATAATGAGTAGCTGTGCTTTGCATGAAAATTGTTAGTTCTTCCTGTGTCTTATCTTCTTGCTGCTGCTGCTGCTGCTGTTACTGCTGGTGCTGTAAAATGTAGATACTTAAGATTATAGCTTATATCTTCTTCTTCTTCCAGCTTGAAGTACCAGATGTGACTTACCTTGTTTTTGTAGCAGCATACTCTGCTAAGGGCTAAAAGTTTTCAAATCTTTGTGAGGGTACAAACCTAAAATTCTCTTATTCTTGGGGTTTTGTAGAAGATATGCTCCAGGGTGTGGTATATCAATGATTGTGTAAGGTCCTTCATATAATGGACGCCACTTAACATTACGTTTTAGAGGTAATGACGATTTGTAGTGGGTCTTAAGTAAAACTTGCATGCCTATTGTAAAGTTTTGCCTTCTTTTCAGATTAGCACCATAGTTCTTATTTCTAATGTCAGCTTGTTCAGTAATTGCAATGAGTACTTCCCTTGCCTTTTCCTCGTGTGAAGGTTTGGTGTCAGAAAATTTTGGTAGTGGGTTGCTCCATTCATTACTTCCCTTTGTGTCAAACATGATTTCTCTGGGAGTATAGGGTGTGTTGTATATATTTAAATTGTTGTGTATTTCCTCAAAAAGTGCTAGGTAATGTATCCAGTTTGTGTGCTGTGTTGAGGTATAAGTTCTCATGAATCTATTTAATTCTCTAAAAATTCTCTCACAAGGGTTGGCTGATGCATGAAACTTTGAAATAAAGATGCTCTTAATGTTATTGTCCTTTAGAAATTTTCTCCAGGTGAATCCTGCATAATACTTGGCGTTATCTGATAGAATGGCTTTAGGTTTTCCACAGTATGGCATGTAATCATTTGTGAATCTTCTCAAACCGCAGGTCGCAGAGCTAGAGGTACATTGTATGACTTGTGGTAATAGATTTGGTGAGGTTTGACTTCAATCGTATACATATATGTGTTGATCCTACCTGGCTTACTAGTGAAAACATCTTTATTCTTAAGTAAAATATGTTTAAGCTGGGATCTCTCCTTTTCATTAATAGCATCACATTCTGATAACTTAGAATTAATTTGTGTAAGTACATCATTCACTGCCTCACTGTGTGATACAGGTTGTTGTGTGGAATCTATGTCAGTCTCACGTATAATCTGTATCTTGTAGCCAGAACAGTGCTTGTTATGGTCTATTAGTCGAGTGTCCAAGTTCAAAACTATGTCTCTGCCTTCATACTTAAAATAAAAAATGCCTTTGGAGAAGTCTATAGTACAGTCCTTCTCGCAAAGAAAATCAATGCCCAATATACAATTGGCAGCAAGGTTTTGGACAACTAGGAAAGGCCATTGTACGATTCCATTTCCCATACTAACAGTCACAAATACCTGCTTATTAACTCTACTTGACTTATTACCTAATGCAGTTAATATTAAACAGTTTTGAACTGGGAACTCTGGTATCTTAGAAGTTTTCTTCATCATAGTATAAAAATTGTGAGAAATCACACTGACAGCAGCTCCTGTATCAATAATTATGTTAGTAGGTATACCTCCTACAATGCCTGAGGTGGAAGACAGTACAAATCTTTTCTTTACATTGTGACATTGTGTGTTGTCATTTATCAGATTATCAGCTAAGTTTCCACTTTCATTATATCTTAAGAATAGTGTAGGCAACTCTCGTTGTGTACATGTTAATTTTTCTTGTTTCACAGTTTCACTAGCAAGTATGTATTCAAACATTGTTTCTAAATTGAAGTTGCCCCCCAAATGTTCCTCAGTCACGACCTGGGGCTCAGTAATAACTGGTTCTAGTTTACCTGGTTCGTCTGGTCATTGGCAAGTGTAGTTGTAGTTTCATTAGCTACCTCAATAATATTTACATTAGGATATTGTCTTTGCCAATCGCCTGTCTGTTTTCGGTTGTCTGAAGTCACTTGTTGGTTTGTGTAGCTTGTTTGTGCAAAATTCCCTTGTGGCATCTGAATATTATTTTGTGGTGGCGGTTGCTGTGTTTGCCACTGTCTCACATAATACTGGTTGTTGTTCCGATTAAAGTGTGGTGTAGGTGTTCCATTTCTTGTGTAATCTGTGTTGTTGTTTCTTTGCCAGTGTTTCTGTTTGGCGTTGTGTCCGTTGTTGTTTCCATTATTCCTTCTTGAATTAAAATTGTAGTTTCTTCGTTTTTTGTACGGGTTATCTCCCTGTGTATAGTTGCAGTTGTTGTTTGTGTGCAGCTGTGAGTTGTGATTGTTTTGCATGTTTACTGTGTGTTGTGAATTTTGCTGCGTGTTTGGTAATGTAGCAATGTTGACATGTTGATTCCTACTGCGTGAGTTGTGTGTTGGTTCTTGTTCTTCATACAGTAAATCAACAGCATCTAACTTTTCCAAAAAATATTCAGGATCCTCGTCCGGTAAGTACAGTAATTTCTCTTTAATATTAAAAGGAAGTCTTGCTTTCAGTGATCGGATCACATCCTTTGGTTTCACTGGTTCATTGAGGAAGTGTGTCATGTTTAGGTACTTCTCGAAATATCTGCGCAGGTTGCCGTTTTTAGGATTGAAGTGTTCGGGTTCAGTGACTTGTTTGCGGATACGTTCCTGCACAGTGGGTGACCAAAACTTATTCAAGAAGGCGCGTTCAAACTGCTCGTATGTTACACATCTGTCGCTTTCATGGTAAGCCCAGACAGCAGCGTCCCCTTGAATGTAATCAACAACGTACGCAATGCGTTTGTGGTCGCTCCACGAACGTGGGAATGCGTTCCTAAAAGCTTTTAAGAAGATGACAGGGTGTACAGTGTTTTTGCCTGGTATAAAAGGTTGGAATTTACGGTGCTTGAATAGACTTTCTTCTTCTTTGTTACGTGTTCGTCTGTTTCTTTCCGTGTAATCATTGAATTCTTCCCTGTGTGTACATGGTTCTTCATCAGAATAATTGTATTGTATTTCAGGTGATGGGTGTCTGTTGCTATGTGTGTCAGTGTATTGTGTATTTGGGTGTTGAAATTCGTGTGTGTACATGTGTTCAATCCCGAATCGAGATTTTCTTTTGTGTGTGTAAAAATGTGTAGTGGGTGTACTATTCTGTTGTGCTTGGCACTGAGTTGTCTTTGTTTGCATATCGTCATCGATTACTTGTCTATTGTTGTTCATGTATTCCACTACAGAATCGTGCACAATATGTGGCAATTTGTTTTGTATACATTCTTCAAAAATTTGGTCTTTGTGTGCTGTCCATTCTTTAAATTGTGAATTAATGCGAGACAAATGGGGTTCAGCCTCTATCTGTATTGTTGTGTGAATCTGTTTGTGAATGTCAGCTACGTTTGTTTCTATTGTATTCACCTTTAAATTAATTTCGTCACATGCATGCGTATTTGATTCTAATTTGCAATTAATAGTTTCACAGGTTTTTGTCAAGTCATGGATGTGATTGGCATTGTCGCTTTGTCGTAACTCTAAATTTTCGAATTTTTCCGTAAGATCGTCGACCTGTTTGGAAAGACGTGTATTAATTTCATCTACCTTTGAGTCAGTGTGGCGAAGTCTGATTTTATTTCATTTCTGAAGGCTGCATTGTCTGTCATTAATTGTGAGAATTTTTTGTCATTATCTTGCTTAATATTGGATATGCCTTCCAAAATTGAATTCAGTATAGCGGCAAAATTTTGATTGCAAAATGAGCTTGCCCCCGCCGCGTCATTAGACGTGACGTGGTCTCTCAGGTTTGGTTCTGAATTGGTACTCTCGGCGTTTATGTGTGTCTGTAGCGGATTATTTTGATGCGTTTGCGTGTCTGTATTAATTTCTGTGTCTGAATGTGTCCGTGTATCCATGTTTGCATTACTTGATTGTTGTTCCATTGTGTACTGGTGTCGAGTTTTTACCATATCGTGAATAAATTGTGTCCAAGAAAAAAATCGTTTAAACGCGTAGTGTGAAAATGTACTGCCTATGTGTGTGTTTAAATGACTGAGAATGATTGAAAGATGACTTTAAAGATCGAAAGAAGCATACGTGTTAATGGTGACTAGCCATGTTGCTTGAATCTTGTACAATGTCGGCCATATTGTTCAATGTAACTTGCGTATTGTTGGATCGGAATGTAGTCGTCTGAATAATGAGATTTCGCGGAATTTGGAAAAAATTACTGAATGGAAACTGAATATTGAATTTAATGCTGAGAAAAATAATTTTGAATGAAAAATGTGCTTGGAATCAATTGTGGATGCGCGAGTGCTGCGTCTTACCGTACATGTCGTCTTGATGCGAAGATTGCATTTCCAGTCCAAATTGTCTCCAGATTTTATTCGTTTTCTTCAATATTCTCATCACATAGGTTGTTGCCGGTCAGGATGTACATGAAAAAGAACAATTAGTTGTAGTACAGTTACAATAATGAGTCCTGGCACATAGTCGCCAGTGTAACAAATAAAAAATTATAATAATAATAATATAATAATAAAATGTAATAATAATAATAATTTGTTTAATAATAATAATTGTTTGTTTTGTTTTGGATAAGTAATTGAGGGATTAAAATTTACGCCGTGAATTTATCGAGCTTCGCACGTCCGAAGATGTACGGAACGTAGCCAGGGCTCATTATGTATTTTTTTTTTGTAGACAGAGTCTGATATCTGACCTCAGCATCAATCATGAAAATGGAGTGACTAAAGCTACTAAAACAAAGAAAAGCATAAGATTAAATAAACATGTATTCATTTCAACATATACATTACGATATAAATTACACTTACGTAAAATTTTAGATAAATACTGGCAGATCACAAATGAGAGCGACTTATTAATTCTGCGCCTCTTTTCTGCTAATAAATATCAATATGGCTAACTGTGGAGCCGCACAAAATATTAAGCCCTTCTATGACAACGAATGACATGAGAGTGTGGTGATGCCTACTGGCTGTGACAAGAGAGCGGTGTTAATTGCTTTATTTTGCATTCTCTTGTCTTAAAAATCGATACATATAATCTAAGTTAACTAAATTAAATATTGTCTGTGCTCGAGTGCAAATGGTTCCTTAAAAGTTCTAAGCAAAGAAGGGAAAGCAGAAAGGTGGAAGGAGTATATAGAGGGTCTATACAAGGGCGATGTACTTGAGGACAATATTATGGAAATGGAAGAGGATGTACATGAAGATGAAATGGGAGATACGATACTGCGTGAAGAGTTTGACAGAGCACTGAAAGACCTGAGTCGAAACAAGGCCCCCGGAGTAGACAACATTCCATTGGAACTACTGACGGCCTTGGGAGAGCCAGTTCTGACAAAACTCTACCATCTGGTGAGCAAGATGTATGAAACAGGTGAAATACCCTCAGACTTCAAGAAGAATATAATAATTCCAATCCCAAAGAAAGCAGGTGTTGACAGATGTGAGAATTACCGAACTATCAGTTTAATAAGCCACAGCTGCAAAATACTAACACGAATTCTTTACAGACGAATGCAAAAACTAATAGAAGCCGACCTCGGGGAAGATCAGTTTGGATTCCGTAGAAATACTGGAACACGTGAGGCAATACTGACCTTACGACTTATCTTAGAAGAAAGATTAAGGAAAGGCAAACCTACGTTTCTAGCATTTGTAGACTTAGAGAAAGCTTTTGACAATGTTGACTGGAATACTCTCTTTCAAATTCTAAAGGTGGCAGGGGTAAAATACAGGGAGCGAAAGGCTATTTACAATTTGTACAGAAACCAGATGGCAGTTATAAGAATCGAGGGACATGAAAGGGAAGCAGTGGTTGGGAAGGGAGTAAGACAGGGTCGTAGCCTCTCCCCGATGTTATTCAGTCTGTATATTGAGCAAGCAGTAAAGGAAACAAAAGAAAAATTCGGAGTAGGTATTAAAATCCATGGAGAAGAAATAAAAACTTTGAGGTTCGCTGATGACATTGTAATTCTATCAGAGACAGCAAAGGACTTGGAAGAGCAGTTGAACGGAATGGATGGTGTCTTGAAGGGAGGATATAAGATGAACATCTACAAAAGCAAAACGAGGATAATGGAATGTAGTCGAATTAAGTCGGGTGATGTTGAGGGTATTAGATTAGGAAATGAGACACTTAAAGTAGTAAAGGAGTTTTGCTATTTGGGGAGCAAAATAACTGATGATGGTCGAAGTAGAGAGGATATAAAAATGTAGACTGGCAATGGCAAGGAAAGCGTTTCTGAAGAAGAGAAATTTGTTAACATCGAGTATAGATTTAAGTGTCAGGGAGTCATTTCTGAAAGTATTTGTATGGAGTGTAGCCATGTATGGAAGTGAAACATGGACGATAAATAGTTTGGACAAGAAGAGAATAGAAGCTTTCGAAATGTGGTGCTACAGAAGAATGTTGAAGATTAGATGGCTAGATCACATAACTAATGAGGAGGCACTGAATAGGACTGGGGTGAAAAGGAGTTTGTGGCACAACTTGACCAGAAGAAGGGATCGGTTGGTAGGACATGTTCTGAGGCATCAAGGGATCACCAATTTAGTATTGGAGGGCAGCGTGGAGGGTAAAAATCGTAGGGGGAGACCAAGAGATGCATACACTAAGCAGATTCAGAAGGATGTAGGTTGCAGTAGGTACTGGGAGATGAAGAAGCTTGCACAGGATAGAGTAGCATGGAGAGCTGCATCAAACCAGTCTCAGGACTGAAGACCACAACAACAACAACGTCTAAATTATTAATTTAATATCTACTATGTCTCCGCTTTTGACTTTTTTGCCACGCTCTTTTTTTAGGTTGCCGTATGGCCTTATCCACCACTTACTATTTATAGACTTTCACGCAATTTTAAATAATTTGATGAGAATGTTGGAATTTTTTTTTGCGGCTTTTATAAAGATTGCTTTTATGGATTAACTGTAAGTAGACATAAACCTAACCGCTTGTATTTTACATTATCTGCCACTGTCAAAATTCTAATAAGTTGTTTTATACATTAGTATACAGGTACACCTGTTGAAGCAAATATAGCTTTTAAAACCGGTCGTGGCTCTGAATAAAAATTTTGAACAGTTGCAGCGGTCCCTCTTATTCAACATATAATATTTTGACTGTGGATGCCCTATATACAAAGTGTTACGTTCTAAAACGTTTGGTTTTCTCCAGCCAGTAGCCCACAATGCAGTGTTTGTTGAGGGAAGAGAATTAGTTCTGATACTAAAATCGATTGATGCAATTAGTGAGCCTTTTAGTTACGATGTTTGTAGAGCCATGTTCGGTGCCAATAAACTCGTCGTCTCCTCAACATTTTGGAACTGTAATAGAATTTTCTGAATTAATTTTATTTCACTCCGTATATCTCTGGTCTCTGTCCTCTGAGAGCTACGTCTCTCCACAGAAAGTCTATGGGTTAGAAGCCAATGGTGGACAAATGATACATCACTGTACATTAACAGCTGGCTGTATAATTTTTCTAGGCACTAACTGGTGTATTGTATTGATGCAGTACTAAATTTTCAGTCTTTCCGCTAATATCTTACTTCCTTGATTGTCCTGAGACAAGTACCAGCAGCATGGAAGCTTTGGACAATAGCATCTGACACTGAGATACGTACAGAACAAAGTAGTGTCGTTGAATCATTCACGGACGATCTAATTGCTATAGTAGAACTCCGAGGCGCTTCCTAAGGGTTTATAGTGAAGATAAAAAAGACGTGAGTGGTGCGAGGCATGCGGTAGTTTCACTAGTGGTCGCGTGAAATGCACAGTAACGCTCCATTTTCGACACTGCTCAATTGTCATTCCTTATAACGTACAGCACCTCGTCAACCCATCGTTGATGATCGACAGATGAAGACCAAATTGTGTGCAAAGATGAATGTCGGCTATAATGCCGTAGACGTGATGTTACGCCAACTTGTTTATCGCAAAACGTTTGGCAGATGGATCACGCGGTTGGTTAAAGGAGATAAAAAAAAAAAAATAATTGAATGGAAAGTTATCGGATGCTGCTGGCCATTTCGAGGCTGAAGCTGACAATTTTCTGGAGACTGTCAACACCGGAGATGAGATATCATGTCACCGTTACGAGCCGGAATCCAATAAAGCGGCAACATACGAATTCTGTAACAAAGTACAGAATTAACCACAGCTGTCTGCAAGCAGTCTTACGGGACAAAGGAGTCCAAAGCAAATGTCAATTCAGAAGGCTACAAGATGACGCTGATTAGGCTTAAAATGCGGATTTGCAGAATGTGGTCAGAGAAGAAGGCAAACATTTGCTTACAACATGATAATGGCAGGTACCTCAACAGTATTACAGCCAGGGGTCTCACTGTATCATTTACTGGCCTGTTCCACCTCATGCACAGTACAATCCTCATGTAGCATCTTCAGACTTCTATCTCGCTGAGCCTACGAACCATTGATTAAGTGGCAAACGTTTTCCACAAATTATTATTATTGCGTCCCACAGGTTCTAGTTCATCGTTGACAAAAATGTATAACAAACTCTGACGACTATGCCAAAAAGTAATAGCATGTAGCTGAAATATTACTGTATTTAACTGTGTTGCCGGGCTTTTTGTTTCCGGGAAAGTAAATTAGAGACATTAATATACAACTGACACTCATACAACTATAGTTGTTCCGTTGTAATTGCGTTGTTCTGTTGTGGAACACTGGTTCTCTATACGTTCTTGTGCTTCAGCCTACGCCCTGATGTTATGAAGGACAGAGGGACAGCGTTTATAGCGTTTACAAAGCTGGTTGGCAATAAAAGGCTTATACGCTGGGTTGCACAAGTGTTTCGAAATACATGAATTCCATCAGAAATAACGTTTTATGCCGCAGTGGGGACTGCCGAATTCGTTACAAGCTCTCCAGCCTGCAACTGAATGGTATCACAAGCAGCTTGAACCCGAGGTACCATTGTACATACCTCTAACGGGTTGAACAAATACGACACTTTTCCCTTCACATGCAGAGGTCTGAAGGAGTGATGTCTTGCCATTGAGTGGATCACTCATTGGACCCACTCATGGAATCCGTATGCACCCGCACGATAGCAAGGAGCCGGCCAGTGTGACCGAGCGGTTCTAGGCGCTTCAGTCCGGAACCGCGCGACCGCTACGGTCGCAGGTTCGAATCCTGCCTTGGATGTGTGTGATGTCCTTAGGTAAGTTAGGTTTAAGTAGTTCTAAGTTCTAGGGGACTTGATGACAGATGTTAAGTCCCATAGTGCTCAGAGCCATTTGAGCCCATTTGGTAGCAAGGAAGTTAGTTTAGGCACTATCGTGTAGCACCTACAACACCCTTGTTAGTGCTCACTACACTCCTACTTACAGTGGATGTTGTGTACCTCGTACGAACAACAGGTACGACTAGCTTGTGAGCTGTCGTGAAAGGACGACTGATCACACAAAGTGGTCGCCAGTAAACTTCGGTCCACCTACCATTATAATTCTATTGGTACTGAAAGTTCGTGGCTACCAGACCCAGGAACTCCGCTTAGCCCATAGGTCTCAGTACCGCCCCTCACAAAAGTGACGTCATCTGGAAACATGACAGTAATCTAGGAATGGGCATGGTATAATGTGCAAACCAAAGAACTAAATTGTTTCTGAAGAACGAAGTCCGTCGCTAACAAACACTGGGCACCTCGCAGGTAATAGTGATAAAACATTATTTGTCCTGTAGAATGTTTATGCTGTCATCTGCCGATCCTTCGTAGAGCTGATTCACGGACTAGAGTGAATAATCCAAACATCCCCCCTAAGTCTAATATCAAGTACGACTGTTCTAAAGGCAATATTATACCATTTTTAATTTCATGCTGAGAGTTTCGCCCTTGGGGGTGCCCCTTCGCACAGAATCATTACAGATCTTCAAAGCAACGATAGCCATGAGCGTGATGAAGCTTAAAGCTGTCTTTATTGACCTTTTTCATACCACCCTTCAGCCTGGTGAACGGCGAACTCAAACTTCTGTCTGTTGGTACCATTTGTCGGCTTGTTATACGAAGAAGCCTAGAGATCTTTGAACATTTGTATTTGGATGAGAGTAACAACTGATGTGAGTGTTCACCATCACTCAGCAACTATTGGAGCCATTAGTGGTATGAGCAACATGTATATCATAGGTCATGTGCCCGATTAACTTTCCATCTTTCTGCTGTTTTATCTTAATTTATCGGTTTAATAGCTCATCATTGTCTTCTTTTCCAATATGTAAAGCTTATAATACGCCAAATGAAAGAAGAACTAGCAAAATATACATATATTCAAGCTGTCTAGCTCCATGTTGAGAATGAAGAAAACTCTACGTTAGAAGCTCGCAAACTGGAGTACTAAAGTCAATCATTTGAGACCACGATAGTGAAAATAAGGTTCAAATGGCTCTGAGCACTATGGGACTCAACTGCTGTGGTCATAAGTCCCCTAGAACTTAGAACTACTTAAACCTAACTAACCTAAGGACATCACAAACATCCATGCCCGAGGCAGGATTCGAACCTGCGACCGTAGCAGTCGCACGGTTCCGGACTGCGCGCCTAGAACCGCGAGACCACCGCGGCCGGCGTGAAAATAAGGAATAGGAAACGGAATACTAAAGCAGAAATAAGGAAGCTGGGGAGAAACAATCCTGACAGTAGATTTGGAAACGTGATTTCTACACCACCACCATCTTTTCTTTGCTGGTGTGGAAACAGACTTTTAAGAAACTTACGTAAACATTGACAAAGACTTAACAACAACATGCAGCATTCTTCAAGAAAACTAGCAAACAGAATGTTATTGCATGACATTGCATTAAAAACCATATAACTCTCTCTTAGTTATAATTTACAATCATCATACAATGTACGTGGTATTGATCATAGACATTACAGGAATTAATAAATGTATATCTGTTGATTTGTTCATAAATTCATTTAACACGTTCGAGTGTAGTACAAGGAAAGGACGGATATACTTTGTGTAGATAATACAATATAGATTTAACACGACATGCGTAAGAAAAGAGCAAAGTTAAACGTTAATTTTATAGCTATTTTGAGCTTTGGTTTCTATTGAGGAGTGCTTTCACTTTAAACGCTGCAGAAAAGTCTTGGGAAAGCGATGTGCACAAATAGAGATGGCGGTACAATCGTGTAAAGAAAATATAAAGGGAAGTGCATTGGAGGAGCCGTCATTTGTACTCAGATGTTTCAAGTGAAAGCTGTCGACGTGATTATGGCCGCACGACGGGAGTTATAGTTCGAGTCACGAACGATGGCGGTCTAGTCCAAGTTTGTCTGCGCATCTACGCTACCCATTATCCGACAGCCAATGAGCTATCAGTAGTGTTCTCAGCTCTCTGCTTTGAATGTCGTAGCCAATGCGGGCATTAAACTTGGTTGTAGCGAGTTACTTAGTGAATTTTTCTTCCATCTGTCGCGATTTGTCACGTCTGACGGTGGTGGTAAGCGATAAATTCTCCGCTTGCAAGCGAGAGACATAATTTGCAGTATACAGGCTTTCTTCAAGCCCAGAGCACGTGCATGCGCTTACCGCAAACGTTGCTTGGAACAGGCAACAGGCAATTTTCAAACCCCCCACCCCCCCGTCCGTGCCACGAGCTGCGCGAACCGTTATATCGGACCATAGTGGACTTTGTGGACTTTGAGCGCAGAAATGATTTTTGGAGCTACACGCATGGAACATTCTAATTCGGAAATCGTTAGGAGATTCAATATTTCAAGATACATTGCGCAAAGAGTGTACCGAGAACATCAAATTTCAGGCATTAACTCTCACCACGGACAACGCAGTGCCCGACAGCCTTCACTTAACAACCAAGAGCAGCGGCATTTGCGACGAGTTGTGAGTGCTTATGGCCACACAACACTGCGTGTAATAACAATTGAAATCAATGTGGAACGTACGACGAACGTTGTCAGAAAATAAAATAGCTACAGTCGTCCTTAATATCTTATTTATTGTGTAGCTGCCAATTTCTGCGCTTCAATGAGCGTCTTCAGGCCTTAGTTGATGCTGAAAGGGTTATCACGATCCATATATAAGATACATATGTGGCCAACGTAACTCTTTTACGCAGACTATTAGTAACTATGATGTCGTCTCCGCCCGGTTGGCCGTGCGGTCTAACGCACGGCTTTCCGGGCGGGAAGGAGCGCCGGTCCCTGGTGGATTTTTGTCGAGGTCCGGTGAGCCGGCCAGTCTGTGGATGGTTTTTAGGCGGTTTTCTATCTGCCTCGGCAAATGCGTGCTAGTTCCCCTTATTCCGCCTCAACTACACTATGTCGGCGATTTCTGCGCAAACAAGTTCTACACGTACGCGTACACCACCATAACTCTACCACGCAACCGTGGGGGTTACACTCGTCCGGTGTGAGACGTTCCCTGGGGGGGGGGGGGGGGGGGGTCCACCGGGGCCCGAACCGCACAATAACCCTGGGTTCGGCCGGCCGGAGTGGCCGAGAGGTTCTGGGCGCTACAGTCTGGAACCGCGCGACCTCTACGGTCGCAGGTTCGAATCCTGCCTCGGGCATGGATGTGTGTGATGTCCTTAGGTTAGTTAGGTTTAAGTAGTTCTAGGTTCTAGGGGACTGATTACCAGAGCAGTTGCCGGCCGCGGTGGTCTAGCGGTTCTAGGCGCTCGGTCAGGAACCGCGCGACTGCTACGGTCGCAGGTTCGAATCCTGCCTCGGGCATGGACGTGTGTGATGTCCTTAGGTTAGTTAGGTTTAAGTAGTTCTAAGTTCTAGGGGACTTATGACCACAGATGTTGAGTCCCATAGTGCTCAGAGCCATTTGAACCATTTGAACCAGAGCAGTTAAGTCCCATAGAACCATTTAGACCCCTGGGCTCGGTGTGGGGCGGCGGAGGGGTGAAGTGGACTGCGGTGGCCGTCGTGGGGTTGCAGACCACTGCGGCTGCGGCGGAGACGGATACTCTCCGTCGTTTATAGGTCCCCGGTTAACATAACAAAACATGATGTCGTCTCTCCAACCATCAACTATCAAGTTATGAGAACGTATCCATTAGGAGAGTGCTTCGAAATTTGGTGTTAATGGGTGATGGCAGAGGCGACCTACGCCAGTGGCTTTGTTAACAGCACGACATCGCCTGCAGCGCCTCTCCTGGGCTCGTGATCATACCGGTCGCACCCTAGGCGAAAGGGAAACCCTGGCCTCGTCAGATGAGTCACGTTCTCAGTTGGTAAGAGTCGATGGTAGGGCTCGAGTGTGGCGCAGACACTACGAAGCCAAGGACCTATGTTCTCAACAAGGCGCTGTGAAAGCTGGCGGTGGCTCCATAATGGCGTGGGCTGTGTTTACATAGAATCGACTGGCTCCTTTGGTCCAATTAAATCGATCATTGACTGGAAATGGTTATGTTCAGCCACTTGGAGACGATTTGCATCGATTCATTGAATTCATTTTCTCATGTATGTTATCGGGCAACAATTGTTCGCGTTTGGTTTGAAGAACATTCTGAACAATTCGAGCTAATGATTTGCCCACCGAGATGCCCCGACGTCAATCCCGTCGAACATTTATGAGACATAATCGAGACGTCAGTTCGTGCACAAAATCCTGCATCGGCAATATTTTTGCAATTAAGGACGGCTGTAGAGACTGCATTGCTCAGTATTTGTGCAGGGGACTTCCTACAACTTTTTCACTCCATGCCACGTCTAGTTGCAGCACACGCCGGGCAAATGACATTAGGAAGTATCTCATGACTTTTGTCACCTCATTATATTACCTATTACGATATTGTTAAGCCTGCAAGTAAATGTATAACCGTTATTTCAAGTCAATATTCTGTAATTTGTTCCGATCTGAATGCACTTACGAAACAATGAAAAGTCATATGCGTCATTAGTGCTCGCCTGTTCACTTGCTTTTTGTGTAACATTGCATCAAACATAATTGATATATGTGACCACACAGCTATCTTCAGTAGAATAAAATAAATGGAATTATAGTGGACTTTCTGGTGTACATGTTTCTGTTTATTACTTTGCAATAGTGCAGAAAAGTACGTGAATGTGTTGTTTTTCCCATCCCAGACAGACATGAAAGATAGCTACAAGATGATATTATAGGTGCATTCGTTCTGCTGAATCTGCCTAAGGGGCTATGGCACTTTGAAACTAATTTGGTTAGGAGGATTCAGCTGTGATACAGCTGGAGCACTGGTTTACCAGGTATTTGGAACGGTTTATCTGACTCTTACCGTTGAAATATTAGTGCCTTGACAGCAATGGGTATGGTCATTCTAATCACTTACAGTAGCGTTATTGTGGTTTACGTCAACAATTTTCAAACCAAATATAATTTATGGAATTTATGGAACCGTCTTAGCTGATGAAGTTCTGCATAGTAGTAGCTGTTGAAGACGGTAGTTAGACCCATTTTAGCATTTATACTGTCCTCACGATTGGTGTGGATGATATACGGCACAGGAGCTACGATTGAGACACTCACTGTTCGTTGCCCAACGCACGCAGGCACCTGCTCGCCCAATGGCTTTCGGCAGTCCGTGTGCAAGCACCTTGTCTTCCTGATCCCTATTCGAACAACGGACCACCGTCCTCTGCACTCCAGGGCACTCGACAAGCACTCGACGTCAGCAATGGAAGTGACTTTCAGCAATACCAAATCGAGAGTGCTAGATCCGCCCGTAACAGGGACCATTACTGCCCTCTGGAAGCGAACGACGGCGCGCTGGAATGCCTCACTCGCATTGTCTGCCCCTCCGTTCCATACATAGAAATTGGACACCACCTCTGGCGCAGATGACTGGTGAGTCCTCGACTGGTCTCTCACTGCCTGCTTGGCGCCTTGAACGGGAAGCACTTCGGGGACAAGTCATTCAGAAACATGCGCAGAACTGCAGCTGTAGATGAATTTCAGCAGTTTGGAGAAACTGAACTCGGGCTTTCGTCAACGACTTTCAGAACCATCTAACCATCACCAGCGCCCGCATTGTCCCAATTATTCATTCTACGACCAACTTCTTTACCTTACCAACCTTCTCCCCCATAAAGTAAATGAATGAAAACCCGTCGTATTTGTTTCCTTTGACATACAAAACGCCTTTTACTTACAAGGGGAGGCCACGACATTAGGATAGATTTACTTAGAACTTTGTACACTTTTAGTAGGCAATCACTACAACATTATACGCAAGTAGTAAAGTCCGAGAAGTCTCAAGAGAAGTTTTACGCGTCTGTTATATGGACAACTTATCTGTGCGTAGCTGCTCTATGTTGGAGTGCATGGTGGTCAAGGGATTAGCGTTAGAGCTTCGTAAGACGAACATGAATGAGGCGACGGCTCGACTACTGCCCATACTTAATAATTAATGTATTTCTTTCATCTTGGTCATATTATGTAACTTATGTGGCACGCCTAGTCGCATGAAGTTTCAATTTATGTTTTCCGTTTATGTATGACAAGCACCATTCTGCAAAGTGTGATGTCGATAGCACATACGACTTGTAATTGTACGTTACTTTTGTGGTCTGGAACATTGTGACTTACTGTATTACTGACTGTGAATAACATCATTCGCATCAGTATTTATCGAAGTCAGACTTAGGATTTTCAAGCCTGTCCCTCGACCTTCAAAATTTCATTACAAACAGTAAATAGTCAAATGACATGTGAAATTCACAACAACTCCACGAAACTGCACTTGGCTTTTTTTTCGTTATATTATATTATCAAATGTTATACAAATTAAATAATGTGACCAGTGATGAAAAAAATACACGTTGCTGCTCATATTTTATCGAAGCACCATTGGGTGCCTCACCGATGTTACGAAATGTGGTAACATTTATTCTGTTTAGTCTTTACTACGTTGTAGAAGAGCTCTGGTGCTCGTTAATGCATTTTTGCGAATAGTTAGATTGTAAGCTTATTTAACACATTTCAACTACTTTTATGGGTATAATATTTGTGCGGAAATCGTTCTTTTTCATGTTCCAACTCTTTAAGTTCACAGTCACGAATCATTCCCGAGTTACTGGATTTTTAAGTGAAGATGACTTTACAAGACGAAGTTTGTAAAAATAGTATGAACTCTTGTCACCTATTATGTTCCCTATTTCCCCTTAGTTCAAAAATGGTTCAAATGGCTCTAAGCACTATGGGACTTAATATCTGAGTTGATCAGTCCCCTAGACTTAGAAGTACTTAAACCTAACTAACCCAAGGACATCACACACATTCATGCCTGAGGCAGGATTCGAACCTGCGACCGCAGCAGCAGCGCGGTTGCAGACTGAAGCGCCTAGAACCGCTCGGCCACAGCGGCCGGCTGCCCCTTAATAACTTCTATGTTTTTATTATTATTACTAGCAATATTATTATTATTGCCCTCCGCCACACACCGTTGGGTGGCTTGCGGAGTATAAATGTAGATGTAGATGTAGATGTATTATTATCTGCTTGGAAAGTTTGTCTGTGTATTCAGCTAAGTTAGGTTTTTAACCAGCACATTGTAAAGGAGAAGTGATTAACTGAAATGTGCTCGAAAACGTCAACATCCGACATACTGGTGTACGTAAGACAACGGTGTACAATTCCAGGGCCATACGTATGTGATGGTAAGCTAAAAATCGCCACTTAGGATGCTTCTGAAGTTAGAGGATGCGAAATGTCCATGGCATAAAGACGAACAGCTTCTCGTTTCGTTGCATAGACTGACTGCATCTTCCAGAATATAATGATAACAACGTAAATAATAATAACAGTAATAGTGTAGATTTCTGTAAATAAGCATCCAGAACCAATAAATTTTTTCAACTGTTTCACTGTTTGCTACAGTATCTTACTACATCTTTATTTTCCAAAGATAATGGGCCGTATGGGTGGAGCCCAACAATTTAAACAGTGAAATGTTGTTTCTCGCCAGCTATTGTGAATTTGCTCGTTGAATTGTTGACATTTGACCGGGGAGGTGGGGGGCAAAGGATTAGCTGAATTGGAATAAGAAAAATCTGGATATGGGTACTGATCGTTAACCCTAGTGGCGTAAGACTCTGAAATTGTCACACGAATTGTATACCAGGGTCACAGTGACCCTCAATTATTAGCTGGAGAAACGTCCTGAACATGTAATATTTTATGATTAAATTGGACTCTCATAAGCTAAAAGCATTTTATTCACCTCTGTCATGTACTTTTTCAGTAAATGGTAGTATTAAGACGACCAAAATTCGAGACTAAGTAAAAACAGCTATGGAAACTTTTCAACGATGAAACTGTAAAGTGATCCGGTTATAATGACACTATTTGTAGTGTAATTAGCCGGTTCCGTGAGCGATCGGTTCTAGGCGTTTCAGTCCGGAACCGCGTTGCTGCGACGTCACAGGTAAGAATCCTGCGTCGGGCATGGATGTGTGTGATGTGCTTAGGTTAGTTAGTTTTAAGTAATTCTAAGGCTAGGGGACTGATGACCTCAGATGTTAAGTCCCGTAGTGTTTAGAGCCATTTGAGCCATTTGTAGTATAATCAGACGAAAATTCTATTCATTTCATAAAATGCAAGTATTACAAAAATATTTTGAGGTATTCCCAATAATTCTAAAATCGATTCATTCATTATTTCCACACTCTTGGAATATGGACTGCAAAGTTATAGGCAGCTGGCTGGCCTGTTCTAGTATGGACAGCAATTTTCCAAGAATGACCAGTCTTACCGTGGGCGACAATATTTTCTTCATCGCTGTCTGAACTTTGGCAAAGTGATCAGTTTCACCATTATCCACAAGTGCTGCAGGTGCATCAGCTGCAGCAGCACTTTCAGCACAAAGTCACTGAATATCACTTTCACGATTGAGCTCTTCTGTGCTTCCCATATAAGATCTTCTGTCAGCAAAATGTCATTTCTACGTGCCACTTTCACATAAATGTACTGCACACTCGACAACATAATAGGCACACGATGCGTACTCCAGCGTCACAGTGATCCTTCAAAAATATTTCTGTCAAATTAATTAAACAACTTCGAACGTCGGTCCTCTACTAGGTCTCACTCAGTGCTGAATTTGCATTGGTGGTAGCGGGCTGTGTTTCTGCAGTGGCGCATGCACAGTAGAAAACAAAGAAACTCTAGGGTCACAGTGACCCTGGCGTACACTTCTAGGGTTAAAAACTGGAGGAAGAGGATTATTATGGGCTTCGATTTAATTATGTTGGATCAGCTATTGTAAAGCAGACTGTGAATACTTATGTCTATTTACAGTTTTATTACTGTTCACCTATGCAGTCACAGCATCTACATAACTTTCATCTTTGTCTTCTGCTGCCAGACAGTATCACACGTTACCCAGAAGTCGTTCAATCGACTCTACCATGTGACATACACACAACTCATGATCAACGTATAATACTCCGAAATGCATAGTGGGCAGATGAATAAATTGTTGCTGGTTGCTGTAACTTATGTTTTTAACAAATATCCATAACGGTAATGATCAAACCTAAGCTAAAATGTTCTCGTCTTTGATCACATGCTTGTTTATGCTGACTGATGACAGTGTCTGTTTAGAGATTTACTGGTACTCTTTATAAAGTACACAAAGTGAATGGATATTAAATCATTGTTATTGGTTAGCTGATAACTTAGAAACCTTTTTTGTCAATATAAAAATGCGGCAGGGTGAAATGGATATCAATACAGTTGATACAAATTCTAAACTAGTTTTATGAGATCATCAACGGATTAAAAACAATAACTCTTTCTCCATCCACTTTCTACTGGAGATAAAAACATATTTTGAAACCTACATCACCAAAAGTAACGGCTATGAAAAGCACCAGTTGAACCGTGATTTATTTTCGAAGAATGTTCTTAAGAATTTATTTTATTTATTAGCGATTCATCAAGAACATTAACACATTTAATCACATGGAAGTAGCTGCCAGGGAGTAACTGATGAAAACATAACCAAATTCCTTTTAACAAATGGGAATTTTATTCACTTTAATAGTGCCCAAAAGAATTTTTTAAAGGAAACATATTTAAAACTATAATCAGAAAGCACCCTCTACATATCAAAGTTACAATTTATTCAGAGGCAGAAAGAAATAAGTTTGACTGTATGAGCTTTCGGGCAGAGAACCTTGCCGTTCCCTTTTGACACGACCAAACTTACGACCGCTCACAACAGCCTCTGAAAGACTACACTGGAGCAAATCTGCAACACGCCAGATAACTTTAAACTAAGAGTTTTAACAATTTACACAAGCACACAAACTATGTACCCCCCGTAGGAGGGATGGAAATGGTACAAAACACGTACAATTAAAATATTAACGTTGCCACCGAAGGTGCATCATGATTTTAACTTCTAAGAAAAGTCTTACGGTGAAAGGGTGACAACTTCACATACTAAAATGATCATTTAAATACAAGCCCATGAAATGCAATCTTATATAAAATTCTACAACATGGGCCAAACAATAGTTAAGATGCTCTACAGTACACATATACCGCCTCTCAAGATCATAGGCAATGATATCAAAGTTTCCAAAGATCAAAACACATTTCAGGTATTAGGCCGTTACACTCCAAGCAATAAATTCGTTAACATACCGAATCCGACAAACATGACAGAGTCAACTACTAACGTACGGTAGATTGATATGGAGATTACCGGACAACCCGAACCGCAGGTTGCTCTAACCCCCCTCCCCCTACCCCACAAGGGAAAAACGGACCACCCAATTTGTAAACAACCACCTTCCCGCGGGTGGGCAAACGGAGAAGAATGGTGGGACGACCCCAAAGCAAAACGGCTGGTGACCTCACCAAGAAAACAAGTACGATTTAACAACTTATCACCAAGCACTTAACTTCTAATAAACTGCTATTTCACGAGAAGACCTGGCGCAGCACCCCCAAATCGCTCTCCCGAACCGTCCGCTGCCAGCCGCTTCAACGGACGTGGGAACGCGCGCCGATCTCCCGTTTCACGGCGTCTCAGCTCGCACTGGCCAGACTGATGCCGTGGGTTGACTCCTGTTGCTCTCGTGTCGACGGCGAAGTCACTACCCCTCGCTACGCCGCAGCCCACTGGACTCGCGTGGCGACCTCACACGCGTTGACGCTTAAGACGGACAAGTCATCTTGTGTCTCAGTGCTCGGCCGACCAGCCGATCGATCCAACCGCCAATGACCATTGCCTGAGCAAACTCGAGCAGACTGGCGGCCTAACGCGCAGACTCAGATGCAGGAACTAAGCCCCGACCGGGCGACCACTCGCTGAGATCTCTTACTGGCGGAGTTGAAAGACTCTCATTTTGCCGGCTTTAAAGGTTGATCCGAACGACAGACATACTAGCACTCCGAACGACAGACAAACACTAACTGCCTAACAAATGAGGACTCATAGCGCTCCTTAAATGCACGTGAACAGGCAACCTTTCCCCTTTCCCAACAGAGAGAGACACCAAAGCTGCGATTGCCACAGTGGCGCCACCGCCAGAAACGGAGGGCGACTGCTTTACACAACGCGCTGCGGCGTGCTCTTCAAAACAGCAATTTTTACCACGGCTCACCAGTGCAAAGGTTGTCAAGGACGTAGTCCTGTTGCTGATCGCAATGCGAACTGATGTTTTTGGCAGGGAAATGTGCTGGAGTCAGTTCCCCAAATGAAGGAACTGATCCGTTGACGATACTTATGTCTCTCGCTGAGGCCTTTTCGTGTTACTTCCCAGCAGCAATCTGTCTAAATGGTTTCCTTGGCCATCCTATAGAAAACCGCTTGACTTCAATGCTGGGAATCGTCATTATGACCTTCATAGGCTTCAAGGGAAGGTGTGAAATGTTGGTAAGATACGGTGTGAAGACATTCCCATCGTGACACACGTCCACGGTACTACTGTGAAGAATTCTGGTGTAATCTGGTGCCAACGTTACATCATTAATCCGCCTTACGCCTCACATGAACTTCTGGGCTCTGGCACTTTTTTTCGTATGTGTCGAACCCTTCCTGTTTGAAGCGTCTCCTTGTCCGAAGGAGACGTCGCAGGGTGCCACGCTTTGGCACGATAACAGATTGGAAGCACCTATGAGCCGTATTTCAAACTTTTTGTGGCAGTGTGAGATACTTATAGGGTTTGCAAACAGGGTCCTTTTAATTGTGTCGTGCAATGTAATTACCAATCAGCGAGCATCAGTTAACATATCCCAAACGTGTGTGTTGCTTCTCACTGGTAATGAGGTAGGAAAAAAAAAATATACCGACACCAAGAGTGGTTAACCAAAAAATATTAAGAATGGCAGGGGAAAAACAAGCATTTGTTCATGTCTCAGAGGATAACTCCAGTACTTGAGCTCTCATCGGTCGTTAATATGTGCCGTGGCTCTGAGGCTCATAAGGCGAGAGTAGGGGAGTTGTGTGGAATATTTTCTTTCATCTGATAGGTGGTTCAAATGGCTCTGAGCACTATGGGACTTAACATCTGAGGTCATCAATCCCCTAGAACTTAGAACTACTTAAACCCAACTAACCTAAGGACATCACACACATCCATGCCCGAGGCAGGATTCGAACCTTCGACCGTAGCAGTCACGCGGTCCCAGACTGAAGTGCCTAGAACCGCACGGCCACACCGGCCGGCATCCGATAGGTGAGAGAAGCATGAGCACTGGGTGGCTGACACGATTTTTGGCGGAATAATTTTTGTTGAGACGCCAGGTTTAGAGAAACGAAAAAAGTAGTTTTCGTTTCGGAGAGCGATAGAGAGAACACTTGGTTTTGGAGAGCGGCAGATATAAATTTCGATGTCGAATATCGGTGGAGAGAAGCCGATTGCTACTTCTGAGAAAGATTGAGGGCAGCTGATGTTTGTTCGAGATCCCATGCAGCAGCCAGAATGGTGGGGGTTCTTTCTGTAGCACTAGGCTTTTACAGCGGTCAACATCATGTAAAGTATAGGGACCTTGTGATCAATTTAGAGTCACAGCCGTAGACATAATCTTTATTTTATCATTTCACGATTTGAGACTTAGTGTTTGTTACAGAGAATCCAGAGATACCAGGACTTGCTCGATGGCATGCCTAGTGTACATATTAATTGTGTTGTTGTTGTGGTCTTCAGGCCAGAGACTGGTTTGATGCAGCTCTCAATGCTACTCTATCCTGTGCAAGCTTCTTTATCTCCCAATACCTACTGCAACCTACATCCTTCTGAATCTGTTTGGTGTATTCATCTCTTGGTCTCCCTCTACGATTTTTACCCTCCACGCTGCCCTCCAATACTAAATTGGTGATCCCTTGATGCCTCAGAACATGTCCTACCAACCGATCCCTTCTTCTGGTCAAGTTGTGCCACAAACTTCTCTTCACCCCAATCCTATTCAATACCTCCTCATTAGTTATGTGATCTACCCATCTAATCTTCAGCAGTGTTCTGTAGCACCACGTTTCTAAAGCTTCTGTTCTCTTCTTGTCTAAACTATTTATCGTCCACGTTTCACTTACGTACATGGCTACACTCCATACAAATACTTTCAGAAACGACTTCCTAACACTTAAATCTATACTTGATGTTAACAAATTTCTCTTCTTCAGAGACACTTTCCTTCCCATTGTCAGTCTACATTTTATATCCACTCTATTTCGACCATCATTTGTTATTCTGCTCCCCAAATAGCAAAACTAATTTACTTCTTTAAGTGTCTCACTGCCTAATTCCTTCAGCATCACCCGAATTGATTCGACTACATTCCATAATCCTCGTTTTGCTTTTGCTGATGTTCATCTTATATCTTCCTTTCAAGACACTCTCCATTCCGTTCAACTGCTCTTCCAGGTCCTTTGCTGTGTCTGACAGAATTACAACGTCATCGGCAAACCTCAAAGTTTTAATTTCTTCCCCATGGATTTTAATTCCTACTTCCAATTTTTCTTTTGCAATTGTAGACCATATTTAACAACTCCTTAGTGAAAAGGGTAACGTATTTATCTCTGCCTCATCATTGAAGGTCGATTCAGTTGGGGTCTCTGGAAGTACCGCTTCTTTTACACCGAGGCACTGTCATACTTCATGTATTTCTCGTTATTTTTGAATGAAGACATTCGCCATGTTTACGTTTCCCCATCTGTGTATATCTTTTTAAAATAAATGTGCTTTAATCAAATTCGTCTGGCTATCATATTGGCACTTAGTTAATCCTACGTTACTTGAAGAGACATTAACCAATGCCATCAGTCATACTTATGTGTGAGGAACATAGCGTCTTACGGCAGTTTCGTGCTGCAAATCTTCTTGCAAATAACACATAGTTTCCGATCAGCCTAGAGGCCATAGGATATACTCCATTATTTTGTACTGCATCTGGAACCCTTCCATTGGCTTATTAGTAGAAGCAAGCAGCAATTTCTTCCTTAGTTTCACCTCATAATCGTTGTTAACAGTAGACTTCTTTCATGTAGCCAAACCTAAAGAATACTTTGTTTTTCCCCAAATATTCTTCAGTAATAAACATCTTTCAAAAACAGTGAGTATGAGTTGTGAGTATAATAAGAATATACAAAAATCGCCGGGGATTATTGCAAACATAAGACAATTGTCATCTCAAGATGCATTAAAAAAGACCAGACTTTGAACTTTTTGATTAGTAAGGAATGAGTTACAAAATTCTGAGTTGGTAAGGAGCTGGTTCGGAAGTGGTAACATACTAGCTAACAAAACTGTATATACTTAAGCAGTAATTTATTATAAAAACGTTGAACAATTTACGTTTGGTACAAACATAATTTAAGAGTGGGAGCAGTAATGACTAGTAAATAAGGCAGTTAAGACTACGGCTCACCACATCAATAAATACATTTGTTTAACAATTAAAGTTGCCAATCAGCCCGCGACTGAGATGTTACTTTATTTTATTTTCGCTACCAGTTTCGGCAATTCATTATACCATCTTCAGGTCCCACATCCACATGTAAAAAATAATCGATATTGATGTCCTGAGGCCATATGTTTCTGGATGTCGTGAATTCGTAGCTCGAAGACTTGACTGCAACTGAGTACACCTGCAGTCCAAGGACGTGGTCATCTCAATTGCACGGCTGTTTGGGGAATTTGGTTGTATATACTTGAACAGCCACTGTCGTACGTCCACGATGGATCAACAGAGACTTAAAATGCATGGCTGTAATTTGATACTAGAAAAACAAAAATAAGCGCAGCACATTCATAGGACCAAAAATAAAATTACCTTCCTTTTCATGGAGATAATAATAATAAATTACTAAACTTTGTTTTTGCAGGTTTTTTTTCATTCCCGAGACATGTTTCACTGAAGTCGCAGCATCATCCGTGGATTTTATGTTAACCCATATAAAACAGAAAAAAATGATTTTTATTACTAGTACACCTATAAGGAATTTATAAAGTCAGTATTTACATGTTTGAAAAATGGATAACATTTTTTATGCATAACTTCTTTCCACATGGTGTGTATTTCCTGGATTTTTGTGTACTTCAGTGTAGTTATTTTGTTTCACAATTTGTCATCTGCAACCATATAGAACTTAATGCTGAATGGTTATTTAAATCGAAAATTTGCGATTGGTTTTGTTACGTTTAAGCCAACCACTATCTAATGCTATGTGGAATATTGTGTGTGCGTATGTATACGCGCGCGCGTGCGCTTGTGTTTGTGTGTGTGTGTATTTTCAATATGTTTAACTTAATTTTGCTGCTTTCCCTATTATCTTCATTGTGAAGGCCTGCACTAGGTAACTCCTTGTGTCATTGTTTACAAACAACAAAAACAAGATGGCGGAGAGGTGAACAATTGAATGGTCTCTGTGCGGAAGTTCTGAATCGTTGTAGAATGTATCTGTCATTTTGCATATACCTGTGTGTGCGTGTGTGCGCGCGCGCAAACGGCTGTGAGTTTTATTTATTTAATTATTACTTTTTTATTTGAATGTAATTTATTTACTTATTGTGTTATTTTTTTTTAATTGTGTGTGTTTGGAAGGGGGTTTGGGGTGTTTATGGTTTGGTGTTGTCTGATAGTTCTCACTGGGCAGATAACAGAGTTCCATTGCAGAGAATTGTGTATTCATTTATTACTTGTTTTCCTTAAATTACAGTTTTTTGTATTTGATAGTTTTTTTCAATTATTAGTTTTTGTGGGGGGCTGTTGCTGCATTTGAGAATTTTCAGGTCGGTGTTGCAGTTTGTTGGGCTATGTTCCATTTTCAGAAGGTGCTCAGCGAATGTACAATGACAGCAGTTACATTTTAATGCCCTCCTGTGTTCTGTGTATTAAGGTTTCTGCTTATCTGTCCTATATAGATTGATTTTCAGTCTTAATTGTTATATGGTAAATACCAGTTGTGTTGTGTTTGTCTGTGCTTGTGTTGGTTGCTCTTAGTTTTCTCTGTACTTAATTCATTGCCCTGTAGCCACTTTTAGTCGTCGTGTTTTTTTTTAACGTCTTTCCTGTTCTAGGGGCTGCTTTATTGTCATAAGTGAGAGTGTACCATTTGCTTGTTATTATGGATGTCTCTTGTCTGAGCGTGCTTGGGTGTGTGTCATGTGTGTTTGTGTTATATGTGATTATGTTCTGTGTGCCTGTGTTTGTAAGTTCGTGACAGGCCATTTGCTTTTGCGTGCTACGTTTCCCCTTTATTTTTCTTTTAATATAGTGATTCACCTTCTCTTTAATGTTTGTTTCATATATGTCCTCAATAGAGACTAGTTTCATTGTCTGTAATTCGTTTTTGTAGTTATTTTGGAAACCGGATAGTTTGTGCGCAATCGGATGATCAGAGTTTTTGTTTATGGCTGTGCTGGTGGAGTTGGCGGTGACTTACCTGAATATGGAGAATTCATAGTTGTCTCTGTGTACTGTGAGGTCAAGGAAATTTAAATTTTGTCATTTTCTGTTTCTATGGTGAACTTTATTTTGGTGTGAACTATCATTGAGGAGTTGTTGGATGCGACTGGGTATTTCATCTGGAATACATATCTCTCCACAGGATAGGCCGCCACCTTCCATTTATGTTCGACGCAAGTGACTGCTCACCCGTCTTAGATAAAACCGGAACTCCAAGTCTCCACACTGTTTCCAGCAATTCCTCTCCCTTTTACTTCGTATGCATGCCCTTATATCCCTCGCCGCCGCTGTTCATGTGTCGTCTTGTGAGCCAGTGCTCTTCAGTCTCCAAGCAACGCGACAGAGACATACACAGCGCATATTGATAACTGGGTGCTAAGGACGTTGCGCCCACATGGCACAAATCAATTGTGTAAATAGTACCACACAGCATATAGAAGCTTGTCAAAGCATGCAGACCGGGATGTCACAGACAACATCACTTAGGTGCAATGATTTCAAACTCTAGTTGAGGAATCAAATTGTCTACGCTCAAAGGTGGACATTAGGTCTTCTTATATAAAAGTTAGATTTCGTTGCTGCTGGAAAGCTAACATTGTAACTCTGAGAATATCCCTACCATATATAGCACAATGCTGTTTTTAATAGACAATAGCTACCTCGCTCAGAGAGTCAAGGCGGACTGCAACATACAAAAGTGACCCACACACTTAAACAAATGTACGTCACTCTTCGGAAGTGTATTGTAGACGAACTAGAAGATTTCTATGATCTTGTGACGGCTTCGACATGTCAAATCCCTTACAACAGAAGAAAGAATGATCAGACCGTTCAAGGCAAATTATACACCAAATTAAGAAGTGCGTGGATCTAATAAAGGATGTAAACGTTAGCTGTCAAATAAGACCATCCTGCAATGAGAGACGGAAATGTCAAGCGTCGGAGATGCCGAAATAACGCCACATTTCTGCATATATGACACTAAATTTCCTCTAGGTAGATGTTTTAAATCTTCTACAGGAGAGAGGAACAGTATACATCAGCAAACCACAGTATTTGTTAGCGACAGGCTGTTAGGACATATCAACACATGTGTTGCACCAGTATCACGTTTTAAAAATCTGTAGCCTCAGATCAGAGTCCACAAGATAGACACTGATACATGCCGAACCTACACGCTGATAAGATTCAAGTATAGGATGTAGATTGAATCGATTATATTGTTGACGTGGGTTATTTGCCATAACGTATCTGTGAATACATTGGCAAAGTCTCCCACGAATCCCATGCTCAAAGAACAATTGCACGCCGACATTGATTATACTCTAAGTGCTGCTTAGCATAGTATCCCACGCTAACATAAGATCCATGCTGTATATTGCTTGAATGCATCTGCAAGAAGTCGCACATTTCTGTTCTTCCCGTTACATTCATTACTCACACGCTGCACATCCAGACATTCCACGTCCACTGTAAGATCACTGGACGCCTAATGTATAATAGAGAGAGATGTCTTCTGTGGATCCAAACAGTCACACCGATGTGTGGAATTTTACGTCACGAGGACGCGAGACTCTGCGTTCAGTCGGAGCGCTTATCTAATACACTGTATTTTCCTCGTGTCTGTGGATACTGAAGATGATGTAGAGGATACTACATTTGGTACTTCGCGCCAAAGTGTTTCACGGGAGAAAATGTTCAGAAATATACGATCTCTTAGTAAATGGAACTGATCTGATCAGAGGATATGATGTCCTGCCTGTCAAGGCTGTTTCCGGAACGATGTTGGAATGAATAAATGACAAGCTGATGTACATGCAGCTATGAAATTTACAAAAGGGGTTAATGCAAACTGAAGTACTTAGAACTTGTAGTTATTTAGTAACTACATCTTGTGACGTAGCCGAAATCGTTTTCCATTTTAGCTCAGTTGGCGTGAATATAATATCGTAAAAATAATTACGAGTTCCTTGTGACTGTGCTTCTTCGTTCACAAACTAATAAATGCTGTTAAAATCGTTACATAGTGTATGTGTTACCAGAATGTAAAATAAGGTTATTATTTAACGATCTGTATAGCTCAATTTCCCGTTTTACTAATCCCTGTTTTCTGATGTATACCATTCTTACATAGTCCTGGCTGATGATGATGAGGTCCCATACTCCGAGGAGCTTAGGGGACGATGTGAGAGACCCGAACCGCCGTACTAGGCAAGGTCCTAGCGGAGGTGGTTTGCCATTGCCTTCCTCCGACCGTAATGGGGTTGAATGATGATAATGATGACACAACAACACCAGTCGTCTCGAGGCAGTAAAAATCCCTGATACCGCCGGGAATTGAACCCGGGACCCAGTGAGCAGGAAGCGAGAACGCTACCGCAGGACCACTGTAGTCCCGGCAGAAACGAGATTAGAACATCCGTTATGGTAGTTAACTGGCGAATCATCTCTGGATGCTATTTACAGTGTGTAGATACATCCTTGCCGCTTGTTTTCAAACTTAGTTCAACCTGTTCCCGTGAGTGGCGCCATCACAGCATGTCGTCAAGGTGGCTGCTACACTTGAAACTCGTCAGAAGCAACGTGCTGTCATAGAATTCCTGTGCTGTGAAAACGAGACAGAGATAAACATCCACAAGAGGTTGAAAAAGGTGTATAGATATGCAGCTGTCGATCGCAGTACAGTTAGTTGATGGGCAAGCAGGTTACGTTATGAAAGTGGGCACGGAAATATTGAGGATAGTCCTCGCAGCGGCAGACCTCGTACTGCACACACTCCAGACAATGTGCAGAGGGTTAACGAATTGATGACTGCTGACAGACGCATCACAGTGAACGAATTGTCACACTTTTGGAACACTATGAGAATGGTGGAGATGAATTTCTTGGAAGAATGGTGACAGGTGAGGAAACATGGGTCCATCATTTTTCACCAGAGACGAAGAGGCAATCAAAGGAGTGGCATCATGCAAATTCACCCAAGAAAAAAAAAATCAAAAACACACCTTCTGCTGGAAAAGTATGGCTACGGTGCTTTTCGATTCCGAAGGACTCTTGCTTGTGGACATCATGCCAAGTGGAACCACCATAAATTCTGATGCATATGTGACGGCACTGAAGAAACTTCAAGCTCGACTGAGTCGTCTACGACCACATCGGCAAAAGCAGGATGCTTTGCTGTTGCACGACAATGCACGGCCACATGTCAGTCAAAAAACCATAGAAGCGATCACAAAACTCGTATGGATAACACTGAAACACCCGCCTTAGAGTCCTGACCTGGCTCCATGTGACTGTCATCTCTTTGGGAAACTGAAAGACTCTTTTCGTGGAACAAGGATTGAAGATGATGACTCCCTTGTGCACGCTGCCAAACAGTGGCTCCAACAGCTTGGTCCACAATTTTACCATGTGTGTATACAGACGCTGGTTCCAAGACGACGTAACACAGTTGAGAGGGATAGAAATTATGTGGAAAAATTAAAATATTGTTCCTAAAGGATGTATGTACACCTGTAAAACATTCAAACATGGAGAATAAAAGATGGATTTTTTTAAAAAAAATGGTGTGAATTTCTTTTGGAGTGACCCTCGTACAACATTAAATTAACAGTTTTTCCACTATTCCGTTTTTGTAACGGTACTATGATAGCTGTGTTAAACTGGAGCGTCCCATTATTTCTCTACGAGAGTTCCGTGGAACTTCGCCTTGGACAGAATTTGTATGTTTTGAGCGGTATAACTATTGCTGAGTTCTCTATATTATAATTTTTCTGACACTACTAATCGAATTTGGAAGAGTGAAACGCCGTTGAATTCGTTTCTTTTAGATCTAGGATACTAGCAGCAGAAACCACTACGTAAATTAATAAAAGCGACTGTATGTCATGTAGTGAGGACTTTTTCACAATTAATTTGGGGGTACACAGAGTTACGGTATCTTAAATGGTTCAATAAATGTCTTAGGCGAACAGCATAGCTGAATCAGCCCGTCTATAGGGCCTATAGTACAACTTATGACGATAAGATTATATTTCCTACCTCAAGCTGTATCCCGTGGTAGATGTATTTTTCTTTTACTTTTAGTTCGTTGCTGCATTAATTGCACCCTTTCCTCGCAATGTAAAACTAGTTGTGTTAGGCAAGGTGAATAAGCCTAACCAAAAGTACAAATCAAGTCCTTTATTAAGGAAGAATCAACTGGAAATAAGACCCTATTCTATACAAAGGAAAAAAATACATTTTACTTATTGCCGCATAGTGAGTGTCCTGGCGGCTGGCATAAAGGTAGCAAGGGCCTACGTCCAGTTTCAATAGCAATGACTGCAGCTATTGTTAACGTGAATCACAGCTATTAATGTCACTTAATTTTATCAAATCGATGGAAGCCGACATGGCTGGTTGGTTGGTTGGTTTGTGGGATTAAAGGGACCAGACTGCGATGGTCATCGGTCCCTTTTTCCAAAAAATTAAAACCGCCCAAAGAGAATAAAAAACGAACAGCAAGAAAGACGTCAGACGACACAGGACGAGAGAGACTCCGACAGAGATCAGACAAAACAAATTAAAACACACAGAATGTGACGGTGGATGGCCGACCATAGAGAAAAAAAAGAGGAAAAGCCAACCACCAAGAACACATTAAAAACTCAGTTTAAAATCAGAGGCTAAAAGCCAGAATCAACACTAAAAAACATAAACACTCAGATTAAACTATAAAAACCCCCTGCCCGAATAAAACGCAAAACTAAGTCCACCATGGCAGAGTCATCTAGTAAAAGGGCAGGGAGCGTATCAGGCAGCGCAAATGTCTGCCTGAGCACAGTTAAAAGCGGACAAGTTAATAAAATGTGCACCACCGTCAAAACCGCCCCACAGCGACAGAGAGGCGGGTCCTCACGACGCAATAAATAACTGTGAGACAGTCGGGTGTGGCCAATGAGGAGCCGACAAAGAACAACTGAATCTCTGAGAGTGGCTCGCATGGATGACTGCCACACACGCGTCGTCGCCTTGAGAGAACGGAGTTCGTTTGGCGTTGGCAGATTGCGCCATTCAGTGTCCCAAAGCGAGAGAACTTCGCGGCGGAAGACTGCCCGCAAATCAGTCTCCGGGAGGTCAATGTCCAGGGTGGGTTCACTGGTAGCCTGTTTGGCCAGGCGGTCAACACGTTCATTGCCGGGGATACCGACGTGACCGGGGGTCCACACAAAGACCACAGAACGGCCGCAACGCGCAAGAGTATGCAGGGACTCATGGATAGCCATCACCAGACGAGAACGAGGAAAACTGGTCGAGAGCTCGTAAACCGCTCAGGGAATCGCTACAGATAACGAAGGACTCACCTGAGCAGGAGCGTATATACTCTAGGGCACGAAAGATGGCGACCAGCTCAGCAGTGTAAACGCTGCAGCCATCCGGCAAGGAACGTTGTTCGGAATGGTCCCCTAGAGTTAGCGCATACCCGACACGACCAGCAACCATCGGACCGTCAGTGTAAACGATTCCAGAGCCCTGATACGTGGCCAGGATGGAATAAAAGCGGCGGCGGAAGGCCTCTGGAGGGACTGAGTCCTTCGAGCCCTGTGCCAAGTCGAACCGAAGGCAAGGGCGAGGAACACACCACGGGGGTGTACGCAGAGGTGCCCGGAAAGGAGGTGGAACAGGGAAAAACCCAAGCCCGGAGAGAAGCTCCTTGACGCGTACGGCGATCGGACAACCCGACCGGGGCCGACGCTCTGGCAGATGGACGACTGACTGCGGGAACAGGACACGGTAATTTGGATGCCCGGGCAAGCTAAAAACATGGGCAGCATAAGCAGCCAGTAATTGTTGGCGTCGTAACCGCAGTGGAGGGACACCTGTCTCCACTAGTATGCTGTACACAGGGCTGGTGCGGAAAGCACCAGTGGCAAGGCGTATCCCGCTATGGAGGATTGGGTCCAGCACCCACAACGCAGATGGGGAAGCGGAGCCATAAGCCAGGCTCCCATAATCCAGACGAGACTGGATTAACGCCTGGTAGAGCCGGAACAGGGTAGATCGGTCGGCGCCCCAGCGGGTGTGGCTCAAACATCGCAGAGCATTGAGATGCCGCCAACACGCCTGTTTGAGCTGCCGGAGATGAGGCAGTCAAGTCAACTGGGCATCGAAAACCATCCCCAAAAACCTGTGTGATTCCACCACTGAAAGCAGTTCGCCGTTAAGAGAAAGCTGCGGCTCCGGGTGGACAGTACGTCGCTGGCAGAAATGCATAACGCAGGTCTTGGCTGCCGAAAACTGGAACCCATGAGCTACAGCCCAAGACTGCGCCTTGCGGATAGCGCCCTGTAGCTGACGTTCAACAGCTGCAATGCCAGTAGAGCTGTAGTAAAGGCAGAAGTCGTCAGCATACAGGGAAGCGGAGACAGAATTTCCCACGGCCGCAGCGAGCCCGTTAAAGGCTATTAAAAACAGGCAGACACTTAAAACAGAACCCTGTGGCACACCGTTCTCCTGGACGTGGGAGGAACTATACGAGGCCGCGACTTGCACGCGGAAGGTACGATACGACAGAAAATTGCGGATAAAAATCGGCAGAGGACCCCGAACACCCCATCCATGAAGCGTAGAAAGGATGTGATGACGCCATTTCGTATCGTACGCCTTCCGCATGTCGAAAAAGACAGCGACCAGGGGCTGACGGCGGGCAAAGGCAGTACGGATGGCCGACTCCAGGCTCACCAGATTGTCGGTGGCGGAGCGGCCTTTACGGAACCCACCCTGAGACGGAGCCAGAAGGCCCCGAGACTCTAGTACCCAATTCAAGCGCCGGCTCACCATCCGTTCAAGCAACTTGCAAAGAACGTTGGTGAGGCTAATGGCACGGTAGCTGTCCACCTCCAGAGGGTTCTTTCCAGGTTTCAAAACGGGGATGACAATGCTTTCCCGCCATTGCGACGGAAACTCCCCCTCGACCCAAAGTCGGTTCTAAAGATCGAGGAGGCGCCGCTGGCAGTCCACTGAAAGGTGTTTCAGCATCTGACAGTGGATGCCATCTGGCCCAGGAGCGGTATCAGGGCAAGCGGCTAGGGCACTGCGAAATTCCCACTCACTGAATGGAGCATTGTAAGATTCTGGGTGGTGGGTGCGAAACGAAAGGCTCCGACGTTCCATCCGCTCTTTAATGGAGCGGAAGGCCAGTGGAACTAAGAGTAAAATGCTCTGCCAAGCTGTTGGCAATTTCGCCGGAGTCTGTACAAACTGCTCCATTCAGTGAGAGCGCAGGGACGCTGACAGGGGTCCGATAGCCATAGAGGCGTCGGATCTTGGCCCAGACCTGCGATGGAGAGACATGGAGGCCAATGGTGGACACATACCGCTCCCAGCACTCCTGCTTGCTTTGGCGGATAAGGCGGCGGGCCCGCGCACGCAGCCGTTTGAAGGTGATGAGGTGTTCAATGCAGGGATGTCGCTTGTGACGCTGTAGCGCCCGCCGGCGATCTTTAATCGCTGCAGCGATCTCAGGCGACCACCAAGGCACAGTCCGCCGCCGAGGGGACCCAGAGGAACGGGGAATGGCAGATTCGGCGGCAGTAACGATGCCGGTGGTGACCGATTGAACCACCGCATCAATGTCATCATTAGAGAGAGGCTCAATAGCGGCAGTGGAGGAGAACAAGTCCCAGTCAGCCTTATTCATAGCCCATCTGCTAGGGCGCCAAAAAGAGTGACGCCGTGGTAGTGACAGAAAGATCGGAAAGTGGTCACTACCACACAGGTCGTCATGCACACTCCATTGGACAGACGGTAAGAGGCTAGGGCTACAGATTGAAAGGTCAATGGCGGAGTATGTGCCATGCGCCACACTGAAGTGTGTGAAGGCACCATCATTTAAAATCGAGAGATCGAGCTGCGACAATAAATGCTCAACGGTGGCGCCTCGACCTGTTACAACTGACCCACCCCACAGAGGGTTATGGGCGTTGAAGTCGCCCAATAGCAAGAAAGGTGGCGGCAATTGGGCTATCAGCGCAGCCAGGACATGCTGCGAGACATCACCATCCGGCGGAAGGTAAAGACTGCAGACGGTAACAGCCTGTGGCGTCCACACCTGAACAGCGACAGCCTCTAAAAGTGTTTGGAGAGGACAGACTCTCTGTGCAGAGTGTGAACGACATAGAGGCAGACGCCACCAGACACCCTTTCATATGCTGCCCGGTTCTTATAATAACCCCGATAGCCACGGAGGGCGGGGGTTCGCATTGCTGGAAACCAAGTTTCCTGAAGAGCAATGCAGAAGAAAGGGTGAAGGCTGACAAGTTGGCGGAGTTCAGCTAGATGGTGGAAGAAACCGCTGCAGTTCCACTGGAGGATGGTATTGTCCATTGCGGAGAAAGGCGTGACGGGATTGGGAAGGCAGATTACGCCGCTGAGTCACCTGCTGCCTCCGATGGAGCACCCGTGCAAGTGCTATCCATTGCGTCTGAGGGATCGGTGAGATCGAGGTCCTCAGCGGACGCAAGGATCTCCACCTCATCCTCAGACGCAGAGCTTTTAGGTAGCGGTGGAGTAGGTGCCACCGCAGGTGTCTTGGACTTACGGGTCTTCAAAGTCCTTTTCTCTCGCTGTTCCTTTGGTTGCCGTTGTTGAGAGGGCTTATTGGAGTCAGTCTCTGGGACCGAAGAGGATCGCGAAGCCCGTCGACCAGCGACCTGTGGCTTCTTCAGCCACTGGTTGGTGTCTGCTGTGCCGCTGGTAGGAACCTGGGAAGGGAGTGACCCAAGGGATCCCTTCCGAGCGAGAGAAGCCGAAGAAGACTTACGCTTCTCCGGCTTAGAAGTGGGGACTGGTGTCCCCGTTGGTTTAGTGGGTGCTGCTCCTGAGGTAGATGGTGTGGGAGCAACAGCGAGAGAAGGGGCCCCCATCGTCAAGGGGGCAGGTGAGGTCCTCTGACTCTGAGAGCTGACTGTATGTCTTGCAGCTGAAGGAGCTGGAGCAGGAGTGACAGTGGAGGCATAAGATGACATCATGCGCACGGGATGTAGCCGTTCAAATTTCCGCTTAGCCTCAGTGTAGGTCAGTCGGTCCAGGGTCTTATATTCCATGATTTTGCGTTCTTTCTGTAAGATACTGCAGTCCGGCGAGCAAGGGGAATGAGGCTCTACACAGTTGACACAGACGGGAGGCGGAGCACATGGAGTATCGGGATGAGATGGGCGTCCACAATCTCGACATGTGAGGCTAGAAGTACAGCGAGAGGACATGTGACCGAACTTCCAGCACTTAAAGCACCGCATCGGGGGAGGGATATAGGGTCTGACGTCACACCGGTAGACCATCACCTTGACCTTCTCTGGTACGGTATCACCTTCCAAAGCCAAGATGAAGGAACCGGTAGCTACCTGATTGTCCCTCGGACCCCGATGAACACGCCGGACGAAATGTACACCTCGGCGCTCTAAATTGGCGCGCAGCTCGTCATCAGACTGTAAAAGAAGGTCCCTATGGAAAATAACACCCTGGACCATATTTAAGCTCTTATGTGGGGTGATGGTAACGTGAACATCCCCCAACTTGTCACAAGCAAGTAACCTGCGTGACTGGGCAGAGGATGCCGTTTTTATCAAAACTGACCCAGAGCGCATTTTGGACAAGCCCTCCACCTCCCCAAACTTGTCCTCTAAATGCTCTACAAAGAACTGAGGCTTCACGGATAGAAACGAGTCACCATCAGCTCTGGTACAGACGAGATACTTGGGCGAATACACGTCACTGTCATTCATTGCCTTTCGTTCCTCCCATGGAGTGGCCAGGGATGGGAACGATTTGGGGTCATAAACGTTAGCTTTAAAATGAGCCCTCGAACGCTTAGAGACTGCTGGTGGCTGGCCGCCAGCGAGAGATGATGTACCACGCTTCATTGCGGGTCATCCGCCCTGATGCCACCTACTCCGACCAAGGGCCCTCCCCACGGGCGCCACCCAGCCGCAGCAATAGCCACCTGGCAGGATGGCCATTGCCGGGAGTCCTGATGTCCTAGGGAGATGGGCATCTACTCCTTGGCATACGTGGGGAGTTAACGGCGCAGGCATCAGTACAGCGATCCCTGTGTTGTCAGGGGGCTACAACCAACAGGGTACATGGCGGCCCCACCACAACGGACTGGCTACCGTGCTGGATCTTAGGTGCAAAAATATCCAAGGTCGTCGTCGCAGTTAAAAGCAACACTGCAGAGTGCAGCGTGGTAATCGCACCCAGGGACGTATCCCAGCCCAAGAGATGGAAAACGAGCGGGACACCATTGCAACGACGAAAAAGCCGGCTAAAGGTCTCAATACACGACGGATACAGTGCACCATGTAAGGCGCCCTTCCCCAATTGGCTCGCTCTTCGAAATAATTTAGAAAGATGGAGGTCAAATCCGAGAGGGGACCATCACATAAGGCCGAAACATTTGAGACTCCTTTTAGTCGCCCCTTACGACAGGCAGGAATACCGCGGGCCTATTCTAACCCCCGAACCCGCAGGGGGGAAAGCCGACATGGTTTCCATGTTTAAAGGTGACTAACAATGATAGAGAGACACTACCTACGGAGGTGGTTTGATAAGTCTGGTTTTCTAAGAAAGAATGGAATATTTATATTGCGTCTTCATGGTAGATAAGCTTGATTATTCCAACGATTGTATAAAGAATTTCATCAATGTGCGGTGTACGGTTCAATGTTGACAGCCGTCTGAATTGGTTAGTATGTCGACTGCAATTGAAAATGGAGAAAACCATGTTTCTTGCTGTTGTTAAACATTTTTATTGTAAGAATTGGACTGCCACAGAAATTAAAACAGAATTGGATGAAGTCCACGCGGATTATGGTACATCATTGAAGAACATTTATTATTGGATTAATGAATTTAAACTTGGTTCGGACAATCACCGAAGACGAAACACGCTCCGACCGTCCAATTGAGTTTACCACAGAGAGAAACATAGATAAAATCTTTGATATGGTAATGTAGGACAGCCGAATAAAAATTCTCGGGATTATTGAGACTGTAGGCATCTCAACTGAGTGAGTGCATAATATCCTCCACGGAGAATTGGCTGTGAAGAACCTGTGTGCGAGGTGGGTGCGCAGTTGCTCACAGTCGACCAAACACGCATGACTGTTGATGAAACCTTGATCTACTACTGCACACCAGAGTGAAAACGGTCGTCAAACTAATTGGCAAAAAATGGTTCATATGGCTCTGAGCACTATGGGACTCAACTGCTGAGGTCGTAAGTCCCCTAGAACTTAGAACTACTTAAACCTATCCAACCTAAGGACATCACACACATCCATGCCCTAGGCAGGATTCGAACCTGCGACCGTAGCGGTCGCGCTGTTCCAGGCTGTAGCGCCTAGAAACGCTCGGCCACTCCAGCCGGCAATTGGCAAAGGCTGGTGAAAGTGCAGTGAAGAAGGCAAACACCATTTTCTCATCTGGTAAAGTGGTGGCTAATGTCTTTTGGGTTCTCCATTCCTCATCGATTACTAGACGAAAAGCAGAACCTAACTGGACACTATTATGTTTAGTTGTTGGATCATTTCAAACCTGGGTTGGCAGAAAATAGTGCTCTTTCAACATGAGAATTTATCATCTCACACACCAGGGATAACGGCAAAAATGCGTGAATGCGTGAAATGGGCTTTCAATTGGTTCCTCATCCATCTTATTCGCCAGACTTAGTCCCAAATGACTTCTTGCTGTTAACTAACTTGAACCTTTGGCTTGCTGGCGAGACATGTTTATCATATGTGAAACCGATAATAGTGGCTAACGGGCAAATATTCTAACAATCAAGGATGTAAGGAGCCACTAGGATCGGGCGAGGAAGCAGGGCCAAGTGCTGGTAGGAGTAACAACACCTTACTTCTAATGCATTTATTAAAACTAGCTAAAATACAATACACAATCTGCCAAGATAATGAATATAGGGAGAATCAAACCTTAAGAAACTAGTTCAACAATTTAACATTGTACCACGCAACATAGTACTGCGTATGCCTTAAGGGCTCCAATCGCAAAGAAAGCCTGTAGGGCCAATTTAGCAAGAATACATATAACGTGTTCAGCCTGAAGGGCTAGTAAATTTGCAAACCAAAATTCACTTCACTTCAAAATTTAAGATATAAAGGGCCAATGCCACAGACAAAGAAAATATTCAAATATAAACCTATGAACAGAAGGTTTGAGCCTGAAGGGCCACCAAAATAGTTAACCAGACTTTAGTTTGCTCTGAGCACTATGGGACTTAACTTCTGAGGTCATCAGTCCCTTAGAACTTAGAACTACTTAAACGTAACTAATCTAAGAACATCACACACATCCATGCCCGAGGCAGGATTCGAACCTGCGACCGTAACAGTCGCGCGGTTCCGGGCTGAAGCGCCTAGAACCGCTCGGCCACAGCGGCCGGTTCTAGACTTTAGTTAAATAGCAGATTTTCCAGCAGTTTAGGCAAGGCAGTGTGAAACAATAAAGAGGCCTGAAGGGCCGTGCGACTTCCAAGTAAGGGGCCTGAAGGGCCAAATTAACAAGATAAGAAAATCTTAAAAATATCAACTAGAAAATAACAAGTGCTTATTAACAACTCGATCTTAAGGGCCAGGTTATAAATGAAATTAGTCAAATTCTGCAATGAGCAAGTAATGGCCAGGAATTTATCAGTAAGCCGGCCTTAAGGGCCCCAGTACACTAGCAAGGGAAGTTAAGTATTAAAACTGGATTTCAAGGCATTAAGGGCTGTAGAGCTTCCAAAAAGGGGTCCTGAGGGGCAATTCATCAAGATACTTAATAAACAGCTCAGCCTGAAGGGCCGTCCGATGGTTAAGGTTAGGCAAGTTCTCCAAAATAGAAGGCAAATCAACAAATTTATCTGTAATCGAGCCTTGAGGGCCACAGTACATTTAGAATCCACATTAAGCATTAAGAACTATCATACAGCGAAGCAATTCCCTAAAACTTAGCAACCTTAAATAAATCAATTGATACTATCTAGCTTAAAACCTAGGGACAACAATACATGCATATACTTCTAAAAGGTAAACTAGCATAAAATCTAAATTTAAAATGCAAACAATCGCACACCAACATGGCCAGCAAATTTACAAAAGTTTAACCACAGTTGCTGAGTATGAAATACAAGCAGCTGCAAGGCTACCAATCAGTCAGCGTGCCCCAGTATCATGATTTACAATCTTCAGGTAGTACCAAACAGGAAAAATACAAGGAGAGCCCCAAAGAGGAATTAAATGATGCCCTTCAATTACAAATCATTAAACCGCAGCGTAAAGCTGCGACATTTCGCAAACCGGCGTAAAAGCCACCAGCTTAAGCGACACTGTTCATATAGGCAAACATACAAATAAAATTCTCTAACCCTGTGAAATTTTCAGTCTAAAAGGGGGCTGATAATAACATACGGTATTAAAACAATCTTTAAGATAAACACATGCACCAACAACTTTTAAGGTGTGCACAGCCACGTACTTCAAAAATTTCTTTTCTTTCTCTCACATACATAGAACACGTAGGCTTGGAGCTGACTACCAAATTGGTCACAAGAATCAATAGATAGCCACCAATACATCAGTACCTAATGAGACAGTCTCCTAGTGTGACATGACAGAGCAACAGTTCACATTCACAGCCTTTGATTCAACATGTTCTACTATCCTCGTTGTACAGCATCGATCATGCCCGGAGTGCCTACTGCAAATTTTAACCAAGCAATTCACGCTCACGTCGACGCCTAACCGAGGAACCAGCCCAGCAGTACAAGAACAACCTACACACTCGAAGTCAAACTCCGCAAACGCAGTTTCAAAACCGGCGAGCTAAACCGGTGGACGGAAAACACACAATGTCGGCGGCAGCAACATAAAGTAAGTCGCAAACACCACCCTAGTACAAGGCAATAGCAAGTCAAAAGCACAACGGCAATAGCGAAATATACTCAACTTCAGTCCCGGAGGAAAACCTGCCGCCCTCAGTGCTCAAAACATTCCCGGAGCAACCGTCCTCGGGGACTCCCACTATTCTCCGGAACAGCAACATCACAGCTCCTTATTTCAATTCTCTTCCAACAAGAACAAGCATAATCGGAGCTAACGGCTTCTCCAAGTCAGACACGCTATGCCGTAGAACCTCACGGTGGAATGAGCCGGCCGACACCATACAAACCACCGCAATTCAGACAAACAAGCACTTCCGGAGTCGATGGCGTACTGCCCCGCTTCACGACTCACAAGGGAACCTCCCCATCGCACCCCCCTCAGATTTACTTATAAGCTGGCACAGGGATAGCCCATGAAAAACTGAACACAGGTCAATCGAGAAAACAGGAAGAAGTTGTATGGAACTATGAAAAAAATAAGCAAAATATACAAACTGAGTAGTTCGTGTGCCGCATAAGCCACATCAATATTAGTGTACACTGAGGAGTACAGTGGTCCTGTGGTTACCGTGAGTAGCTACGGAACGGAAGATCCCTGGTTCAATACTCCCTCGAGTGAAAAATTTTAATTTTTTATTTTCAGACAATTATCAAAGTTCATGCACTCAGACATGATCAACTTCGCTTTCCAAAATTCCAGGACATGTTCAGATTTGCTAGGACATATGCAGGATTTGACGGTCTACACACGGAAAAACTTGAAAACGTTAAAAACGCATGTTTTGAGAGAGCACAGGGAAAACTGTGCGACTGTGAAACTGTTGCATTCATTTGTTGCCGTTTATGTGACAAACTCTTATGTTTTCATCACTTTTTTGGGAGTTATTATCACATCCACAAGAAAACCTAAATCGGGCAAGGTAGAAGAATCTTTTTACCCATTCGCCAAGTGTGCAAGTTAGGTGGGTCGACAACATATTCCTGTAATGTGACGCACATGCCGTCACCAGTGTCGTATAGAGTATTTCAGACGTGTTTTCCTGTGGAGGAATCGGTTGACCTATGAATTTGCGATCAAATGTTTTCGGTTCCTATTGGAGAGGCACGCCCTTTCGTCTACTAATCGCACGGTTTTGCGGTGCGGTCGCAAAACACAGACACTAAACTTATTACAGTGAACAGAGACGACAATGAATGAACGGTCAGATCGTAACTTTGCGAAAATAAAGTAAGTAAAATTTTTTATCGAGGGAGAACTCGAACCAAGGACCTCTCGTTCCGCAGTTACTCACTATAGCCGCGGGACCACGGCGCTCTACAGCTTACATACTCCTTGATGTTGCATATCTTACACTTGGACTACTCAGTTTGTATATTTTGCTTATTTTTTCATAGTTCCACACAACTTCTTCCTGTTTTCTCGATTGATCGGTGTTCAGTTTTTCAAGGCCTATCCACTGTGTCAATTTATAACTAAATCTGAGGGGGGTGCGATGGGGAGGTTCCCTTGTCAGTCACTCAACTCCACCGACCTAGAGGGCGGGGCATGAGACGAGGAGAACAGACGGCGCCGCCACGCGGAAAAGCGCCGGCGGGAAGCCAAGGCGTAACTAGGGCGCGTGTTTAAACGAGGCGGACAGAAGCACGTCTCAATATGAGGAAATAATAGTGGCAGTTAACAATTTTAAGTTTTGACAGAACCTATTTTTCCGATAGGTGAAAAAGTCGGAGGGTCCCCTAAAGTCTTTTCTTGCTTGTTTATCAGACTTATCAAGCCACAGTTCAATATGGATATGGAAATGCCGTGTGGTTAGGTTAGTGTTGTTTTAACGTCTCGTCGACAACGAGGTCATTAGAGACGGAGCGCAAGCTCGGGTTAGGGAAGGATGGGGAAGGAAATCGGCCGTGCCCTTTCAAAGGAACCATCCCGGCATTTGCCTGAAACGATTTAGGGAAATCACGGAAAACCTAAATCAGGATGGCTGGAGACGGGATTGAACCGTCGTCCTCCCGAATGCGAGTCCAGTGTGCTAACCACTGCGCCACCTCGCTCGGTGAAATGCCGTGTGGCTAGGGCCTCCCGTCGGGTGCAAGTCTTTCGAGATGACGCCACTTCGGCGACTTGCTTGTCGATGGTGTTGAAATGATGATGATTATTTATTTATTGCCAAATTATAGACCTGTTACCTGATGTTTAAAACAGGTCGTACATCTTACAATTTTCGTTTTTCATCTTTTTACAGTTTTCTTTCCTTTTGTTTTATGTACAACATTTACACAGAACGATACTTTTCAGAATAACAATAATTTAAGGTTGGAATATGATAACGATAACACCAAGACCCTGAGCGGAGAAAATCTCCGATCCAACCGGGAATCGAACCCTGGCCGTTAGGTATGGCATTCCGTCGCGCTGACCACTCAGTTACTATGGGCGGACACCACATTTCAATACTGTATCGTAAGTAAGCAAAACTCTCACAATACACAAACTAAGTCCCATTCTGAATTAAATCGTTGCATCCGTGCCATCCGTTGTGTTATCTGTGACAGATCGACATTCCAGTGGACCAGACCAGTGGACCTAGGCGGTGATCATGTTTACAAACGTTGAGACGCCAGCGCAACGGGTTGTGTCCTTCACAACGTTAGTTGCTCCAAGTGTCACTCCACTAATGGCATTAGCACTTGCATCACTCAGACTTTCACATTCACTTGCACTACATGTATAATGTTCTCGTAGCCTGTTTAGTGGTCGCCTAGACGTCTGAAGAAACATTTACAACACAGCTCATGCGAAATGATAACTGCACTGCTATTTACAATTCCACAGACTCTAACACTTCTATTATTACATTTAAAGGATATTATTGCATCGTATCTGGTCCGATTTGATTGTTCAGCACATAATAGAATACTGTATGATGTGGTGAGATTTTGTGCCTTTATGCCTAATAAAAAGTGTAAGCTCTTAGTAGGACTCTAAAAGTGAGCGCTTGGCTATGTTGGTTCCATTTTAAACCTTTTAGGAGGGTAGACACTCCGTTCAGTGCAGTACTGTCAGTCTTCTCGTAAAAACCTCAAAAGACTCAGAAGTCAGATATGTCGTAATCAGCCCACTGCCAAGGCACTACAAATGGGTTTAGAGATCGGTTGATTGCAAGTCATCCAGTTACATCATTGTGGGAAAATATTCATTCCCTACGTACGTATTCGTCCCTGTTCGCATTTTATGCTAATGACACCGAAATGTAATGGCCGCCCCAGTATGTGTCTCGACTCGATGACGTATCATATTAGCCTATTTTGTATATTTCGCAAAATTCTGTGAAACCCATGTACTCATGGAGTATGATTACCAGCCAGTCTATCGGGAATTCATTTTCTAGTGACTTGACCAGGCTACCCTCCCTCCCTCACTGTTTCCCTAATTATGAACTACATTTAACTTGTATCTTTAGCAGTATCCAGGTGCGTGTCAATAATGATTAGCGGTCACAGGGCTGCTTCATCAAGAAAAATCGTTATTCGGACAGCAAAAATTAACCGAATACGCATGAAAGATTTTATTTTAAGGTAAGAATACAGCTTAATTGAATGACATAGCTGACTATGAGCATCAATTAAGAGAGAAGAGAGAGGTCGTGATTTACGTTTACGGTGTCTATGCAACATGGCAATCTAAAGACATCTACTGCCATTTTCAACAACATTCACAGACATGATGAAATACACTAGATACAGAACAGAAAAATGTAGCTTTTACAGTACTGACCATTAAAATAGGTATTCCACGAAGATTACGTGCTACAGACGAGAAATTTAACCGACAGGAAGAAGATGCTGTGATATGTAAATGATTAGATTTTCAGAGCATTCACACAAGGTTGGCGCCGGTGGCCACACCTACAACCTGCTGACATGAGGAAAGTTTCCAACCGATTTCTCATACACAAACAGCAGTTGACCGGCGTTGCCAGGTGAAACGTTGTTGTGATGCCTCGTGTAAGGAGGAGAAATGCGTACCATCACGTTTCCGACTTTGATAAAGGCCGGATAGTAGCCTATCGCGATTGCGGTTTATCGTATCGCGACATTGCTGCTCGCGTTGGTCGAGATCCAATGACTGTTAGCAGAATATGGAATCGGTGGGTGCAGGAGGGTAACACGGATCGCCGTGTTGGAGCCCAACGGCCTCGTATCACTAGCAGTAGAGATGTCAGGCATCTTATCCGCATGACTGTAACGGATCGTGCAGCCACGTCTCGATCCCTGAGTCAACAGATGGGGACGTTTGCAACACAACAACCATCTGCACGAAAAGTTCGACGATGTTTGCAGCAGCATGGACTATAAGCCCGGAGACCATGGCTGCGGTTACCCTTGACGCTGCATCAAAGACAGGAGCGCCTGCGATGGTGTACTGAACGACGAACCTGGGTGCAGGAATGGCAAAACGACATTTTTTCGGATGAATCCTTGTTCTGTTTACAGCATCATGATGGTCGCATTCGTGTTTGGCGACATCGCGGTGAACGCAAATTGGAAGCGTGTATTCGTCATCGCTATACTGGCGTATCACCCAGCGTAAGGGTATGGGGTGCCATTAGTTACACGTCTCGGTCACCTCTTGTTGGCATTGACGGCACTTTGAACTGTGGACGTTACATTTCAGATGTGTTACGACCCGTGGCTCCACCCTTCATTCGATCCCTGCGAAACCTTACATTTGAGCAGGATAATGCACGACCGCATGTTGCAGGTCCTGTACGGGCCTTTCTGGATACAGAAAATGTTCGACTGCTGCCCTGGCTAGCACATTCTCCAGATCTCTCACCAATTGAAAACGTCTGGTCAATGGTGGCCGAGCAACTGGCTCGTCACAATACGCCAGTCACTACGCTTGATGAACTGTGATATCGTGTTGAAGCTGCATGGGTAGCTGTACCTGTACACGCCATCCAAGCTCTGTTTTACTCAATGCCCAGGCGTATCAAGGCCGTTATTACGGCCAGATGTGGTTGTTCTCGGTACTGATTTCTCAGGATCTATGGACCCAAATTGCGTGAAAATGTAATCACATGTCAGTTGTAGTATAATACATTTGTCCAATGAATACCCGTTTATCATCTGCATTTCTTCTTGGTGTAGCAATTTAAATTGCCAATAGTGTATGTAAACACAGTGGTATTTTTTTAAATTTTGCATCCTGGTAATGTAATGTTTATTGTGCTTTCTATACGTCCAAATTAAATAATTGATTTTCAAAACTATAACTGCTTAAATGACGGTTTGAAAGACTATTGTTTTGAATCAGGTCACAGCATATACGGACGCTTACGATTGCTGTCCTAAATATTGGTTGAAGAGCAATATTTATCGCACATCATCGGTTTCTTCCTATCCAGAAACACAGCATTCACACTACTCTTTTATTTTGCAATTTGGAGTTTCACTTCGGTAGGACATCATATTTCAGGAAGGATTTCATTCAGTTAGCAAGGCCATTCACTCTTATTACAAATTACACTGGGCAACCCATTTAATGGGTCACTTTTTCGGAACCCCGCAATTGTCTCTCACTGAGACGCAGCTTGAAATTTGGTAAAAGCTGCCGACAAACTTCCTCCGTAAAGTTGTAAAAGCATGTCGCCCTGCGACGTCACTCTCGGGCTCCAGTACGCTTCAAACAGCATGGTGTCGACACGTGATCAGAGCTCAGAAGTTCATCTGAGGTGTAAGATGGGTTAATGATGTCACATTAACACTGAATTTCACCACAGTTCTGATGAACGACACCCTGGACGTGTCACACGACGGAAAGTGCGTCAATCCTCTCATACCCGCATTTCACTCCTTCTTTGTTATGCAAGTCAGAACCGCGACGCGCAGCACTGAGATGAAGTGGGACCTAGAGAGGTGGAGCAGTGGTTAGCACTTTGTACTCGCGATCGGCAGGACGACGGTTCAGATCGGCGACCGGCCATACTGACGTAGGTTTTCCGTGATTACCCTAAATCTCGCCAGGAAAATGTTTGGATGGTTGCTTTGAAAGGTACGACCGATTTACTTCCCCCTCTTCGAATCATTTCGAGCTTATGCTCTGTCTCTGATGACCTCGATGTGAAAGCAACGTTAAACCTTGAGCTTTCTTCCTTTTTCTAATCCGCTGATTTACTGCGGTGAGCGAGGAAAACACTCCAGCACACCACCACTGTCGACACGAAAATTCTTCAGGGAGTGGCATAAACGGCGTCGGCGCCACTTCAGTTGGAGCCTTGATTCCCACACATTTCGTGGTCGAAAACGTCAGCTCGCAGTGTGATGACCAACAGGACGATGTTCTTGACAAACTTTCACACTGACGACACAGTCCCTCCCCCCCCCCTCCCTCCCCCAAACACCGCCACGGTCGATTTAAACCTTCTGTAAGGACATCTTCGGAATGCTATCCCACTACCCGGGCTTGCACCTCACCTGTTTGGAGTAAAGCCAGACTGTAATTTTGACACTCGTATTCAGGGTGTATCACTGGAGACCATTAACATGTATTCGATGAAACTGCACGTGATCCAAAGCAGCAGAGAGCAATTGTGCATTTTCAGCCCTCCTGTTCTGCTGTGGCGTGCCCACAGACGATGAGGGGGGGGGGAGGGGGATGGGACGGGGGGGGGGGGCGTGGGAGGGAGGGCTACTGTGTGAAATTGACTTATATGTGGACAGAACGACAAAGGGTTGCTGAAACGCCTCACATTTTGGCACGACCCTCGGTGCCATCAGCGCACCTTTGTTGAACATCTTAAAAATGCACCTGTACAGAGACGGTCAGTCACCGTATACTAGGCACTTTCATGACAAACATCACTTCCGTAAACCCTTAAATTTCCCATGAGGCCCAAAGGCTCTAATTTGGCAACACGACTGAGTTCAGGGGCGTCGAAATGGTTACCTGTCATGCCGGTACATTTTTTAAAACGCTGAACGCAAGTCTGCAGGTGCTAGACTGATGGGCCTCATAGGGAGCGTTCGCCATTTTACCCACACATGTGTCAACTCCACGCCTTAAACCCTCCAACCACCCCACCTTCAGTGATCTCGCCACCGGAAGTTTTTTTTTTTTTTTTTTTTTCCCTACTGACTGGTTTGATGCGGCCCGCCACGAATTCCTTTCCTGTGCTAACCTCTTCATCTCAGAGTAGCACTTGCAACCTACGTCCTCAATTATTTGCTTGACGTATTCCAATCTCTGTCTTCCTCTACAGTTTTTGCCCTCTACAGCTCCCTCTAGTACCATGGAAGTCGTTCCCTCGTGTCTTAGCAGATGTCCTATCATCCTGTCCCTTCTCCTTATCAGTGTTTTCCACATATTCCTTTCCTCTCCGATTCTGCATAGAACCTCCTCATTCCTTACCTTATCAGTCCACCTAATTTTCAACATTCGTCCAAATCACCACATCTCAAATGCTTCGATTCTCTTCTGTTCCGGATTTCCCACAGTCCATGTTTCACTACCATACAATGCTGTACTCCAGACGTACATCCTCAGAAATTTCTTCCTCAAATTAAGGCCGGTATTTGATATTAGTAGACTTCTCTTGCCTTTTTTGCCACAGCGAGTCTGCTTTTGATGTCCTCCTTGCTCCGTCCGTCATTGGTTATTTTACTGCCTAGGTAGCAGAATTGCTTAACTTCATTGACTTCGTGACCATCAATCCTGATGTTAAGTTTCTCGCTGTTCTCATTTCTACTACTTCTCATTACCTTCGTCTTTCTCCGATTTATTCTCAAACCATACTGTGTACTCATTAGACTGTTCATTCCGTTCAGCAGATCATTTAATCCTTCTTCACTTTCACTCAGGATAGCAATGTCATCAGCGAATCGTATCATTGATATCCTTTCACCTTGTATTTTAATTCCACTCCTGAACCTTTCTTTTATTTCCATCATTGCTTCCTCGATGTACAGACTGAAGAGTGGGGGCGAAAGGCTACAGCCTTGTCTTACACCCTTCTTAATACGAGCACTTCGTTCTTGATCGTCCACTCTTATTATTCCCTCTTGGTTGTTGTACATATTGTATATGACCCGTCTCTCCCTATAGCTTACCCCTACTTTTTTCAGAATCTCGAACAGCTTGCACCATTTTATATTGTCGAACGCTTTTTCCAGGTCGACAAATCCTATGAAAGTGTCTTGATTTTTCTTTAGCCTTGCTTCCATTATTAGCCGTAACGTCAGAATTGCCTCTCTAGTCCCTTTACTTTTCCTAAAGCCAAACTGATCGTCACCTAGCGCATTCTCAATTTTCTTTTCCATTCTTCTGTATATTATTCTTGTAAGCAGCTTCGATGCATGAGCTGTTAAGCTGACTGTGCGATAATTCTCCCACTTGTCAGCTCTTGCCGTCTTCGGAATTGTGTGGATGATGCTTTTCCAAAAGTCAGATGGTAAGTCGCCAGACTCATATATTCTACACACCAACGTGCATAGTCGTTTTGTTGCCACTTCCCCCAATGATTTTAGAAATTCTGATGGAATGTTATCTATCCCTTCTGCCTTATTTGACTGTAAGTCCTCCAAAGCTCTTTTAAATACCGATTCTAATACTGGATCCCCTATCTCTTGTAAATCGACTCCTGTTTCTTCTTCTATCACATCAGACAAATATTCACCCTCATAGAGGCTTTCAACGTATTCTTTCCACCTATCTGCTCTCTCCTCTGCATTTAACAGTGGAATTCCCGCTGCACTCTTAATGTTACCACCGTTGCCTTTAATGTCACCAAAGGTTGTTTTGACTTTCCTGTAGGCTAAGTCTGTCCTTCCGACAATCATATCTTTTTCGATGTCTTCACATTTTTCCTGCAGCCATTTCGTCTTAGCTTCCCTGCACTTCCTATTTATTTCATTCCTCAGTGACTTGTATTTATGTATTCCTCATTTTCCCGGAACATGTTTGTACTTTCTCCTTTCATCAATCAACTGAAGTATTTCTTCTGTTACCCATGGTTTCTTCGCAGCTACCTTCTTTGTACCTATGTTTTCCTTCCCAATTTCTGTGATGGCCCTTTTTAGAGATGTCCATTCCTCTTCAACTGTACTGCCTACTGCGTTATTCCTTATTGCTGTATCTATAGCGTTAGAGAACTTCAAACGTATCTCGTCATTCCTTAGTAGTACCGTATCCCACTTCTTGCGTATTGATTCTTCCTGACTAATGTCTTGAACTTCAGCCTACTCTTCATCACTACTATATTGTGATCTGTGTCTATATCTGCTCCTGGGTACGCCTTACAGTCCAGTATCTGATTTCGGAATCTCTGTCTGACCATGATGTAATCTAATTGAAATCTTCCCGTATCTCCCGGCCTTTTCCAAGTATACCTCCTCCTCTTGTGATTCTTGAACAGGGTATTCGCTATTACTAGCTGAAACTTGTTACAGAACTCAATTAGTCTTTCTCCTCTTTCATTCTTTGTCCCAAGCCCATATTCTCATGTAACCTTTTCTTCTACTCCTTCCCCTACAACTGCATTCCCGTCGCCCATGACTATTAGATTGTCGTCCCCTTGTACATACTGCATTACCCTTTCAATATCCTAATACACTTTCTCTATCTGTTCATCTTCAGCTTGCGACGTCGGCATGTATACCTGAACTATCGTTGTCGGTGTTGGTCTGCTGTCGATTCTGATTAGAACAACCCGGTCACTGAACTGTTCACAGTAACACACCCTCTGCCCTACCTTCCTATTCATAACGAATCCTAAACCTGTTATACCATTTTCTGCTGCTGTTGATATTACCCGACACTCATCTGACCAGAAATCCTTGTCTTCCTTCCACTTCACTTCACTGACCCCTACTATATCTAGATTGAGCCTTTGCATTTCCCTTTTCAGATTTTCTAGTTTCCCTACCACGTTCAAGCTTCTGACATTCCACGCCCCGACTCGTAGAATGTTATCCTTTCGTTGATTATTCAATCTTTTACTCATCGTAACCTCCCCCTTGGCAGTCCCCTCCCGGAGATCCGAATGGGGAACTATTCCGGAATCTTGTGCCAATGGAGAGATCATCATGACACTTCTTCAATTACAGACCACATGTCCTGTGGATACACGTTACGTGTCTTTAATGCAGTGGTTTCCATTGCCTTCTGCATCCTCATGTCGTTGATCATTGCTGATTCTTCCGCCTTTAGGGGCAATTTCCCACCCCTAGGACAAGAGAGTGCCCTGAACCTCTATCCGCTCCTCCGCCCTCTTTGACAAGGCCGTTGGCAGAATGAGGCTGACTTTTTATGCCGGAAGTCTTCGGCCGCCAATGCTGATTATTTATCAAAATTTAGGCAGCGGCGGGGATCGAACTCGGGACCAAATACGTTTTGATTATGAATCAAAGACGCTACCCCTAGACCACGGGTTACGTTAAGGGAGGGTTAATGGAGCATAAACACCCTTTGCTGCTTTCGATTACGTTCTGATTTCATCTAATGCTTTTGAACGGTCTCTAGTTGATCCAGCATGTCTGCCAGAGCAAAAACTGCGGTCGGGCTATACGCCAAAGGGGTGCGATCACAGTCGGTGGGGTTGCAGGCCCACGATGCCTTTAGAGACGGGTTGATGGTCCAGGGGAGTCGGCTGTGTCAGAGGTTATCAAGAACATTGTCCTGTTACTCCCTGCACTGCAAACTGTCGTTTTCGATCGCGAAATGGGTGGGAATCAACGCATCAAGTGAAGGGATCTTTTCATTGACGCCCTGTATGTGTCCTCATGAAGCCTTGTCGTAACGATACTGAGCGGTAACGTTTATGAATTCTTTCCTCGACAACACGTAAGAAAACTGAGTGGGCGTCATAGTTGAGAACTCCATAGCAACGGCGTCAAAAGAAGGGTGAAATGTGGGTAAGAAGAATCACAACCATCCTGTCGTCTGACACATCCATTGTGGTTATGAATAGAACTGTAGTGACGTCATCACCCTACCTTATACATCGCATGAACTTCCGGTCTCTAACGTCTTCTTCGCAGGTGTCGACTGTTGCTGTCTGAGGCGGTGCCAAATCCGTGGGTGACGTCGCTGGGCTCTATGATTTTGCCACATTACATAGAAAGATGGTACGTGTCATTGAGGTCCTCGCAGTGGTGCAGGGTTTCGAAACTGTGGCCCTTTAACGGTATTGGGCAGTGTAGAATGCTTTAAACGTAGGCTTGTGACTATATTAGCGGTAGGAAAACCACTGCTGTGGAGATTAGAAGACAGTGTTTTTAACGCAAGATATTATGGACACTGAAACAAACAGAGCCTATGATAAACGAGACAAATATACAATTTTGCGTACTGAGAGCTCCACTTATTCCAGTCACTAAATCGAAATTCGACAGACGATGCCAGAAACTATTTTATTGTTGTATATACTGTGCCGATACAACTTGTTAAAATAACATAATGCTGCGGAGTGCGTGTTCATAATATCTATTAGACATATTTACACCGGAAGCAGTGACACTGCTGGGATGTTTTCACATACTTCAGTAAGTCTTATGAGAATGCTCATCCCTCTGTGTCCAACGTAAATGACTCCTATACCGAACACGTCGAAATTGACGCGACAACACGCTCAGCACTAACTGGATGATCTCCGTGAGCATTACCTGCAGTTGCAGTCTGTGAGTGGCACTACCCGTCGTTACAAGGTGTGAAGTGTTAGGGATTCAATGGTGATTTCTTCTTGCAGGATCATATCTTTTTCTTTATATACACCTAGATCGACATATATCAAGTTCCCAATGTAGCAGGGCTAAAATACAAGGAGGAAAGTTATTTACAACTTGTATGTAAATCAGGTTGCAGTTCTAAGAGTCTAGGGAAATGAAACGGAAGCAGAAACTGAGAAGGGATCGTGGCAGGGTTGCAGCCTATCCTCCATTTGTACACTGAGCAAGCTATAAAGGTAACGAAAGATAAATTTTGAGGGGTGACTGTAATTCAGAGAAGAAGTGGAAACTCTGGGGTGACCGATGACATTGTAATTCTGTCACAGATGTCAAAGGATTTACAAGAGCGATTGAACGGAATGGAAGTCTTGAAGGAGGCTATTAAATGAACATCTGTGAAGCCTGACATTATCAGGAAATGAGACAGCGGTCATAATGTAACAAAAAATGGTTCAAATGGCTCTGAGCACTATGGGACTCAACTGCTGAGGTCATTGGTCCCCTAGAACTTAGAACTAGTTAAACCTAACTAACCTAAGGACATCACAAACATCCATGCCCGAGGCAGGATTCGAACCTGCGACCGTAGCGGTCTTGCGGTTCCAGACTGCAGCGCCTTTAACCGCACGCCCACTTCGGCCGGCATAATGTAACATATATATATATATATATATATATATATATATATATATATATATATATATATATATATATATATATATATATATATTACCTAGACTGCAGTTTACATTAGAGAATTAAAACATGATGACTTGTTTCGACTGTGTCTGAGAACCACTCTACAGATCGTTCAAATCGTAAATGGAAGTGAATATGCACTGAACGCTCTCAATAATATACATCATACAAAACATACATTCGTATTAAAGAAAATCTGACTTTGATAAAATCGCCGTTAAAAGCATCATCAAGGTGGAACCTGTTCGTAAAACTATAAATTTGCGAGAGGCAGGTAAAAAAAGGAGGGAGCGATTTCATAGGCAATATTGCATGAGTTATCCATTACATGTATTTGTAAGACAGGTAATACCCTGATTCACGCGATAGTAATCCATCATAGCATATAAAATAGCCATCGTTACACTATATGTAGTCATCTGTGATTGAAACAAAAAGAAACCAACCCAGCACGACTGACAAAAAGTTCCACTTTATACATATTGATGAATTACTCTCATGTCAGTCAGCGTGTGGAACACTTTTTAATTCTTGTCGCCATTGCATAAAGCATTTTCAGTGTATTAACTGATTTACAAACGCATCTAATGGATAACTGATGCAGAGTTACTTAGGCAAGCGCCCCACTGTTTTCTATGTGCCTCTAGCAAGTTTATAGGTTATGACCTGGCTCCACCTTTATGATGAATTTAACGTCAATATTGTCTTAGATTGGCTTTCTTTAAAACGAATCCATGTTTCTGTATGATGTTCATATTGATACTGTTCAAAGCATTTTCACCTTCATTTATAAACTGAACGAGCTGAAGATGATTGTTGTACACAAGCAGAACTAATCATCATGTTTTAATTGTCTAATGGAAATTATGTTCTAGACAGTAAAGATTCTTTTTGTACATTCTTTTTACATTTTAGTAAAAGATGAGCGTCAACAGAAGCAAAACAAGGTTAATGGAATGTAGTCGAATTATATCAGGCGATGCTGATGGAATGCGATTAGGAAATAAAACATTAAATTTAGTAGATTAATTTTGCTATTTGGGCAGCAAAGTAACTGATGGTGTTTGAAGTTGGTTGGATATAAAATACAGTTGGTGAATAGATAAAAAGAAACTGGTTAATTTCGAATATAAACGCAAGTGTTAGAATATTTTCTCTGAAGGCATTAATTAGTAATGTAGCCATGTATGAAAGTGAAGAGTAGACTATAAACAGTTCACACAAGACGAGAGTACAATCTTTTGAAATGTTTTGCTGCAGACGAATTCAGAAGATTAGATGGGTAGATGGTGTAATTAAAGAGGAGCTACTGAACGGACTTGGGGAGAAAAGAAATTTGTGGCACAACTTGACTAAAAGAAGCGATCGTTTGATAGAAAACATCCTGAGACGTCAAGTAATGAAAGTGCAGAGAGAAATGAAGGATGAAGTGGTTTTAAGGGCCACTTTCTAAATGTAGAGCAAGTATAGGATTAAATGGTTCAGTTGAAGAAGCTCAACAATAAGTTAAAAATGTCATTCCACAGAACAATCTAGAATTACATGCTTCACTGAAATATACAATTCCAAAAATCCTAAAACAAAAAGCTCGTGTGGCGTTGAAGGAATCTGAAATAAAATTCTGAAAAGTTGTTCAGACTTAATAAGTAACGTCCTTAGTGATATATGCAATGCATCACTGGCGTAGGGGATTTTTCCAGATAAGCTAAAAACGCAATTGTTAAACCACTTCATAATAGAGGCGACAGGACAGATTTAAACAATTTTTATCGCCCAATTTCGATAATGAAACATTTTCCAAAAGTTGGAAAAAGTAATCTACTCAAGAGTAGTCTCACATGTACGTAGAAACAATTTACTTAACATATGATAGTTTAGCTTACAGAAGTGTTGCTCGACTGAGAATGCTGTGTATACATTCATTTATCAAATAGTACAGCCTTAAATGATAATACACAGCCAGTTGGTATTTTTTGTGATCTTTACACAGTATTCTGTAGATCATGTTACTGTCTTCGAATAACTCAACTTTTATGGAGCTGATGCCTTTAGGCACCGCCGGTTTGAATCGTACTTAACAGACAGAACACAATAGGTTGTGCTGATTAATTCAATTTCGGAATGGTAGAAAATTTTAATGACTGGGATAAAATATCGTGAAAAGAGTCCCACAGGACTAACTATTGGTTCCACTTCTATTCCTTGTATATGTGAATGACCAGATGATACTAAGACTATAATAAATACCATTAGAGAGAAAGCAACAGAAGAGTTGGTAAAAGGTATATTCCAAAGAATTATTAAGTGTTTCTCTGAAAATGGACATTAATTTTAAAAAAGAAAAACACACTATATTCAATTTTCAAGAACAAGTAGTCATACCAACAACTGATGTAGCAAATGAGCAGGAGTCAGTAATAAGGGTAGAATACTCGAAATTTTTGGGCGTAAATATTGATGAAAAAAAAGGGAACTTGAACTGGAAGAAGCATATTACCGAGATGCTCAAATAGTTAAGTTCATTTGTTACGCTCCTCGTTTTATTGCTAATCTTGGAAACGTACGATTCAACCTCACGCCTTATTTTGCGTATTTGCACTCAATAATGTCTTACGGAATAGTTTTCTGGGCAACTGAACGCTTAGAAAGAAAGAATTGTATCACAAAAGCCAGAAGTAAGAATAATATGTGTAGTTGTCCCGCGGACGTCATACTGCAAAAATTAGAGCAATCATCATTACGTAGCTGTGTTGGAAGTCCTCTAAGCGCGCTAAATCCTGTGGTGAACAGTCGTTTGATTATGTACAATGTGTATCACAAGAGAGCACTAGAGAACGCTGTTGTTTATGGCAGTCAATTCAGATGTAACTGATATCGTGATACAACAAATACTAAAAAAACACGTTCGTAGAGATGAAACAGTCCCTAACGCTTGTAAATTAAACTTCATTACAGTATGTGACATTTCAGAAGTCTTGTCATACCCATTAACTGCCGTGATGAGCTCTTGTTCGTAATCTGAATTTACACCCACTGTAAACAAATCACAACTTCCATTTCCGATTGAGAACTGATTAGGTATAGACGGACGTAAAATATCGAATCTTTCACCAGTATTAGTTTACAAGATTGAATGACCGAAAATGGAAATAAATGACTATACATTTAGCACTGAACAGAGAACCCCATGAAGCTTATATTGCCATTGAGAATGAACCACAAAATGTATGCAATAAAGTGCAACATGCAAGTGTGAAACGTGGTGAAGTAAAGTTGTGGCAATGCAGGGGGAGCAGAAGACAGTACCTATATGAACTGTTAACTAAGCACGATCATATGTCAGATATTATATATGTCCAACAATATCTTTATATTGGAACCTAAAACGACGATGCAAATGATTTTTGTCTGGAAGGGATTCGAAGCCAGCTCCTTTAGTTATTGTCTTATAGCTACAAATAGACATGAAATTTTATTTTTCTTCGCTCGTAGCGAGATGTGCATATGTTCGGGTACAGGTAACACAACGAATAGTTCAGTGCAGCCTGGAACTCCATCGCCCACGCATATCATCGTTGTTGATCCCACATGAAGAGGTGTCACCTGTCAGATTCCCTTTCTCTAGTAGTTAGGAGCGCACCATTCGTATAGACCCGGAGAAGTTTGGCATCGTGAGGAAACAACGAAATGGTGAGACAGTATCATCTCGAAGGGTCAAAATCCAGTCCAGTGCCAATGTTTTCAAAATCTCAAGGCCACTTAATATAAGAAATGAAAGTCCTATAGCCTTACATCATGACTTGTTTGTGAACTAAAATAATATTACTAGTGCAAAGAGAGCTTAGTAGAGACAGAATTTCTGCAAGCAGTGACTTTCACCTGTGACAGCCAAAACTAATCCAAGTCTGTTCCAGTTGGTAGCGAATGGACATGTTTAATGTTGATATGGAACCACGGCACGGCTCTGCACTCTCTACTTGACGTAACTGGAGATGAGCAGGCTATGTTTGTGGCTGTTAAAAACTGGTACCCTCCGTGGGAATCGAACCCACACCTTACCCATTACAAGCCAGCCTCAGTCCAACCAACCACCGAATTTCATGTGCGTTAGCATCACGATCTGTCTTAGTGGGGAATGGAGTGCAGGATACCAGATGTGTTGGCATCCATTTGAGTTCTTGTTGTTAACAACATATTGGTGGTCTAAAAGTCAACGTCATGCAGTGCAAACGCAAAGCTGTTACATCAAACACATCCTTTTCCTTTCTTTTTAAGCCTTATTCTGTCTTTCTGCTAAGAGCATCAGACTGACAGAAGGTCCGCGACAGTTTCGTTCATTTTCTAAGCAGCTAGTAAATGAAAAATCTTGTAGAAACTGCTTGCAATGGTGCTCGTGGGTTCTATCATGGTAAGACAAAAAAATCAGCGCCATCAGGCAGCGAGCCCTTGATACGAATATTTCTCAATCTTGACGTTAAGATGAGCGTCCTTTATGCATTAGTAAACAGAGTAAAATCTAACATTTGTAACATCGTGTTCTGTTGTGTTTAATAAAATGGTGAAAGCATTGGCGGCAATTCGAAATATCTGTGTCCTCTATGGAGCGAGTGCTATCGAGAGCCGCTTGGAGTGGCCGCGTGGTTTGAGGCGCCATGTCACGAACTACGCGGCCCCTTCCTGGGGCATGGGTGTGTGTGTGTTGTTCTTAGCATAGGTTAGATTAAGTAGCGTGCAGGACTAGGCACCGATGATCTCAGCAGTTTGCTCCCTTAGGAATGCACACACATTAGAACATTTTTTTCTATCGAGAAAGTCACGTTGAATCATTTCAAACACGATCGCTTTGAGATAAATCAACCACCACGTTCGGGAGGACAAACAAGAGTTGATGAAGGACGTTTCTGGGATTTACTACTATGGCCTACGAGAATGCATCTGATAACTGGCATGTGTGATAACCAATCGACCTTCGTGCAACACTTCGGTATTCACAATTAGGATAAAAGAAGGCAAGGAGTATTATGGTACAATGTCACCCCGGAAACGAGATTACATGTGAAACTGAATCTCGAGCTGGAAATGATGATAGAGGAAGTCTTCTGCGCACTCTCAACGGATTGATCCTGGCATTTGCGTGATAGATTCAAGGAGGTCACCATAAACCTGAATCAGTACGATCTGATGGCGATTTGAAGTATCCTATGACAACGCCATAACGAGAAAACAGTGGATAAGCCATTATAAACATTATATCAAACGATCGCCTCTACACGTCCACAAAATGTATTCTTATTGACATACGTCTGGTGGCACAGAGAGCGTGTTTCGCGTTACGAATTACTTCACCGATACGCGTATTTTGCAGTTGACATTTGTTGCCAACAAATGAGATGCCTTCCAGTCGCAGAGCAACAAACGCGACTTGGAAGACACCACCAAGGAACTTGGTTCGCTAACGTACCTGCTAGTCATCTAATCTGGCACCCATACCTCTTTACCTTACACGACCCTTATTGATCAAGCACCAAGACAGTTAATTTTTGTTTTCTTTTGTTTGTTTTGCTGAGGCGATTGCACTTTAAACGTGACATAATTAAGAATCAGCAAGCCACGACATGCTTCGGATCTACAAATTACCTGCAGAGCATCAAACATTTTCCGGTAACGAAGTGTAATTTATTGTTGACAATTTCTCTGATATTTGTGTCTTGCGATTTTTTTTCAATAACCTAACGGGAAACGTTATTACACTACTGGCCATTAAAATTGCTACACCACGAAGATGACGTGCTACAGACGCGAGATTTAACCGACAGGAAGAAGATGCTGTGATATGCAAATGATTAGCTTTTCAGATCATTCACACAAGGTTGGCGCCGGTGGCGACACCTACAACGTGCTGACACGAGGAAAGTTTCCAACCGATTTCTCATACACAAACAGCAGTTGGCCGGCGTTGTCTGGTGAAACGTTATTGTGATGCCTCGTGTAAGGAGGAGAAATGCGTCCCATCACGTTTCCGACTTTGATAAAGATCGGATTGTAGTCCATCGCGATTCCGGTTTATCGTATCGCGACATTGATGCTCACGTTGGTCGAGCTCCAATGACTGTTAGCAGAATATGGAATCGGTGAGTGCAGGAGGGTAATACGGAACGCCGTGCTGGATCCCAACGGCCTCGTATCACTAGCAGTCGAGATGACAGGCATCTTATCCGCATGGCTGTAACGGATCGTGCAGCCACTTCTCGATCCCTGAGTCAACAGATGGGGACGTTTGCAAGACAACAACCATCTGCAGGAACAGTTCGACAACGTTTGCAGCAGAATGGACTATCAGCTCGAAGACCATGGCTGCGGTTACCCCTGACGCTGCGCCACAGACAGGAGCGCCTGCGATGGTGTACTAACGACGAACCTGGGTGCACGAATGTCAAAACGTCATTTGTTCGGATGAATTCAGGTTCTGTTTACAGCATCATGATGGTCGCATCCGTGTTTGGCGACATCGCGGTGAACGCACATTGGAAACTTGTATTTGTTATCGCCATACTGGCGTATCACCCGGCGTGATGGTATGGGGCGCCATTGGTTACACGTCTCGGTCACCTCTTGTTCGCATTGACCGCACTTTGAACAGTGGACGTTATATTTCAGATGTGTTACGACCCGTGGCTCTACCCTTCACTCGATCCCTACGAAACCCTACATTTGAGCAGGATAATGCACGACCGCATGTTGCAGGTCCTGTACGGGCCTTTCTGGATACAGAAAATGTTCGACTGTTGCCCTGGCCAGCACATTCTCCAGACCTCTCACCAATTGAAAACGCCTGGTCAATGGCGGCCGAGCAACTAGCTCGTGACAGTATGCCAGTCACTACTCTTGTTGAATTGTGGTATCGTGTTGAAGCTGCATGGGCAGCTGTACCTCTACACGCCATCCAAGCTCTGTTTGACTCAATGCCCAGGCGTATGAAGGCCTTTATTACGGCCATAGGTGGTTGTTCTGGGTACTGATTTCTCAGGATCTATGCACCCAAACTGCGTGAAAATGTAATCAGACGTCAGTTCTAGGATAATATATTTGTCCAATGATTATCCGTTTATCACCGGCGTTTCTTCTTGGTGCATCAATTTTAACGGCCAGTAGTGCAATATGCGCTACACTAGGATGACTGGTGTCCCATCACAACACCGAACAACGAACTGCTATCTTAATTAAATGTGAGGTCTTTTGTCACACTCAAGCAGCTATAGCGGACCACAACGTATATACGACAATGTGGCTGTGAGAGTAGTTGCTGAATGAAACACAATTAACAGAGTATTTAGTCATACGATTTCGTTAACACACTTGCATATTTTCAGTAGATGTTGCACAGTATTTTATCGTTCATACCTTTAAATCTACTGCTCACAGAATGCAGCAAGATCTCTTACGATGATAAAATTTCTAAAGATGTCGTTCTGAGTTCGATATAGCTGTTCGTAGCTCTGTCATAGAAGAGGTAAAACGTCACTCTCTCACCAGTTTGGAACTCAGAGCTACTGCTTCTTACTCTTTAGAGTGCGCCGACATTTTCATGAAGCAAGTGACCAACTGCAGCGTTGATCCCCTCCTCTTTCCCTTGTGATGGCTGATACATATAATTCGCAATGTGGACAGCGACATTAGTTGTCGTTGCTGCACGGAGGTAATCTCCCTTTCTGTAAACGTAGATTCGATAAGTCGATGACACACCGAAGCCAAATTCATTCAGAATCTTTGATTGGTATAGATCAGGTTAATCTTACAAGATAATTCTCTTTCATTCCATGAAGTAACGAAACACAAACATGTTTCTATAAGATTTTTCTATTACTGGCTGGTTAGAAAATGGAAGAAACTGTGTCTGACCTCCTGTCAGACCGATGGTCTCAGCAGGGAAGACAGAATAGGGCTTAAAAAGAAAAGAAAGGGAAAGGATGGTTTTGATATCATGGCTTTGCATTTGCACCGCATGGCTTTGACTACATCTACATCTACATCTATACTCCGCGAGCCACCTTACGGTGTGTGGCGGAGGGAACTTATTGTACCACTATCTGATCCCCCCTTCCCTGTTCCATTCACGAATTGTGCGTGGGAAGAACGACTGCTTGTAAGTCTCCGTATTTGCTCTAATTTCTCGGATCTTTTCGTTGTGATCATTACGCGAGATATATGTGGGCGGTAGTAATATGTTGCCCATCTCTTCCCGGAATGTGCTCTCTCGTAATTTCGATAATAAACCTCTCCGTATTGCGTAACGCCTTTCTTGAAGTGTCCGCCACTGGAGCTTGTTCAGCATCTCCGTAACGCTCTCGCGCTGACTAAATGTCCCCATGACGAATCGCGCTGCTTTTCGCTGGATCATGTCTATCTCTTCTATTAATCCAACCTGGTAAGGGTCCCATACTGATGAGCAATACTCAAGAATCGGACGAACAAGCGTTTTGTAAGCTACTTCTTTCGTCGATGAGTCACATTTTCTTAGAATTCTTCCTATGAATCTCAACCTGGCGCCTGCTTTTCCCACTATTTGTTTTATGTGATCATTCCACTTCAGATCGCTCCGGATAGTAACTCCTAAGTATTTTACGGTCGTTACCGCTTCCAATGATTTACCACCTACGGCATAATCGTACTGGAATGGATTTCTGCCCCTATGTATGCGCATTATATTACATTTATCTACGTTTAGGGAAAGCTGCCAGCTGTCGCACCATTCATTAATCCTCTGCAGGTCTTCCTGGAGTACGTACGAGTCTTCTGATGTTGCTACTTTCTTGTAGACAACCGTGTCATCTGCAAATAGCCTCACGGAGCTACCGATGTTGTCAACTAAGTCATTTATGTATATTGTAAACAATAAAGGTCCTATCACGCTTCCTTGCGGTACTCCCGAAATTACCTCTACATCTGCAGATTTTGAACCGTTAAGAATGACATGTTGTGTTCTTTCTTCTAGGAAATCCTGAATCCAATCACAAACCTGGTCCGATATTCCGTAAGCTCGTATTTTTTTCACTAAACGTAAGTGCGGAACCGTATCAAATGCCTTCCTGAAGTCCAGGAATACGGCATCAATCTGCTCGCCAGTGTCTACGGCACTGTGAATTTCTTGGGCAAATAGGGCGAGCTGAGTTTCACATGATCTCTGTTTGCGGAATCCATGTTGGTTATGATGAAGGAGATTTGTATTATCTAAGAACGTCATAATACGAGAACACAAAACATGTTCCATTATTCTACAACCGATTGACGTAAGTGAAATAGGCCTATAATTATTCGCATCTGATTTATGACCCTTCTTGAAAATGGGAACGACCTGCGCTTTCTTCCAGTCGCTAGGTACTTTACGTTCTTCCAGAGATCTACGATAAATTGCTGATAGAAAGGGGGGCAAGTTCTTTAGCATAATCACTGTAGAATCTTAAGGGTATCTCGTCTGGTCCGGATGCTTTTCCGCTACTAAGTGATAGCAGTTGTTTTTCAATTCCGATATCGTTTATTTCAATATTTTCCATTTTGGCGTCCGTGCGACGGCTGAAGTCAGGGACCGTGTTACGATTTTCCGCAGTGAAACAGTTTCGGAACACTGAATTCAGTATTTCTGCCTTTCTTCGGTCGTCCTCTGTTTCGGTGCCATCGTGGTCAACGAGTGACTGAATAGGGGATTTAGATCCGCTTACCGATTTTACATATGACCAAAACTTTTTAGGGTTCTTCTTTAGATTGTTTGCCAATGTTTTATGTTCGAATTCGTTGAATGATTCTCTCATTGCTCTCTTTACGCTCTTTTTCGCTTCGTTCAGCTTTTCCTTATCAGCTATGATTCGACTACTCTTAAACCTATGGTGAAGCTTTCTTTGTTTCCGTAGTACCTTTCGTACATGATTGTTATACCACGGTGGATCTTTCCCCTCGCTTTGGACCTTAGTCGGTACGAACTTATCTAAGGCGTACTGGACGATGTTTCTGAATTTTTTCCATTTTTGTTCCACATCCTCTTCCTCAGAAATGAACGTTAGATGGTGGTCACTCAGATATTCTGCGATTTGTGCCCTATCACTCTTGTTAAGCAAATATATTTTCCTTCCTTTCTTGGCATTTCTTATTACACTTGTAGTCATTGATGCAACCACTGACTTATGATCACTGATACCCTCTTCTACATTCACGGAGTCGAAAAGTTCCGGTCTATTTGTTGCTATGAGGTCTAAAACGTTAGCTTCACGAGTTGGTTCTCTAACTATCTGCTCGAAGTAATTCTCGGACAAGGCAGTCAGGATAATGTCACAAGAGTCTCTGTCCCTGGCTCCAGTTCTGATTGTGTGACTATCCCATTCTATACCTGGTAGATTGAAGTCTCCCCCTATTACAATAGTATGATCACGAAACTTCTTCACGACGTTCTGCAGGTTCTCTCTGAGGCGCTCAACTACTACGGTTGCTGATGCAGGTGGTCTATAGAAGCATCCGACTATCATATCTGACCCACCTTTGATACTTAACCCAGATTATTTCACATTCGCATTCGCTAATAACTTCACTGGATATTATTGAATTCTTTACTGCTATAAATACTCCTCCACCATTGGCTTTTACCCTATCCTTGCGGTATATATTCCATTCTGTGTCTAGGATTTCGTTACTGTTCACTTCCGGTTTTAACCAACTTTCCGTTCCTAATACTATATGCGCACTATTTCCTTCAATAAGAGATACTAATTCAGGAACCTTGCCCTGGATGCTCCTGCAGTTTACCAATATTACGTTAACTTTTCCTGTTTTTGGTCTCTGAGGACGGACGTTCTTTATCAACGATGATAATGTTCTCTCTGGTAAGCCGTCAGGTATTTTATCGTTTCGCCCAAGGGGGGGGTCCCTCTAACCTAAAAAACCCCCGTGTGCACGCCACACGTACTCTGCTACCCTAGTAGCTGCTTCCGGTGTGTAGTGCACGCCTGACCTGTCTAGGGGGGCCCTACAGTTCTCCACCCAATAACGGAGGTCGATGAATTTGCAACCATTATAGTCGCAGAGTCGTCTGAGCCTCTGGTTTAGACCCTCCACACGGCTCCAAACCAGAGGACCGCGATCGACTCTGGGCACTATGCTGCAGATATTAAGCTCAGCTTGCACTCCGCGTGCGATGCTGGTTGTCTTCACCAAATCAGCCAGCCGCCGGAAGGAACCAAGGATGGCCTCAGAACCCAAGCGGCAGGCGTCATTCGTTCCGACATGTGCTACTATCTGCAGCCGGTCACACCCAGTGCGTTCAATAGCTGCCGGAAGGGCCTCCTCCACATTACGGACGAGACCTCCCGGCAAGCACACCGAGTGCACACTGGCATTCTTCCCCGACCTACCCGCTATTTTCCTGAGGAGCTCCATAACCCGCCTAACGTTGGAGCTCCCTATAACTAATAGGCCCGCCCTCTGTGACTGTCGGGACCTTGCCGGAGAATCGTCCACTGGCCCAACAGGCGAGGCATCCTGTGGTGGCTCGGAAACGATGTCATCACCACTAGGAAGCACCCCGTACCTGTTGGAAAGGGGTAAGGCAGCTGCCACGCGGCCAGATCCCACCTTCGCCTTTCGGCCAGGCACGCGCGAGCCCACCACTGTCCGCCATTCACCCTGGAGTGATGGCTGACCGGTAAGATGCTCACTGCCGGAAGACGCAGCGACATCAGGGGTTCCATGTGATTCCAAGGCCACCGAAGTAGGCATAGGTCTCACCACAGTTGCCCCAACGCCACTACGAGCCGACGCCTGCGCCTCGAGCTCGATGAGCCTAACAGACAAAGCCTCCACCTGTCCCCGAAGAGTGGCCAATTCTCCTTGCGTCCGCTCACAACAACCACAGTCCCTACACATGACTATGTTTACCCTACTCTATACGGTGACAAATTCCCAAGATAATCTTCTGATGAGCTACTCTGATAATCAAGAAACACTCACTGAAATACGAGACGCGAAAACTACGCTAGGTTTTCCCAGAAAAACTATTTAAAAGCTAAGCGCAGCAAATAAGTACAAAAACGCTTTATACAAACAGTACTCGCTGCTGCTGGTGCTCTCGCTCTGGCTGTCACAAGACAACTAGCCGACGAATAGGTTGTTCACGACAAAAGCTCAAGTGGAAGTCAACACTTCTCGTATTGTGTACTGTATAGCCCAGCACGACATCTCGGGATGCTAACGCATGTGAAATTCGGTAGCTGGTTGGACTGAGGCTCGATATCCACTGAGGGTACCAGTTTTAACCAGCGACAAACATAGCCTGCTCATCTCCAGTAACGCCAAGTAAAGAATGCAGAGATGTGCCGTGGTTCCAAATCAACATTAAACATGTTCATTCGATACCAAGTGGAACAGAGTTGGATTAGTTTTGGCTGTCAGAGGCGGATGTCACTGTTTGCAAAAACTATCTGTAGTAAGTTTTCTTACACTAGTAATGTTATTTTAGTTCAGGAACCAGTCATTAAGTAAGGTCATAGGAACTTAATTTCTTACTTTAAGTGACCTTGAGATTTTGAAAATACTGGCACTGGACTCGGTTAGGAACTCAGATTCCAGTTTTTCTCTGGACCCCTCGAGATGATACTATCTTATCATTTCGTTGTTTCCTCACGATGCCAAACTCCTCCAGGTGTCTACGAATGGTACTATCCTAAGTACTAGTGAAGGGGAATCTGACAGTTGACACCTCTTCGTGTGGGATCAACAACGACGAACTGCGTGAGGTTGGAGTTCTAGGCAGCACAGAACTATTTGTTGCGTTACCTGTAGTCACACATGTGCACATCTCACTACTGCTGAAGAAAAATTCCATGTCTATTTATAGGTATAAGACAACAACGAAAGGTGCTGGGTTCGAATCCCTTTCAGGCAATAATCATTTGTATCGTCGTTTCAGATTGCAATATCACGCTATTGGTAAACATGTTTAATATCTGACAACTGATTGTGTTTAGTTAACAGTTCATAAAGATACTGGGTGTTACTCCCCATCTATTATAATAAATTATCTCATGACTTATCAGACTTGTGTGTTGCATTTTATTACATACATTCGTGATTTCTTCTCACTGGCAATAGAAATTTGATGGGGTTTCCAGTGCGGTGCTAAACGTATCGTCATTTACACTCCTGGAAATGGAAAAAAGAACACATTGACACCGGTGTGTCAGACCCACCATACTTGCTCCGGACACTGCGAGAGGGCTGTACAAGCAATGATCACACGCACGGCACAGCGGACACACCAGGAACCGCGGTGTTGGCCGTCGAATGGCGCTAGCTGCGCAGCATTTGTGCACCGCCGCCGTCAGTGTCAGCCAGTTTGCCGTGGCATACGGAGCTCCATCGCAGTCTTTAACACTGGTAGCATGCCGCGACAGCGTGGACGTGAACCGTATGTGCAGTTGACGGACTTTGAGCGAGGGCGTATAGTGGGCATGCGGGAGGCCGGGTGGACGTACCGCCGAATTGCTCAACACGTGGGGCGTGAGGTCTCCACAGTACATCGATGTTGTCGCCAGTGGTCGGCGGAAGGTGCACGTGCCCGTCGACCTGGGACCGGACCGCAGCGACGCACGGATGCACGCCAAGACCGTAGGATCCTACGCAGTGCCGTAGGGGACCGCACCGCCACTTCCCAGCAAATTAGGGACACTGTTGCTCCTGGGGTATCGGCGAGGACCATTCGCAACCGTCTCCATGAAGCTGGGCTACGGTCCCGCACACCGTTAGGCCGTCTTCCGCTCACGCCCCAACATCGTGCAGCCCGCCTCCAGTGGTGTCGCGACAGGCGTGAATGGAGGGACGAATGGAGACGTGTCGTCTTCAGCGATGAGAGTCGCTTCTGCCTTGGTGCCAATGATGGTCGTATGCGTGTTTGGCGCCGTGCAGGTGAGCGCCACAATCAGGACAGCATACGACCGAGGCACACAGGGCCAACACCCGGCATCATGGTGTGGGGAGCAATCTCCTACACTGGCCGTACACCACTGGTGATCGTCGAGGGGACACTGAATAGTGCACGGTACATCCAAACCGTCATCGAACCCATCGTTCTACCATTCCTAGACCGGCAAGGGAACTTGCTGTTCCAACAGGACAATGCACGTCCGCATGTATCCCGTGCCACCCAACGTGCTCTAGAAGGTGTAAGTCAACTACCCTGGCCAGCAAGATCTCCGGATCTGTCCCCCATTGCGCATGTTTGGGACTGGATGAAGCGTCGTCTCACGCGGTCTGCACGTCCAGCACGAACGCTGGTCCAACTGAGGCGCCAGGTGGAAATGGCATGGCAAGCCGTTCCACAGGACTACATCCAGCATCTCTACGATCGTCTCCATGGGAGAATAGCAGCCTGCATTGCTGCGAAAGGTGGATATACACTGTACTAGTGCCGACATTGTGCATGCTCTGTTGCCTGTGTCTATGTGCCTGTGGTTCTGTCAGTGTGATCAAGTGATGTATCTGACCCCAGGAATGTGTCAATAAAGTTTCCCCTTCCTGGGACAATGAATTCACGGTGTTCTTATTTCAATTTCCAGGAGTGTATTTCCCTGTTCGAACATTCGGCCTTGTAAACTGATACTGGTGAAAGCTTTGACATTTTGTGTCTTTTTATGCCTAGTTGGGTCTCGATCAGATATGCAAACTGTTTTTGGTTAACAGTGGGATCAAATTCGGTACACAAACAACTCGTTATGTCATTTATTGATTGTGATAACCTTGCTGCAGTGGTAAAACCGGTTCCCGTCAGCTGTGCTGTTGGACTTGTCTAGCACTTGGATGGCTAACCGCCTGTGTCTGCCGAGCGCTGTTGGCAAGCGAGGCGCGCTCAGCCCTTGTGAGGTCAATTGTGGAGCTGCTTGAATGAGATCGATACAAGTCACGAAAACTTACAATGTCCGGGAGAGCAGTGTGCTGATCACATGCCCCCGCTATCCGCATCTGATGATGCCTACAGGCTGATGATGACTCGACGTTCAATCGGTACCTTAGGTTTTCAAGGCCTTTCTGGTGGTGGTTTTTTTTTTTTTTGTTTTTAATTAGGCCTCTGGAGTGTCACTTACTGTAATGAAGTTTATTTACAAACGTTAAGGACTATCCCATCTCTAATAACGTGTTTTACAGTACTTGTTGTGTGACGGTATAGGCTAACATCTGTACTGATTGTCACAAATAGCAGTGTTCTCTAGTAGTTTCTTGTAGTGCCCAATGTGTATAGTCAAACGATTGCACTGCAGAGGGTTTAGAGAACCTGCGTTACAGCTATGCTATGTTGGTTGCATACAGTCAGCTGTGGCCTACACGTTGCAATTTAGGGGTGTCCCGCAGTTTGTGCTGTCGAGTGTCCCCTTCAAGTAGCCAGGCATTTTAACTGGTGCGTCACAAAGTATATATTCGCTAGTAAAATTCGTCATAAATAATCCATTATACTTTGAGAAGAACAGAGGTATGCATACATACTACACTAGAGGGAAAAATGACCTGTATTACCCATTGTTAAAGCTGCTAGTGTGACCATCCGATCTGCCGAGCGCTGTTAGCAAGAGGGGTGCTCTCAGCCCTTGTGAGGGAAACTGAGGAGCTACTTGATCGAAAAGTAGCGGCTCCGGTCTCGTAAACTGACATACGGCTGGGAGAGCGGTGTGCTGACCACATGCCCCTCCATATCCGCAACCAGTGACGCCTCCTGTGGTTGAGGATGACACGGCGGCCGGTCGGTACCGTTGGGCCTTTCAAAGCGTGTTCGGACGGAGTTCAGTTTTATAGTTTGCTATTGGCTCAGAAGAAATTCAGCAGGGATCAACAATACCGTAAAATGTCTGACAGGTAGAAAAGCAAGTTTGAAATCTAAGATCGTTCTCCAGAACAGCTCCTACTATTCCACTGACAAACGTCTGCTTAAAAATTCGTAGCCAGTACAGAAAAGACTAGTTATTTGAATACTCATAATGGTAACGTGTTCATTAATGTTAACACTAATCATGTATACATATCCTGTAAAAGACTTGTTCCATGTCATTTCGGTAAAAGAATCCTTCGATCATCCATGGAACATGTAACTATTAACTAAATAACTAACTAACTACAATTAACTGGTTAAAACTGATGTAGGATGCAGTAGATAGTCAGAGATGAAAAGGCTTGCACAGGATAGAGTAGCATGGAGAGCTGCATCAAGCTAGTCTTCGGACTGAATATCACAACAATATAATAGGCCCATCGCTCACCTAGACATAATATTTTCCTGTAACCCTATAGATGGATTTCAGTTCGTAGAAAGTTTTCCTTTCAGCAGATATTCGTTAGGTTGTTAACAGCTGTTACGAATATATTGTTCCCGCACCACCGTTACATTCGACAAATGGGACGGCTTGCTGTGTCTTCCAACGTTACACTGGAGTGAGCTGTCTATATGCTAATGGAAGGGTTCGGTGCTTTCACCGCGCAACAGCTACTGCAAAAGATTTTTTTTGACAGTGTGAAAATATTGTGGCACGTTATTAGAGATATACTGTTGACTGCTGAAAGACTTGTCAATAAATAAATTAAAAAATACTGCTTGTTTGTGTAAATTGCAGTATCACAATGTGCTAATGTCGAATTGATGACAAAGTTAACTACATCACCTTGCCATGATGACAAATACCCCGTTAGAACTCTGAACTGCCACATGAGTTCACATGCGCTTCGCTGGAACTAGGTGAGCAGTACGTAACCTACGTTTGCAACTGTGAAGGTTTACAATAGACCGAAATGATACCGACGCACAGTGGTCTGAATCTCAAAAAAGTTAGCCAAAATGAAATAAGTGATATTCACCGAACAAACTGTAGAGGAGGCTTTGATGCATGTAACAAAGAAAGGAAAGTACAATATCTTTGATACCTGAGACGCTACGTTAGTTCAAAGTTACTATTCTCAGTACTTCGTTAACAACGCGTAGCAGCTTCGAAATGTCGCCGTTATTGAAATTGTATGTAACTTTTTACTGCAATGTCCTATTTCAGTTTGGTTTAATGCACGGTATTGAGGAAAGTGTGTAGGATATAAACAGGTGTAATGTTTTCAAAATTTATACTAGTTTATGTTATAAATCACTGTCAAAGTTGTGTATGTAATGATTTTCCTTGTAAAATTTTTTATCAACAGTTAGCAAAAATGTTATGTATTCAGCGTTATTCAGGAATCTCTGACATGCAGCATATAGATTTTCATGTTTTAAAATAGAATGTGAGAGAAAATGCTGCGCGTCTCTGCTCTGTACTTTTGAGATTAAAATAAACTACACATAGCCAGGCTGGGTAGTTGTTTTGATAGACTAAGGTCCACCGCTACGATTACTGTTGCCTTCTTTCTCTAATTTTAATGTATGTCTTCGCGATGCTACTTGTGTGGAGAGAAGTAGAAACAATTTAATAATTGCGATTTTGTAAAAAATAATATAGTGATTAATGTTTACAATTTACGTTATCGATTATGTCTTACACGCATGCATTCGATCCTTTGAACATTTACTTCACCTTCAACATAAACTTGAAACAAAAGAATAGCAGTCGCGATCAACGGAAGATGAAGAGCATTTTGACCTTCGGAAAAAAGCAATTGAGACTGAGTTTCAGACGCAGCTAGGGCTTCTTGCTGATGGCCCAAAAGTTGGATACAGGAAGCGCAATGATGGCAATACTACTCGTTACTTTTTTTGGAGAAATCATCAGTGTCTACTCAAATTCTGGGAATGGACGAAGATTTTATTCATGACATGACCTGCAGGCCAGTCCGTTCTTTGAATATCCTCTCGTTCCTAGGGCTCCTTCATTTGCGCTGTTGGATGCGATTGCGCAATGTCATCCACGAAAATGAAGGCACCCCCGAAAACACGAACATGGTGGAGGAGTAAAGTGTCACAACAACAGTGGCCACTGAGTGTACCGTGTTGACAGATTTACAGGTCAGTACGCCCATGAAACATAACCAGACCACCAAAACAAGCATGCTCAACAACGTTGCAGGGTACATTACGTACCCTCGTATGGCAAATGTTGAGAACAGATAATGCGCAATTTCGAAGTTCTGCCATTGTCAAAGCTGCTAATTACAGCGTATGGCTCTACAATGGATCAAAGAAAGCATTGTTGTTTTAACTGAAACATAGAGTAATGCTTCAGTTCTTACAAGATGCATCAGCACGTTGAAGCTATGATAAGAGTTTCAAGTGATGGATGTACAAGATGTACAAGATGGATGTACACAGAGTACGCGAAGGAACTTGCCCCCCTTCTTGTAGCGGTGTACCGTAGGTCTATAGAAGAGCGTAGCCTTCCAAAAGATTGGAAAAGGACACAGGTCATCCCCGTTTTCAAGAAGGGACGTCGAACAGATGTCCAGAACTATAGACCTATATCTCTACCGTCGATCAGTTGCAGAATTTTGGAAAACGTATTATGTTAGAGTGTAATGACTTTTTTGGAGACTAGAAATCTACTCTGTAGGAATCAGCATGGATTTCGAAAAAGACGATTGTGTGAAACCCAGTTCGCGCTATTCGTCCACGAGACTCAGAGGGCCATAGACACGGGTTCCCAGGTGGATGCCGTGTTTCTTGACTTCCGCAAGGCGTTTGATACAGTTCCCCACAGTCGTTTAATGAACAAAGTAAGAGCATATGGACTATCAGACCAATTGTGTGATTGGATTGAAGAGTTCCTAGATAACAGAACGCAGCATGTCATTCTCAGTGGAGAGAAGTCTTCCGAAGTAAGAGTTATTTCAGGTGTGGCGCAGGGGAGTGTCGTGGGACCGTTGCTATTCACAATATACATAAACGACCTTGTGGATAACGTAGGAAGTTCACTGAGGCTTTTTGCGGATGATTTTGTAGTATAGAGAGAAGTTGTAACAATGGAAAATTGTACCGAAATGCAGGAGGATCTGCAACAAATTGACGTATGGTGCAGGGAATGGCAACTGAATCTCAATGTAGAAGTGTAATGTGCTGCGAATACATAGAAAGAAAGATCCTTTATCATTTAGCTACAATATAACAGGTCAGCAACTGGAAGCAGTTAATTCCATAAATTATCTGGGAGTAGGCATTAGGAGTGATTTAAAACGGAATGAGCATATAAAATTAATGGTCGGTAAAGCAGATGCCAGACAGATTCTTTGGAAGAATCCTAAGGAAATGCAGTCTGAAAACAAAGAAAGTAGGTTACAGTACACTTGTTCGCCCACTGTTTAAATACTGCTCACCGGTGTGGGATCTGTACGAGGTAGGGTTCATAGAGGAGATAGAGAAGATCCAACGGAGAGCAGCGCGCTTTGTTACAGGATCATTTAGTAATCGCGAAAGCGTCAAGGAGATGATAAACTCCAGTGGAAGAGTCTGCAAGAGAGACGCTCTACATCTCGATACGGCCTTTTGTTGAAGTTTCGAGAGCATACCTTCACCGAGGAGTCAAGCAGTATACTGCTAACTCCTACGTATAGCTCGCGAAGAGACCATGAGGATAAAATCAGAGAGATTAGAGCCCACACAGAGGCATACCAACAATCTTTCATTCCACGAACAATACGAGACTGGTATAGAAGGGAGAATCGATAGAGGTACTCAAGGTACGCTCAGCCACACACCATCAGGTGGCTTGCGGAGTATGGATGTAGATGTAGATGAGGGGAAACGATGCGAAACAATTCTTCAAATACATATTCATTCTCTTAAAATATGTTAAGATTACAGATTCTGATTTGCTGTTATAACTTCGTCACAGATTATTCTGATTGTTGCGATAGCTAGACATGAGATATTATTGAAGTGTCTAACACGACGCTTCAAAATAATAAAAATAACTTTCATTCAAACAGTAACATCAATTCTGCTTGAAGCTTAGAGATATACCACTCACCACTGCAACTCTTTATCGAAGTGCTTGACCATGCTTCGGCAGGTATTCTTTGCTCAGTAACTCTGTTAACACATAGCTGTGTAGCAAAATATCTGCTGAGTGTCAGCAACGGAAACAAACATTTAACTTGTGACAAATTTTAGAGAGTGAAATTTATAGCTTTAGCTACCGATTCATATATTACATTAATACTTGTTCCACAGAATATAGTTGTCATTCAGAAATTCTTTTGATTTGTTTTTATATATAGCGTGAAAAACTTATATATTACTACTTCATATCTAAAAATTCATGTATTAAGTAGAAGGAGTTGTCGTTCAGAAATTCTTTGCTTTTGTTTTTATATATAGTGTGAAAAAAATTATGTCATTACGAAATTCATATCCGTGATCTATATATGTTACTACTTCGTATCTAAAAATTCATTTACTGAGTAGAAGGAGTTGTTATTTAGAAATTCTTTTGATTTATTTTTAAATGGTTGTTGACTATCTGTCAGACTTTTATTGCTCTTCGGCAAATGCCCAAAGATTTTCATGGCAGCATAATTGACCCCTTTCTGTACCAAACTTACATTTAACCCAGAATAGTGAACATCATCCTCTCTTCTAGTTCAGGTTCGGTTATTAATAACACATTTCGTAAGTGAAGATATGTATTGCGAGGACACTGAGAATATCCCGAGTTCCTTAAATAAATGTCTGCAAAGTGACCTTGGGTGGACTCCAGATATCATTCTGATTTCAGGTTCCTGTGCAGTGAATACTTCTTCTCTCAATGATGAATTACCCCAAAATATGATGCCACATGAAAGCAGTGATTGAAAATAGGCATAGTAGGCTAATTTATTGATACGTTTATCACCAAAAATTTGCAATAACCCTAATACCATATGTAGGTGAATCCAAACGTTTCAGCAGATCATCAATGTGTTTTTACAGTTCAATTTTTCATCAATGCACGCACCCAAAAATTTTGTATATTCTGCCTTAGCAACAGACTTCTGTTCAAAGTCTATATTTATCAATAATTTTATGTCATTTACTGTACAGAACTGTATATACTGTGCCTATTGGCTTACGTCTCGGGTTCTTCGGCTGACGTTCATCTAATGATTTTTCTGACGTTTCGCCAGCACGAGTGGCTGGCATTGTCAAAGCTTCACCCTCCATTGCCGGTGGTGAACTGGAGGCGAGCTCTCGGCCGCAGACTATATGTACCTGGCGCGCCAACGTCCGAGGGCTTCTCCGCGGTCATTTCCGGTGCGGTTCTCCTCTTGCTACCTGCGACGGTCGTTCGCTGCAGTACGGGAAGCCAGGATCCGTTTACCTTAAGGCTTTCCTCTTTCTTGTTGAAACTGTTCGCGTGTTTTTGGATTTCTACAGCTTCTCTGAACAAGCGCGTGTGATAGTGCTTCTCTACAGCCAGAACTTCCGTGTCGGCGAATTTTATTACGTGGTCGGTCTCATTCAGTGCGTGCTCTGCCACGGCCGATTTCTCCACCTGCCCCAACCTGCAATGTCGCTTATGCTCTTTGATCCTGGTGTTAATGGATCGTCCAGTCATTCCGACATAAACTTTTCCGCATGTGCAAGGTATACGGTATATCCCCGACATTGCAAGTGGGTCTCTTTTCTCCTTCGCCGATCTAAGACACTCTTTGATCTTCCTTGTCGGTTTGAAAATCGTCTTTACGCCGTGTTTGCGCAATGTACGGCCGATTCTGTCCGTCATTCTGGGAATGTATGGCAGAACCGACAAGGAAGATCAAAGAGTGTCTTAGATCGGCGAAGGAGAAAAGAGACCCACTTGCAATGTCGGGGATATACCGTATACCTTGCACATGCGGAAAAGTTTATGTCGGAATGACTGGACGATCCATTAACACCAGGATCAAAGAGCATAAGCGACATTGCAGGTTGGGGCAGGTGGAGAAATCGGCCGTGGCAGAGCACGCACTGAATGAGACCGACCACGTAATAAAATTCGCCAACACGGAAGTTCTGGCTGTAGAGAAGCACTATCACACGCGCTTGTTCAGAGAAGCTGTAGAAATCCAAAAACACGCGAACAGTTTCAACAAGAAAGAGGAAAGCCTTAAGGTAAACGGATCCTGGCTTCCCGTACTGCAGCGAACGACCGTCGCAGGTAGCAAGAGGAGAACCGCACCGGAAATGACCGCGGAGAAGCCCTCGGACGTTGGCGCGCCAGGTACATATAGTCTGCGGCCGCGAGCTCGCCTCCAGTTCACCACCGGCAATGGAGGGTGAAGCTTTGACAATGCCAGCCACTCGTGCTGGCGAAACGTCAGAAAAATCATTAGATGAACGTCGGCCGAAGAACCCGAGACAGAAGCCAATAGGCAGTTTGTCAACAAGTGGCCACGAAAGCCTTAACAATTTTGTGTACATACTGTGTTTTCTCAAAATTTAGTGACAGTCCATTTACAAGGAACCAGTTAATAATTTTCTGAAAGACGTTATTGGCAATTACGTCTCCTAATTGTTGTTTGCTGGGTGTGATTAGTATACTTGTATCATCAACCAAAAGAACTACCTTTGCATCTTCATGACTAGAGAGTGGCAAGACATTAACATACGACAATTGGAACTTAAATACTGGCAACACTTCTGTGGAAACACTATGCAGCAATCTACTATTGTCGCTGATAGCACACGTTGTTGACATACCTGCCTTACCGCCGAAGAAATGGACTCGCGCGTCACCGGTGTGCGCACAATCGAGGGAAACACAGTCACTTGTGAGTAAGGGTGTCACTATGTTTTCGAAACAGGAACAACAGTTGGATCAAGACTGAATGTGCCAGAGATCGTACAGCACGTCAGTGTCATCAGGGTCTTCAAGAGGCGTGCGGGGAATCGGCATCGGCATTGCCGTACAGAACAGTGGCACGTTGGGTAAAAGCCTTCAACGAAGGTCGGCAAACTGTGGCAGACATGCATCGGGCAGGTCGTCCTAGCGTCTCTGAAGAAGAAGTGTATGCTGTTGCCGCGTTAGTGGACAGTGATCGACGTCATACGATACGTCAGCTCGCCCACTTAACCGGATTAGGGCATACGACTGTGCTTCGCTTCCTGAAGGAACGCCTGGGCATGCGAAAAATTGCATCACTGTGGGTTCCGCATGACTTGACGGAAATGCTGAAACGGATGCGTTACGACGCTGCTCAGACGCACTTGGAGCGCTATGAGCGCGAAGGAGACGCTTTCTTAGGCCGTATCGTAACACAGGATGAGACATGGGCCACATCGTACGAGCCAGAACTGAAACGCCAATCCAACGAACGGCGTCATTATGGGTCGCCGCGAAAGTCGAAAGTGCGTCAGAGCCCCAGTATGGCGAAAGTTATGGTGATTCTCGTGTACGACTGTGATGGTGTTATCCTAACGCCTTACGTTCCTCCACGGCAGACCTTTAGTGCACAGTATAACTGTTTGTTTTTGGAGCATCACCTGGGACCAGCTTTTTGAAAGAAGCGGCGGCACTTTCTGCGCAACCCACACATCATTTTACATGACAATGCCCGGGCGCATACAACGCAAGCTGTGGCTGCTCTGTTCAGTCGATGGGACTAGGAAGTACTGTACCATCCACCATACTCCCCGTACTTAAGTCCTTGTGACTTTGATTTGATTCCGAAGATGAAGAAACCACTTTGTGGCATTCACTTCAGAGCTGTTCAAGAGATTCGACAGGTAGTAGACCGCTCCATTCGCACCATCAACAGAACAGGCTCTGCTAACGGTATACTACGCCTTCTACATCACTTGCAACGGGTTCTACACAACGCTAGTGACTACTTTGAAAGACAGTAACAGGTGCAAACATGTAACTCTTTTGTATCGGTTGTGAATAAATAGTTGCCGCTATTTAAGTTCCAACCCTCGTATATTAAGAACAGTGAGGGACCCAAGACTGAACCCTGTGTGACACCATTCTTGATACCTCCCCAGTTGGAGGACTCTGCCGAATTTTGCAGACAATCTGTACTGTTAATTTCAACCTCCTGCGCTCTTCTAGTTAAATATGAATGAAGCCATTTGTGCACTGTTCTACTCATACCACAATACTTAATCTTATCTAGAAGAATTTCATGATTCACAGTCAGAATCTTTTGAGAGATCATAAAAATATCCCAATGGGTGATGTTTGGTTATTCAGAGCATTTAATATTCGATGAGTAAAAGTGTATGCAATATTTCTGTTGGAAAGCTTTTCTGAAAACCATACTGACATTTCATTAGTGCTTCAGTCTTACAAATATGTGAAGCTACCCTTGAATACATTTCTTTTTCAAGAATTGTGGATAAAGCTGTCGGAAGTGAGACTGGGTAGTAGTTGTTAGCGTCTGTCCTATCCCATTTTTTATGCAATGGTTTAACAAAAGCATATCTCAGTTTATCTGGAAAAATGCCCTGTTTCAGTGAGCTACTTTCTGTTGCAAACAAGCTTTTAGTATGTTGAAAATGCCATAAATTCGATGCAAGCTTTTACTTTTGAATGAATTTATTATTTCCCTGCAACATCTGGTCCACACCTCGTCCTTAGCTACTTCCTAACAACAGAACTTTTCTCCTACTTTCTACTTTTCTTTTGAAACTGTTGGTTTCCTGGTGAAAGTCTATTGAATATTAACTACACTTACATGTACCTCAGCCGCTTCTTTGTTAACTGAGGTAGCAAGGCCAATCTATGGTTTGTGCCAATGACGGAGCTGTCATATACTGTTTTCTTTCTATGGCCCCTGTTGCTTGCTACAACTTTCTTCCTGTCTCCACTCTTCCCCCCCCCCCCTTCCTTCATCAGTTCCCCCCTAGCACTATCCAGTTCAGCCTTAATGGCTCTAATCTTCTCTTGCAACATACGTTGCAATACCAAGGAAGAGAACCATTTACTTCCCCAATTCACATTCCACTACGTCCCCCCCCCCCCACAGTGTAGCCACCTGTCATAACAACTGCATAACTCCAGAACTAACTTCCAAATGGCAACTCAAACACTTCACGCACATGATTGCTTACAATCTTTTCACAAAATTTATCTAGACAATAACAGTAGTATTTTATTAACTACGGATCACAAGCGTCACTTAAGTTATTTGAAACAATAATATATGTGTATACTACTAATATAGTAACATAATACACATCAAATAACTTCAAAACGCAAAACTTGTGTACCTTGTACCTGAAAAATTAGGCCAAGACCGCGTAGCACGATATGGACTTCTGCGTTTTAAAACCTTTAATTCTCCGTGTACATACGACACTACTAAATATATGTGTAAAGAAACGAAATTAAATTATTCACTTAACACTTACGCAAACATCTTAAATTTGTATGAAAATCTACGTCTGAAGTACACGGGACCCGGCCGTTCGGTTATTTTGAAGTTAATCTTCATAAATTATCTGCACATATCTTTTATTTAAGAGAAAACCATTACCAGTGTCGGAATTAGCAAATTCATCTTCAGATAGTAGTTGTGCGCCGAATATCGGTGGATCCTTGCAAGATTTTGTGTGAAGGTTATAATTTCGCGAACAGTTATAATTTACCTTTTTTTCATTTCAGTATCGACTTGTACATATCTAGTTTATGCGTGCAATAGATCAACACTGTGCGTAAGCTTTTCCAGGATCTCGGCTGTAGAGGACGCAGAGAGCTACTGTCCAGTAGCTTACGGTAAAAGCCGCTAGCTGGCAGCACATGCCAGCTTTCACTCTTGTCACGGAGATTCATGTCACGACGTCAGTTGCGCCTGTCTCGCACAGATGTCGTGCAGTGTTCGCGGCAGATGTAGATAAAACGGGAAGCATAACAATTTGCGATAAGATTAAATTGGAATTTCAGTAGAAAATTTGCATCCACAATAACTATTACTGCTATTTTTAATGGTGACTATAACTTTTGAAATATTATTTGTTATTATGGAAGAAGTGGTAAGCTATGGCGTTGGACAATTATTTAAAATAAAAATTGATTTAGACAAAAATATTAAATACGACATCCGGTATTTTGAAATACGGTACGGCAGAAATTTTCATTGTCGTCGTCATTCGATTAGAGTGCTAATGGTAGTTCATATTCGCAACTGCGAATACATTGCATTTAGAGAAATATTAACAATATTATTTACACTTATGTATACTATTTACGGTGACTATAATGATGAAAATAATACAAGGTTACATTGGACAAGAAGCTAAACGAAATCAACCACGACATTTTCAAATGAACAATCCCAAAATGCATCAGATTGGATTTTCTGATGCCACGCGAAACGTAAATCTTAGTACCTGGGTAGCCTCGTGAACAGCCCTCCTCCGTAATGTCACTCAAGTACAATTTCCAGTTCGATATGGTCGCCTTTCGGTCTCTATCGTTGCCGCATATCCGCACCGTTTAAAAGTTTTCCAGTAGGGTGGAGTAATATCAAGTTCAAGGTTATATGACGACAAAATAAAAGTTCTTCCGGGTGGCTCAGTGTTCTCTATGGACAAAAATTATGCCACATATCTCAGACATCGACCACTGATCACGATCATGTTCGTGTCCGCAAGAAGCAACACTTAGAATTATTTTCGGTGCCAGACACTGTACAGGTAAGTAACAGGTTATTCTAGTTACGAATCAACGTCCCTCTACGGCAAGCTGATCCGTAAAACAAAGCTCACACGTTGTATAACTGTCTCAGAACTTAGTACCATTAGAATGTCACTTTCATACACAATACAACTACTAGTATCCTCCCACACATCAATAGTACACTAATCATAATACACATAGGGCCGATTTAACATTAGGCTAAGACAGAAAATAACCTTACATCAAGCTCAACATGAAAATCCGCGTTGTATAAACATTAATTCTAGATCATATCGCTGTGAAGTCAGATCACATTTGACTGGCGAAAATTCGCGGTTCAAAGTCAGGTTCAGCTCTAATCGTTAGTTTATAGCGCAGCGGCGCTACGATTCACCGCTTTTGTTTTTTCAGATACCAATTGAAGGAATAAAAAAAAATCTTATCAGCATGGGAAGCAAATACGCTGATGCTCAAAATACTTATTTTCGTTCTGGTAGGTTACATCAAGGAACTTACTGGCTACCGTGTATACTTCAGTCTCGTAACATCTCTTGGGAGACGACTATTAATTTATGTGTGATTAGTTCAAAGGCATTTTATAGGCACTTAGGAGTAAGAAAGGAAAATTCGAAATATTTGCAGTGAACTGTTAAGTTTCAGCATTTTGACAGCAGTCAATAACGATTCACCATCTATTATATATAAATGGTCTCTTTCGGCTCGAGCAGCTGTAACCATGCAAATCCAGAATGAGATTTTCACTCTGCAGCGGAGTGTGCGCTGATATGAAACTTCCTGGCAGATTAAAACTGTGTGCCCGGCCGAGACTCGAACTCGGGACCTTTGCCTTTCGCGTGCAAGTGCTCTACCACCTGAGCTACCGAAGCACGACTCACGCACGCTCCTCACAGTTTTACTTCTGCCAGTATCTCGTCTCCTACCTTCCAAACTTTACAGAGCTTCTGTAAAGTTTGGAAGGTAGGAGACGAGATACTGGCAGAAGTAAAGCTGTGAGGACCAGGCGTGAGTTGTGCTTCGGTAGCTCAGATGGTAGAGCACTTGCCCGCGAAAGGCAAAAGTCCCGAGTTCGAGTCTTGGTCGAGCACACAGTTTTAATCTGCCAGGAAGTAACTATGCAATTCGTATCAAATTTTTAACTACCGAATACGAACTTAAACTGCTTTGACAATTCCACGTGCACTAATAATTAGAATATCAGCAAGTATTTTGAAATACACTAACAACACAAACCTCATGTATTTATTTCGGTGGATTAGGAATTGAGTTCTAACGCACGCCAGTTCTTGAATTTTTTTTTTCCATTTGTTTCTAAATCCTCTAATTTTGGTCTTGAAGATAATTATAATAACATTACCATGCTATTGATTACCATTGAAACCATACCATACTCTCTGTTTTCCGAGTGTTCTGGGCCACTGTTGGGCAAACTTCCGTGGGCAATAACCCTACACGTTGTGAATTACATTGTTTCCTGTCGTTTGCTTTACGAATATCTGAGCATTCAGATGTGTCCACAGAGGACGACGATAACGAGACCCGGCGAGCTCCCCGCACGTTCCGTGAAAGGGTGAACTCACTCTTGGTTCTAAATACTCGTAATAAGTAAATTAAGCTGGGGTTTAGTTTGGAGAAAATTACTGTAGAGTAGTTGCAACTAAGACACAGAGGCTATCTGATGAAACCAACCACTGACTGCAATGTGTATGTAGCTGTTAACGTAAGATATTACGCTATAGGACGCTTTCAAATAGTGGTTGGAGATCTTATTAAAGCAAGCATGGCAACAACTCGCAGAGCTGTCCATAAGGTATCGGCCTTACCAGGGAACTGAAGTCAAGAGCAGTTTTTCTCAACGCTTTTACCTTGTTGGCCACAGTAACTTACCAGATTGTGTGGAACAGGTTTCGGATGCATTTTATACTATTAACAACTCCTAGTAAAATTACCACTGAATCAATAACACACTAATGAACGGCTGGACACGGAGTAGAAACCGGTAACTTAGCGGTTTATTGACTTACTCCCATATCCACGCCAACTCACGTGATGTTACTACAAGTTCCAACTTGGCGTTGTTTGTAAGAATGCAACCGCTCAAAACTTTGACATTCTGCCACTTCTATGCGACTGGCGACATGTCTGACTATCTTTTCGACAAAAAATCTGAAAAATGGTTTATTTTGACTTCCTTCTTTTCCCATTTCAATACCTAAATTATTCAGCCATTAATGAAACATAGTGACCATGTAAAATACACAGATTCAATATACCAGCGTATTTTAGGCGCCGGCAGTACGTTGTGTCCATCGAAACACCATCCTCCACAGGCGCAGCTCACGATCTACACATGACGCTCGTCTCGCCAAGAAAAGCCTCGTTGTTCAGAGCACACTCCAAGAGGCGACCTTTATCAGCACCTCTGCATGGCCATACTCAGCGGCCCACTTTACGGTCGTGGTGCGCCCATCCCCTTGTTGCAGCATTTACATTGCCACAGGTGTGCAATGTCTCTTGATGGCGCTGGCCTGTGTGACCGAGCGGTTCTAGGCGCTTCAGTCTGGAACAGCGTGACCGCTACGGTCGCAGGTTCGAATCCTGCCTCGGGCATGGATGTGTGTGATGTCCTTAGGTTAGTTAGGTTTAACTAGTTCTCAGTTCTAGGGGACTGATGACCTCAGATGTCAAGTCCCATAGTGCTCAGAGCCATTTGAACCAATTTTCTCTTGATGGCACGTCCTCCCCGCCATCCAGCCCAAAGACCCTAGGCTGTAATCCCACACAGCCCCATTAATAAACCGAGCAAGGTGGGGCAGTCGTTAGTACACTAGACTCACATTCGGAAGGATGACTGTACAAACCTGCACCCCATCATCCAGATTTAGGTTTTCCATGATTTCCCTAAATCGCTCCAGGGAAATGCCACGATGGTTCCTTTGAAAGGGCACGGCCGATTTCCTTCTCCATCCCTGACACAATCTGAGCTTTTTCTCTGTCTCTAATGACTTCGTTGTTGACGGGGCGTTAAACCCTATCTTCCAGTCTTCTTTCCTTCCTTCCCTCTTGCCTTCCCATTACTAATCACATAATGATTGCATATACTCTTATGCTCATAAATTAAAAATAATGCTGATACATGGTGAAACAACGCTCTGGTGAGCGGTTTGCGGGTTTAAATCACCTTGGGGTATGACCATGCGGTGCATTTGACCTGCGGTCGTCGCACGGTGGCGCTGGCATCAGTCCACATACGCAGAGGTGTGTTGGTGCATGTCAGAGTACGGTGCAGCGAGTAAGTGTTCAGACGTTATCAGACGTGCTAATGGTGACTGTGTGTTGAAAATGGCTCAAAGAACACATATTGATGACGTTATGAGGGGTAGGATACCAGGGCGACTGGAGGCTGGTCAAACACAACAGGTCGTAGCACAGGCCCTCGGTGTGCCACAAAGTGTGATCTCAAGATTATGGCAACGACAGGAAACGTGTCCAGGCACTACAGTACGGGACGTCCACAGTGTACAACACTACAAGAAGACCGATATCTCACCATCAGTGCCCACGGATGGCCACGGAGTACTGCTGGTAGCCTTCCTCGGGACCTTACCGCAACCACTTCAACAGTTGCCTCCAGACACACAGTCTACGGACGACTGAACAGACGTGGTTTATTTTCCCGGAGACCTGCAAGGTGCATTCCACTGACCCGGGGTCACAGGAGAGCCCTTAAAGCCTGGTGTCAAGAACACACTATATGGTCATTGGAACAGTGGTCCCAGGTTATGTTCACGGACGAGTCCAGGTATAGTCTGAACAGTCCTTCTCGCCGGGTTTTCATCTGGTGTGAACCAGGAACCACATGCCAACCCCTTAATGTCCTTGAAATGGACCTGTATGGAGGTCGTGGTCTGATGGTGTGGGGTGGGATTATGATTGGTGCAGGGGTGTCCCTGCATGTCTTTGACAGAGGAACTGTAAGAGGTCAGGAGTATCGAGACGTCATTTTGCACCAGTATGTCGCCTTTTCAGGGGTGCAGTGGGTCCCACCTTCCTCCTGATGGATGATAACGCACGGCCCCACCGAGCTACCTTCTTGAAGGAGTACCTTGAAACAGAAGACATCAGGGAATGGAGTGCCTGCCTGTTCTCCAGACCTAAACCCCATCGAGCACGTCTGGGATGCTCTCGGTCGACGTATCGCTGCACGTCTTCAAACCCCTAGGACACTTCAGGAGCTCTGACAGGCACTGGTGCAAGAATGGGAGGCTATACCCCAGCAGCTGCTCGATCACCTGATCCAGAGTATGCCAACCCGTTGTGCGGCCTGTGTACATGTGCATGGTGATCACATCCCATATTGACGTCGGAGTACATGCGCAGAAAATTTGTAGCACATGTGTTTCGGGACGGTTTTCTCAACTTATCACCAATACCGTAGACTTACAGATCTGTGTCGTGCGTGTTCCCTATGTGCCTATGCTATTAGCACCAGTTTTGTGTAGTACCACGTTGTGTTGCACCACATTTGGCAATTACACTTCATTTATGATCATGAGTGTAATTTACACAAAGATGTGATATACAGAGTCACACAATTGAAATATAGGTGCTAATTTACCTGACTTGGTTCATAACGGATTAATTGTCATAGCTGATAACATTTAGGGAAGTGTCTTTCCTACCGCCGCAATAATCTAGATCACACAATCATTAACGCACTTGTTTTATATAATTCAGCGTATTAGGCCACTGCTGTTTGTTTCTGTAAATTGCATGACTATCAAGCGTGCACAATCCCCTTGAACACTTCACTATATTACGGAGCTTAAACTTCAACAAAACTACGCCGTTAATGCAAACATACAAAACCATTCTAGGTACTGGGACTCTAAAGCTTTCAACTAGGGTTGGCGCGCCGTAGTTATCAACATCTTCCAGTGGTAACAAATTAAACTGTTACAATATTATTTAAGTCACCATCATCACTCAAGTCGGGTGTTACAATCACGAACACACACAATACATTTTAATTTCATTCAGGTGAATTTCCCCCTAAATATTATTTTATCTGTAAGTGATTTACCCTAAATAATCTCTCTTTCTGTGGGTCCCTCACCAACAACAGATCAGACAAGCTGAGCTGGAGTTATGAAGCATGACATTCCCATAACCTTATCTACTCATATAACACTACAACAGCGTATTTACGTAGCTTATACTATGAAGTACCATGTTTGGTTTATTACGTAGTATGTCCCCAACAGAACAAAATAGTCCTGTCACGGAAAAGCCACGTATAACACTCCTAACTGCTGTTATTACTGCACCATAACCTCAATGCTAGAAACAGGTTGTGACTTAAAACTCTTTTGTAAAAGCAATTATAGTGCAAATCAACAGAGCAGTGTTACCCTCTGAGAGGAATTTTGTTAAATTGACCGTGTTGTACCTAACGGAAGTGGCTTATCGGAAATGAAAATTAGAATTACGTAAATATTTAAACAGTACCAAACAAAATTTTGCCTATTTGTACTGTTCAACGGATAAAGAAAACGGCCGCCAGCCTAACTAGGCAAGAGAAAGATTAACATTCTCGATTAAGAAAGTAGGTATAAGTAACTATAACGTACAAACACAACCTAAACTTGGCCACACACGAGTGCAATGAACTCTGACACACCTATGTTTTAAGATTGAAGCTAACAATTGGATCAGCACTAGCTATTTGCAAAATTATAACAGCTACCGAAACCCACTATTACTTTCAGGGCTTACACAAAGCGAGTGGTCTTTATACTGTTAATATGCACACAAGAGAGGCAAACACTTAGTAATCATGTACATATAATTTTCTAGTATGCAATTTTCTACTTTTACTACCATGAGACCTAAAATTAACATTTATGTAAGATACTGGCTCACTTTCTGCGATTAACAACAGGTAGTAATGTGATCATTTACTAAGCAAAACTTTATAAACCTTAGTCTTGAGAAATTTTAATTTGAAGTTGGCAACAACACATTAATAATCAGCTTTACTAGGAAAATTATTTCAGCAAGCATCATTAATTATAACTCACTCTCTTGCCACATTAACTTTAACTTTATTCTGTCCCATAGGTATTAATTAGCAAACTGAGTTTTAACGTACTTTCAGTAAGGGTACTCGGTAGTCACTTTAGTTCAAACGGAAAAGGACCCTGAGAGGTGTTATGATGAGGAGAAAAGTCAAGGTAGGTACATAAATTCAGATACGAATTACCTTATATTTCAGCACAATCACATATCCATTACGCTGATCCTTCACTGTACATTATTATAGTGATATATTGCAACGATTGCGCAATGTGGTGGCCACAGCATGTTGGTAGGTGGAATTGCAAGCAAAACTGCTGGACTCTGTCATTTCTTGGTGGCTCAGATAGATACGAATTCCAGAATAGCCCAGCTATTTATTCAAACATCCGAGGCATTGGAAAATAACAGAAAAGCCTCTCTCGAAACCAGCACTATGCAACTTTTGCACGGCAGCGCACGGACTCGTAGCTCATCTCAGACTGCTGGCTCGTCCCCGACTGACTGCTCGTCCCCGACCCGTAGCTTGTTCACGACTGACTACCAGTTCCACCTTTTCCACCTAGGCCAACCATATTTTGCGCGCGCTACTCTGTTCCGTTCCCGAGGGGAACCCCTACACCTTTTACATACAGAATAACTAAGAGCCCTATGTGAAGGTCAGCAGTTTACATAACAGCAAACAAACACATTAAATAAAAATGGCTCTGAGCACTATGGGACTCAACTGCTGAGGTCATTAGTCCCCTAGAACTTAGAACTAGTTAAACCTAACTAACCTAAGGACATCACAAACATCCATGCCCGAGGCAGGATTCGAACCTGCCACCGTAGCGGTCTTGCGGTTCCAGACTGCAGCGCCTTTAACCGCACGGCCACTTCGGCCGGCTTTTTAATCATCACTGCTGTGTTTACAACAAGGCAGTCCAAAACTTTAAGTTACTCCAAAAAAAAAACCTAATATAAAAAACATCTATATCCATCTGAATAAGAATCCATATATGTTTTGTAATAACTTCCCACTAACTTCAATAAGAATAGTTAGTTCATAACACATTGACCAATAAACCTAACTTACTTCACTGCCTGCCTCAGCATAAGCAGTTCATATTACTCATCTGCCTATTATTAGTTTGGCAGTCTTTGTATGTAAACATTTAGACACAAAAACACAATTTACATTAAGAACACTAAAATACACATTTTTAAATTGACACACTGCCCCATCCTCTAGGTTTGGCAGTTAATGACCACTTATCAGCTCCTTGCCCCACAGTGGCAAGTCCTTTGGTTACTGCTCACATAGCAGATATGGTAGTCCTCAACTTCAGGACCACAGCATTTTTATTGTTTTGTATTGTTTAGCTGCTCAAAACCATATTTTTGGGCAGTTTATTATCATCTCCAGGTTTTTTCATCTTTATGTTACATCTTTGGAAAAATTTGCTTTAATGGTACAAAACATATAACCTGTAACTTTGAAACAGTAATTAGACACTGGCAACAAAACCATTTCTTTTCAAATGACAACATAAGGTAACATATAAATTAATCAAGTAAATTTTAAATGACATGTTTGGTATAAGGACAATGATCAGGGGTTATTTGAGAGTCCCTGATTTGTGATTTTTCTCCCCACTTTCTTACTCAGTAATATTTCTTTTAAAGTCAATAACAAGTTTAATTACACATTTAAGTCATTAGATATGTCAAGCTCAGAACAATAATTTTACATCCTACTGTTAGTTCTGCCCACTTTTGGTGGCATTAGACACATACCTCTCTAATCTATATCATGTACACTAGTTAGGTTTATCCCCTCAGTCTTAGACATACAACATTTTTCATCACCGTTCTTACCCATTTCTGTACAACCATCTTTAGACATTAATCATATTAGATTATTCACTTTAAACATTACCTTTATTCACACCGGTATTTTTCTGCATAGAAACATTTATTCATTTATTTTAACTGCATGTTCCTATTTCCTTTTTCTGTATCCACTATACTTTCATTATTCCTGGCCATTTTCTAGTATACCCATATTATTTATTCAATTACTTTTCTCAAAAACATTTATCTTTAGTCACATTGCACAAGGAAAATTTAGCATTATTAATATTTTTATCATCTTTCAAATTCACTACAAAAATTTAAATAAATATACCTATATTTTTGGGAACCTCACTTTAAAATAACTTTCAATTAGTGTTAATCTTCAAACTTGTAGCAATTGGTTCGAACCGTGGCATGGACACTAGGAGTCAGTTATTTTAAAGTTAAGTTTACCTCTTGTACAACACGATTCAATATAAAAGGGAAGAAAGAAAGAAGATAGTAAAAGTTCCGAATGAAGAAGGGGAAGGTTGCCAACACGAAAAGAAACGGAAGTAGTGCTGGCAACGACTCGGGTCCCTGGTGCTCGTCAGGCACCTGACAATGCAAAGAGTGCATGTCCCCTGAGGGTTGAACAACCCTCATCTGAGGACATGTCTCCTTAAGTAAACCACATACTGCAAACATAAGCCCTTTCTGATTTTTAAGTATATTAGAAATAAATTACTATCTTGTGGAGTTCATTGCACTTTCATAAAGTAACCATAAGCATAATTATTCACAAAGTTCTCAGGTTTGCTACACTACATGCCTCTATCTCATAATTAGGCTGGCAACAATAAGTATTCAATTGAAAATAAACATTTCCTAAGCAAAGACAACCAGTGCACTACAGTAAATAGACAACCTGCCCCAGGCCTCAAGGTCAACAAAACAATAATTAACTTTCAGGTAACACTCAGATACAATAATAATACTGTCATGCATTATATTAACAATATATATATACATACATCCTGCCCCCAGTCTCTTTATTAACAAGGCAGTCTTTTATGTTTCAAAAACAGTGACTTAAATCTGGTGGCTTTTTAGGCCTCCTACTTTCTACATCTTTCACTAAACTGTTCAGAACTTGCCAACGTTTTGTTTCATCAGGTGGCTTTTTAGGTTTTGGAATTTCTAAGTCCTTAGCAAGGTACATGATCTCCTGTTCTGATATTAACTTACCAGGTGGTTCTTTTTGTTCCTGTAATTCACACCCTTTCAAAACATTTGTTAAGGCTTGCCCCAGTATAGTATCATCTGGAGGTTCCTGCAAATTATGCCCCTGTGTTACATTACTGAATAACTCATTCGGTTTTGGCCCATTTTCACTTTCTGTATCTTGCTTTGGAAAAATGTAACTAATTTTCTCATACCCTCTTTCAGTAAAAGTATATTCACTTTCGTTTACGCCTGAGAATTCATCTTCACTAGAGTCATCATTACTCTCTTCCTCACCATCAGATTCACTTAAGTACGTGACTTTTGAACAATAGGGAAAGTTAATATACTCATTCTTATCTGTATTCGTACACCCTTCATCATCTGAACTGTCACTGATTTCATTTTCGTCATCAGATTCGAGCAGGAATGCAACTTTTAAACAGTGAGGCAAATTATCACTAGATGTTTCAGTCACTTCGTATTTCGACTCATTTTCTACACAATGTACACCGTTTGGACAGTCAGACACTTCTGTTATATCACTTTGAACGATTTCGGCCTTAACTTCATATTTAGTATAATCGTCATGTACTTCGATAACTTTCATTTCATTTTCTTCCAAGCTATCAGTTTCAGGCAATCGTGCGAAATTACCACACCCTTCTACCTCAGAATCACTAAACACATTTCCATCAACAACAATTTTGTCTGCACTGTTTACAATGCAATGTTCACTGACGTCCTCCTTTACATCATTTTTACCTATTATTAATTGAGCACACGTCTTTTGCGTGGCATATTCTGCCTCCCTTTCCTCTTTATTCATCATAACTCCTCCCACATCTACGTCCTTTACCTCATACACATCATTAATAGTGTCAATATTTCCCTTTCACTCGCCTTTTCTGTCTCCCTTTCATTCTTTAATAAAGTCTTTTCGCACGAATCCGATACGGAGTTATCTTTATCATATGACGCATTAACTTTATTTTCATTTCTACGTTCATTTACTACTGAAACCGGCCATCGGAAGTGTCCGATCCCGCCTCTTCTGTCTCTCTCTACGGCAGCCATCTTGTTATGACGTCTGCCATTTGTGTCTGCTGTCAAATGCAATGTACGCTGCTCCGGCAAGCGCTGGCCCGAGCACGAACAGTCACGTGACTTCGCACTGGGAACGCCACTATGTATCACTCCGCGCCCGTCTGCTATAGGCGCGCCCTTAACCTTCTTGCCCCGTAGCTTACATCTTTCTTTCTCGAATCTAATATTTGACATCTTTTCTTTGGGCCCAAAACCAGTTTCCGCGTGAATCCGGCCCGTAACACACGCGGTTTTCAGTTTTCCATTTCGTCTCTATTTTGGAAATTCCGCGCCATGTATCCTCTGCCGCGCGTCGTAAAATTTCCCCTGCCTCTCGCACGACCTCTTTGAATCGTGTTTACACGAAATCTATCATTTTCCTGTCGTTCGTTTTGGTCATTACTTTCTCGCGAATAATTGTTGTTATTATGGAGACGGGACTCGCGATTTCTTCGCCAGTGATCTTCATCCTCTACCCTTTCCAAAAACGCGGAAAAACTACTGTGGGTACTTCCAACATACCGTTTAGAATCCTCAGGCAATTTCTGCCAAAGAACCCAAACGATCTCAGCTTCAGTCCTTCTAGTCTTCAAATGTATCAGTTTTCTGTACCATGATTCGCAGAATTCTTTCATGGTTTGCCTACCTCTGACATCATACAGTCTGGCCATTAGAAATTCACACCACAACTGATCTTGTTTTTGTTCTGACCAGTACTCGTCAATAAATTTTTGCTTAAAATTTTCAAAAGACATCTGGTTTGTATCCAGATTCAACCCCCATCTTTTTGCTTCTCCTGTTAGTGCACTAATTACGACATTAATTTTTTCCTGATCGGACAAATATTCAGGAAAATTTCTTTCGCAATTCTTTATAAAGTCTAGGGGGTGCCATCCGTTATGCCTCTTTACAGGGTCGAATTTCTCTTCGCCCTCTAATATTTTACTGAGGGGCATTTTTTCAGTAATATGTGTAGGTCCGATTTGTATTTTTCTTTCCAAGTCATACATTTTGCCGTGGATTTGTGAAGTGTTATGTTCACACTTCTTTTCGCAAGTAAGAATCTGTTTGGTTAGAGTTCTGCTTGTTTCTGTTACAGACTGTTTGATCTGTGCAAATTCCTCGTTACATTCAGTTTGTATTTCGGATTTAATACCGAATACCCTTTCATCCACTTTAGTACAGACTAGGGGTTCTATTTGATCTTGGATTTTAATTACTTCTGTGTCAAATCTTTCGTTAATGTCATCGATTTGTCCCTGTATGTTGGCAATATTGCCATTGATGACAGTAATTTCGTTTTTGAGGTTTTTAATTTCATTGCTCACAATGTCTACTTTTACATCAACCTTCTCAATCTGGTTACTAAGATTCTTGCCCTGCTCTTGCATTTGTTTACTAATATCACTACTTAGCGCTGCATTTTGTTCTACATTTTGTTGCCCCAGTGCTGCAATTAGTTGTCTTTGTTCTACACTTTGTTGCCCCAGTGCTGCGATTTGTGCATTAATATTGTCATTTTGCGCAGCATTTTGTTGTCCCTGTGCTGCAATTTGTGCAGACAACATTTTTAACAATTCTAACATATCTGTGTTCTTTTCACTTTTATTTTCTACCGCATTTTCGCGTTCAGATCCTACATCCCTTTATGGTTTTGGTGATTCAAACATATCCCGCGATTCATTGACATAACCACTGTCTCCGACAACATCACTCATATTGCCTTGCATAGTATGTGCGACATTCATAGCTTCGATCTGTTTATTGACGTCTGCGTGATAACGTACGTAATTTAATTCGCGCGTCATGCCATCTGTTGGTGTGCTGCTTGAACTGCTCTCGGTTGCATTCTGCTCTCGCGTGTCTAGATTTATTTCTAGTTTCCTGTCCATTTTAACTATTATTAAGTACTGATACCTTTAGTTTCCAATATAAACTGAACTTTCACTATCCGTTCTGTCAGATAATGTACAGGTTCGTGCCGCTGGACGTTTTATGTTCACTCGATGTTTGTAAAATGCTAACAACTTATAATTTTTTCCGCATGTAGGTGCAAATTGAACAACGTCCTGTCACGCGGCGCCACGTATAACACTACGACAGCGTATTTACGTAGCTTATACTATGAAGTACCAAGTTTGGTTTATTACGTAGTATGTCCCCAACAGAACAAAATAGTCCTGTCACGGAAAAGCCACGTATAACACTCCTAACTGCTGTTATTACTGCACCATAACCTCAATGCTAGAAACAGGTTGTGACTTAAAACTCTTTTGTAAAAGCAATTATAGTGCAAATCAACAGAGCAGTGTTACCCTCTGAGAGGAATTTTGTTAAATTGACCGTGTTGTACCTAACGGAAGTGGCTTATCGGAAATGAAAATTAGAATTACGTAAATATTTAAACAGTACCAAACAAAATTTTGCCTATTTGTACTGTTCAACGGATAAAGAAAACGGCCGCCAGCCTAACTAGGCAAGAGAAAGATTAACATTCTCGATTAAGAAAGTAGGTATAAGTAACTATAACGTACAAACACAACCTAAAGTTGGCCACACACGAGTGCAATGAACTCTGACACACCTATGTTTTAAGATTGAAGCTAACAATTGGATCAGCACTAGCTATTTGCAAAATTATAACAGCTACCGAAACCCACTATTACTTTCAGGGCTTACACAAAGCGAGTGGTCTTTATACTGTTAATATGCACACAAGAGAGGCAAACACTTAGTAATCATGTACATATAATTTTCTACTACGCAATTTTCTACTTTTACTACCATGAGACCTAAAATTAACATTTATGTAAGATACTAGCTCACTTTCTGCGATTAACAACAGGTAGTAATGTGATCATTTACTAAGCAAAACTTTATAAACCTTAGTCTTGAGAAATTTTAATTTGAAGTTGGCAACAACACATTAATAATCAGCTTTACTAGGAAAATTATTTCAGCAAGCATCATTAATTATAACTCACTCTCTTGCCACATTAACTTTAACTTTATTCTGTCCCATAGGTATTAATTAGCAAACTGAGTTTTAACGTACTTTCAGTAAGGGTACTCGGTAGTCACTTTAGTTCAAACGGAAAAGGACCCTGAGAGGTGTTATGATGAGGAGAAAAGTCAAGGTAGGTACATAAATTCAGATACGAATTACATTATATTTCAGCACAATCACATATCCATTACGCTGATCCTTCACTGTACATTATTATAGTGATATATTGCAACGATTGCGCAATGTGGTGGCCACAGCATGTTGGTAGGTGGAATTGCAAGCAAAACTGCTGGACTCTGTCATTTCTTGGTGGCTCAGATAGATACGAATTCCAGAATAGCCCAGCTATTTATTCAAACATCCGAGGCATTGGAAAATAACAGAAAAGCCTCTCTCGAAACCAGCACTATGCAACTTTTGCACGGCAGCGCACGGACTCGTAGCTCATCTCAGACTGCTGGCTCGTCCCCGACTGACTGCTCGTCCCCGACCCGTAGCTTGTTCACGACTGACTACCAGTTCCACCTTTTCCACCTAGGCCAACCATATTTTGCGCGCGCTACTCTGTTCCGTTCCCGAGGGGAACCCCTACACCTTTTACATACAGAATAACTAAGAGCCCTAAGTGAAGGTCAGCAGTTTACATAACAGCAAACAAACACATTAAATAAAACAGAACATTTGCACATATTGACACTTCTACAAAAAATTATTCACACAGAATTGCAATTATATACAGTAAGTTTTGTTCCCTCCAAATGGGACAAAGTATTTACAGTACAGATACACTACTTTGCATAGAATCAAACTACAACATCAAAGTTTTAACATAGAAAAGAGTATACAATTTTGTGTTAACTATTCAATCAAAAACATTTACAGGTTCTTAACGATGTAATATTAAATGAGAAAAAAAAAATGAAGCAAAAAAAAATTAAATAAATAAATCCATACAGCATAAGAGCTGTGGTGTTACATACTCCCTTACATGCAACACCAAAATTTTTTGTAATATCTGGTTTCGGTGATGTGGGTCGTCTGCCAACATTGTAACACAGTGAAATTTTTTCATGACTCATTTTTAGATTCCTCTTTGCTCGTTTGCACATAACGCAGATTTGCTCTGCGTCGAGCTTTTCAAGTAACTAAATATTCGGAGACCATTATGTTGGTGAGGAGCGAGTTGGGTTTAAATTAAAATACGTTCTCCGAAATATTGTTGTGTGCCTCAAGAAAAGCAATGCTGAACGCGTAGCTCACCAAAGAAGGCGAAATATGCCACTTAAAGTGTGATCTCCAAGGTGAAATGCAATGAGCAGTGCAAGTAAGTTCCTCTTCAGGAACTCTGCAAATGAGAGGCTTGTGTAATATGGAGTTATGAACTACATCCGTTTACAAACAAAAATGCCTAAAGGCTGTCGGTGTGAAGGGCGTAGCACTATCTGATGATAAGGTTCTACACGGTCCGAAGGTCGCAGGTCCAACAAAACCGCGTAAACTCGTCCATGCAAATTAGCGTAAATTAGTTCCCATCCTTACACCGTGAAATCGGACTGACGACACCAATATAGTTTTCTGCATCCGTACTTTGGTTACATCCGAGGACAGAAACTTCAGGTGGGTGTTTAATATGGGCTTGCTTAGACAACACTTCTTTATGACTGGATCAACTTCCTAATTTCTTTGTCGATATCCATAAAAATAAAGTTTTCGCGAATTTCTACCCTCGTGTTTTTAATTATCGAAGTGGCTACTCATGGGCGTCTCATGATAGTATCTGAACAGACATGGAAGAAGTTCATGTAGTAATACAGTGTTTTCTCTCGGACATTCCTGTGCCAGGCAACATATTTCCAATTAAAAGATGTAGCCTCACAATCTTGCCCTTTTTTAACCGCTTCTTAATTGCAGACAACTCAGGGTCTGCGTCTTGTCTTTCTAATTGTTCGTTAAAAAGAAGCTGAACCCTGTCAACATAGGACGCACTATCTCTCCTGATTCTATGTTGACAAATTGTTCTTGTTCCTGTTCATCAACTTCCCCTCATTTCCTTTGCCAAAAGTGTTTCTATTGTACTTGTTTCTCTTCGTCAACTTCCTCTCAAATGGTTCAAATGACTCTGAGCACTATGGGACTTAACTTCTAAGGTCATCAGTCCCCTAGATCTTAGAACTACCTGGACCTAACTAAGGACATCACACACATCCATGCCCGAGGCAGGATTCGAACCTGCGATCTTAGCGGTCGCGTGGTTCCAGACTGTAGCGCCTAGAACCATTTGGCTAAGACCATCAGCTACAACCGTTTTTATTCGACTGATACGTTTGAAATGAAAGAATTAGATCCTAACTGCCCATCTGGTCATGTGTCTTCTCTACCTTGGCCTCGCGAGCATCCAACTGAGGGCCTCGTTGCCAGTTTCGGCTGTAATGTGCTATATTCTAAATAGATCTCGAACTTTTCTTGAGTGAACAATTTGTCTAAGCCCCGAGTTCATAAGGGATATTTTACTTCCGGAGAGGAATTACAGTGAGATGTATAAACCACAGGGTATATCCCAGTTGCACCGTCTTGAAGGACAACGGTGACCCCAGATAGAGATACATCCGTTTGAACAATAAATTCCCTCTGAAAATGTGGCTTCATAAGAACTAGACTGCTTGCCAGTGCAACCTTCAAGGCTTTCAACGACGCCTTCTGGGACGCACGCCACTAAAATTTCGTACCCTTTTGCCTTAGCTCGTTAAGTGGTGCTGCTAACTGTGTGAATTTGAGATGAACTTGCGGAAAAATCTTTCATGCCTGACTTCACATTCTTAGGCAGTGGGCAGGTGTGAATCGCTTCCATCCGGCTCTGGTCGATGTTCAGCGTCTTCGCTGCTCTTCACCAACAAGAGACCTCCTTCCCGTAACACTCCTACTAAAGATTTGGGCAACCTAGTATAGCCCTAACCTTAGTTCCTAGACATGGCAGTCTAAGGATTGTAGTTTGTGTTCCGTTGAAGGCTGATGTCGCTATGGCACCGACGACGGTCACCATATGCCGTCGCTAGGGGTCGCACGAGAACATAGGCCGACAGCTTTGACACAGCACTACTTCACTATATCCTAACTCCTTTCCAGGATCATGTTCACTGTCCGTAATATGTTCCATTATCCTACTCAAAAGTTCTTTTAATTCCTTCACTTGCTCCAGTAATAAGGTTATACGTTTCTGAAATTCCTTTATTTCCATGACGCCGAGAGTACCCACATAGGTCGAGCGTGAGTCAAACGAAAACCTTAAATTTGTAATAACAATTCGAAATTTCGCTCCGTTATCCTGTAAGTTGGTAAGCGTGCTACAAACAGCGTCCAGAATGGCCTGTAGGTGGAAGCATAATGCAGATGCACACATACCGTCGCAGTATCAGTATAAAGGTGGCCGCCCCACTTGCTACTTGCGCCAGGGAAGAACAGCGTTCTTTTATTCGGTTTTTGCGTAGTGAAGATCTGAAACCTATTGAAATTCATCGGCGAATGAAGGTTCAGTATAGTGATGCATGTTTGTCACAGCAGCAAGTCTACGAATGGTGTAGTAAGTTCGTAAATGGTGTGACTTCAGTGGAAGATGCTCCTCGTCCAGGTCAGGCACAACGAGTTGTGACTCCACAGAACACTGCAGCAGTTGAAGCCATAGTGAAAGCAAACCGCCGAGTGACACTGAATGACACTGCAGAATATTTACGGATTAGTCATGGGTCATCACACCACATTGTGCATGATGTGCTCCAGTTTCACAAAGTGTCTGCAAGATGGGTGCACGGCAGCTGAATCCTGAAATGAGAGAACGACGTGTTGATGCTTGTGAAGAACTTCTTCGGCGCTTTGAACGAGAAAGTGATGGCTTCCTTGCAAGAATCGTTACTGGGGATGAAACCTGGCTTCACTTCTACCAACCGGAAACGAAGAGAGCGAGCAAGGCATGGCGCCATTCCTCACCAACAAAGTCATTTCCGTATGTTTGGACCAGTCAAAGACGCAATGGGAGGAAAGCCGTTTTGATGAAGAGGTATGCCACGTGGTGCATGAGTGGTTGCGCGGACTACAAAAATAATTTTTTCTAAGGGAAATTATGCACTATGTAAGCGCTGGAGGACTTGCACTGAGCGTGGGGGAGATTACGTTGATAAGTGATACAGCTTTGTATGACGTCTGCGCAATAAATACTATTTAAAAAGATATTTAAGGTTTTCATTTGACTCACCCTCGTATAAGACTCGCGCCTGAACTCTACTGACCAGTGAACGCGATGGTTCACCGAGTTCTAATACTGCAATAACAGAGAACAATTCCCTCAACAGTGGCTGCACATACCTCCGTCAGTTGAAGGCGCAGCTGAACCACTGTGGGGTCGATCACTCGTGCAGCCACTGCATGAGCATGGATGTGCTTCTCTCGGTATCGGCAATAAGCAGCTCCGTGACTATGAGTAATCAAATGGAACTGCATGGTTCCGGAGACTTTTTCAAGTCTCAGACATCTATTTTCGTACATGCAGACTGAAGTGACGCGTGAAAATTTGTACCAAGGTAGGGATTCAATCCCGGGGCTCCTGCTCACAAGGCAGATAGGCTAAACACTACGCTACATTCGCACAGTGGCTTTGCACAACTGTATGGAATACCCTAGCAGGCATCCTTCTTCAATCCAAATTTCCATTGAATAATATTGGGCAAAAATGTTGTGCAATATGTATACATCTACACCTACATCTACAATTATACTCCGCAAACCACGCAATGGTGTGTTCAAATGGTTCAAATGGCTCTGAGCACTATGGGACTCAACTGCTGAGGTCATTAGTCCCCTAGAACTTAGAACTAGTTAAACCTAACTAACCTAAGGATATCACACACATCCATGCCCGAGGCAGGATTCGAACCTGCGACCGTAGCGGTCTCGCGGTTCCAGACTGCAGCGCCAGAACCGCGCGGCCACTTCGGCCGGCGCAATGGTGTGTGGCAGAGGGCGCTTTACGTGTCACTGTCATTACCTCCCTTTCCTGTTCCAGTCGCGTATGGTTCGCGGGAAGAACGACTGCCGGAAAGCCTGCGTGCGCGCTCGAATCTCTCTTGTTTTAAATTCGTGATCTCCTCGGGAGGTATAAGTAGGGGGAAGCAATATATTCGATACCTCATCGAGAAACGCACCCTCTCGAAACCTGGACAGCAAGCTACACCCCGATGCAGAGCGTCTCTCTTGCAGAGTCTGCCACTTGAGTTTACGAAACATCTCCGTAACGCTATCACGCTTACCTATTAACCCTGTGACGAAACGCGCGGCTCTTCTTTGGATCTTCTCTATCTCCTCTGTCAACCCGACCTGGTACGGATCCCACACTGATGAGCAATACTCAAGTACACGAGTATTTTGTAAGCCACCTCATTTGTTGATGGACTACATTTTCTAAGGACTCTCCCAATGAATTTTAACCTGGCACCCGCCTTGCCAACAGTTAATTTTATATGATCATTCCACTTCAAATCGTTCCGTACGCATGCTCCCAGATATTTTACAGAAGTAATACATTAAATCTGTCTATGTTAAGGGTCAGTTGCCACTCCCTGCACCAAGTCCTATCCGCTGCAGATCTTCCAACATTTCGCTGCAATTTTCTAATGCTGCAACTTCTCTGTATACGACAGCATCATCCGCGAAAAGCCGCATGGAACTTCCGACACTATCTACTAGGTCATTTCTATATATTGTGAAAAGCAGTGGTCCCGTAACACTCCCCTGTGGCACGCCAAAGGTTACTTTAACATCTGTAGACGTCTCTCCATTGAGAACAACAGAACATGAAATATACACCCGTCTGCGGCAACCGTCAAAATTGGCAGTAGCACAGCACTGTATTTCATTGGGACATTCAATGGAATACAATGGAACAAAAATTTTAGCTCCGGTTTCCGGATTTTGGGATTCCGTAATCAAGGAATCAGTGGAAATACGTCTTGCCGATAATCTTATAAATCGTGACAACGGTTTTCAGCTGGATAAAAATTGGAATCCTGTTATTAAAATTATACAATCACAGCGGAATCGACAGCGTCATTCGATACTCAATGACTAGATGATCTTTTATTTTCACCACCGAGGGCAGCACGTACAACTCGGCTATGCCGCGCATGTCAACACCTGACGCATGCGCTGTAGGATGCCAGTACATTTCGCTTGCGCGAGATTCGGCATAAATACCGCGACCGTACCTGCGCTCTTGGGGTCTGGACCCCTCCACCATCCTCCACACCTATAAGTCCCTCATCCGCCCTATCCTCTGCTACGCCCATCCAGCCTGGATCTCCGCCCCCCCTTCCTTTTATAAATCCCTCCAAATCCTTGAACGCCATGCTCTCCGCCTTGCCTATCGCATCCGTCTCCCCTCCCCCACGCGGATCCTGTATGATCTTATCCCCTTCCCCCACCTCCTCCTCTTCCTCGAAAGGATACGAATCCTATACACCTCCCGTAAACTCGATCCTCCTCACCCGCTCGTCTCCCCGATCCTCTCCCACCCCCGCCCGCTGCCGCGCCTATACTCCCATATCCCACCCGGTCTCCATCTCTCCACCCTCCTTACCCTCTCCCAAGGTGGCTTCCGCCAGCTCCCCCTCCCTGATGATGTCCTCCTTCCCTGCATCTACCCCTCCTATCAACTTTGATCCACCCCCCCACCTCCTGTGTCCTATCCTTTAGGCACCCTCCCTCCCTCCCTCCCTTCCCTTCCCTTCTCCTTCCTTTCCCCCTTCCCTCCTCCCCTCTCCCCCGGGCTTCCCCTCCCCCTTCCTCCCTCCTCCTCTCTCCTTTGCCCATGGCATCTCTGCTCTCCCCTCTCCCATTCCCCTTCCCCTTCCTCCTCCTCCACCTCCTCTCTTGGCAGGTCCCCGGACTCGTACACGCTCAGTGAACATTCGCGCGCCGGAGATCATCGCCGTCAGTGTTTCGTGTGTGTGCCTTCGTTTGTGTGTAGTGTTGTTCGCCGTCACGCCACCACCGTTCACGTGCCGTCGCCATCATCATCCGTGTTCTGTGCATCGTGTCGCCCAGTGTTAGTGATGTTTCTCGTCCAGCGTGAACGGCTCCATGTTTTTTCGATTTTTAGTGTCTACCTTTTTTGACCACCGTTTTTACTGTCTGCTCTGTGCCACCTTTCTGTACTACTTGTTGCCAAACTCAAGGCTGAAGAGCGGCGTATTGTGCCGCTGACAGCCCGCCTTTGTATAAGGTGTTAAAATAACAATAAAGGAAAAAAAAAAAAAAAACTGCGCTCTTATCCTGTACACCTCCCGTAAACTCGACCCCCCTCACCCGCTCGTCTCCCCGATCCTCTCCCACCCCCGCCCGCTGCCGCGCCTGTATTCACACGTCCCGCCCGGTCTCCATCTCTCCACCCTCCTTACGCTCTCCCAAGGTGGCTTCCGCCAGCTCCCCCTCCCTGATGATGCCCTCCTCCCCTCCATCTACCCCTCCTACCAACTTTGATCCTCCCGCCCTCCTCCTGTGCTTGCTCCTCTGGGCACCCTCCTCTCCCTCCCTCCTCCTTTTCTCCCCCCTCCTTCCCCGGGCCTCCCCTCCCCTGTCCCTCTCCTCCTGTCCCCGTCTCCTCCGCCATTGGCATCCTTTTTTCCCCTCTCCCCTCACCCCTGTTCCCCTCTTGGCAGGTCCCCGGACTCGCACATGCTAAGTGGACATTCGCGCGCCGGAGATCACCGCCATCAGTGTTTCGTGTGTGCCGTCGTGTTTAGTGTTCAGTGTTCCCCGTCACACTCCCTCGTTCACCAGTGCCATCGTCATCTTCAGTGTTTGTGCGTCGTCTCATCAGTTAGCAGTGTGGCTTATCGACGAGTGTGAACGGCTCCGTGTTTGTCTCTCTGTGTCTCCTGTTTTATTGCCCACCATTCTGTAACTTATGTGTCTTCTCCTGTTTTGCTGCTTGTCTATTCTATGGCTGAAGAGCAGCGTAGTGTGCTGCTGACAGCCTGCCTGTTGTACGGGCTTTAAAATAACAATAAAGTAAAAAAAAACTGCGCTCTTTCCCCTCTCCTCTACCTCCTGTACACGGCGGATATGCCCCAACCCCCCCCCCCCTCCAGTACACCTCTTGCAATATGCTGATGACACCGCATTCCTCGCCCTCGCTCCTACCCTCCAACGGTCCCAACGCCTTCTCCAGAATCACCTTGACCTTTTTGCTGCATGGTGTAACCAATGGCTCCTGAAACTCAATCCTTCCAAGACCCAGGCAATCATTGTAGGTCGTACCACTCGCTCCTTCCGGCTCCTGGATTTCTCCCTTACTGTCTGCGCACATCCTGTCCGCCTCACCCCCACCCTCACCTACCTTGGCCTCACCATTGACCGTCACCTCACCTGGATACCTCATCTCCGCTCCATCCAATCCAAAGCCCACAACCGCCTCCGACTCCTCAAACTCCTCTCTGGCCGGACATGGGGGTTGCACCCCTCTACCATCCTCCACACCTACAAATCCTTAATCTGTCCCATCCTCTGTTATGCCAGTCCTGCCTGGATGTCTGCCCCCCCAAATTCTATCAGTCCCTCCAGATCCTTGAGCGTCATGCACTCCGCCTCGCCTTCCGTATCCGCCTCCCGTCCCCCACGCGGATCCTCTATGATCTCATTCCTTTCCCCCATCTGCTCCTATTCCTCGAACATATCTGCATCCTCCACACCTCCCGCCGTCTTGAACCCCCTCACCCACTGGTTGCTCCTCTCCTCTCCCATCCCCGCCCCCTGCCACGTCTTCACCGTTGTGTCCCCCCTACCCTCCATCTCTACACCCTCCATCTCCTTTCCCAAGGTGGCTTTCGTCAACTCCCCCTCCCGGATGATGCCCTCTCTCCCTCCATTTATCCTTCCTATCAACTCTGATCCTCACTCCTCCTCCTTTCCTCTGTCCTTTCCCTGGGCTCCCTCTTCCCCCCCCCCTTCCGTCCTGTTTTCTCCCCACTAAACCTCTCCCTACCTCCCTTCTCCCCCCCAGTCCTTTTGTATTCCCCTCCTCTGCCTCCCCCACTCCCTGTCGCGTCTGCCCCCCACCCCTCTTCTGGGTCCTCAGTCCTCATCCTCCATCAGCTCCTTTCCCGGTTCCCCCCTTCGCTTTTACTCTCCTTTCCCCCCTTTCTTTTGTTTTCCCATCTTCTGTCCAGTTTCCCCCCACCTGCTCTCGACTGTGGTGTCACATTTGCCAACTTTTTAGTGCAGTGTTCCAGTGACTATTCAGTGTTGTTTGTCTTTCTCGTGTTGCGAACAGAAACCGTGCTGTCGCTCGGTGTGAATTTTATGTCTTTTGCGAACAGAATCCAGACTGTCGCCGTGTTTTTTAATTGTCTATTGTTTTCCCTGTCTGCTTCGTATGTATTTTTCTTAGCATCTTCATCCCTCTGTTGTTGTTTTAAGTTCCACGATTTCTTTTCGCCTTGTTACTCTCTAAGTCTCCGATTTTATCGCCTGTTTTTTATTATTTGTACTCTTGATCTTTGTCACAAAATCTGTCGGCTGAAGAGCGGCATACTAAGCTGCTGCCGGCCCGCCCCCTTCGGGGGGAATTGAAATTCAATAAAGAAAAAAAAACTGCGCTCTTCAGTAGTTTTGTACTCACCTGATGATGGCCGGACGTCTCTGGGCCGAAATATCGTGGGAGAATCGACGGGATCCGGCTGCATACCCGGAAATTATTAGAAGAATCTTGTGTTCTGTTTCCTAAAAACTCTTCAATCCAGCCACACAGCTGGTCTGATATTCCACAGGTTCTTACTTTGTTTATCAAGCGACAGTGCGGAACTGTATCGAACGCCTTCCGGAAGTCAAGGAAAATGGCATCTTCCTGGGAGCCAGTATCTAATATTTTCTGGGTCTCATGAACAAATAAAGCGAGTTGGGTCTCACACGATCGCTGTTTCCGGAATCCATGTTGATTCCTACAGAGTAGATTCTGGGTTTCCAGAAATGACATGATACGCGAGCAAAAAACAAGTTCTAAAATTCTATAACAGATCGATGTCAGAGATATAGGCCTATAGTTTTGCGCATCTGCTCGACGACCCTTCTTGAAGACTGGAACTACCTGTGCTCTTTTCCAAGCATTTGGAACCTTCCGTTCCTCTAGAGACTTGCGGCACACGGCTGTTAGAAGGGGGGCAAGTATACTGTTGGTTCCAGACAGTGAACCGAAGATGCACGTAAGTACCAGATCTCGGTTGTCCAAACATAGCGGATATTGATGCCAGCTCTTATTTGGCTCTTGCGCTTGCGTGAGGAAAAAAGGAGGCATAAGCAGATGAAGGAGTGGTATAAGGTGATAGAAAAATTGATGCATGAAAATCTGCTAAGTGAATTGAGGATAAGTGAGCCAAATGATTACGGAGGCTTGTGAGGACGGACGCCTGCCCATGTTATGTAACTTATCAAACAGTTACACCTCTCCCTGTGGTTATCATAAATTTTAAAAACAAGAAGCACACATGGCTCCAGTAGCTTGTCAGCACAGTCTCCCCTTTTCGGTGCGCTCGTTATTCTTTTCAGTTGTTTCCATAATTTGTCCACAATGAATTTCATTTCTTTACTACTGGCAGCTTATATGCTTTCGGGTATATATTCCCTGTATTTTGAGGTCAACTGATCGTATAGTTATGTTATGTTTTGGTGATTACTATAATCGTTTAACACATAATAATTCTCAAATAAAAGTGCACTCCATTGATTTTGCAACCGTTTACAATTTTACAATATTACAAATCGCGCTAAGTAAACTGTCTAGCGTATAAGACTCAGCTGAGGAAGACATATAACGTTAATCAGTCAATGTAGAATCTCATGATTGCTAAATAAAAGTCTAATTCCAGTAAATTTGTTAGTATATTGCACAGCCTTCAATATCATCTGCAGACGGTGAATAATATTGTACAACACGTAATAGTGCACAATATTGTTGACAACCTAGGCGCCATTTTACGAATTTCTCACCTCAGATCCAGCAGCACAGTCACTTCCCTCCCAGTCGTACTGAAACAGAAATCACAACACAGTAGCAAAAAAAATAGCTCTGAGCACTATGGGACTCAACTGCTGAGGTCATTAGTCCCCTAGAACTTAGAACTAGTTAAACCTAACTAACCTAAGGACATCACAAACATCCATGCCCGAGGCAGGATTCGAACCTGCGACCGTAGCGGTCCTGCGGTTCCAGACTGCAGCGCCTTTAACCGCACGGCCACTTCGGCCGGCAACACAGTAGCAATTGCAAAAAAGTAGCACCCTAATATTTTAAGTTTCTAAATATTCCGAAAATTAAATTTTATCTTTTTTATCATTGACAAAGCTCACCACATCCAAATGACGCTCTACTAAGGGAACAACAAAGTGGGGGGTTGGGTTGAACTGTGAGTGAACATTATTTTTGAATATTTTTTATTTCAAAAAAATTTCATGCATAAAAAAGGAACCCTAAAGATGGGTTAGCTTAAGGGGCTACGGAACGCCCTATACTTGCAATGTTAAAATAACGCTTATAAATTACATCTTTCCTCACAAAGTATTTGAGGTAGGAAGTTGAACTTTTTACAGATTATTTATTGGAATATGGGCTACAACTTAACACAGGGATTTTACAAAATTTTAGTTCAGTTATTAAAGATGATTTTTTTTCAATTGTAATGAAAATTCACAACATTTTTTTTGCAATTTTTTATTTATATATTCAAAAATATACAGTTTTTGGAAAAAGGCTGTGTTAAATTATGCAGAAGGTACTGTGTAACATTTACTGAAAGTTTGAAACAAATATGTTTGCAAGATCCTTAGAAAACATGTAATTAGTATGAGAAAATAAAAGTTTTGGGAATCGAGCGACAAAGATTGGATTAACTTTTTAGTGCATTCCAGGTCCATAGGATGGATTATCTTCATCCTGTGCAAACTCCTCCTCCAGCTTCCTCTTGTTCCTCCTCCTGTTTACTCTTGCTTGTATTTCTAGACTCTTTACAGCCCTGTCTGCAGCCCGAAGGCGTTCCTTGTCTAAAGCAAGCATCGCTCATACCATGTTAGAACCTATCTTCATTCCCATATTTCTAAATACCTTGCACCTTACAATGTTGCCATTATTGAAAGTCGCAACAGCATCATACACACCAAAGTGAAGTGTTTCTATTCCAACAAATACAGTCTTGGGGATTCTCGACCATATAACACTATTTACACTTTCATTGGGGTTTTGAGTTTTTCCGTGAATACACTTTTTCAACAGTTCAGGTGCTGCTAAGTCTCTGAAAATAGGTTTCATCACCTCCATTATTGCATGAGGCAGACTATGCTTATGAGTGTACACTTCACCAGTTAGCAATCCTTTGTTATATTTACACCAACTGTCTTCTTCTTTGGGACACAAGCTATGTTGGGGATTTTCATCGTCTTTATTGTTTACAGTAATAACACATACCTTTGGCTTTCCAACATTTCTCCTTTTCTTAAAAGCCTTCAGAGGATTTCTAATAACTTTACTTTTACTCATTATTATACTTCAACAAAACAGAGACTCAAGAAACAGAATTAATTACGAATATTTTCGAGATAACGACAGAGTAAATAAACATGAAACAATCGACAATCACACCAGCGATATATATTGAACCATCACAGGTTAGCCTCAACACATACTTTATCTCACATCACTAAAATGTACCTGATGAACACGGACGTTAATAATAACACCATTTGACATCAGTTTAACAGCGCCACAGTGGGTTACGCCCATGTAGAACACATTTCAAAAAAAATTTAAAAATAGTTGTAGTCTTCGGAATTGAATAATTTATATATCTATTAAAAGGTAATAGTCTGCAGATTCAGAAAACGCAAAAAAGTAAAAATTGAACATTTCATGATTTTGAGCCTTTCCGGAGCCCCTTAAAGCAATAGTAAATTTCTCTTATCGTCCATCCAGCATGCATCGAATTTTATTATGATTCATACGACAACATTACTTCTCCAAAAATCATTAAAACATTAATTAATTGAACGTGCTCATTCCGTTCATACCAAAAACAATGTAAGTAAAGCACGTAAAACCTTAATAGTCAACAGCTGAGCGGTTCTAGGCGCGCAGTCCGGAACCGTGCGACTGCTACGGTCGCAGGTTCGAATCCTGCCTCGGGCATGGATGTGTGTGATGTCCTTAGGTTAGTTAGGTTTAAGTAGTTCTAAGTTCTAGGGGACTAATGACCACAGCAGTTGAGTCCCATAGTGCTCAGAGCCATTTGAACAGCTGAGCGAGAGGAAACAATAGTATAACTCATTCTGTATGTGGTATCACAACAAAATTAATGTAGGTTAATTCTTACAAAGAAGAAGACAGCAACCAGCCATTATTAATACTGCTACTTATTTAGGTAAATAGCGCCGTTACCGGTTTCGAACTGGAAACATCATCATCAGACGGCTGTTCACAGGATTTGAAACATCATCATCAGACGGCTGTTCACATGATTTGAAAGATAACGGCGCTATTTACCTAAATAAATAGCAGTATTAATAGTGGCTGGTTGCTGTCTTCTTCTTTGTAGAAATTAACCTACTTTAATTGCACACAGCCACGGTCTCACTATGTCAGATTTAGACAAAGTAGCATTAGTCATACAACAAAATTAACTCTGTATTAATTCGGCAAATCACTGAGACCAGAACGTGGACGTAATTTTCGATGAATGTGAATTGCATTAATATTAGTTAAGATTAATTAAAATTATAACACCAATTTCATCAACAAAATTATAGTATAGGAGGGGTATCTTACACTTAATTTGCACTACTCACACGCTATATTTATGAATATGTGTAGAGACGGAAGACCTCCTGACAACTTCTCATTTAGATGAACAGGGCTAGCAAATATTATACAAAGCTAGCAACAGCACAGTGAAACCACACTCTGGTCTTTTTACCAAACCATATTACTAAGTGCGCATTTCCACAAAATTCAGTTATACCCTCCCTCATGCCGGAAGAATTACACCATGAAAATATCTCTTGCCACACTAAACCATCAAAAAACAGCAACCATTACAATGTCATTCATATAATTCCCTTCAGCCACTGTTCTAACGGCTCAGTTGAAAATACCGCTGTTTGCGCAAGTGAACACCTGCAGTTAAAGATCAGAAGCCTTTACCTTCGTTGAGTAAGTATACAATTTTTTTTTTATTTTTTTATTTATTTTTTTTTTTTTTTGCAAAACCACCACAGCCCATGCATCGACTTGAGCTATATCCCTTCACCTTGTAGACACACTACACTGTAATTTTAACCGTTACATACTGAAAGCATTTGATAGATTCACAGATTTCACAATTATTCTGCAGCTCATAAAATATACCGACCATACAATGTATGCAGACAGTGCAGTAATCCCAGATCCAAGAGATCAGCATACTGCAAGGTGTCGACATCACGATGGGTCGGTCGAACCATCATCCTCCCACATGCTGACGATCCACACACAATTCTCGTCGCGCCAATAAAAGCTCAATTTTACGATGCACACTCTCAGAGTCGAGCTCTGTCAGCCGCTCTGCATGGCCATAGTCAGCGGCATACTTCACTGCCGCTGCGCGCACATCGCCAGGGACGTGTGACGTCTCGTGGCGGCAAAATTACGATTACTGTGTAATACTGCCGTAAGCTTATAGTACACAGCAGAAAAGAAACTAAGAAAAGACAAGAAACCATCAAAAAGGCCCATATACAAAATAAACTGCAAGTCGGCATTTATTTGTATATTTTTGTTCAATGGCAGTGCTGCTCTCCCACTGTCATCGTCATCATTGCTACTTCAGCAATTCTTTTGACATCACTTGTAATAGTGTATACGTGTAGGGGCTAGGGGTTCGCTGGTGGAGGAGGAGAGGAAGTGCAAAAGATTTAATTATTTCTTTCTTCTGGCGTACTCTCTCTATACGTGTAATGCATTGTCTTTTAACATTTCTTTGAAGTTTTGATATGTTTTGATTGACTACAAAATTTTGTCTCACCATAAAAACAATAATAATAATTATAATGGAATTATAATAAAATACTGGTAACATTGACAATAGTAACCACTACGTAATAGTTAAGAAGAAAAAATCAAATATGTACACTACTGGCCATTAAAATTGCTGCACCAAGAAGAAATGCAGATGATAAACGGGTATTCATTGGACAAATACACTCCTGGAAATGGAAAAAAGAACACATTGACACCGGTGTGTCAGACCCACCATACTTGCTCCGGACACTGCGAGAGGGCTGTACAAGCAATGATCACACGCACGGCACAGCGGACACACCAGGAACCGCGGTGTTGGCCGTCGAATGGCGCTAGCTGCGCAGCATTTGTGCACCGCCGCCGTCAGTGTCAGCCAGTTTGCCGTGGCATACGGAGCTCCATCGCAGTCTTTAACACTGGTAGCATGCCGCGACAGCGTGGACGTGAACCGTATGTGCAGTTGACGGACTGTGAGCGAGGGCGTATAGTGGGCATGCGGGAGGCCGGGTGGACGTACCGCCGAATTGCTCAACACGTGGGGCGTGAGGTCTCCACAGTACATCGATGTTGTCGCCAGTGGTCGGCGGAAGGTGCACGTGCCCGTCGACCTGGGACCGGACCGCAGCGACGCACGGATGCACGCCAAGACCGTAGGATCCTACGCAGTGCCGTAGGGGACCGCACCGCCACTTCCCAGCAAATTAGGGACACTGTTGCTCCTGGGCTATCGGCGAGGACCATTCGCAACCGTCTCCATGAAGCTGGGCTACGGTCCCGCACACCGTTAGGCCGTCTTCCGCTCACGCCCCAACATCGTGCAGCCCGCCTCCAGTGGTGTCGCGACAGGCGTGAATGGAGGGACGAATGGAGACGTGTCGTCTTCAGCGATGAGAGTCGCTTCTGCCTTGGTGCCAATGATGGTCGTATGCGTGTTTGGCGCCGTGCAGGTGAGCGCCACAATCAGGACTGCATACGACCGAGGCACACAGGGCCAACACCCGGCATCATGGTGTGGAGAGCGATCTCCTACACTGGCCGTACACCACTGGTGATCGTCGAGGGGACACTGAATAGTGCACGGTACATCCAAACCGTCATCGAACCCATCGTTCTACCATTCCTAGACCGGCAAGGGAACTTGCTGTTCCAACAGGACAATGCACGTCCGCATGTATCCCGTGCCACCCAACGTGCTCTAGAAGGTGTAAGTCAACTACCCTGGCCAGCAAGATCTCCGGATCTGTCCCCCATTGAGCATGTTTGGGACTGGATGAAGCGTCGTCTCACGTGGTCTGCACGTCCAGCACGAACGCTGGTCCAACTGAGGCGCCAAGTGGAAATGGCATGGCAAGCCGTTCCACAGGACTACATCCAGCATCTCTACGATCGTCTCCATGGGAGAATAGCAGCCTGCATTGCTGCGAAAGGTGGATATACACTGTACTAGTGCCGACATTGTGCATGCTCTGTTGCCTGTGTCTATGTGCCTGTGGTTCTGTCAGTGTGATCATGTGATGTATCTGACCCCAGAACAACCACCTCTGGCCGTAGTAGCGGCCTTGATACGCCTGGGCATTGAGTCAAACAGAGCTTTGATGGCCTGTACAAGGTACAGCTGCCCATGCAGCTTCAACACGATACCACAGTTCATCAAGAGTAGTGACTGGCTTATTGTGACGAGCCAGTTGCTCGGCAACCATCGACCAGACGTTTTCAATCGGTTAGATATCTGGAGAATGTGCTGACCAGGGCCGCAGTCGAACATTTTCTGTATCCAGAAAGGCCCGTACAGGACATGCAACATGCGGTCGTGCAATATCCTGCTGAAAAGTAGGGATTCGCAGGGATCGAATGCAGGGTAGAGCCACGGGTCGTAACACATCTGAAATGTAACGTCCACTGTTCAAAGTGCCGTCAATGCGACCATGAGGTGACCGAGAAGTGTAACCAATGGCAGCCTATATCATCACGCCAGGTGATATGCCAGTATGGCTATGACGAGTACACACTTCCAATGTGCGTTCACCGCGATGTCGCCAAACACGGATGTGCGTCCATAATGATGCTGTAAACAGAATCTTGATTCATCCGATATAATGACGTTTTGCCTTTTGTGCACACAGGTTCGTCGTTGAGTACACCATCGCAGACGCTCCTGTCTGTGATGCAGCGTCAAGGGTAACCACAGCCATGGTCTCCGAGCTGATAGTCCATACTGCTGCAAACGTCGTGTAACTGTTCGTGCAGATGGTTGTTGTCTTGCATACGTCCCCATCTGTTGACTCAGGGATCTATCCGATACAGCCATGCGGATAAGATGCCTGTCATCTCGACTGCTAGTGATACGAGGCCGTTGGGATCCAGCACGGCGTTCCGTTTTACCCTCCTGAACCCACCGATTCCCACAGTGATTGGATCTCGACCAACGCGAGCAGCAATGTCGCGACACGATAAATCGCAATCGCGATAGGCTTCAATCCGACCTTTATCAAAGTCGGAAACGTAATGGTACGCGTTTCTCCTCCTTACACGAGGCATCGGAATAACGTTTCACCAGGCAACGCCGGTCAACTGCTGTTTATGTATGAGAAATCAGTTGGAAACTTTCCTCATGTTGAAACACGTATGTTGTGCGGCAGCGATGCTGAGACATTGTAGAATCTCTGACCAGAGCAGTTGCGCTCGACTCGCAGTAGCGAGCAGTCAGTCAGTCTGCAGTAGTCAGTGCTCAGTAGTGCTTGGAGTCGGTTGCTAGCAGTAGCGGAGAGCAGTCGGCGGGCGTCGGCATCGCAATGGTCGAGATTCAGGACGAGGTATAATTTATTTAAATAAATAATCATGCAGCTTTGCGCTCATCAGATAATGTAACGAACAGTCATTGTAATTTAACTTTCAAAAATCGCCCCCAATAATAATTTTGATTTAAAAGCAAATTTAGAGACAATCATTCAAATTTCCTTCCATTTCCTTTTAACAAAGATTTTTAAAAGGTACTTCCAATGCTTTTCATGCAAGCGCCAGAGAACAATAAGAGCAGAATTTTGACATGCAGTTTCACTAAGGTAAGAAATTTATTCTCGTTTCGCACAGGGCAAACACCGACTTTTCGGTTGAATTGAGTTTAGGTTATCATTACAGTTTCATTATCATGGGATTAGCGTTCATTATTTAATGGGAACTTGTACTTGAGTCAGATAGCGAGCTTTTATTTAATTGTCTTTGCCATTAATATTCTTGTGGGGAGTTTATACTTAGCTATGGCACCATTTCTAATAAATATTGTTTTTAAAATTTCTGTGGGAGTTCACACTTAGCTGTGGCTCCATTACTAATAAATATAGTCTTTTTAAAATTTCTGTGGGGAGGTTACACTTGGCGACACCCAGTCCAGGATCGTATTTCGTGTGAATCTTTTGTAAAACAGTCAGATATCTGCTCTTATTGCTTAAATATAATTATAATTTGCGCAACGCTTTTACTAATCTTGTGACTTTCTTTCTACAGGTCAACGGCAATTCGTTGCTCTGTTGTAATTTTGTGTGTTATTTTTGCATTGTGTTTATTTGTTTTTGTGAATAATTGTGACTGTTGGAAAAATGCCGCGAAAGACTGTGAATAGTGTATCGCGAGGTATTATGAATGAATTTACCGACTTAAACAACGTGACCGATAGTAATTGTGACACGCAGTGTAATGATAACAATCCTGCGTTCACCGACAATCAGTGCGTTCCAACCACCAATAATGATGATTTTTGTCTTAATGATGAACAAACGAACTCGGTTATGTCCTCTGTTAATTTGACGACAATCGATGACGCGGGGAGCTCTATTGTAATGAGCGCTGCCCAGCTTAACACAACCGGTTTGGAAAATTCAAGTAGCGTACAGACAAATTTTTCTAATGAAAATGAGCAGGATACACAAAGTACGTCGGATTTATTTAGTTCCGAAATAGTGTCTGACAGTGCACATCCGATTGATAAACGTTTTTGTAAAATTCAAAATGACCAAATGGTCGCACAAAACGCGACAGTTGCAGGTACGAAATCAAACAGCACAGATAATAGAGTAGAGAATGTTAAATTGGGTCAAATTATGGCAGTATTACTACTAATGAATGAAAAACTGGAAAACGATCTCAAAGAACATAAACTAATTAACGAAAGTTATAAACAATCGAATGAAGAACAAGGCAACATTAATAAAAAAATAAAACAACTTAGTGAACGGAATGAACAGATTGATGAACAGATTGAAGCCATTGCCGCGCAATTTTATGATAGTACAAGACAATTACGTGAGGATACTAGGGCTTGTGCTAATAACAGTAATAAAGAAGTTGGCACTGTTGCACAAGAATTAAGTAGCACACGTGTAGGCATAACAGAATCACATAAAGTCGAAATTAATGCAGTCACTGAACAATGCCCTAAAAACGCAGTACAGATACACGACGAGTTTAATTTAGAGTCAGTGGAAGTTTCACACACTCTGAATACGGAAGTCAATAATAAAAGTGAACGTCAGAACAACCAAATTGACGAAAGTATTAAAGTAACAGAATTAACAACTATTTCAGTCACCAATACGTCACAGAATCCGCCACGTTGCGAGCATTTGTCAGAGTTGCGGAGCGCGTACAATTTGGCTAATTTACAGAGACTACGCGACTTAAAATTCGAAAAGCTACGCGACTTAAAAGCTGAAAAGCTACGCAAGTTGAAGTACGAAGTGACACAGACAAACAGATTTTCACACAAACCTGAACGTGTTCTCAAATTCAGTGACGAGAACGCAGATTATAAGCAATTTGCATTTGTAAGAAAATCTAAGGAACATAATAATGACAGAACACAGGTACACGCATTGAACTGTATACGACAATTTATTTTTGTACTTTCACCAGCTTGGTCTGTAACAGTGAAACAAACTTTGAACCTGATACGACAATTTGCTTTTGTATTTTCATCAGCATTGAGTGTACTACAGAAACGACAATTAGCATTGAGACAGCAATTTATTTCTGAAATTTTACCGACATTGCCTGGAACGCAAAAACTAAAATTTATTTGCAGTGCGTAATTGACCTCAGGGGATTCATTACGCTTTAATGAATATGTGCCGTAGCGAGCATAGGGCCCCGAGCTGTAGTAGTGCTGTTTCATCTTTAGTTTTCTGCACTGCTGCCTTCTCTTCTACTATCCTTTATATCTATCAAAACAGCTCTTTAACTATTGCTCTACTTAGAATTAAGAAAAATGGGTAATGAGAACCCGATAAGACAAAATTTTTCCGAATGTGACAATTTTTAGTAGGCACTCCCGTAATGACCATTACCGCTGTAATTTTAATATCAGATAAAATCGTAATCATCAGTATGTGTAAAATTAACAGTAAACGCATTTTTTTGGTAACAATAGACGTTTTTCACCACAACGGCATGAAAGTCAGCCGCTTAGCATTCCTGACCAACAATGTAATGTACAAGCTTTAATGTTTCGCCGCGTGCACGTATAGTCCCAGCTACAACAAATTGTAACTCACGGCAGCAAAGAAACAACTACGTATAGAAACACACTATTTCAATTCCTATCGCAAATGCACCGTATAGAAGTGACTGTCATGACAGACGTAAAAATAATGAGCTCAATTTTCAGCGTACATTTAATAACAGTCGATCCTTTCAGCAGCAAGAACATCAGCAACAACATATTATAACGAATGAAACAGACAATAGGTGTCATCCATAGCGTAAGATGTCAGGAAGAAATAATAGTACAGTTTAAATGGTCAAAATACCACAGCATCGTCCCGTAAATAACAGCACGTATGACAGAATTTGACGAGACACAGTACAGGTAGTCTATTCCAGTAACGTAAGCAATACTTATTGACACGCAGAATTTTGTTCACGAGAATGTTATTTGAAACATGCTTTGTTGAATGCTCCACTTTTATCGCACCCAGACCTTACTAGAAATTTTTCTATTGCCACCGACAGTTCCAACACAGCTTTAGGCGTACACATTTTTCAGGAAATTGAAGAACATGGCTCAATAGTAATTAAAAACATCGCATTTGCAAGCCGCATTTTGTCACCTGCTGAACGAAATTATTCCGTTACTGAACTAGAAACATTATGTGTTGTATGGGCTTTTACGAGATTTCGGCACTTTCTTTATGGGAGACATACCACCGTTTACACGGATCATAGAGCTATACAATTTTTGCTTTCAGCTAAATTCACACACGATAGATTAAGTAGATGGAAACTATATTTACAGGAATTTAATTTTACGATTGTTTACATTCCCGGCACACAAAATGTAATAGCAGACGCATTATCCCGTTCTCTCAGCAACAATCAGCAAGACGTAGCAACCAACTTCTGCAAAGCAAATTTCAGCGTCATGTACATTCAACAAGTTGCATTTGAAAATTTTATTTCATCATCATTACAGGACATAGCACGAGAGCAAAGCAAAGACAATGTGTGGAAAGAAATTAAACACCTTTGGCAAGATAAGAATAATGTTACGATTAGGAACCACTACACTGTACGCAATGACATTCTGTTTCGCCGCTCTCATCCAGACAGCAACAATTGGTTACTATGCATTCCTGACGAACTGGTTAACAAATTAATCTGGTACACTCATTTAAGCTACGCACATTATGGAGCAAGAAAATGTTTTCTGATACTGGGACAGAACTGTTATTTTGCCAGCATGGAAAAACGTATACGACGAGTTTTAGCGTCATGTAAAATTTGGCAGAAAGCTAAGTCTGACACCACTTCACACATTCCTCCATTATATCCCATTATACCTGTTAAATTAAGACATATGGCCGCAGTAGACATTTTTGGTCCAATTCCGAGAACTAATAGAGGTTTTTGCTACATCTTTGTCGCTGTTGAACTCACTTCAAAATTTGTTACTTTCACTCCGTTACGCAAAGCTACTGCCAAAACTGTTTCGAAAGCATTTGTAAAGCATTTCTTATTTCATGTAGGGCATGTGATGAAAGTAATTTCAGATAATGGATCACAATTTCGTTCTGCTATATGGACACGCATGTTACGAGCTAGAAACATTTCTCCGATTTATATATCCAAGTACCACGCTTCTTCGAACCCTTGTGAACGATTAATGAAAGAAATTGGTAAACTGTGTAGAATATACTGCCACAAAAGACATGTTAATTGGGACACACACATACACTCATTTCAAGATGTAATTAATTCCATTCCAAATGAATCCACTATGCTACCTCCGTCTGTTATACTGAAAAACGTTGAACCACCAAACAAAATCAAAGAATTAGTAACATTTCCTACATCTCGTCGATTACGACACCAAGAAATAATTGACATTGCGCTGAACAACATCAAACGTGCCGCAGAGCGCCGGAGAAGACAGCAAAAACAGGTTTGTAGACGCCGAGACTTTCACGTTGGACAGAAGATATTAGTACGTACACACTATTTATCCAGCAAATTAAAAGGTAAGTGCAGTAAATTTGAACTTCTATACGCAGGTCCATATCGGATTCGCAGCATTCCTCACCCTAATGTTGTACACGTCGAAACTTTGAGAACCAGGAAAAGTAAGGGGAACCATCATGTGTCGAACATTAAACCCTTTATCGAATGAAACCACTTTACGATGTAACATGCTATGAGGCCGTTTACACATTTTATGACCACTTATGCAATTATATTCACATGACTAATTACTGATGATTATCGTATTTTTTCTTGGCAAGTGCCCGGCAAGGTAAGGTTAGCAGGTCGCTCTTCTTGTCGTTACACACTAGACCGTGCATTTTTTCAGATGAACTTACACATTTTGTGACCACTTATGCAATTACATTTATGTGACTACCTATTGATGATTATCGTATTTTTTTTCTTGGCAAGTGCCCGGCAAGGTAAGGTTAGCAGGTCGCTCTTCTTGTCGTTACACACTAGACCGTGCATTTTTTTCAGATGAACTTACGCATTTTATGAATAATTATGCAATTCTCTATAATGACGCATTAATTTTATCAAATTCTCTCTCCATTGAAGTCTTTAATTATCGCATCTATTAACTACACTACATATAAGCTGAACACAACGAATGTCACATTTTGTCTTTCTTATGTATGTACGATTGTTTTCATGTTTTGTTTGTATGCACTGTGAACTAGTTAAGGTATAACACACACCATTTGACTTTGACTTTTTGCCCTATGATATCTCAACATCGTGACTGTTTTACATTTTTTTTTGCTGCTGCATTGTGATATTCTCTGTACATTTTTTGCCTTTGAACACTGTCTATGCTTTTGACATATTACGTTTTTCTGTCATGTTATGCTGTATGCTTAATTGTGTCACCATTAACCAGTCACTATTTAATGGGTATATGATTTAAATGCAAGACATTAATCTTTGTTCATCAATTTCAGAAATAAATGATGCGTACAGGAAATGAATTAAACAGAAGTGGGAATTTCACCTATGGAATAAACGAAAGAAGATGCAATAAGCTAATGAGGACGAGTAAATGGATCAGAATTAACAAGCATTAACGAGAATATATTATACACATCGCAGAATAGCAGTCTTAACTAATTTTTTCTTTCAGAATACAAAGCGATTGATGCAAGCTGTCAGACAGAACTACACATTTTAGTTTTAAGTGATGAAATATGCTAGGGATTAGGAATAGTTGTGTGATGAATAATGAAATGATTTTTGCAGATGATAATGAATGCTGATAATGAACAATGATGAAGAATATGGTACTATGAATAATGAAGTTTTTGTTTACAGGTGATGATAATGATGGAGTTATGATGATATGAATAATGAAGTTTTTCTTTACAGATGAGGATAATGTTGAAGTTATGTATTTATGCTATGTAGTTATTTAAGTATTTGTTGCAGTTTACTTTGACAGCAGGTGTTATATTGCGTAGTAGGATGACTGAAGGTTTTGGAAAGGACAGCTATGGAACACATTTTTTATACACATTTCACTACCTGTTAATTCGAAGTTCACTACTTTTCAGCATAGTCTGCGTTTCTTCTTTCAGTTCAATAATCCATTTTGTATTTTTCTTTCAGGAGAAGCTTTTTATGATAGTTACTAAACTTGTTACTTATTATACCTGTTCTAGTACTTGCATTTTTCTTACCCACTTGTGTCTATCATTTATAAATGTGATAACCTTGCTACAGCTGACTCATGACGAATGACGTTACACAATCTTTTCATTTATAGGAACAACCTAGAAGCAATTTTTTCTCTTATTTCTTCTTGCTTTCCCTTATAATTACCCAAAGCAATGCATTGCTAGCAGAAAAAACAAAATGTATTAACAGTCCCAGATAATGTCACTAGTTTATGATAATTCTGAATAACACTGATCAGCTCTGAATAGTATGTCACTTGAATAATGACTTCTTAATGATACCAAAACATAATTGCCACTATCTATTGTAATGAGAGTACTTATTATGCCCATGCTTATTAATGCTACTAATGTTTTGTACTATTCAGTACTTGCTGGCCACTGAGTGCCCATAATTAATGTAACTTATAATGCCCATGCTTATTAATGCTATGACTGTAATTAACTGATTTTTAATAATGATTTCTTAATGATATGAATAATACTGAATGATGAATAATGTTTTATACTATTCAATACTTGCTGGCCACTGAGTGCCAATAATTAATGTAACTTAACGTTTTGTTAGTGTTTTCAATGATGACTTCCCATATTAATACTGAATGATGATAAATATTTTGTACTAATCGAAAGTTGCTAGGCCACTGAGTGTTAATAGTTACTTGTAAATATGTCATTTGAATGAGGAAAAATGTTTTGTAATACTCAATACTTGATGGCGATTGATTACCACTCTTGTCTTTAAATTAATTAATGAACATTTTTCTGTAATACTACATTCATGGTACAGAAATGTTCAATGACTAGAGTATGGATACCGCAAACTACTTATGTAATCACTAATCAAGACTTGTGTGTTAGTTAATGTCCTTTAACTTCTGAGCTAACTACCCTGAATTACTGTAATATCCATTTGTCCTATACATCCTCCTAATCATGGAGCACTATATTTTGGTTTTGCACTAATTCTACGTTGGTGTGCCTCTTAAGAGCGTGGTGTTGACACGACATGCTGTCCACCACCGTAAGCGAAGAAGACGTTATTATGGTCCCACTGTTTGGTGTACCTGATGTACTGCCAAATGATAGCATGGAATAATACTACGACGTTTCACTGTCTTGATACGCTGATAAATACTTCTGGGAACGGAACTGCAGATTGTATCACTTAGTTGTGATTCTGTGGAAAGATATGGACTTTCAGTGCAGCTATGTGCAAACTAAAGTGCTACAACCATGATGCAATCCTTCTTTTCCTATCCTAATAGTGAAAATCATTTTTTTACTAACACCATTTATGTTCATGGCATATACATTTTTTCTCGATTTGTTGAACTCTAGTGCGAGTACACTTGTGTCACTTGTCGACATGATTTTTGCCATTTGTTGTCAAAATACTAAAGACATTTTCGATTTGTTTTGAAGTGCAGTATGTGTGCACTCTTGTCATCTATATTGTATATACTTTTTGTGATTTGATGATTTTTTCTACTCTTGCGTTTATTTGCTATAAAAATGTTCAAAAGTTTTCAGTGCATGTGCACTTATGTGAATATGTTTTCAACTGAACTACAGTGCCTGTGCACTCTTCTCAATTTTCGATATGATTTGTGTTCATTCAGTATACCTTTTATGATTTATGTCATTTGTTACTCTTGTATATACATTTCGTCTTTTACTGATATGTTCTCCACTGCAGTGCATGTGCACTCATGACACTTGTCAACATGATTTTTTTTTTGCCTGTTATGAAACTGCTAAAGAATTTTTTAGTATGTGTACACTTTGTTATCTGTCAAATAATTTGTATATACATCTTTCCTGATTTGTTTTGTACTTATATTTTGTCTTGTCTGTAATGTTTTGTAATCGGTGCATGCGCACAACATTTAATTCATGTGATACATCTAAATATTTTGTTAATTAAAGGAAAAATTTGTTACGATGGCAAGTCCAAATGACTCACCATCGCTGCCAAATTTTTGCCCCCCCAGTGGAGGGTTATGAAACACGTATGTTGTGCGGCAGCGATGCTGAGACATTGTAGAATCTCTGACCAGAGCAGTTGCGCTCGACTCGCAGTAGCGAGCAGTCAGTCAGTCTGCAGTAGTCAGTGCTCAGTAGTGCTTGGAGTCGGTTGCTAGCAGTAGCGGAGAGCAGTCGGCGGGCGTCGGCATCGCAATGGTCGAGATTCAGGACGAGGTATAATTTATTTAAATAAATAATCATGCAGCTTTGCGCTCATCAGATAATGTAACGAACAGTCATTGTAATTTAACTTTCAAAAATCGCCCCCAATAATAATTTTGATTTAAAAGCAAATTTAGAGACAATCATTCAAATTTCCTTCCATTTCCTTTTAACAAAGATTTTTAAAAGGTACTTCCAATGCTTTTCATGCAAGCGCCAGAGAACAATAAGAGCAGAATTTTGACATGCAGTTTCACTAAGGTAAGAAATTTATTCTCGTTTCGCACAGGGCAAACACCGACTTTTCGGTTGAATTGAGTTTAGGTTATCATTACAGTTTCATTATCATGGGATTAGCGTTCATTATTTAATGGGAACTTGTACTTGAGTCAGATAGCGAGCTTTTATTTAATTGTCTTTGCCATTAATATTCTTGTGGGGAGTTTATACTTAGCTATGGCACCATTTCTAATAAATATTGTTTTTAAAATTTCTGTGGGAGTTCACACTTAGCTGTGGCTCCATTACTAATAAAAATAGTTATATAATTTTTTGAATGTGCTGTGGGGAGGTTACAATGTCAGCACGTTATCGCCACCGGCGCCAACCTTGTGTGAATGCTCTGAAAAGCTAATCATGTGCATATCACAGCATCTTCTTCCTGTCGGGTAAATGTCGCATATGTAGCATCTTCGTGGTGCAGCAATTTTAATGGCCAGTAGTGTATGTGTTAATTATTATGTGGTCGGGTGTTTCCGCATGACCACACTGTCAAATTTCATTTTTTCCGTTAAAACTGTGCACGTAAACTGGATATGGTCCGTGTCCCGTCAGGTAACGTCCCATTCCCTGACTGTTTCCACGGTCAAGCGCTAGGCGTTCTCAGAAATACGGGAAGAGATCGTTGGCTCTGAACTGTTTCACAGTTGTCTCCGTCATTCTGTCATTTGTTCATTTTCCGGTTCAAGAGTCGGGCCTTGGTAGTAACCCTTGCAGAAGATGAAGGCAGCCAGTGGTGCCAAATAATTCATTGTCTTCCTAACTAGACATGCGTACAAACTCCGCGCCCATAACGGGCGGGCAGCGTCGATGGCCCGGAGTAGATTGTCGATGATGTGCCGGTGTCAGAGCTTGTCGTCCTCTGGGTTCGGCGGCGACTTTGGTAGTATCGTATTTCAGCGGCGACAACTCTGCTCTCATGACTATGACGGAGCAAGCAAGTAATCGATCTAGCGGTACTTGGCACAGTTGCCCAGCACCGGTGGATAGAGAAGTCGATTGCTGGTGCCGTCAGACCCCATCGGTTTGGGGCTGAGAGAAGCAGAGTGTGACTCCAACCCACTGAGTTTGCGGCTGGACCTTCGGCAGTCCCGTTGGGATGACGGAAACACGTTCGCGGTCTTGCAGCAGAAGCCAACACACAGCGGACGCTGATTCGAAGCACAATTGTATCATGCCCAGGTTGGTGGGATAGTTAACTTGGTAAGCAGCTCGTTTGCATGTTGGCAGCGCTATAGGCTGTTAATGTCGCTGACAGCGCTCTGCGCCCTGGGCAAGAGATTCTGTGGTTGGACGGACTAGTAGTTAGCGAGTGGACAGAGAAGTGTATGGATATTTTTTTCCTTAGTGGAGACTCTGTGTTGGTACGACACACAATGTAAAGTGAGATGAAACTTCTTATAAGAAAATATGCAAGGAAAGGTATGATAACGGATATACGGTTGATAATGTTTGGGCATGGAACTATTGAAAACTATATAATTTTTGGAACTGGATGTCATAAAATAAGATAAAATTTTCTAAATGCATTGTTTGCTCTTCAACGAAATCTTCCTTTTGCTAGCCATATGCCTCCTAGTAGCATCTATAGTAGTCAGAATCCTTTTATTTAGCTGGCTGTTGTTGCTGGTTGCTGTAATTGCTGTAGTCCGTGTTATGAAGATTTTCTGTGAGGTAAGTGACTTATAAAAAAGAATAGGGTTTCCACTATCGGGATTTGTGACTGAAATGAGTTTAGGCGATTAACAGAGTTGCAGGTAGTTTCATATTTCTTTAATTTTATATTTATTGGATTTGTATTATTGTTAGGATTTCTTGTAATTCAGGGCTATTATTTTGTGTTAATTATTGGAAGTCATGTTGTCAATGTATAGCAGACAGACTGCGTTGGGCTTGTATATTGCAGGTAATAAATGAATAGGTTAAGTCTGAGTTGTCTTTGTCACGGAAAATTCTGTTGATCAGTGCTTGATAATAAAAAAATCATTAAAGAGTTAGTTTCAACTTTTATACACTACAGGGCAGATCTCGTTGCGGCTGCAGTCACATACGCGGTCTGCCAAGTGACGCCGAAATATCTCGATTGCCGGCTATTGCTCCGTAGTCCGGGTTGGATTGTAATGTGAACCAGCCCGTGTCGGCAAGCGAGCCTTATTTCAGCGATAAGTTTCTTTATGTATGTCAATCGATGGAAGTCTACAGGTTTCATTTCTGGTAAGCAGGTTGTATATTTCAACAGCGAAGTACAGATAGCTCATTTCTGGAAAGCTAAAATACATTTGTGGACACATTCATTGTTGTGACGAAATACTTCCTTTTCACAACTCTGACTTATTTTCAAATATTTCTATCATTCACTTCATGTGATAGATCAGCGAGAGAAATAGTTAGTCATTTTTTTTAATTGCGAGGTAATCAAGAGGAGTAATCACTTGAGCATCACAAAGAGCAATACTAAACAATTTTGAGGCAGATGAAATTACCTTCGGATTTTTTTTTATTTTTTATTTATTTTTTTGTAGGTTCGAGGCCATAATAATAATAGTTTGTTTTTGGCTTATTCAGAATACTACATCAGTGCATACGCTCTAGATCTTGGCCTACATCTATACGTCCCCTTATCAGTTATCAGGGCTTTTTCCCGTTCCATTCAACCATGGAGCGCGTAATTAACATGATGTTTTCCTCACGATCCCTACGGGAGCGATACATAGAGGGTTGTAGTATATTCATAGAGTCATCACTGGAGGCCGGTTCTTGAATTTTTGTCAGAAGACTTTATCTGGATGGTTTTAGTCTATTTTCAAGCGTTTTTTCATAATCGTAGTGACACACTCTCTAGGGTCATACAAATCTGCGACCATTTGTGCTGCCATTCTCTGCATACGTTTAATATCCCCTACTGGTAACGGTCCCCACACTTGAGCAGTATTCTAGGTTGGGTCGCACAAGTGGATTGTAAGAAATCCCCTTTGTAGACTGATTGCATTTCCCTAGTATTCCACCAGCAAATCGATGTCTGCAATCTGGTCTACCTACGACTGAGCCTGTGCGATCGTACCATTTCCTATCCCTACAAGGCGTTCACATAGGTGTTTGTAGGGTTTACCATTCCAGCTGTAGCTCACTGATAGTATATTCAAAATATTTTTTTTTCGTTTTGTGAAGTACACAGTTTTACATTTCCGAACATTTAAAGCAAGTCGCCAGTCTTTGCGCCACTTTGAAATCTTATCGAGGTTCGACATTATTTGTACAGCTTCTCAAAGACTATACAGGGTCTACATGGTTCGAATGGCTTGAGCACTATGGGACTTAAATACTGAGGTCATCAGTCCCCTAGAACTTGGAACTACTTAAACCTAACTAACCTAGGGACATCACACATATCCATGCCCGAGGCAGGGTGTACATGAAGTCTGGGAACTCCTTCAATTATTTATTAGACAAGAACCAAACACTGTACAGATATCATACATACGTCATTTTGAAGAGTAACCCTGAAAGTTTTTTCATGTATACCGCCATAGCGTAGTTTGGTAATTAGCCGCTAGTCGGCGCTAGTCGCAAACATGGCGAGTTCAGCTGCGAAACGAGCTTTCTGTGTGTTGGAGTTCGACAAACACAAGTGTGCTGCAGACGTTCAACGGATGTTTAGAACCAAGTACGGTAAGAAGCCACCAACAAGGAAGGCTATTTGCCACTGGCACAACAAATTCGTTACGACCGGTTGCTTGTGCCCGGCAAAGAGAAGCAGACGTCATAATGTGAGTGAAGTGAATGTGGAGCGCGTACGAGAGAGATTCATAAGGCGTCCAAAGAAATCGGTGCGTCGTGCATCCCGTGAACTCGAAATGGCTCCAGTGACAGTGTGGGAAGTCCTGCGACAGAAGCTGTCTGTAAACCATTCAAATTGGAGCTAGTGTAGAAGATCAATAACGACGACAAAGACGAGCGTTTGAGTTTTGTTCGCAGTTGCAACAATTGAATGAGGAGGGGGATGGCATTGTTGAACGCTTAATTTTTAGCGACGAAGCCACTTTCCATACTAATGAGAAAGTTAACAGGCATAATTGTCGAATCTGGGATACAAAGCAACCACACGAATGCAATGAATTTGAGCGTGATTCCCCAAAGGTAAATGTTTTTTTGTGTCTTGTCACGTCAAAAACTGTACGGTCCATTCTTCTTCACCGAGAGCACTGTCACGGGATATTCCTATTTGGACCTGTTGCAGTAATGGTTGATGCCTCGAACGCATTCGGACTCTCCGTTCATCTTGCAGCAAGATGGGGCTCCAGCCCGTTGTCAACGTGAAGTTCGTGGGTAACTGAAGACGGAGCTGCCGCATCGATGAATCGGCCGTGCTACAGAAGGGGACAGCTGTTTCATAAAATGGCCTCCCCCATCACCAGATCTCACTGCGTGTCTTTTTTTCAATGGGGACATATTAAAGATCTGGTGTATGTACCGCCTCTACCACGTGATGTAGCAGGGCTCCGGGAGAGAACACGGGAAGCGACTGCCACAGTCGACGATGCCATGCTGGGACAGGTATGGCAAGAATTCTATTACCGTATTGACATCTGCCGGGTCACTCATGGTTGGCACATCGAACGTTTGTAAATAAAACAAAAAAAAATACTTTCAGAGTTTCTCTTCAAAATTCAATTTGTATGACATCTGTGTACAATGTTTAGTTCTTGTGCAATAAATATTTGAAAGTGTTTGAGAACTTTATGTACACCCTGTACTTCGTTGTAGCTAACTGTAACACCTGCGAAAAGTCTGAAGTTATGTTTTGAGGTTTTTAAAAATGATCCAAACTCGTCTGAGAAATTCGTTTCTGCATATTCTTTTCCTTGGAGTTCACCAAATTTGGCATCGACATTGGACGACGTTTGTCTACAGTTCGTCCTTCACATGAAATTGAACGGGTATCCTTCGGTGTTTAATGCCTCTGGAAGCTACTATTGATGTCGCTGAACGCCCAGTACCGTGGTTGGCACCCTCCCTCTGTTTTTTTTTTTCTGTGGCTGCAGTTCTGAGACGTCTAATCGCATCATCCTTCTGATATAGATCAAAAGGAGAAGTCTAACCGGGCTTGTATCCTTCATTCATAGTTTTTCGGTCAATCTGAAACGTCCCCTTAGAAAAATTATAAATGACTGCTTAAACTGACACACAATATTTCTTTTTTTAGCGCAACGCAGTCTGACTTTCAATAATCCCTACAAAAGAATGGCCCTGACTAACATTAACCTATACCTTTCACAAATCACTTACCTCACAAAAATCTTCGTTACTCGAACTACTGCAATACAGCGAGCGCCACTACTGCCAGCTAAATAAAAGATTCTAACTACTGAAAGCACTAACTACTGATAGGCATAGTTAGCGAATGAAAGATTTTGATAGAGAACAAACAATGTATTTACCGCAATACTGTTCAAAAGTCATAAAATATATATATATATACACTCCTGGAAATGGAAAAAAGAACACATTGACACCGGTGTGTCAGACCCACCATACTTGCTCCGGACACTGCGAGAGGGCTGTACAAGCAATGATCACACGCACGGCACAGCGGACACACCAGGAACCGCGGTGTTGGCCGTCGAATGGCGCTAGCTGCGCAGCATTTGTGCACCGCCGCCGTCAGTGTCAGCCAGTTTGCCGTGGCATACGGAGCTCCATCGCAGTCTTTAACACTGGTAGCATGCCGCGATAGCGTGGACGTGAACCGTATGTGCAGTTGACGGACTTTGAGCGAGGGCGTATAGTGGGCATGCGGGAGGCCGGGTGGACGTACCGCCGAATTGCTCAACACGTGGGGCGTGAGGTCTCCACAGTACATCGATGTTGTCGCCAGTGGTCGGCGGAAGGTGCACGTGCCCGTCGACCTGGGACCGGACCGCAGCGACGCACGGATGCACGCCAAGACCGTAGGATCCTACGCAGTGCCGTAGGGGACCACACCGCCACTTCCCAGCAAATTAGGGACACTGTTGCTCCTGGGGTATCGGCGAGGACCATTCGCAACCGTCTCCATGAAGCTGGGCTACGGTCCCGCACACCGTTAGGCCGTCTTCCGCTCACGCCCCAACATCGTGCAGCCCGCCTCCAGTGGTGTCGCGACAGGCGTGAATGGAGGGACGAATGGAGACGTGTCGTCTTCAGCGATGAGAGTCGCTTCTGCCTTGGTGCCAATGATGGTCGTATGCGTGTTTGGCGCCGTGCAGGTGAGCGCCACAATCAGGACTGCATACGACCGAGGCACACAGGGCCAACACCCGGCATAATGGTGTGGGGAGCGATCTCCTACACTGGCCGTACACCACTGGTGATCGTCGAGGTGACACTGAATAGTGCACGGTACATCCAAACCGTCATCGAACCCATCGTTCTACCATTCCTAGACCGGCAAGGGAACTTGCTGTTCCAACAGGACAATGCACGTCCGCATGTATCCCGTGCCACCCAACGTGCTCTAGAAGGTGTAAGTCAACTACCCTGGCCAGCAAGATCTCCGGATCTGTCCCCCATTGAGCATGTTTGGGACTGGATGAAGCGTCGTCTCACGCGGTCTGCACGTCCAGCACGAACGCTGGTCCAACTGAGGCGCCAGGTGGAAATGGCATGGCAAGCCGTTCCACAGGACTACATTCAGCATCTCTACGATCGTCTCCATGGGAGAATAGCAGCCTGCATTGCTGCGAAAGGTGGATATACACTGTACTAGTGCCGACATTGTGCATGCTCTGTTGCCTGTGTCTATGTGCCTGTGGTTCTGTCAGTGTGATCATGTGATGTATCTGATCCCAGGAATGTGTCAATAAAGTTTCCCCTTCCTGGGACAATGAATTCACGGTGTTCTTATTTCAATTTCCAGGAGTGTATATATATATATATATATATATATATATATATATATATATATATATATATATATATATATATATATATCAGTTCATGACCTCCAGTCTTACAAATTTACTGTCTCTGATGGACACACGTCCAGATCATCCGCTCTCAAAACTCCGCCGTCTCTCTCCCCACATCCACCACTGCTGGCGGCTCACCTCCAACTGCACAACGCTACGCGCTGTTCACATCTAACTGCCCACTACAATAGAGAATTTTTCAACAATGCAAACCAGACACAGACTGCACACAGCACAGCCAGTGATTTTCATACAGAGCGCTACTTGGCGTTACCAATATAAAAACCTAAACAGTCTACTTACAAATCGTACTCTCTATGGCAGCGAGAAAATTTTACTTCCATGTAAATCTTTCGGATTTTACTCTCAGGACGCAGAGTTCGACTATTAGTGATAGATGTTACGTACTTTAATAAAGCAGCTCTTCTGGCAGAGATAATGGAATGTATGTACAGCATTCACTGCAGACGTGATGCTCTACCAACGCTTTCACGTTCTCAGGTATGTCTGTGTGCTTTTTTTGGTTATTATGAACGGTTGTAATAGCCTCGGAAGTCGAAAGTGAATGGAAGGGAGATTAGCGTTTAACACCTCATCGGCAACGAGATCATTAAAGACGGGGGAATTCGAAAGTGACTCATGTTCATGTTGTTGTACTAGTACACATGTAGCTTTTCCTTTTTACCTGCATACATTATTTGGCGCCATCTGTAGAAAAATTCAACTTACGAACATCAGTTGCAGTAAAAAACGTATTTTTTTCAAAGTTGCACAACGACTTCAGCATCTGGAAAAGTCAACTTTGGACTTCTGTTTGAGTCAGACGTCCAGTTTCAAACTGTAAACTTTATAATCTATGCAGCGGTCTTACGAATGACTCAACGTATTTGCTTCCACTAGAATAGGACACTTTTCGCACTTGAACTATCCGTACAACCGACTTGGATGCGATTGCAGCCTTTTCTTACAATCTCGTCATCCTTGCGTATACTTTTTTTTTTTTATAGTGTGTAGTGTGGACTGAAGAGATCATCCTCGATGACTTATTCTTCTAGGATGCCATGTAAGGATAAAAGGAAAACGCTTTATTTATTACACATTCAGTTAGGCTTGGGCACGCAGTGGGTCCTTTAGCCTGCTGTCTTTGGTGATGTCTATCTCCTGTGGAGGGTGAAATGTGTCAAGGCTGTTATGTGTGACTGCTTCTTCGTGTTATGACAGATTGCCTATGGGGGGGGGGGGGGGGTGAAACGTTATTGACTTCGGTACTCTATACTTGTGCCATCTTGCAGGGTTTACCGTTCCTACCGATTCTAATTGTCGAACTTCGTCCCTAAGGGCATAGATCTTGTCAAAAACTCGTAGAGCCTTGTCATGGACCTTCTCTTGTATAGTGGTCTCGTGGAGTGCGGTGCGGATGTCGACGTTTCTTGTCCACCATGGAGCTCCTGTGATCCATCGATAGCAAATGTTTTGCAGCTCTTGGAGTTTGTTGTAGTTGGAGACGCACGTAGTTCCCCATGAGGTGGAGCCATACAACATTGTGGGTTCCACCGTTGCCTTATACAATTGGAGTTTAGTCTTAGGGTTGAGATCCTTACTCTTCAGAAACGGAATCAATGACCTGGCCATCTTCTGGGCTGCCGTCTTCTTGTCGTCAATATGCTGCGTAAAGAGTAATTTTTTGTCAAGGTAGACACCGAGATACTTCACTCCCGGCGACCATGGGATAAATTGGTCAGCTATTCGGAGTCTGTCGTTAAGAACTGGTTTCCTCCGTGTGAATAGAACGGCTGCCGTCTTCGTCGGGTTGATGGTTATCTTATTTTGCAGCGCCCAGCGTTCCATTACAGCAAGTTGTCGTTGCATCCTAGCGATTAGCTGGTCCAATTGTCGTCCAGTTGTCAGAAAGGCCGTATCGTCCGCATAAAAACTCGCCGTAACAAGGGGGACTGTTGGGATGTCACTTATATATAAGCTGAAAAGCAGAGGCGAAATGACAGAGCCCTGCGGAATTCCTGTGGAGATCAGTTTCATTTCGGAGTTTTTGTCGTCGACTCGGACATACAGTTTCCTGTCCTGCAGAAAGCTGTCTATGAGTCTAATATAACAATCCGCAATAGGGGTAGTGCGATGCATTTTGACGATAAGGTTGGGCCGCCACACCTTATCGTAAGCTTTTGCGATGTCAAGGAAGACACAAATCGTGAAGTGCTGCTTGTTGTATCCGACTTGTATCCGTTCGGTGATCCGTAGAAGTTGAAGTTCGGCAGATAACTTGTCCTTGAAACCGAATTGTTCTGGTCGTATAACATCATGCGCTGTAAGCGTATCATGGAGCCTCTTCAACAGCACTCTCTCGAGCACCTTGCTAAGGGTCGGCAAGAGGCTAATTGGCCGGTAACTGTTGGGTTATGCTGGGTCTTTACCTGGCTTGGGTATTGGAACTACTCGAGCCGTCTTCCATGCCGTAGGAAAATATCCCTGCAGAAGACAGCTGTTGAGAATTCGGGTAAGGAGCACAGTTGGCTTCCTGGGAAACTGTTTCAAATCGGTGTTGCTTATGGAGTCGTTGCCCGGCGCAGTATTCCGAGTCTTCCGGATAATGTTACGGATCTCTGCTGGTGTGGTGAGTTGTGGGCGGATCTGCACAGGCGCAGTACGAAAAGCAGTCCATTCTGCTGTAACGACGGCTTCCTGTTCTTGCAGGAGGACGTCGTTCACGGGGTTCGCTGGTGTAGACATCTGTTCTTGGTAAGTCGTAGCATACAACTCCGCCTGGGCGAGTTCGTCATAGAGGAGGCAATCTGGTCCTCTGATGGCTCGTTTAGGTGGCCGCTGGTGTCGTATGTTCTTGACTACCTGCCATTCGTTCTTGGTTCGAAGTAAGAATGCATCCATCTTATCTTCCCAGACCTGCTGTCACCACTCGGCTACTCTCGTGTGCAGTTCTCGTGTTAAGACGTGTGTTTCTCGTCGATCGATCGAGTTTCTATAGCGGAGCCAACGTCGCCTGCTCCTGTTTCTCTGTGTCTTCAGTTCTTGGAGTAGAGGCGGGAACTCGTCGAAAGCTACTACAGGGTAGACCGTGTGAGTAGTTGCCCTCCGTTTGGCTACCTTTATCTTCTGCGTCAAAGTTTGTACCGCGATGTCGATGGCTTCCGGTGTGAAAACGTCCTGCGTCGGGCAGGTATTGATGTCAAGATATGTCCGAAATTGACCCCAGTTCAGAGTTTGTAAGGTTGGGGGCGGAAGGTTAGCCGTTGCTTTTTCCACTATGCTGATAACAGGTCGGTGGTCAGACGAAAGATCGTCGACGGTGTGGAGCTAGAGGTTCGTCTCGATATTTTTGATGTTAGCGATGTCTAGGACGTCTGCTTCTTGCCTATCGACGTAAGGAATCCATGTGGGCTCTCGTGGGCCATGGACTGTGATGCCCAGTTCTTCTTCCATGGCAATCAAAGTTCGTCCACGAGGGTTCGTACGCCGGGAATTCCACGCGACGTGCTTGCTGTTAAATGGTTCAAATGGCTCTGAGCACTACGGGACTTAACTTCTGAGGTCATCAGCCCCCTGGAACTTAGAACTAATTAAACCTAACTAACCTAAGGACATCACACACATTCATGCCCGAGGCAGGATTCGAACCTGCGACCGTAGCGGTCTCGCGGTTCCAGACTGCAGCGCATAGAACCGCACGGCCACTTCGGCCGGCAAAAATGGCTCTGAGCACTATGGGACCTAACATCTATGGTCATCAGTCCCCTAGAACTTAGAACTAGTTAAACCTAACTAACCTAAGGACTGCACACAACACCCAGTCATCACGAGGCAGAGAAAGTCCCTGACCCCGCCGGGAATCGAACCCGGGAACCCGGGCGTGGGAAGCGAGAACGCTACCGCACGACCACGAGCTGCGGACTGCTTGCTGTTAAGGTCACCTCCTAGGAAGATTTTGTCAAAATTGGTGAAGATACTCCTTAGGTCGTCTGGCACCAGGTTTTTACCGGGGCTGTTGTACGCCGCAATGAAAGTGATGTTGCCTGCCGCCGATCGAACCGTTACTGCTGTTGCCTGCAGATGTTGGAGGTGTGGTAGCGTTTCATGATGGTGCCGCAGTTCCCTTTTAAGCAGAACTGCGGTCCCTCCACCTCGTTGGCCTTGTCTGTCCGTTCTATAGACGTACATGTTACGAAATCTGAGCTCAGTTGTTGGACTATGGTGCGTCTCCGAGACAAGTGCGATGTCGATTTTGTGACGTTGTAAAAATTCAGTGAATTCTGTTTTCTTGTGTTTCATTCCGTTGGCGTTCCATATACAGATTTTCAGGTTTCTCGTGGTCCCAGGGCGATCCATCTTAAGGTGTTCCAAAGGCCTTCAATACACTTTCGGTTAAAGAAAGTATCCCCAATAATTGTTGCTGCACGGCGGTGATAAGTTTGGCGACATCAGAGAGCGCTGGAGCTATAGATTCCATCAAATGAGCTGGTGAGACGTAGGTTTCCGGTTTCGGTCGGCGTGGTGATGCTGCGTGGGCGTATGAATAATGCTGGCGGTGCTGTCGAGGTGGACGTGCTTCAGGAGGAGGCTGTGTTACTGGCTGCCGTGTCGCCGCCGGCTGTTCTTGTGGCGTTTGCTGACGGTGGGGCGGAGGGTGTAGCGTCAGGTTGGAGTTCCGTATTACACGAGTCCTCCGTTGAGAGGGCTGCGGGGAAGACCATTGTGTGTATTTCCTGAGAAGTTCCTGGTATTTCTGGCAACCACGCCATGTGGCAGGATGGTCCTTTTCACAGTTAGCACATTTCGGCGGAGCCCCTCGGGGATGAGGACATGCTGAAGATCGGTGTTGCCCTCCACATCGAACGCAGCGAGCAGGCAAGCTGCAATAATTAGCCGTATGTTCGAATCGCTGGCACTGGCGACATTGAACAGGTCCTTCTTGTCTGTTGTAGGTTTCAATAACGACTTTAGTATATAGAAGGTATTTGATGTCGTAAATCTTGTAGTTTTCTTTTTGGGCTGGCAACGTGACACAGTAAGCATCTTGAGGTCGTAATTCCTTCGTGTGGTCGTCTCGATTTTTAAACTGGTGGACGTTGATGACAGGGAAACCCTTCTCTGTCAGAGCGGCTTTCAGTTCTTCCTCCGTAACTTTGGCAGGTAGACGTTTGACAACCACTTTGAGGTCCTTGTCCTCTGCGGCCTGATGTGTAAAAAAGTGTATGTCATTCGACACAAAGAAATTGATGGCTCACCGTTGATCTTCATAGGAGGCAAAGTGATATTTGATCCTGTCTCGTTGGTAGATGGCCTTAAGACTGCCGTCAATATTCGCTTTCAGCGCCTTGTTGAGTTCCATGTAGTTCTTGGTATGGTAAATAGTAACGGGCGGGACTTTGCGTAGTAAGTTCCGGCCAGAGCTATCTGTCCCCTTTTTATCTGCTTCGAGATTGACATCACTCGTCTGGTCCATACGTTCTGGAGCATCCGTATTATCTTCCGTCGCAATAGCCGCATAACTGTTGGAAGTTTTCAGTTCTTCTGGACGTTGTCGCTTCCGAGAGTTGTTCTGCTTAGGAGAAGCGTTGAGTCGTTTTCTTTGGCGAACTAGTGTAAAATCGCCGTCTCCGTCGGTGGGCTGCATCGTCCAAACTTCTTCAGAGGAGACTCCCTCCATTTCGTCGTCGTCTTCTGGAGGAGAAAATTGTTCCACGTCGTCTACTTGTTCTTCAGGCTGTGAAGTAGGAACTGTACTAGTGCGGTTGTCGTATACTTCCTGACTTTGCAGAATCATGTGTTGTATTTTACGTCTTAGTTCCCGTTGTTGCCGATCGTTCTGTGTTAGCTGATGTCGCTCGTCATAGGGGTTTGACGTATGTTGTCCTCCGCTCTGCATTCGCATAGCGCTCGTCGTGGTCCTGTCCTCATTACGTTACCTGTCAGAATCCGTTGTCGTTGCAGGGGTCGTCGCCTTTGTATCCGTCCTGTGGCCAGCGGCGGCCCCGGCGCGACCCAGCCGGCTGGCTCAGACGCGCGCGTTCCGTTGTCCGCACTCATCGGCATCGCGCGCTCGCCTTGCGTATACAGGCAGCTGCTGCCAGATACTTCCGGCCCCGGCCGCTTGTTGGCAGCACTTGTCTGCTTTCGCTGTGTTTGTCTCTGTCCTCAGACGTTGACGTTAGTTGCTACTCTCTCCCACAGATGTCTTAGCGGTCCAAGTGCGACAATCGAACACGGACCAAATACTAAGGTCAGTTGCTCGTAAATTTCAATAGAACAATAAATTTACTAGCAGTTATTATTAAGACTGCTTTCCTCTTTTCTTCTCTTTATGAGAAGCTAGAAGCCACGAGCCAATTTAAATTTCTCCTCCTCTGTCGTTTCATTTTTCTCCAATGTTTTTTCATCCTTTCAATGCACTCGTGTATCTCAATCGTTGCCGTAGTCTCGTTTTCCCTTCAGCCTGCAGGAGCTCCCACCTACCAAACCTGTACTGGCTGTGCCCATCTATCCCATCGATAATTACAAGCCCGCATCTCGTAGTCGTGCGGTAGCGTTCTGGCTTCCCACGCCCGGGTTCCCAGGTTCGATTCCCGGCGGGGTCAGGGATTTTCTCTGCCTCGTGATGGCTGGGTGTTGTGTGCTGTCCTTAGGTTAGTTAGGTTTAAGTAGTTCTAAGTTCTAGGGGACTAATAACCACAGCAGTTGAGTCCCATAGTGCTCAGAGCCATTTGAACCATTTGATAATTACAAACATCCAAACAACTCCCTCCGCCCTCCTGTTCCCAACCCAATGCTGAAGATGTTACAAAATTCATGATAACTCTATCAAAACATCCACTCATTCCAACGACCACACACCCTCCAACCAATCTTTCTCGCAGCCCCTTTCGTGTTCCATCTAAACAACCAAGCCACATACTTCCACCACCAAGTCTACTTTGTTTTCAACCGTGTCGACGCTCCAGCCTAAATCCTCTCTTATTCTCGCCCACAGAAACCACACTCTAACAATTTCACAGGACGACAGCACTGCAACATACTACGCCACAACACCTGTTCCCCCCCAACAAACAAATCCCTCGTTTTATTACAGCAGGCCTAGATTTCAGCTACTTCATAGTCATCTTCAGTGTTAAAAATTACAAAACAGAAGAATCAGGAATAAATATGCCTAAGACAGTTAACGATGAGTCGTAAGTGTAAACAGAAACACCACACAGTAACATACTGCACAATAACAGGGGGCATTAGTTCAAAATGTCACGTAGTAAACAATATTGGCTGATGTAGAACATACAGGAGTCTAATTTGAACTGTAGCGGTTGCTTACATGGTTCAACTGGAAGAAATTGTGACGTCAGAGGTGTGTGATGCCTTCTATTGACGCACCGGTGTATAATCAAATAATAGCGAAAATATATTATTTGAAAAAATTAAAAAGTACTGAAGAATAAAACAAGAATGGTTAAACCACAGGAAACCAACCACAAGTGTGGAGCCACACATATAACACACTTGGTAACAGTAAGCACAGGATAGTATGTAGTGTATTTTTGCAGTAGAATCTGATGGAATAAGATTCATTAACAATTCCATGCAACAGCGAAACGTACAATATTAAAATAACGCACCAAAATAATTAAAACACAGGAATGAAAACAGTATGACGTGCGTATGTGTCTTCACCAACAACTTCGCCGGTTTCAGACGATCTATCACCAAGCAGTTATGTTATTGGTCTTGGTAATGGAAGGGGAAGGTTGAAAGCATTGCTGCAAGAGTTAAGAATTGTTTGACAACTGGCCAGCACGGGTTTATTAATTTGCAATGATCGCAGTGCAGTCCGTTAGACCACTCATTAGTATATACCGGGATTATGAAAGAGCTACATCTAAAAACGCTAGAAAGAACATATGATTTTATATAGTGTCAAATTTATGTAAACTGTGTGCATTAAAAAATGTTGTTTCTTTTTTCAGTGAAATTTCGGCTTGATCCAAAAACCAAAGTTTAAAATGTAAACATTTTTGGATGAGTCCTAAGCTCCTTTACCTGGGCCCCCTAAAACCTATTGCCAGCCCTGTCTCCCGCTTTATCCTAGACTCTAAAGAGACAGAGCTGCAGTCGACCACCACAATAACATCCCCGTTCGGCCGCAAATATTCCCACTGAACTCCTTATCCATATCTCTGCTTCAAAAAAATTAACCATTACCTACGTCATCATATAATTCGACTTAATCACCCCATCCAGTATGACTTCCTCACCCACACAGACCACAAACTTTCATTGCAGATCCCCAGCAGAAGTCCAGCAGTAGTATTTGTTTACTCAGACTCTCTGAGGTGAGATAGTCCACAGCCCACAACACAAAGTAATACGACCACAGACGTCATGCTTGCATTGCCTAACTCTAACACTGCTCGTCTCTGCAGACCCCGATACACTTATATGTCATCAGCAATTACAAAGACATATCAAAAACATACTCACCGCTAGAAATGTCAGGATTGGAGTCAGACATGCACCAGATGTAACGTTACAGTCCTCATCAACTTTTCCAGTACTGAAAAGCTTTCCATCTATTCATAGGCAGAAATTACAGTCCCAAATACCCATTCCTTCACAGTACCTGACCAATGTGGGATGCCCTGAGCAAGACTAATCCCTTTGCATCGTATCTCTCCGACAACTTCACAATTCATGATGACCCAAATTTCGACTACCTCCTTTTCCGTAGAATCCACGAACGTGCAGACACATCCCACCACTTGGTCTCAGTTTCCATTACTAGGATAACATACCGTAGACATAAATGAACACATCTATCACAGCAGATGTCATAAATAGTACACAGTAAACGCAACAGTGCTCTCAGCCACAATTACATTACCTGTAGACACCTAAACTGCAATCCTTTAAACACAATCCTCTCCACGAGTTACCATCCTGAGCTGTGGGAAACTTTCAAAATCCTACTTTTCCTCAAACCAAACAAACCCACTGTCAATCCTTCCTTCTACTGAAACATCAGTCTCACCTGGGTGTTGAGGGATTCAGTCTTCTGAGCATACAAATCAGCCTGATTAAATTGCCATCAAATGGCTCATTCAGACACGTGTATTAGAGCAGTTGTAAGATCCGCCTGCGAATGCGATGTCTGTTCCTTACCACGCTACAACGGCTACACATAGATCCTCTTGCTGTGTTGTGGTCCGTCAACAATCACTACATACTTTCGCATAGTAATTCCATATATAGAGGCCTTTTATTAATTGTAAGATGATACTTTTGGACATACTCACTACTGTAGCCGCAGTAGTGTCAAATTGTCACTAATGCGGCACTTTCTTTTACTGTCATTGGTCGAGTGAGCGATTCATTACCAACGTTTAATTTCATCTGGACTTACCGCAGCAAAGGTCCCTGTTATGTGTCATGTTATGTCTTCAAGAGTCGTCGTTTCTTTGTGGACATGATGTTTTAAGTTTCCCCACAGACAAAAGTCATGTGGTGTAATCTGGTGAGCGTGGAGGTCTTCCTGCATTTCCAGAATGTAGTTTTCAGCAGCCTTCAAATGTTCTCTTATAAAGGTCCAAGGTCATGTAGCTAAAAGGAGGGGGACAGGGGGGGGGGAGTTTCTCGTAACGTAACCAGTATATCTGTTAGGAACTCTAGATACTTGTGGCTTTTTTTGGCGCCCTGTCAAGAAAATAGGGATCAAGAATACGATTGTTGAGAATCCTGCGCCACACGTTTACACAGCAGCGTTTATCCGCTTTTTTCAGCCAGTGTGGATTTTCAACTGGGCGGTAATGCATATTACGTAGACTAATTTTGCCATGGTTTGTAAGAGATTTATCATTCGTGTACAGAATTTTCCACAGAAAATATGCATCACTTTGCAGTTTTCTTAGACCCATTCAGAGAAGTGTAATCGATTTGTTTAGTCACAGCTACGAAGTTGTAGACGGAGCGAAATGTGTAGACAATGAAAGGCGTTGGAATGTAGTGCCCACAGGAAACTCCCGTGTTTGAACCAACTAGCACATTTCAACTGTTCGTAGGAAATATCGATTGTGTGTAGCCATTATCTAAATTTTAGTTGTATTCCTTTCACCAGTTGCTGTTCATTTCTGTTGACACGTTTTATTCTTCACAAGACGAGTTTCTTGAGATGTTTTTATAATGTTTGCAAAGACAAGGGGGATTATATATATATATATATATATATATATATATATATATATATATATATATATATATATATATATATGCAGCCTTCGATTTCCTATCTCACGCGAAATGGACACCACAGTGAAATTCAAAAATGTGCTATTTTTTTTCACGATTTTGCGTGTCATCCTTGCGCTAGTCTGCAGCTCATTGTCAGTGTCAAAATGTTGTATTCGTAGCCAGCAGTTCGTGTGAGCAAGTAGATGAAAAATAGAGGGAACCAAGTCCAGGCTATACGTTTGGTTATCAAACAAACACTTCCCATCGAAAACGCTCGAGAAACTGTCTTTGTTGCAGCTCCAGTGTGCAGACGAGCATTGTCATGAAGAAGGATAAGGCCTGACGACAGAATTCCTCTTCGCTCCTTCTGAATTGCTCTTTGTAGGTGATTTTCCTGATACGCCTGATCTACGTGCTGAACAAAATCAGTGGTTGAATAAAAATGTTTTTGGGCTTCCAGCATCAATTGGTTAAAATACCACAACGCATTCCCATTTTAACCATTTGACGTGGCTGGAACCCCGAGAAAATTTTATTCGATGTTACCACCGTGAAACTCTGCATTCTTACAAGACCATGGTTGACAGTCACTTCTTTCCCTAACAGCCTTCATCATGGACGTCTGCTTCATTACCGTACTGCCTGTCACACATGACAGTTACGTTATGTGGAATGCATGAAATCAGGCGGAACCCCTCAGCGTGAAGAAATCGAATGCCTGCACGCACGTCATACATGGCGGAAGACTATTACTCTATGCAACTTATTTCGCGCTCACTGTGCCCTCAGAACTGAAAAATGAGACGTGACGTGGTCGACAGGCACACTTGGGACACTGTGAAATACAACTGATCAAAGCTTCATTGGATTTTCATTGTGGTTTTAATTCTGTGATCGGTCAGACCTTGGAAAAAATAGTAGCTCTTGTACATCGAGAGAGTGTGGTGCAATCAGGATGTCACTTAGAATAGAATAGCACCATTGCTGTCACATTTGTAGGTATTCACCATAAACGATAATCATATTCTATTTTTCAATTGAAGTATACACTGTAAACATCTGAACAGATTCTTGGGCAAATTGTCTGATCTCTACAACAAGAGAGCACAAACTAATGCCGGCCGAAGTGGCCGAGCGGTTCTATGCACTTCAGTCTGGAACCGCGCGACAGCTAAGGTCGCAGGTTCGAATCCTGCCTCGGGCATGGATGTGTGTGATGTCCTTAGGTTAGTTAGGTTTAAGTAGTTCTAAGTTCTAGGCGACTGATGACCTCAGATGTTAAGTCCCATAGTGCTCAGAGCCATTTCAACCATTTTGAGCACAAACTAATTGGCTTGAAGAGTGCAGGTAAACCCAAGAACCATACCTGGGTTATGTGTTCTCTTACGTAGGGACCTCGTCTGATGTGAGAAAGTGGTTTGTGGCGTTGTTACCTTATTACTGTTTGATTAACTTTAACCCATCTCAGGTCGTTAATTAAAAGCTCCTCTAAAATCTAGTTAGTGTCTTAATTCACCCTATGAACGTTCCTTGCTCCCAGAATTCTTATGTCACAGAATAGAGTCCTTAAAAAATGGTTTCTTGCAAAATCTGTACATTTTAAAAATTTCTGTTGTAATTTTCTACAGTCAAACGTTTATGTATCTACAATCAAACTTTTATGTATCTTCTTCCCTTACGAAATTTGCAGCATCGTTTTTAATTTTCCTTATTTACTAGAAGGTCTATAGCTTAATTTCCTTCCTCCTCGTTTCCTCTGTAGTAAAGCAAACGTCCTGAATTAATTCTAATTGTTCTTAGCGTTTTCGCTGCACCCTGATGTACACCATTCAATTTTTTGTCAATTCCTCTTCGAAACCTATTTTCAGATCGTAAAGTTCTGTAACTCATTATTGCTAAATAAAACGTAATAACTCCAACTGAACTGAGTTACATGTTATTATCTATTTACTCAAACATCGAGTACCAATAAGTGGGCGCAAAAGCAGAGGGGCGTAACCCAAATACCTTAAATCATTACCTAAGCTTCCGCTCTCTCCTAATCATGGTATTCTTCAGATTGAACCGGAGTATCGAGGTCCCAGGAACCCATATGAAGCAACGAGTTCTCCGTAAACGATATTTCTACCTACATCTACATCTATACTCCGCAAGGCACGTTAAGGTGTGTGGTGGAGAGTACTTTGTATACCGCTGTTGCTTCCCCTCCCGGCACCCCGCACCCCGCACCCCGCACCCCCGCTCGACCTACCCTCTTCCCCATTCCAGTCACGAATAGTTCGTTGGAAGAACGACTTCTCGCGAGACATACGTAGGAGGGTAAAACATATTGGTTGACTCTAAAAGGAACATACGCCTCGGAACTTTAACCGTAAAACGTCCTTTGATGCAGAACGTTCCTCTTGAACCGTCTGCCACTGGAGTTGGCTGAGCACCCCAGTGGTGCTTTACTACTTCCTAAATGTACCTACACTATATGATCAAAAGTATCCGGAAACCCCCAAAAACATACTTTTGATCACATAGTGTACAACTAAACGCGCTGCCTTGCTTTGGAATACTCGTCATGTGCCAGTGGAGCTCACAAGTCTCAAATAAATATTGTCGTTTGTCAGTCATTATATCTACATCTACACCTACATCTACATTTATACTCCGCAAAGCCACCCAACGGTGTGTGGCGGAGGGCACTTTACGTGCCACTGTCATTGCCTCCCTTTCCTGTTCCAGTCGCGTATGGTTCGCGGGAAGAACGACTGCCGGAAAGCCTCCGTGCACGCTCGAATCTCTCTAATTTTACATTCGAGATCTCCTCGGTAGGTATAAGTAGGGGGAAGCAATATATTCGATACCTCATCCACAAACGCACCCTCTCGAAACATGGCGAGCAAGCTACACCGCGATGCAGAGCGCCTCTCTTGCAGAGTCTGCCACTTGAGTTTGCTAAACATCTCCGTAACGCTATCACGCTTACCAAATAACCCTGTGACGAAACGCGCCGCTCTTCTCTGTATCCTCTCTATCTCCTCTGTCAACCCGACCTGGTATGAATCCCGCACTGATAAGTATAGGTCTAACGAGTGTTTTGTAAGCCACCTCCTTTGTTGGTTGACTACATTTTATAAGGGCTCTCTCAATGAATCTCAACCTGGCACCCGCCTTACCAACAATTAATTTTATATGATCATTCCACTTGAAATCGTTCCGTACGCATACTCCCAGTAACTGCTACCAGTGTGTGTTCCGCTATATATAATCATACAATAAAGGATCCTTCTTTCTATGCATTTGCAATACATTACATTTGTCTATGTTAAGAGCCAGTTGCCACTCCCTGCACCAAGTGCCTATCCGCTGCAGATCTTCCTGCATTTCGCTCCAATTTTCTAATGCTGCAACTTCTTTGTATACTACAGCATCATCCGCGAAAAGCCGCATGGAACTTCCGACACTATCTACTAGGTCATTTATATATACTGTGAAAAGCAACGGTCCCATAACACTCCCCTGTGGCACGCCAGAGGTTACTTTAACGTCTGTAGACGTCTCTCCATTGAGAAGAACATGCTGTGTTCTGTTTGCTAAAAACTCTTCAATCCAGCCACACAGCTGGTCTGATATTCCGTAGGCTCTTACTTTGTTTATCAAGCGACAATGCGGAACTGTATCGAACGCCTTCCGGAAGTCAAGGAAAATGGCATCTACCTGGGAGCCGGTATGTAATATTTTCTGGGTCTCATGAACAAATAAAGCGAGTTGGGTCTCACACGATCGCTGTTTCCGGAATCCATGTTGATTCCTACAGAGTGGATTCTGAGTTACCAGAAATTACATGATACTCGAGCAAAAAATATGTTCTAAAATTCTACAATAGATCGATGTCAGAGATACAGGCCTATAGTGTGCATCCGTAATATGTTCAGTCCAGAGGAGAGCAGCTCGACTCACCATACTGCCTGCAGGGCGGGTTGGTGCCCATGGCTCCCTTTTCGTTCCCCATAAAACTTCCTCTGTAGGTGGTTACTTTACAGCCCTAAAAGCTGCAAAGAGTGTACATTTGAAAAGGGCACTCGGGCTCACTCTCATTGCTTCCCTTAATTTTTAGCGAGGTGTAATTAATTCTTCTGTTCCTATGTCTATCAAAGGTAGTGGGTGACCTCAAAGGCTCAGAAACACAAGAAAATGCGCTAAGAATATAAATCGCCTATTTCAGAAATAGTTATGTGAGCCATTCGCAAGCACAACTGAGCTTCTTACCACGGACGACATTTGAAAGATCAACTATTCAAGGTCTAAGAGAGAAGCGTTGGCAATGTGAACAAAATATCTGTATAATAAAACCAGAAACACACCTATTCCAAGGTTTTAATTTATTCCAGAACTTCTCTCTGTTCCAAATAATTACAGTATCTGAAAAACAAACTTTTTCTACTGACCTGAGAGTGATACACAGCTATTCAGTCTTAAAAATGCAGATGTCTAATTCCTACGAAATGGTAAAGCAAAGTGGAACAGAACAACATGCACATCTGACTACAACCACTTTTTCATGCTCAAGGTCACTTCTCCGTTCAGGCAGTCCAATATCATGTTTGAAAGTGTGATTTGTATGGCGTTTGAGTTGCCATTTGCAGACATCAGATACTGGTATAATTCATTACGATTGCAACAACCGAAGAGAAGCTTTTCAGAAACCTGTTATGATGAAACAAATTGTCAATACATAGATTCGTTGGTCTAAGGATGTGTGATTGACCCAAAACAACACTGCAGCGTAACCTATACATCAGCCGACAACTGTCGTAACAGCTTTCCATGAAAAAAACATGTGTAAAGAGGATGCAATAGTCAACGGTGTGAAAAGAAAAATTATTTTACTAAGAGAGAGGAAATACTGGGATTCGTAAATTTAATGAGCAGTTCGCGCTTTTGTTGGATGGAGTTTCGAACCTTTTTTAATAGTCGAAAGTATGTCATGTTACTTTTATTCTTTTTCAACCCACTACTGGCTTTTTCAAAATGATTATTTCATGTTATTGCCTGATAAACTCGAAGAACTGCCTGAATTTCTGACAAAACTGAAATTTAATGAAATCTTGGGTATGTAGTGAGTATAGCGATGTAGTCATGTTGTTGCAGTATAATTCATATTGAATGAAGTTATGTGTCATACACTATACATTCATATGTGAAACCAGTTCTGCTATTTATCCGCGAGATAGGCCTTATAACCTAATATTTAGTAAACTGAAGAGTCTGACATACGCTTTTCAGTTTCTATACGTGTGATTCTCTACTGACGTAGAAATAAATATACATTTCGGAGGGTTACAGACGAATTTGTTATATTCTCTTTCTTGACAGAACTACATTTCGGACCGAGATATCATTCATGCCAAAGAGAGCAATATTCTGTTATGATTTATTGCCGATGCTCCAAAGCAACACTGGCGTATGATCCGTTCCCGTTAAGTCCAAGAAGCGCTGTTAGTTCATGAGACGGTACAAAGATGCCGCGCGGTGCTTTCGCTGCTACCTTGGCTCCTACTACTGCTGCTGGTTTCGGAGGTAGCGTGTAAAAAAAAATATCCGATTCATAATGAATACGTCAAAAGAGATACCACATCTAGTGGATTTTACTGAATAACGAAAGGAATTAGAAGCTAGAGTTCAGAGAAATTAGTTGTATTTCATATGCTATAAGGAGCGAAAGAAGGAGCTACGCCTCTGTTACTAAAAATAAAATAAGTGTACATGTGCAGGATGTTTCACAGTTGCTATTGGACGTCTCTAGGGTTGGTAGAAAAAGTTTTTACAAGGAACTTCTCTCCGGAATTGGATGTAAAGTAGGTTTGGAAATCGGAATATTCTCGACTCTCTATGGTACGTTACAGTGTGGAAAGAGGGCGCTGTCGTCAATCACAGTTGTAATTATGAGGTACGATATAAAAATTCGGTGATGAATTTTATTAAAAACAAAGTAATGAGCTTACAGTGAATTCTATTTAATCTCCTTCAAAGTACTGCCTTTCGCTAGCAGTGCATTTATCCCAACGTTGAATCCATGAGTGGAAGCATTTCTAGAAGGCTCCTTTTGGAAGGACGTTCAGCTGCTCTGTTACGGCTCTCTGTGTCAGTAATGGTGTCAATTTTATCCTTTAAGCAGGGTTGTAATTTCGAGCCAGAACTTCCATGGTGCTCAGTATGGTGAGTAAGGCGGATTTGGGAAAACAGGAACACCTTTTCCGTAAAAGAAACTCGCGAAGCAAAATCGAGGTGTGATGCGGCACCTTATCCTGATAAATAAGGAAGCCGTTGCCCCATTTTTCTGTCTCTCTCTTCGTACATGGTTCCGCAAACATTATAGTACGCGCTTGTAAAATATGGCGTTAGCTGTTGTTCCCCTTGGAACGAAGTCTGATAGTACTATGCGATCAATATGGAAGAAGAAACAATGAGCATGAATTTGGTATTAGATTTTGATTGATGTGCCTTTTTATGGCGAGGAGAGTCATTGGTTTTCCATTGGGAACTGAATTTTCGTCTCAGGATCATGCTCATAAATCGATGTTTCATATCCAGCTGCAGTTTTGAACATGAAGGTCAGACCTCAATGAAGACTCCGTGCAACCTAACACACGATTTTCCTTGCGTTCATCACTCAAGTCTGGGAACAAATCTTGCACTCGCTCGTCTCATTTGCAAATTATCGGTTAGCATGCTTTTCACGGACCCATACGAGGTGAAGTTCTTCGGGAAGCTGTCGAATAGTTATTCGCCTGTTTGAACAAAGAGTTTTTGCCAGTGTTTGGACTTTTTACTCTATTTGTGAGGTTAATCAACGTCTAGAACGTTGCTCGTCTTGTATAGATTCATTTCTGTTTTTTAAATTGCTCGTACAACTTGCACACAAACTTCAGAGTTGCAGCATTATCACCATAGACCAATTTCTACGTCTTGTGAGTTTCTTCACTTCTTTACAACCTGATTTGCTTCAGTTACGACGTTAGCCTATATGTAGAGGTGGGTGTGTAGTGACATCGTCATTACCTGCAACAGTTCTAAACAAATAGTGAGATCTGATCGCGTATTTCAGATACTTTGAAGTACCAGCTTCCAAGTAACAATGTTGTATTAACTGATCTCACTTCTATCACATTTCCATACGAATTAAAGATTTGGTTTATTGACGCCTGACGAGAGGAATTCATGTGCATGAAAGAGCTGTTGGTGACAATACCTACAAGCTCTAAACTAAATAAAAAAGTCATTAACTATAATAATATACTGAGTAAGGTGTGTTGATATTTACATCACTGGCAACTTACATGTCTTATTAGAATACATACGTATCTTGTACAATTGGTGCAGATTACAGTGCCTGAAAAAACAGTACACCCTTTTAGACGTTTCCAGTTCATTCATGATTTATTGTTGCAACAATGCATATGGGGTACATGAAATGATTACATTTACAGATAAAAAGCAGAAGCGATTCTGAGGTAGCAGGTATCGACCCATGTTGACACGCCCATTTTATTATGTGGCGTAGCCTTCTTGGGTGGCAATACAGATCCGTACCTCGTGGTCTCGAGGTCTCGTTCTCGCTTTCCGAGCACGACGGGGTCCCGAGTTCGATTCCCTGCGAGGTCAGGGATTTTCACCTGCCTCGAGACAACTCGGTGTTTGTGTTTTCATCGTCATTCATGAAAGTGGCGAGATTGGACTCAGCAAAGGTTGGTAATTTGTACGGGCGCTGATAACCGCGCTCTTGAGCGCCCCACAAACCAAACATCGTCATCATCATCATCATCATCATCGGCAATACAGGCACTGACTCTAGCATCCAGTCGATGTACAGTTGGAAAATATTGTCCTGGGATACGTTATATAACGCCTACTCGACCTGTTTTGTAAGAATTGTTGGTTTAAGAGTCACAAAAGTCACTTCTCGTCTCATCTAATCACATGTTCAGTTGGAGGGGGGAGGGAGCGGGGGGGGGGGGCAAGTCCCAGTGTATGGACGAGACTATCCTGTTGGAGGAATACATCACCTTCCAGTTGCAAGGACGGTTAAAGAGCAAGTCTAACAACATTCCGCAGTACCGAGCGCTGTTTAGTGTGCCCTCCAGAAGCAGCAATGATAAACAAGACTGTAGCTTACCGCAGCCCAGACCTTAAGTGCTGGTGTGGGGCCATTGTGTCTTGGACGAATGCACTCTACGAGACAGCGCTGAGAAAGCGACCATCACTTGCGTACAGGCAGAATCTGCTTACATCTGTGAACACGTGGCACGCCATTCCATTTTCCAAGTGATCCTGTGATGGCACCATTCGAAAAGTCCACGTCGATGCCGGGCTAGAGGTGTGTGTGTCCTTAATCCCACTGTTAGTAACCGGTTCTTAACACTTCGTGTTGACACGTCCTGACTTACAATCCCTCTTACCTGTGCTGTGGTAGCTGGACGATCTGCCATTGCCACCCTTATAATACGTCTATCCCGACCGGCGTCAGTGCTGCGTGCAAGTCCGGAGCCTCGTTTACGTGTGTGGAAATGTTCACGTGACCACTGATACCATCATCATTACACAACTGACGCCGCACGTCCAACTTGTGTGGCAATTCTCTGAAAGGACCGTCCCACCAGTCAGAAGACCACAGTTTGACCACTTTCAAACTCGCTCATTTGGCTGTAGGAAGCACGAGTGCATCTCCATGACAAGGTTGCCTCTTTGCGTCACTTGTTTGCACCACACTGTGTCGTCTGGTTCTGAGCATTCCCTATTAAAGTGCAGACACAGAGGGCGCTCTGGTAACTACGCCACTACGCTATCTGCAAATGGAAGAGGGAGGGGCGGGGGTGAAAGGAAAGGAATGGGATTACTGATGTCAGCTGGATCGGGACATTATGTAAAATCAACGTCGACAAGTGCTGGATCGTAATTAACACGGGTTCTCCTGGTTACTATGAGAAAAATGGTTCAAATTGCTCTAAGCGCTATGGGACTTAACATCTTAGGTCATCAGTCCCCTAGACGTAGACCTACTTAAACATAACTAACCTAAGGACATCACACACCTCCATGCCCGAGGCAGGATTCGACCCCGCGACCGTAGCAGCAGCGCGGTTGCGGACTCAAGCGCCTGGAACCGCTCGGCCATAGCGGACGACTACTAGGAGAGGATACACTGTTAGCGCATCTGCGTAACTATCTCGGCACGCCGGACGACAAACCCACATTCCCACCGAGCGCCACCTGACCGCAGTCCCTGCCCATTTCATCCATGCTCGCTACCCAGAGATTCCTGCAAGTGGTTGGACTTTCGAAACACCAGACACAACACATTTATATAATTGATTTGCCTAGATGATCAGTGGATCCACCTTCTTCAGTGAGGACGCTCCAAGTACGTCCGTCCTCCTGCGGGAATTTAAGTAGCGAGCATGGAGGAAATAGACAGACACAGCGGACAGGTGGCACTCAGGGGGAATGTTGGTCAGCCGTTAGCCGTGCCAAGATAGTCCGCACGGGTGCGATAACACTGTGTCCTGGATGGTGTAGTGGTTAACACACCTGCCTTGTAAGCAGGAGATCGCGGGTTCAAATTCCTGACCGGCACACATTTTCACTCGTCGCCGCTGATTCCGCGTAATATTCCAATGCAGATGACATTACTAACCTATTCAATTTCGTTTCCTCTCTCCCTCCCTCCACCATCAATTTACATACACTAGTGGCCACTCAAATTGTTACACCATGAAGAAATGAAGATGATAAACGGGTATACATTGGACAAATATATTATACTAGAACTGACATGTGATTACATTTTCACGCAATTTGGGTGCATAGATCCTAGGAAATCAGGACCCAGAACAACCATCCCTGGCAGTTATAATGACCTAGATACGCCTGGGCATTGAGCCAAACAGAGCTTGGTTGGCGTGTACAGGTACAGGTGCCCATGCAGCTTCAACACGATACCACAGTTCATCAAGAGCAGTGACTGGCGTATTGAGACGAGCCCGTTGCTCGGCCACCGTTGACCAGACGTTTTGAATTGGTGATAGATCGGTAGAAACGCTGGCCAGGGCAGCAGTCGAACATTTTCTGTATCCAGAAAGGCCCGTACAGGACCTGCAACATGCGGTCGTGCGTTATCCTGCTGGAATGTGGGGTTTCGCAGGGTCGAATGAAGGGTAGAGCCACGGGTCGTAATACATCTGAAATGTAACGTCCACTGTTCAAAGGGCCGTCAATGCGAACAAGAGGTGACTGAGACGTGTAACCAATGGTACACCATACCATCACGCCGGGTAATACACCAGTATTGGGATGACGAATACACGCCTCCAATGTGCATTCACCGCGATGTCGCCAAACACGGAAGCGACCATCATGATGCTGTAAACAGAACCTGGATTCATCCGAAAAAATCACTTTTTGCCATTCGTGCACCCAGGTTCGTCGTTGAGTACACCATCACAGGCGCTCCTGTGTGATGCAGCGTCAAGGGTAACCTCAGCCATGGTCTCTGAGCTGATAGGCCATGCTGCTGCAAACTTCGTCGAACTGTTCGTGCAGATGGTTGTTGTCTTGCAAACGTCCCCACCTGTTGACTCAGGGATCGAGACGTGGCTGCACAATCCGTTACAGCCATGCGCATAAGATGTCTCTCATCTCGACTGCTAGTGATATGAGGTCGGTGGGATCCAGCACGGCGTTCCGTATTACCCTCCTGAACCCACCGATTCCATATTCTGCTAACAGTCATTGGATCTCGACCAACGCGAGCAGCAACGATAAACCGCAATCGCGATAGGCTACAATCCGACCTTTATCAAAGTCGTGATGGTGCGCATTTCTCCGTCTTACACGAGGCATCACAACAACGTTTCACCAGGCAACGTCGGTCAACTGCTGTTTGTGTATGAGAAATCGGTTGGAAACTTTCCTCATGTCAGCACGTCGTAGGTGTCGCCACCGGCTCCAATCTTGTGTGAATGCTCTGGAAAGCTGATCATTTGCATATCACAGCATTTTCTTCCTGTCGGTTAAATTTCGCGTCTGTAGCACGTCATCTTCGTGGTGTAGCAATTTTGATGGCCAGTATTGTATGATAAATCACAGCTATGGTTTCCGCCTGGTGTCCGTTTTTTCAGACACGTCCGAAAGAACAGATACCCCGCATTCATATAGCCACACTATCGGTTGGACGACGTCAATGTACTATTCCCCAGGTGGCACATGCAATCATCGGATCTAATTCGACATCTTCCTTCTATATGTACAATTTTTTTTCCAGCGGAGTAGTTTGTACAATATTCTGATTTTGTCATTAGAGAGTCTTCAAACAGCATTCTTCGGTACTGCAGACAGGTAGATAACTAAAATTTCAGTTATGAAAATACTTTCTACCACGTGAATGTAAGTGGGAGATGGTCGGGACTGCAGTTGACCTGTTTGTCCACCAGGTCTCTAGGCTAAAATAAATCAACAATAAGGCTGATAACTTATAAAAGCAAATATATTTTAAGAAATGTCGATAGAGATTATGAAATTAGGCTTAATTATTTATTTACATATTTATCAGTTCTTATTTCTCAATACATTTACGATTTGCTGCCGGTCATCTACTTAGGCCGAGTCTTATAAATATAACAGTAATTATTGTTATTCATGTGAAGTTAAGTTAATTTACGTAAATTTTGTATTTTTTCATCTCAGTGCCAATGATTATTGATTACATTATTAACTAAGATATTTGGAAGGATAATGTGATTAGAAAAGGATGGAACACAGATGAGAAGAAGATAAACTGAGTATGGCGTGTAGGAGAAAAGAAAGGTAAAGTAATAGCCAATCGCAAAATATGAGTTCCCCTAAAGAAAAGGAAAGAAATAAAATTAATATAAGAGTGCTAGGTGTAAATCATTATGGTTCTGCCAGCTGCTGTGGTCGAGCGGTTCTAGGCAGTTCAGTCCGGATTCACGCGGCTGCTATGGTCGCAGGTTTGAATCCTGCCTCTGACATGGATATGTGTGATGTCCTTAGGTTAGCTAGGTTTAAGTAGTTTTAAGTCTAGAGGACTGATGACCTCACATGTCAAGTCCCATAGTGCTTAGAGCCATCAGCTTATGGTTCCCTTATAGTACTTGATGAATGGTCATGAACCCGTCGCAATCCGTGACTTTGAACCCGGAGCGGCACAGCACTTGTCCACTGCCAGCTGGACTGGAAAAGTGAAGCAACCTTTATTCTGATAGTCTTCCGCAGTACTATGCGGATTGTTTGTTACTTGGCATGTAAAGTACATCCACTGGGAGTGATTGCGGACCTCTTGGTGACGCTGTCTATCGATGCGCCTGCCCGGCACACTTTACTGCACCGCATGATTCATTTGGTTTGAATTTCATTTCATGAACTCCTACAGTGATGATATGTCACCTCATCTGCCAATAGTATTACCTTGTCCTTGAGGGCGCTGCATTTCTTTCCTTTTTTTCGGCAGTGTATAACAGAGAACCTGAAGGCCTTAATCTTGACAGGAGAAGTAAATGCACAAATAAACGTATAATGTCATTACATTCGAAAGAATCAGGTGACCGACGTGGTTTTGCACTTCCTCGACGCCTAGCAGAATATTACACACTTTTCTTGCGATACTGGCACTGTTCCACACGTTTTGTTGTTTTTCTGTAATTCACTTTTCACGCTGGCAGCACCTGTGAAACGCTGGAATTGCCAAGATGGTGACAGGAGTGAATACCAGATTGATGGATCGCCATCCGTGCCCCATTTTTGTATCTCGGCCGCGGCTAGAGCTGTTCGTCGGAGCATTCGCGTGAGGAATTAATAGGTGGTGCTGTCTCAACGATTGCAGCGCTTCGCAGGTACTGTCGCCGTTTATCGGTTGTCTAAATGTCATTCATCCACCGGGCTATCACAGTCATGTTTTCGGTATGCCAGTGTTCAGTGTAGCGGTATACGATACAGCCTCACCTCTTGAGATATGAGTCAAGGTACTAATGTGACGAGTATTGATCAACTAAATATTGAAATTTAACATGTTGTCCAGTGAAAGAGACAAACTGCCAAATACAGTTATACATGTATCAAAATCAACTGCATAAGAGCAAAGCCACTGGGCTTATTCATGAATTAACCTCCGATTGGCTATTTAGAAAAAGGGAAAAAAATATATATTTCATATTCTGTCTCTACTGACTTGTTGACAAAATTCTGCACATAGTCGCCAGCCAAATTTAAGTGTTTCTCGAGCCGCGACATCAACTTCTGTATCCATTAATCAAGGACCGGTACCGCGTGATTCTTCAGACAGTTATTGACAGCATCTTCAAATGCATCGTCAGTCGTGAAGCGCTTGAGTAGCCGACCAGGACTTCGTCTTGAGGAAGAGATGAAATTCGCTCTATGCCAGGGCCGGACTATAGAGCAGATGTTGAAAAATCTCCCAATTCAAGAAACCAGAGTTTTTCCTTCGTTCAGTACGCATTATGAGGTCGTGCGTTGTAGTGAAACTGAATGGCAATCACCCCGCACCGTTTCTTTGGACGGGGCTTTCCTAAGAGTCTCACAATCTACCTGCTACGTCACAGTATTTTCACAGGTTACTCTCGTGAAATCTTTTGCCAAAATTACTTTACGATTCCTGAAAACTGAAAGTATCATTTTTCGCTTGAGAGCGCCTGCTTGAATTTTTTTGGGCTTATTGCGATAATGAATGTCCATTCTCTACTTGGCTCTTCCTGCACCCTTGTCTTTTCACCAGTCACGCCTCTGTTCAAAAATAGCTCTCCTTTTCATGGTAGCGCTGAAAGAATGTCAAGACCGAACCCACTCTTACGGTTTTGTGAAAATTGGCTAGACATTTTAATACTCGCGGTGCATAAAACATACGGCAACCCAACCTCTCTGTCATGATGTTGAGAAGGATTGTCAAACTCTGAGGCGCATCGTCAGAAAGTTTGTAAATTGTGAACCGACCTCTCGAAGGCTCAGTTCCGTCAAAATGGTCACCATCAAACTCATCCCGATAATCACGATACAGTCTACGATGAATCTCGGTAGCATTGACTCCTTTTGTTTGCAGGAAGCAAATGAGAGAACGTATTCGCAACTGAGAATCGATTGCTGCTTACACACTGACGATCGCTAAAGAGAGCTCATTGAGGTAACCTGATATTCAAAATTTCCATTTTCGTCAAGGAAACGTCAAGAAGTTACCGGAATTTGTTTATTTTTGACAGCCAATCGGTGATTAATTCGCAAATCGCTCTCGCACGTTATCAGACAATTAATATGCTACTTTGCGAAATACACTTGTGTCCAAAATTAAAGCAACAAAAATACAGGATTCTTCAAGGTTGCGTCTATTTTGCCTCAAAACAGTATAATCAGATGATAGTAAAATAGAAATAATGTAAAGAATACAGAACGTAAACAACTGTAACAATCGTAATGCTAGACAAAAATTTTCTTCGTTTTCTTCCAGCTTAACTGGTTTGCACACACATTCCGACAACTCGTTAATGCACTCATTATAGGGTATGACCATCTCTGAGCAGGACACGTTATGCGTGATATATCTTATGTTTCCGAGAAAACGTCAACCACCAGCGCTCCGTGAGGTAGGGCATTGCCGGCCGCGGTGGCCGTGCGGTTCTGGCGCTGCAGTCCGGAACCGCGGGGCTGCTACGGTCGCAGGTTCGAATCCTGCCTCGGGCATGGGTGTGTGTGATGTCCTTAGGTTAGTTAGGTTTAAGTAGTTCTAAGTTCTAGGGGACTTATGACCTAAGATGTTGAGTCCCATAGTGCTCAGAGTCATTTGAACAGGTAGGGCATCACCGTCCATCAACACGAAGTTTGGGCATACAGCACTTCCCAACAACCGCACATGAGGTCCCAATATCGCGTCAAGATACCTCACAGCAGTAAAACCTTGCCGAATAACCCATGCAATTTCATGATGTGTTCGAGTGGTCAACATAATCCCCACCCACACCATTAGGGATCCTCGTCGATATCGGTTCCCAAAATTGTGTTCCATGTTCTTCCCAGATGCGAATCCGTCGAGAATCACTCTCCAGACCAAATAGGAATTCATCTCTGGAAAGAACATTAGACCACTGTTCGACCGTCCAGAAGGGCATGTTGACGACTCCACTCTAGACTTCCCTTGTGAAAAGACGAGTCAGAGATACAAATACAGCAGGTTGCCAACAATAAAGGCCACTCCGCCGAAGCCTTCTGTACACAGTTTGCCTCGCTATAACACGTCCAGTGGACGCTGCGACGTCAGATGAAAGTTGCCGTGCAGTACCACGGCGGTACCGTCGTGCCCTTACAGCCAAATAACGGTTCTCTCTTTCTGATGTTACACATGGTCGGCCCGACCCTGGTCTTCGGGATACAGTTTCCATCTCTGTAAACTGTCGCCATATCCGAGAAACAACAGAACGATTCACATTAAGCCATCGCGCCACCTCAGTCTGCGGCTGTCCTGCTTATTTCCGTGGTCCTGCATCGCAGAGAGCCTGGTAGGCGTCGTCTCTGTGCCCTACTGCACAGTCTGTGACTGTGTACACAGCGGTTGTGGCTGTGGGACTACCCAGCAAACACTAGCCCGTTTGACAGGTGCCCTGACGTCATCGTTCATGTGGTTGTCCGTTGACTAGAATGCCATCTTCCGTGCAGAACAAGATCGTACGAAAATCTGTTGACAGTTTGTATGATTATATCGTGAATTACACACAGGACAGGAAAATAGGGATTTGTTGCTTTAATTTTGGACGCCAGTGTATTTAGTGTCACATAATTGTTGACACTGCCACTCTTACTCCATACACATGTACAGTAACAGATAACTTCGAATTTTAGGCCATTTATATGTTATTATACAACGAAGTTCATATATTCGGTTTATAATCTCATAAACATGGATTCCGTTGTAAAGTTTCTTCCTCTCTCTTCTTCGTCGTCTTCTTCTTCTTTTTCGTATGTTCGGTGAACTAGAGCAATGACCGAATGAAGTTTGTCTCGTACGGGTTGGCCCGCATCTCGTGGTCGTGCGGTAGCGTTCTCGCTTCCCACGCCCGGGTTCCCGGGTTCGATTCCCGGCGGGGTCAGGGATTTTCTCTGCCTCGTGATGGCTGGGTGTTCTGTGATGTCCTTAGGTTAGTTAGGTTTAAGTAGTTCTAAGTTCTAGGGGACTGATGACCATAGATGTTAAGTCCCATAGTGCTCAGAGCCATTTGAACCATCGTACGGGTTGTGAGCTGCCAACTGTCACGCCGGCCAAATACACCAGTAAGATTTACTTCAAACTGTCGCGCAGTTGCTGCTCTTTTATTATCTGCTGTATGTTTTGTTACCTTTTTTCTGTGTAAAGTTTTCAAGCAGAGAAAATGTTCAAAGCAACTCTGTTTAGCAAAAGTATGGTATTAATATGTCATCAAGATTTGAAATAAAAATCATTAGCTATAACAGAAACTGAAAATCAATTTTCGAGTCAGTTGCCTTTTGAAATTAGTCACTGATCCTGCAGACAAACATACGGGGTAAGGAATACTTCAGAGCACAGGTGGACAGTTACAGAGAAAGAACTCCATCATCGTCATTTTGAACGAACAACTTTGCATTGATTACCGTAAGCAAGGAAACAAAAACTAGATCGACCAGAAGCCCTCTTCCTCCGAATGCGAGTTTGAAGTAAGCGTGAACGTGAAGAGGTAACTGAGGGAAACCTTTAATGGGTTGCTGTAGCTAGTTCGGCTGACTCAGTTGTAAGAACGCTATGCGGAAACAGAGAAGCCGCCCGGAGTGGCTGAGCGGTTCTAGGCGCTTCAGTCTGGAACCGCGCGACCGCTACGGTCGCAAGTTAGAATCCTTCCTCGGGCATGGATGTGTGTGATGTCCTTAGGTTAGTTAGGTTTAAGTAGTTCTAAGTTCTAGGGGACTGAAGACCTCAGAAGTTAAGTCCCATAGTGCTCAGAGCCATTTTTGGAAACAGAGTAATCGAATTGAGTGTTGTCCATAAGCACATTAAAAACTTTTCATGGTTAGCTCGACGCACCGAATACGTGGCTATAGTGAAAGAAGAAATGAACAAAGACAATATAATATCGTAGAATACAATCAGATGATGCTAATGGAGTTAGACTTGGAAATGAGACATTAAAAGTAGTAGCTGGATTTTGCTATTTGCGCAGCAAAATAATTCATGATGGCCATATCAGAGACGATATAGCTTTTAGACTGGCTCTGGCAAGAAAAAACAGTTTTGGAAAAGAGGATTTTTGCCAACATATAATATAAATTTAACCGTTTCTTTGGAATGTTGCCTTGTATGGAAGTGAAATGTGTACCTTTAAACAGTTCAAGGAAGAGTAGAATAGAAGCTAATGGCATGCGGTGGAAGACAAAAATTCTGGGGATTAGGTGGACAAATCGGCTAACTAATGTGGAGGTACTGATTCCAATTGGGAAAAAAGAAATGTATGGCGTAACTTGACTAAAAGAAGGTATATGTTGTAGGACATAACCCGAAGGCTTGAAGGAATTATAAATTTAATAATGGAGGGATGTACGGCGGTAAAAGTTGTTCAGGGAGGCCAAGACATTAATTAATACAGTAAGCAGGCTCAAATGGAAGTGGATTGCAAAAATTATGAAGAGATGAAGAGGCTTGCACACGATAGACTAGCATGGAGCCCTGCATCAGACCACAAGACCAAACGGCTACAAAGAGAAAGCAGCGTAATTATTTACCGAATTTATGAGTTAGACGGCACTACAACGGCGAGGCTGAGACACTAGAGTAGCAACCAAAGGCAACAATGCTGAACCACTCCCTCAGCTGACTCATTCACGTGACGCTCTCGACAGAAGAACTCCCCAGCTGAACAGTGCGGAAGCTGTGGCCGCCAGTGTAAAACTGTCTGTGTAAAGTCTGGGAAGTACTAGAGGGGAAAGCCACAGTGCACGGTTGGGGCGAGGAAGAGCAGCAGCTCAGCGTCATAACGTCAGGCTGTATTGCTCCACAGGCGCTGTAATTTATGGATGCGGGAGCAAAAACCGTATGTTTTTAGCATCTACCCTGAGCCTCAGGACGACTCTTGCACTGTTTTACAAATTTCGCAGACAGTTAATTAACTTAATCTGCAATCCCATCCAACAGACGCTTTCACATGTTTAAAACTACATACACTACTGGCCTTTAAAATTGCTACACCACGAAGATGAATTGCTACAGACGCGAAATTTAACCGACAGGAAGAAGATGCTGTGATATGCAAATGATTAGCTTTTCAGAGCATTCACACAAGGCTAGCGCAGGTGGCGACACCTACAACGTGCTGTCATGAGGAAAGTTTCCAACCGATTTCTCATACACAAACAGCAGTTGACTGGCGTTGCCTGGTGAAATGTTGTTGTGATGCCTTGTGTGAGGAGGAGAAATGCGTGCCATCACGTTTCCGACTTCCATGTTGTTGTTGATGTTGTGGTCTTCAGTCCTGAGACTGGTTTGATGCAGCTCTCCATGCTACTCTATCCTGTGCAAGCTTCTTCATCTCCCAGTACCTACTGCAGCCTACATCCTTCTGAATCTGCTTAGTGTATTCATCTCTTCGTCTCCCTCTACGATTTTTACCCTCCACGCTGCCCTCCAATGCTACATTTGTGATCCCTTGATGCCTCAAAACATGTCCTGCCAACCGATCCCTTCTTCTAGTCAAGATGAGCCACAAACTTCTCTTCTCCCCAATCCTATTCAATACCTCCTCATTAGTTACGTGATCTACCCACCTTATCTTCAGCATTCTTCTGTAGCACCACATTTCGAAAGCTTCTATTCTCTTCTTGTCCAAACTAGTTATCGTCCATGTTTCACTTCCATACATGGCTACACTCCATACAAATACTTTCAGAAACGACTTCCTGACACTTAAATCTATACTCGATGTTAACAAATTTCTCTTCTTCAGAAACGATTTCCTTGCCATTGCCAGTCTACATTTTATATCCTCTCTACTTCGACCATCATCAGTTATTTTACTCCCCAAATACCAAAACTCTTTTACTACTTTAAGTGTCTCATTTCCTAACCTAATACCCTCAGCATCACCCGACTTAATTTGACTACATTCCATTATCCTCGTTTTGGTTTTGTTGATGTTCATCTTATATCCCCCTTTCAAGACACTGTCCATTCCGTTCAACTGCTATTCCAAGTCATTTGCTGTCTCTGACAGAATTACAATGTCATCGGCGAACCTCAGAGTTTTTACTTCTTCTCCATGAATTTTAATACCTACTCCGAATTTTTCTTTTGTTTCCTTTACTGCTTGCTCATTATACAGATTGAATAACATCGGGGAGAGGCTGCAAACCTGTCTTACTCCTTTCCCAACCACTGCTTCCCTTTCATGCCCCTCGACTCTTATAACTGCTATCTGGTTTCTGTACAAATTGTAAATAGCCTTTCGCTCCCTGTATTTTACCCCTTCCACCTTCAGAATTTGAAAGAGAGCATTCCAGTCAACATTGTCAAAAGCTTTCTCTAAGTCTACAAATGCTAGAAACGTAGGTTTGCCTTTTCTTAATCTTTCTTCTAACATAAGTCGTAAGGTTATTATTGCCTCACGTGTTCCAACATTTCTACGGAATCCAAACTGATCTTCCCCGAGGTCCGCTTCTACCAGTTTTTCCATTCGTCTATAAAGAATTCGCGTTAGTACTTTGCAGCTGTGACTTATTAAACTGATAGTTCGGTAATTTTCACATCTGTCAACACCGGCTTTCTTTGGGATTGGAATTATTATATTCTTCTCGAAGTCTGAGGGTATTTCGCCTGTCTCATACATCTTGCTCACCAGATGGTAGAGTTTTGTCATGACTGGCTCTCCCAAGGCCATCAGTAGTTCTAATGGAATATTGTCTACTCCCGGGGCCTTGTTTCGACTCAGGTCTTTCAGTGCTCTGTCAAACTCTTCACGCAGTATCTTATCTCCAATTTCGACTTCATCTACATCCTCTTCCATTTCCATAATATTGTCCTCAAGTACATCGCCCTTGTATAAACCCTCTATATACTCCTTCCACCTTTCTGCCTTCCCTTCTTTGCTTGGATCTGGGTTGCCATCTGAGCTCTTGATATTCATACAAGTGGATCTCTTCTCTCCAAAGGTCTCTTTAATTTTCCTGTAGGCAGTATCTATGTTACCCCTAGTGAGACAAGCCTCTACATCCTTACATTTGTCCTCTAGCCATCCCTGCTTAACCATTTTGCACTTCCTGTCGATCTCATTTTTGAGACGTTTGTATTCCTTTTTGCCTGCTTCATTTACTGCATTTTTATATTTTCTCCTTTCATCAATTAAATTCAATATTTCTTCTGTTACCCAAGGATTTCTATTAGCCCTCGTCTTTTTACTTACTTGATCGTCTGCTGCCTTCACTACTTCATCCCTCAGAGCTACCCATTCTTCTTCTACTGTATTTCTTTCCCCCCTTCCTGTCAAATGTTCCCTTATGCTCTCCCTGAAACTCTCTACAACCTCTGGTTCTTTCAGTTTATCCAGGTCCTATCTCCTTAAATTCCCACCTTTTTGTAATTTCTTCAGTTTCAATCTGCAGTTCATAACCAATATATTGTGGTCAGAATCCACATCTGCTCCTCGAAATGTCTTACAATTTAAAACCTGGTTCCTAAATCTCTGTCTTACCATTATATAATCTATCTGATACCTTTTAGTATCTCCAGGATTCTTCCAGGTATACAACCTTCTTTTATGATTCTTGAACCAAGTGTTAGCTATGATTAAGTTATGCTCTGTGCACAATTCTACAAGGCGGCTTCCTCTTTCATTTCTTTCCCCCAATCCATATTCACCTACTATGTTTCCTTCTCTCCCTTTTCCTACTGACGAATTCCAGTCGCCCATGACTATTAAATTTTCGTCTCCCTTCACTACCTGAATAATTTCTTTTATCTCGTCATACATTTCATCAATTTCTTCATCAACTGCAGAGCTAGTTGGCATATAAACTTGTACTACTGTAGCAGGCATGGGCTTTGTGTCTATCTTGGCCACAATAATGCGTTCACTATGCTGTTTATAGTAGCTAACCCGCACTCCTATTTTTTATTCATTATTAAACATACTCCTGCATTACCCCTATTTGATTTTGTATTTATAACCCTGTAATCACCTGACCAAAAGTCTTGTTCCTCCTGCCACCGAACTTCACTAATTCCCACTATATCTAACTTTAACCTATCCATTTCCCTTTTTAAATTTTCTAACCTACCTGCCCGATTAAGGGATCTGACATTCCACGCTCCGATCCGTAGAACGCCAGTTTTCTTTCTCCTGATAACGACGTCCTCTTGAGTAATCCCCGCCCGGAGATCCGAATGGGGGACTATTTTACCTCCGGGATATTTTACCCAAGAGGACGCCATCATCATTTAATCATACAGTAAAGCTGCATGTCCTCGGCAAAAATTACGGCTGTAGTTTCCCCTTGCTTTCAGCCGTTCGCAGTACCAGGACAGCAAGGCCGTTTTGGTTAATGTTACAAGGCCAGATCAGTCAATCATCCAGACTGTTGCCCCTGCAACTACTGAAAAGGCTGCTGCCCCTCTTCAGGAACCACATGTTTGTCTGGCCTCTCAACAGATACCCCTCCGTTGTGGTTGCACCTACGGTACGGCCATCTGTATCGCTGAGGCACGCAAGCCTCCTACCAACGGCAAGGTCCATGGTTCATGGGGGGGGCCGACTTTCATTGAAACCGACTTTCATACAGGTCGGATTGTAGCCTATCGCAATTGCGGTTTTATCGCATCGCAACATTGCTGCTCGCATTGGTCGAGATCCAATGACTGTTAGCGAATATGGAATCGGTGGGTTCAGGAGGGTAATACGGAACGTCGTGCTGGATCCCAACGACATCGTATCACTAGCAGTCGAGATGAAAGACATCTTATCCGGATAGCTGTAACGGATCGTGCAGCCACGTCTCGATCCCTGAGTCAACAGATGGGAACGTTTGCAAGACAACAACCATCTGCACGAACAGTTCGACGACGTTTTCAGCAGCATGGACTATCAGCTCGCAGACCATGGCTGCGGTTACCCTTGACACTGCATCACAGACAGGAGCGCCTGCGATGGTGTACTCAACGACGAACCTGGGTGCACGAATGGAAAAACGTGATTTTTTCGGATGAATCCAGGTTCTGTTTACAGCATCGTGATGCTCGCATCCGTGTTTGGCGACATCGCAGTGAACGCACATTGGAATCATGTATTCGTCATCGCCATACTGGCTATCAGCCGGCGTGATGGTATGGGGTGCCATTGGTTACACGTCTCGGTCAAATCTTGTTCGCATTGACGACGCTTTGAACAGTGGACGTTACATTTCAGATGTGTTACGACCCATGTCTCTACAGTTCATTCGCCGGACGGTGTGGCCGAGCGGTTCTAGGCGCTTCAGTCTGGAACCTCGCGACCGCTACGGTCGCAGGTTCGCATCCTGCCTCGGCCATGGATGTATGTGATGTCCTTAGGTTAGTTAGGTTTAAGTAGGTCTAAGTTCTACGGGACTGATAACCTCAGATGTTAAGTCCCATAGTGCTCAGAGTCATTTGAACCATTTCTACCCTTCATTCGATCTCTGAAAAACCCTACATTTCAGCAGGATAATGCACGACCGCATGTTGCAGGTCCTGTATAGGCCTTTCTGAATACAGAAAATGTTCGACTGCTGCCCTGGCCAGCAGAATGCCCAGATCTCACACCAATTGAAAACGTCTGGTAAATGGTGGCCGAGCAACTGGCTGGTCACAATATGCCTGTCACTACACTTCCTGAACTGTGGTATCATGTTGAAGCTTCATGTGCAGCTGTACCTGTTTACGCCATCCAAACTCTGTTTGACTCCATGCCCAGGCGTATCAAGGCCGTTATTACGGCCAGAGGTGGTTGCTCTGGCTACTGATTTCTCAGGATCTATGCGCCCAAATTGCGTGAAAATGTAATCACATGTCAGGTCTAGTATAAAATATTATTTCTTCTTGGTGTAGCAATTTTAATGGCCCGTAGTGTATAAGCGTTCTCCTAGAATTGTATGATGTCTGAAGAAATATTACTATAGCATACTTTACCTGCTGACAATATTGTTGTGTCGTATATTGACAAACTAGGCGGGTCACTGCCGTGAACTATAAGAGGCAGCCAAATGAAAACGGAACACATAAAAAAGGTAATGAAACTGTTTATTATTCCAAAAGCATTCTCCATAGCTGAAAATACATTTATTGCACTGTGAGATAAGACGGTCAGTGCCTTTATGGAGAAACGTTTGTAGTTGACAACGGAACTGTGACGGTACCCAGGCGTGCACTTCGTCCGAAGCAAATCGACTACCACGAATGTCTTTCTTCAAGGCTCCAGAAGTGTACAGGCCTGTTCACATGTCGCCAAGATCGTCTTGAATACGCTGAAGAACTTTCGCTGGGAAGCCCTTAACATCCTCCACAGAGTCCCGATCCCTCCCTGTTCGATTTCCATGTATTTGAAACCCTAAAAAAAAGATATTCCTGGCCGTCAATTTCCTTTGGACGAAGAGGTGCTAGACAGGGTAAATGGTTCCATATGAAGGCACTGACTGTCAAACACCGCCGTTATGTCCTTTATTGGGTTTTGTGTGATTTACCGAAGAGGTCAAACAGTTAATTACACTACTGGCCATCAGAATTGCTACACCACGAAGATGACGTGCTACAGACGAGAAATTTAACCGACAGGAAGAAGATGCTGTGATATGCAAACCCTACATTTCAGCAGGATAATGCACGACCGCATGTTGCAGGTCCTGTACGGGCCTTTCTGGATATAGAAAATGTTCGACTGCTGCCCTGGCCAGCACATTCTCCAGATCTCTCACCAATTAAAAACGTCTGGTCAATGGTTGCCGAGCAACTGGCTCGTCTCAATACGTCAGTCTCTATTCTTGATGAACTGTGGTATCGTGTTGAAGCTGCATGGGCAGCTGTACCTGTACACGCCATCCAATCTCTGTTTGACTCAATGCCCAGGCGTATCAAGGCCGTTATTACGGGCAGAGTTGGTTGTTCTGGGTACTGATTTCTCATGATCTATGCACCCACATGGCGTGAAAATGTAATCACATGTCAGTTCTAGTATAATATATTTGTCCAATGAATATCCGTTTATCATCTGCGTTTCTTCTTGGTGTAGCATTTTTAATGGCCAGTAATGTATTATGAATGTGTGTCCGTGTGCTTAATGGATGAAAGGCAATCGGTTTTTTCTGCTGTGGTTTCGGTGGTATGTCAATTGAGTGCGGCTGTTCTAAGAAGGAATACTTAATGATTGAAAGGTTTTCTATTATTAAAGACCACAACGTTTGCGATATACAAGCTGATATGTATTTTCTGTTAACATCCAAATTTTGAGGCAGTTGCTACCTACGCCTTACACGTGTAATTACGGTTACATCTTTTATTGGTTGATGATTTTAAGTGCTTTGTCACACGCATTGATGATGGTTAACATTCACAACAATCCTAACTGCAATCCATGGTTGTTGTTGGCCGACGCTGTTGACAGGAAACACGTAACTCGGCACTTGTCATTTTTGGTTTTATATCACTCGCGAATCGGTATTGATGAGGGTCAACCCCACGACTTTACAATTTATTCGTCACTCGGCACATCCGCCATTGACACCGTATACAGCTCGAGCTCGACCGCCAATATATATATTGCGAGTCTTCCCAGTACTGCTTCCACTCGACACTAATCACACTGCCTCCTGCAGCGCTCGACCATCGACTCCTATCTGCTATCGATCTGGGGGTCGGATACTAATATCTATGTTCGTGGGATCACTGATCCCTTACAACTGTCTCGTCACACATTGAGATAAATATATTGACAGTTGTGACAATTGCTTTTTTTTTCAAACTAAGAAAGGAAACGGCTCACCCGCCGCACCATGAAGGATTTATCCGAATGGAACAGAAATCGATACATGTGATGTACACGTACACAGAAATAAATCATTACAGTTTCAGAAAAACTGGGTGCTTCAGTCAAGATGAAAGACTTCACAAACTAAGTAAGTGAGTAACGTATAGGTCCACCTGTGGCACTTATACAAGCAGTAATTTAGCTTGACATTGACTGAGAGTGTTGTAGGATGTCCTGCTGAGGGATATTGTATCGAATTCCGTCCAACTGGCGCGTTAAATTGTCAAAATCCCGAGCTGGTTGGAGGGTCCTGTCACCACCACCTCTTTAGGTGGTGGTGGTCCTGTCCACAACGCTCCAAAGCGTTCTCAGCTGGGAAGAGATCCGACGACCTTGCAGGCCAAGGTAGGGTTTGGCAAGCACGAAGACGAGCTGTAGAAACTCTTGACCATGTGCGGGCGGGCATTATCTTGCTGAAATATAAGCCCAGGATGGCTTGCCATAAAGGGCAACTAACGCGGCGTGGAATGTCTTCGACGTACTGCTGTGTCGTAAGGGTACCGGTGCCCTGCTGTGAACAGAAAGGTTGTCGGGCGATATCGTGGGGGACAGTCAGGTTGGTATCCCATTGCTCTACGGGCCGTCTCCAAACACTTCTTCGCTGGTCATTGGGGCTCATTCTGAAGAAGGACTTATCACTGAAGACAGTTCTACTCCAGTCAATGACGTTCTAGAGAAAAGGCTTGTCTGAAGACTCCCTGGACACCGTTGGGATACCAGCCTGACTTCCGCCGGCCACACTGCCCGACACCCAGGAGATCTTCTTTTCATTGCAGAACCCCTTTGTTCAAAAAATGTGTGTGAAATCTTATGGGACTTAACTGCCAAGGTCATCAGTCCCTAATCTTACACACTACTTAACCTAAATTATCCTAAGGACAAACACACACATCCATGCCCGATGGAGGACTCGAATCTCCGCCGGGACCAGCCGTACAGTCCATGACTGCAGCGCCTTAGACCGCTCGGCTAATCCTGCGCAGAGCCCCTTTCTTTGTCACCCGTGGCACTCTCAGAGCATAGCGATACGTCGATGACATTCTACGCCCCATTTTGTTGCCCTTCATCGCAGGCCATCCTGGGCTTACGTTTCAGCGTGATAACGCCCATGCGTACTCAGCGATGGTTTGCACTGCTTGTCTTCGTGCTTGCCAAACTCTACCTTGACCTGCAAAGTCGCTGTATCTTTCCCGAATTCCGAACTTCTGGAGCACTATGAGCAGAGCCCTCCAACCAGCTCGTGATTTTGCCGATGTAACGCGCCAGCTTGACACAATTTGTGACGATATCCCTCAGTTCACCCAGCAACTCTATCAATTAGTGCCAAGATGAATAATTTATTGCGTAAGAGACAGAGGAGGAACAATGCTTTATTGACTTGCTCAGTTTGTGAAGCTCTTTTTCTTGAACAAATCATCCAATTTTTCTGACATTGCAGTCGTTTGTTTATAAATCAGATCCACCGATTTCCATTTTCAATAACTGATTCAAAACGTTCTTTTGACGGTCGGTTTCGGCTGAAAAAGTGCAGAATTTGTAGTGGGCATCGTAGAATATTCCCCACTGAGTCCCTATAGTTTCATGAACTTCCTACAGGTTGACGGTGGTATACATAACCTTCAAGACGGCTTCTGTAGTGGAGGTGCGTTCCAAACAGATAGCTGTCAGTAAGTTTCTTTTGGCGGAGAAACGGAGCATCGCAGATATACATAGGCGCTTGAAGAATGTCTACGGAGACCTGGCAGCGAACAAAATCACGGTGAATCTTTGGGCGAGACGTCTTCGCAACAAGGGCACGCAACCTGTCCGACTTCTCGCGTCCCGGCCGGCAGCAGACAGATGTGACTCCTGCAATGTTGGAACGTGCGGACACTCTCATTCGAAGGGGTCAAACACCCCGCTGCTCAACTGAACGTCTCTGTTGGTGTTGCTGAGACACTCGTCCACCAGCTGAGGTACTCGAAGGTGTGTGCCCGCTGGGTTCCCCCATTCCTAAAAGAAGAACGTAAACAGCAACGACAGACCATATGTGGGGAATTGCTTGGGTGTCGTGACAGGCGATGGAACATGGATCCCTAACACTCACCGGAAACAAAATGGCAACCCATGGAGTGGCACCACATCACCCCGTCTCCGAAGAAGTTCAAAGCCGCACCATTAGTCGGTAAGTCATGGTGACGGTCTTTTGGGACTCTGAAAGGGTTATTCTGTTTGATGATATCCCTCGTCTCATGGTGCAGCGATCAACTCCGAAGTACAATGTGCTATCCTCAGGAAATTGGCTTGTTCGTCGCCACAAAAATCCAAAGGAACTTGTTCTCCATGACAATTCAAGGCCTCACACTAGTTCGCGCACCTCACAGGAGCACACAAAACTTCACTGGACTCTTCTTGCTCATCCACGTTCCACCCTACAGCCCAGATCTCATACGTCCCCACTTCCACCTCTTTGGCCCAATGAAGGCTGCACTCCGTGAGAAGCAGTACGTGAGATTATTGATGCAGCAAGACGCTGGGTCCGACGTCGGCCACTAGAATGCTGCCATACGGGCATACAAGGCCTTAGAGTAAGGTGGCGTAAGGCCGTTGCATTGAATCGAGATGATGTTGAAAATAGGGTTTTAGACCTAAAGAGTGGGAAATAATATGGTGTATTGGAATCCTGAATAAACCCAACCTGCTTTCATACAAAAATGTGTTGCATTACTTATTGAATGCCCCTCGTATAAACTGACAGCTACACAGAAAACAGGAGGGGGTGGGAGAGGAGGGGGGGGGGGGAGAGACGAAACACACGCAGGCAGTGTCACGAGACAGACTTGTAGCTGCAGCAACGTGGTCACATGCGGTTGCCAAACCGTCACCACTAGAACATCTCTTGCTTGCACTAGGAGTCAGATCCAGGCAGCTGTATGACCGTTCATTCGAGCAGTAATTTTTTTTTTAATTCTTGCAGTGGAGGCTGTAGCTAGTTTTTGTTGTTGTAAACATTGTCTGTTGTGTGATACTGAGCAATGTCAAAAGCAAATTCGTAAAATCTTACGAGTGTAAATGATCTACGCCGTTGTCTCGATCAGTGGATTGGTGTAGAAGGTAGTGGAGTGAAATACTTCGCGCGTTACATGTCTACAGCGGGAAAATAAACCAAGGGACGCAGTCTAATCTCAATAAACTGAACGACAGATCTGTTTCGTCTTTGAATATAAACAAAAACTTAATCCTGAAGACTGGGAAGGAATTGTTCGAGAACGAAGAGGAGTCTAGAAAATCACTGACATTTGGAACCTCTGGGAAAAACAATTTGTGGAGAAAAGGATTATCAAAATCGTTTACTTTGTTGGGAATATGATAAGTTCTCACGATTATGGTTGTACAGCAAGAAAGGAATACCCGGTACTTGGCAAATTATCACCCTTCAGGAAGCAGATTTTTTCAAGGCAGTCTCATGATCTTATTTACTGTTCTTCACAACCTGGGCCTTATTATGTACACTTCCCTCGACATAAGCAGCTGCTGTGTTGAGATTTAACCGCTTGACTGGACTCATTATTTATAAGCCTATCGTTGTACACTACTGGCCATTAAAACTGATACACCAAGAAGAAACGCAGATGATAAACGGGTATTCATGGGACAAAAATATTATACTAGAACTGACATGTGATTACATTATCACGCAATTTGGGGTGCCTATATACTGAGAAATCAGTACCCAGAACAGCCACCTCTGGCCGTAATAACGGCCTTGATAGGCATGGGCATTGAGTCAAACAGAGCTTGGATGGCGTGTACAGCTACAGCTGCCCATGCAGCTTCAAAACGATACCACAGTTCATCAAGAGTAGTGACTGGCGTATTGTGACGAGCCAGTTGCTCGGCCACCATTGACCAGACGTTTTGAATTGGTGATAGATCTGGAGAATGTGCTGGCCAACGCAACAGTCGAACATTTTCTGTATCCAGAAAGGCCCGTACCGGACCTGCAACATGCGGTCGTGCATTATCCTGCTGAATTGTAGGGTTTCGCAGGGATCGAATGAAGGGTAGAGCCACGGGTCGTAACACATCTGAAATGTAACGTACACTGTTCAAAGTGCCGTCAATGCGAACAAGTTGTGACCGAGACGTGTAACCAGTGGCACCCCATAACATTACGCCGGGTGTACGTCAGTACGGCGATGACGAATACAAGCTTCCAATGTGCGTTCACTGCGATGTCGCCAAACACGGATGTGACCATCATGATGCTGTAAACAGAAACTGGATTCATCCGAAGAAATGACGTGCACCCAGGTTCGTCGTAGAGTATACCATCGCAGGCGCTCCAGTCTGTGATGCAGCGTCAAGGGTAACTGCAGCCATGGTCTCCGAGATGATAGCCCATGCTGCTGCAAACGTCGTCGGACTGTTCGTGCAGATGCTTGTTGTCTTGCAAACGTCCCCATCTGTTGACTCAGGGATCGAGACGTGGCCATGCGGATAAGATGCCTGTCATCTCGACTGCTAGTGATACGAGGCCGTTGGGATCCAGCACGGCGTTCCGTATTACCCTCCTGAACCCACCGATTCTATATTCTGCTAACAGTCATTGTATCTCGACCAAGGCGAGCAGCAATCTTGCGATACGATAAACCGCAATCGTGATAGGCTACAATCCGACCTCTATGAAAGTCGGAAACGTGATGGTACGCATTTCTCCTCCTTACACGAGGCATCACAACAACTTTTCACCAGGCAACGCCGGTCAACTGCTGTTTGTGTATGAGAAATCGGTTGGAAACTTCCCTCATGTCAGCACGTTGTAGGTGTCGTCACCGGCGCCAACCTTATGTGAATGCTCTGGAAAGCTAATCATTTGCACATCACAGCATCTTCTTCCTGTCGGTTAAATTTCGCGTCTGTAGCACGTCATCTTCGTGGTGTAGCCAGTTTTATGACCAGTACTGTATGTTTCGTACTGAACCCAACGCGTGGTTACTAATAACTTTTCTCACACGCGCAGTTGCTTCAATATATTCTCTTCATCTGCCGTTGAGGGGTCTGAAACATTCGAGAAGTACTCAAGATTTGGTCGTACTAGTTTTATATATGTGGTTTCCTTTATAGATAAGTTATATTTTTCTAAAAATCCCTTAAGAAAGCGAAAGCGACTATTCGCCTTCCCCACTATCGTTCTTACGTGTTCGATCCGTTTAATATCACTTTGCAACGATACGCCTAGTCCGCCCCCGGTAGCAGAGTGGTCAGCGCGACAGAGTGTCAATCCTAAGGGCCTGAGTTCGATTACCGGCTGGGTCGGAGATTTTCTTCGCTCAGGGACTGGGTATTGTGTTGTCCTAATCATCATCATTTCATCCCCATTGACGAGCAAGTCGCCGAAGTGGCGTCAAATCGAAAGACTTGCACCCACGAACGGTCTACCCGGCGGAAGGCTCTAGTCACACGACGTTTACTTAACGATACGCCTAGATATTTAATCGACTTGACTGTCAGGCAGCAAACTACAGTTACAACACGACCAGCTCAGGAGTTGTAATATGTCAGAACGACCCAGGAGTATAGTTTCTGAGAGAGGGGTGACTCACGCCAAAGCGTGCAGATAAACGCAGGCAAGTGTGTCATTGACTTTATTGCATCGAAGGTACACAGCGTGTCTTACGCACGGCGTCCGTGGTTTAGCACTAATCCCATATGCTGTAATCTGCTGCGTCGGCGTCCGGCCACCCAGCCTTGCAGACGTAGCGCTCCACTGCAAAGTGGCCACCGCTTGTGTTGGCCGGACCGGTAGCTCGGGACAAGGCTGACTGCTTCCTCAAGCGCAACTCTTGGACCCCATGTAGTGCCACAAAGAGAAACAACCGACCGCCGTCGTTGTATTTAGCCTTAGCATCTCCGACCATCCGCCCAGGGCAATTCGGTCAGTGACTGCATACCCGGGAGGTGACAAATTCACGACCCAGCCCCGCCCCTGCGGTCGGCAGCTTGCAGCCCACTGACCGATGTCACCCAGAAAGCAGAGGCTAGCAGCCCCCTAATTCTTAGCACCAGTGCAGCTCCAAGTTGCTGCCGCCCCACCACAGCTATGGCGCGACTGTGCAGCGGAGGTTGGTGGTAGTTTTAGCGGGCTGGCTGCCCACCGATGTCCATCACGAGAGGTCGTCGTCGTTGGCATATAACTTAAACAATTGTCATTCTCTCCACTTCTAGACACGACTCCCCATTTGAGCCCCCGTGTTCACTTATGTATACATCTTTTCCCTATGCGTCTAGTGTAGTTCCTCTGGAGGGTACAGTGGAGTGCTCTTTAATAATTACCACGTCAGCTTTTGTCAGGCCCTATACACTGTCTTATGTGCAACGTATGTGTTCGTCACAGCACATCAGTTGCCCTGTGCTGCCCTGGTTGGTTGGTTTAAAAGCGGAAGGGGGGGGGGGGTGCGGTGAAGGGACCAAATTGCTTGGTCATCGGTACCGCTGCCCTGGTAACATCACAGTGCCTGTCGGCTGTGCCCTGTCGCTTGTGAGCGGTGTGCCTTCTAGCCATAGCTGCGCGAAATTTGCTAGATTTTCCGAAATCCACGATTATACATATTTGTGGAGCAGCATACTCCCTCTCTTTCGAGAAGTTTCGACCGGAATCTTGAACACTCTGCTGCCGCACCACTACCTTAACTCTAATGATTTACAAACTGTGGACAATCTCCCGAATTCATCACACAGGACTTACACTTTACTACTACCATGTATCCCTTATCATACTCTTATAAAGTAATTACGACCTTGAAACTAATTCCTCCCTCAACTATTGTCGGTCGTAATTGGTCCGTTGCCACGTCCACAGCCTGTACCCTCTTTCGTCTTACCCAGAAATACAGTACGCAAAAGCCTGCTAGAAACACACCACAACTGATGCCCGATACACTCGTCACTCATACTTTTTGCTCCTGTTTTTCCCGGAAATGGCAGTCACATTTGTTCCATCGAAACTCCGCCTTGCTGGGTCTCTATTAATCTGTCTAAGAACTGCAAGCTCTGGACTGAGTGTGTCGGTTAAATACGTTAACTTTGAATCGGTAATACCCCTAGAGATCCTTCTCGCCAATACAAAGTATTCCGCGACAATGTCAACAGTCGATCCTGCAAGCGTAACGGAAGACAAAATTTCCCTCCGACAATCTCACAAATCGCACCATTAATGATCGTTCCGGTTTTCCGTAGCTCAGAGTTTTTACAACCCTCCTTCATAGCAACTCAACCAACCAGTTTCCAGCGTCAACGCGGAGTATAACCAACGTGTGCCTATCCTCCGAAAGTACGGTCGTGCTGGCAGAAGCTCCTCCCCACAGTACGTCCCATTTACTTCCCCCAGAAACAAACTCCGCTTCACATGTCCGCATATCAGTTCGTACTTGGCCATCCGGACAGATCACAACCCTCGCTTGAACGCAGCTTTCCAAATCTAACCATCACATTATCACGGGAGCCTGCCTGTAGTTAGCAATGCTTCCCATGTTCTCACCTCCACCCGCTTGCAGTGGATACAGGTGAATGCTGTAGCAGTGAAACTCCGAGTTTCTTCCCACGACAGGTACATGGATCGCTGTCTGCATCGTCCATCAGTTTCCACCTCCACCGTAGCTACACTCCTGGAAATTGAAATAAGAACACCGTGAATTCATTGTCCCAGGAAGGGGAAACTTTATTGACACATTCCTGGGGTCAGATACATCACATGATCACACTGACAGAACCACAGGCACATAGACACAGGCAACAGAGCATGCACAATGTCGGCACTAGTACAGTGTATATCCACCTTTCGCAGCAATGCAGGCTGCTATTCTCCCATGGAGACGATCGTAGAGATGCTGGATGTAGTCCTGTGGAACGGCTTGCCATGCCATTTCCACCTGGCGCCTCAGTTGGACCAGCGTTCGTGCTGGACGTGCAGACCGAGTGAGACGACGCTTCATCCAGTCCCAAACATGCTCAATGGGGGACAGATCCGGAGATCTTGCTGGCCAGGGTAGTTGACTTACACCTTCTAGAGCACGTTGGGTGGCACGGGATACATGCGGACGTGCATTGTCCTGTTGGAACAGCAAGTTACCTTGCCGGTCTAGGAATGGTAGAACGATGGGTTCGATGACGGTTTGGATGTACCGTGCACTATTCAGTGTCCCCTCGACGATCACCAGTGGTGTACGGCCAGTGTAGGAGATCGCTCCCCACACCATGAGGCCGGGTGTTGGCCCTGTGTGCCTCGGTCGTATGCAGTCCTGATTGTGGCGCTCACCTGCACGGCGCCAAACACGCATACGACCATCATTGGCACCAAGGCAGAAGCGACTCTCATCGCTGAAGACGACACGACTCCATTCGTCCCTCCATTCACGCCTGTCGCGACACCACTGGAGGCGGGCTGCACGATGTTGGGGCGTGAGCGGAAGACGGCCTAACGGTGTGCGGGACCGTAGCCCAGCTTCATGGAGACGGTTGCGAATGGTCCTCGCCGATACTCCAGGAGCAACAGTGTCCCTAATTTGCTGGGAAGTGGCGGTGCGGTCCCCTACGGCACTGCGTAGGATCCTACGGTCTTGGCGTGCATCCGTGCGTCGCTGCGGTCCGGTCCCAGGTCGACGGGCACGTGCACCTTCCGCCGACCACTGGCGACAACATCGATGTACTGTGGAGACCTCACGCCCCACGTGTTGAGCAATTCGGCGGTACGACCACCCGGCCTCCCGCATGCCCACTATACGCCCTCGCTCAAAGTCCGTCAACTGCACATACGGTTCACGTCCACGCTGTCGCGGCATGCTACCAGTGTTAAAGACTGCGATGGAGCTCCGTATGCCACGGCAAACTGGCTGACACTGACGGCGGCGGTGCACAAATGCTGCGCAGCTAGCGCCATTCGACGGCCAACACCGCGGTTCCTGGTGTGTCCGCTGTGCCGTGCGTGTGATCATTGCTTGTACAGCCCTCTCGCAGTGTCCGGAGCAAGTATGGTGGGTCTGACACACCGGTGTCAATGTGTTCTTTTTTCCATTTCCAGGAGTGTATATGGAAAAACAATCTCAGTTCTCCTGCAACTCTTTGGCTATATGCTGGGTATGGTGGGCCTGACACACCGGTGTCAATGTGTTCTTTTTTCCATTTCCAGGAGTGTATATGGAAAAACAATCTCAGTTCTCCTGCAACTCTTTGGCTATATGCTGGGTATGGTGGGTCTGACACACCGGTGTCAATGTGTTCTTTTTTCCATTTCCAGGAGTGTATATGGAAAAACAATCTCAGTTCTCCTGCAACTCTTTGGCTATATGCTGGGTATGGTGGGTCTGACACACCGGTGTCAATGTGTTCTTTTTTCCATTTCCAGGAGTGTATATGGAAAAACAATCTCAGTTCTCCTGCAACTCTTTGGCTATATGCTGGGTATGGTGGGTCTGACACACCGGTGTCAATGTGTTCTTTTTTCCATTTCCAGGAGTGTATATGGAAAAACAATCTCAGGTCTCCTGCAACTCTTTGGCTATATGCTGGGTATGGTGGGTCTGACACACCGGTGTCAATGTGTTCTTTTTTCCATTTCCAGGAGTGTATATGGAAAAACAATCTCAGTTCTCCTGCAACTCTTTGGCTATATGCTGGGTATGGTGGGTCTGACACACCGGTGTCAATGTGTTCTTTTTTCCATTTCCAGGAGTGTATATGGAAAAACAATCTCAGTTCTCCTGCAACTCTTTGGCTATATGCTGGGTATGGTGGGTCTGACACACCGGTGTCAATGTGTTCTTTTTTCCATTTCCAGGAGTGTATATGGAAAAACAATCTCAGTTCTCCTGCAACTCTTTGGCTATATGCTGGGTATGGTGGGTCTGACACACCGGTGTCAATGTGTTCTTTTTTCCATTTCCAGGAGTGTATATGGAAAAACAATCTCAGTTCTCCTGCAACTCTTTGGCTATATGCTGGGTATGGTGGGTCTGACACACCGGTGTCCATGTGTTCTTTTTTCCATTTCCAGGAGTGTATATGGAAAAACAATCTCAGTTCTCCTGCAACTCTTTGGCTATATGCTGGGTATGGTGGGTCTGACACACCGGCGTCAATGTGTTCTTCTTTCCATTTCCAGGAGTGTATATGGAAAAACAATCTCAGTTCTCCTGCAACTCTTTGGCTATATGCTGGGTATGGTGGGTCTGACACACCGGTGTCAATGTGTTCTTTTTTCCATTTCCAGGAGTGTATATGGAAAAACAATCTCAGTTCTCCTGCAACTCTTTGGCTATATGCTGGGTATGGTGGGTCTGACACACCGGTGTCAATGTGTTCTTTTTTCCATTTCCAGGAGTGTATATGGAAAAACAATCTCAGTTCTCCTGCAACTCTTTGGCTATATGCTGGGTATGGTGGGTCTGACACACCGGTGTCAATGTGTTCTTTTTTCCATTTCCAGGAGTGTATATGGAAAAACAATCTCAGTTCTCCTGCAACTCTTTGGCTATATGCTGTAAGTCGCATTGGAAACTGCCATTCTGAGCTACAATCCCGTCACGAATTCCCTCGGTGTAACCAATATGGGACTTAGTCCCTCGGTCACGGCGTGAAAAGTCGCCTCCTGTAATGCCACCACTTCACTCCTAAAATCCCGAAGTTGGTCCGCTAGTCCACTCAGAAACCTCGCTACATTCAATTCGTTGTCCAACGCACTCAGTTACTTCTGCATTTTCCCGAAATTGCTATTCAGCGCCTCCCCAGTTTCGCTACCATACCGGGTTATCTGTGCTGCACATTCCCGTACTAGTCCCATGATATTCAACACCCCTTGTTCTAAGCCTGACAACCGCGTCGTCTGCCGCTCCACAGCATCCTTCGTAGAACTTGCCATCTGCTTAACATGAACAACTGTGTTATTTAACACCTGCACTTCCTCTTATTCTGCTGTCCGGAGTATTGTCTTTAACCATTTTCCTACAGCATTTACCCAGCCCCTATTCCACCGACTCCTGGCTTGAGGAACCACATCCACCAACTGTGATAAAAGCACCCTACATTTACTGTAAGTAAACTGCAACTCCTCGTAATCTCCCTTTATTTCCCTAAATAAATTATTTCCCAGTGTCTCCATATATGAATCTGGAAAGGCATCCTCTAACCTACGCCCCTCATTCCTAATCTCCCAGATCTCCACTGTTGTTTTTCGCGTTCATTTATGAACAGTAAGCCACACATCCGGTTGTCTCGAGAACATCACATCCATTTCTAGACGCTGAACAACTGTTATCCGCCGTGCCTCGCCCTTGCAGAAGTACATCAACAGCAGGACCATCGTCGTTTCCCAGGATGTCCTTACGCATTCACCATTACAGAACAAAATTACTCTATTACCTCTCCCTCCTTCAGAGGCGGTACAATCCACAAAAAAAGTCGTTAATAGCGAAATGAAAAGCTAACAACTCCGCAAAAAAAACAACAAATATCGCTACGACAATATAAATATATACTCTCTGTTATGCTAAACCAAAAAAACAACAATTACATACTCACATACGTGAACTTAATCTTTACGACACCTCATGAACATTACGTTGCTCACCAATTACAGGTTCCCGTTTTTATCCCCTCTACCACTCCATTAAACTGTTTTATACGACTGGTGTGTAAAGCAGATGTTTTATAGGGAACTGTATCTTCACGTTGACCAGTAAGGTCATTTCCACGGCCTGGTATGGCCCCTGGTATTATGCTGTGACGTATAGAGACTAGTGACGATCACCCACTCCCCCAAGCTGTATAGCGGCCATTTGCCGATGCGTCTGTTCAGTTGTTCTTGGTGTTCCAGTGCCTTCCTGTTTGCCTCTTGTACATACCTCCAAACTTCCCTAATTCTTCTAGCAAACTTCCTCATTGACTCACCATCCGGTACTAATCTAGGAATCAAAACGTCAAAGATGGAAGGCATTTTCCTGCCACACACCAGCTCATAAGGCGACAAGCCAGCTGCAGTATGAACCTTTGAATTTTAGGGTAAACGGGCGTGCCAATCGTCGCGACTGGAACCTACGTAATAGCTCAACGTCTTTGCAAGTACCCTGTGCATGCGTTCGGTTCTCCCATTAGTTTGCGGATGAAACGGACTTGTCCGTAACTTCCATATAAGTAATACGCAGCGTAGTTGTTTCATTAAAACCGAGACATAATTCATACCAGTTGTTTACTAACGTTTGCGCAACAGTACTACACTGTCGTTTCGGCAACTGTACCATTGCCAAGAATGGAGAAGATTGATCGGTGATTGTGAGAAAGTACCTATTTCCTGTAGGTGTGAGAAAGTACCTATTTCCTGTAGGTGGCTTATTAAATGGCCTGAGGAGATCCAACCCTAAGATAGAAAACTGATTGGACGCCTCTGGTAACGTTTGTAATGGCACTTTCTGATGCGTAACGTCGACCCTCTGTGTGCGTGGCACACAGTCCTTAACATACAGCTCCACGTCAAGTTAATCCACTAACCCTGCTCTGCTACACGTCTGTCCAACGCACGTCACCCAACATGTCCTGACAACATATGGTAATGAACTTGCTGCAAAAGTTCCTTCCCAAAACCCTCTGCGAGCCATCACATGTGGTCCACACCTCGCCGTTCTACTCAATAAACATGTTATCTGTTATTGGTTAAAAACAGTCTTGGTTGCAATTTAATTGCAACCAAGACTGTTTTTAACCAACACTGTTAAGCACTAGTTTACTGTATGCCACATGTGGACTGGAAGAATTTCTGTGTTATCTGTTATCTCTTATACTCACAGACTCTTCAGAAGACGGTCATTGCAGCAAAGCAGACGGCAAACTGCCATGGCTATTAAAGGTTAGAAAATGGGAATTTCACCTTCAAGCCTCATCTGCACCACAAAAGCACCAAGAAGATGAACTTTTCGCCATCAGGGAAGATATGGACCACTGATTCTTCACCTCGGCCGTGTTTCAGGAAGACAACAACAACAGCAGAGGCTACCACGCTTTCCAAGCGACCAGTCACTTGCCGAGCGACCCCACATGCAAGAGCTGGCCGTCGACTCCCTCCAACTCCGTTCTGCTTACATCACAGCAGGACTTAATCGTTGCAGGCGATACCTGTTCACCGGACGCAGAAAGCGGTCATATATCACGATCGACTAGATTTAGCTGCCATGGCTCACTCTTCATCCATGGTTTGCAGGATATATCATATGAGACAAGGACAAGCTAGTTGCGCAAGAGGGATGATTCCTAAATCCTTCTTACTGATTTGTGGACAGAATCTTTTCTGTCTCAAGGAAATTTATTATATTCGAAACGAGAGCATACTCAAGATTTCTGCAGCAAAGCGATGTTAAAAAGATTGGTCTGTAATGTTATGCGTCCATTCTTCTAGCCTTCTTACAATATATACAGGAATTAGCTGTAGTTTCCAGTCGCTTGAGGTTTTTCACAGGGCGAGAGATTTAAGATAATCTAGTAACTCTTCAGGCTTTCCCGGCGAGATCTTGACATGTGGAATAATCAGGTCTACTGCCGGATGTTTGTGTCACTATGGCACAATATTTCGGCCACGTAACTCGTTACCTACTTCAGGTGCTACCTGACACTGCCGTATTGGAGGATCTTTTCCAGTATTTATGCCCAGAGGGCGCTGGGAGCTCTGTTTGCCGTCCGCGCCCTCCTGGCGCTGCTTGTAAGGTGTTGTCTCCTCCCCAGTGCTCCCTCGGACGTCCGCGCCCGACTTGGTCGCCATCTGTGGCAGCTCTCTGAGGCCCGTCCTGCGTCGTATAATCTGCATCTTCCCTCAGAAAATTCCTCTCTAATTTTTCAGTTTAGGGTACCTGTGCTAACTTCATCTTACATAATTTGCACCATCAGTTACTCATTTACTTCATTTAGTTTTCCATTACCGTACATCTAATTTACATGACTTTCAACGGTTGATATATCGAAGAGATAACATATATATGTGCAGAAGTCATTTTTATATCCTAACACAATTATTCATATACTTACATTTTTATCTGTTAGTTTTCACGTAATTTCCTTAGTATGTGTCAGCTTTATTTACAAACTAATCAAAGGGCATTTGGTGCACGAGAAAACTGAGCGGTGCACTGACTTCCTTTTAAAACAGAAGAAGATTAGACCAGTCGCAAACAGAACCACTACAGTAGTGGTAGATGCCATGCTTATAGTTGTGAGACAATGATACTGTTTATTGTGGTATTCCTGTATGGGCTGGCAGTTTCGTGTGGCTGTATTATATTGATGCATCGATAATGAAAGATAAACAAAGCACTTTAATACATACTACACATAGAGCAAAATAAAAGTGGATGATGTCACCTGTCAATCTACATAAGAACAAACCAAGTGCAATATAGGCAAACAAGTCTCAAAGACGTCAGGCATTTCAGACAGCGCATGGGCTGGACCTTATAAGGCTCAATACGTCCCATGTGAATAATCAAGGTCTTCATTGGCGTCTGTATTTTAATATTGGCAGGGGACATCATTCCAATACTTGGCGTGGTCCGTGCTATCAGGTCCGGAATTTCTTTGTTTTGCCTTTCGGTATTTATGGGTTCGTTAGTAAAACCCACTGGAAAATCCTGTATTGCGGTAATATCCCTACACATTGTGCTACCTGGTCTTGTAATTTATTCCTTACGTATTTGCTCGTTTTACCTCTTGGCAAATGTTCGAATGTGCGTGAATTCCCAAGGGATCAAACTGCTGAGGTCATTGGTCCTTAGACTTACAGCTACTTAAACTAATTTATGCTAAGAACAACACACATCCATGCCCGAGGAAGGACTTGAACTTCCGGCGGGAGGGACTGTGCAATCCGTGACATGGCGCCTTAAACCTCCCGGCCACTCAGCACGGTTCTTGCCAAATGTCCCGCAATTTCTTAACAAGTTTTTTTACCGACTCGACGTCGGATCCAAGCTTCGGATTAAGCACTCCGAAAGATGAAGGCATTATGCTATTATCCCTTACATTGCCTCATATAACAAAAGACCAGCAGACGCATGGACTTTAGAATTACTCGCACTGGTTACAAAATTTAAATATACACAACAATGTTCATGATTAGTGCTAACGTAAAAGCTCAGTATTTTTGTGCTATCTCTCTGTATCCTCGCTTTGAGGGTGGAAGGAGATGTTCTCAACTTGCGAATTTGAAGCAATCGACATCATTTCTTCATAAGATGCAACGTGAAATTGTTACCCTGATCTGTAACTAATGTGTCTGGAATGCCAAATGTGAGCAACCAATTATTTACTAAAACTTGAGCAACTGTACTCGCTTTTTGTTCAGGAATTGCCACTATTACTATACTGATCAACAAGGATATTACGACCACTTACCTAAAGTCAGTGTGGCCACCCTTGGCACGGATAACAGTTGTGATGCATCATGGCATGGAAGCAATGAGGCCGAGGTGGGTCGCTGGAGGGAGTTGGCACCACATCTTCACACATGAATCACCTTATTCTTATGAATTCCAGGGAAGGCGGTGATGAGCTCTGATGCAGTGTTCAATCACATCCCAGATATACTTGATCAGGCCCAGATCAGGCGAGCTGGGGTGCCAGCACATCAATTGGAACTCGCTATTGTGTTCGTCGAACCACCCTACTCCACTCCTGGCCTTGCGACACAGCCTATTATCTTGTTGAAAAATGCTACTGCTGACGTGAAATATGATCATCATGAAGGGATCCACATGGTGAAGAAGGTATCAAGATTCATCAGACAATTCAGCGCTCTGCCACTGTGTCAACATCCAGTGCCGATGGTTGTGTGCCCATTTCAGTCATAATTGCCGATGCATGATGCTAACATTGGCACATGCATGGGTCGTCGCCTGTGGAGGCCCATCGTTAGGAGTGTTAAGTGCACTGCGTGTTAAGACACACTTATAATCTGCCCAGCATTTAAAGCCTGATGTTAGTTCCGCCATATTCGTCTCCTCTCCTGTTTTACCAGTCCATCCAGCCTACGATCTCCGAGATCTGAAATGAGAGGTGGCCGCCCAACCCCAAATGTCCAGACGTGGTTTCAGCTTGGTTTCACCACATCTTGAAGACACTCACCACAGCACTCCTCAAACACCCGGCAAGTCGTGACGTTTCCGAAATAATCGTGCCAAGCCTCTGGGATTGCCCTCAGTCAAGCTCAGATAGACTGCACACCTTTTGTAGTCCACACACTGGCAGAATGCTCACTGATGCTACATGCACCATGCATATAACTGATCAGCAGTAATACCTTTCCAGGTGATGCTGCTATCGCTTGGACAAGTTTATATTGATAGTAGTTCAGTGGTCATAATGTTCTGGCTGTTAAATTTATATAACACGATAAATGATCAATTACAGTCAATGTGTATTTATTTCCTGCTGGTGTTTTATTAAAAAGGCCTAAAATGTCCATCCCAAGCATTTCAAACGGTTTAGACTTCAGAGGCTTTCAGAAGATGTTGTAATAGAATTGGTTGGTGGCTAAGAGACCAGCTCATTGTGCACGAGGTACACTGTTCCTGACATATTGCTCGACATCTCGTTTTCTAGTCCTCCACAATTTTCCACAGTCCGTCTATCAGTCAATATTGAGCCACCATGGCCTGAAAGCATATTAGCATATGCTTGTTCCAAGACTTCATTCAGAAAAGCAGCACATACAACTACTCATCATCGAACTCAGGTTGCAACTAGAATTGTTGACAGTCACCATCAGTGGATCTGTTTTCACATCGCCTTTGCTAACTGTAAGCCCAATATAATTTACTTCGTTGATGTAAAATGAAATTTATCGATACTTAGAGTTAGTCATACAGTTCTCAGTCCTTGGATACAACCTCCAGGAACTGTGCATGCTCTTCCATGGTCTTGGGAAACACTGCTTTTTCATCCAGATGGATAAAAACATTGTTTTGGTTTCAATTTCCTATGCACGCCGTCTAACAATCTCTGAAAGTTGTCTGGTGCAGTCTTGAGTCTGAATTGTATTCGACAATATTGGAAGTTGCCGCCTGGGACAGAGAAATCTGTCTTTTGTCGATCCTCTGGCTCTAATTTTATTTGATGATATTCACTCCTCAAATCTATTGTACAGAAATAGTTACACTGACCCAAGTTGTTGATAGTCTCTGTTATGTTTAGTATTGGATATGAATCGGTGATTATTTGGGCATTGAGGTATCAGTAGCGCCATTTGGCGACCTTTATGGGACTAAAATTACTAGGGCCCCCCAGGGACTACTATTATACTCAATAACAATTCTTCCATTATGGGTTGCATACACTTCAGAACTCGATATGGCTTCTTGTACACTAGAGCATTAGTCCCCATTGGTATTCCATGTTGTGTGATTGACGCTGTTTTTAAAGGAACACTAGGAGTAAACAAATCCATTGCTTGGCAATAATTTTATTTTACAAGTCAGTGTTGATCAGATTCTTCTTTTTACACTTCTCTATTACCGGTTTCGGATACTGCCTTCTTCAGACCATAAAATAATTTGATGTAGTATCAGTGTCAAGCTAAACATGTAGGTACATCATGAGTACTGGTCATGAATTACTATGTACCTACATGTTTAGTTTGACACTGATACCACACCAGAATATTTTACGACCTGAAGAAGGCAGTAGCCAGAACCGGTAACAGTGAAGTGTAAAAAAAAAAAAAAAAAAAAAAAAAAAAAAAAAAAAAAAAAGTGGGGTCAAGACGGACCTGTGCCAAAATATGATCACGGACTAATTTTCAGACTTTATGTCTTCAGTTGATGAATTCTCTGAATTCTCTATAATTTAAACGTAAATGTTTCACTTTCTCATGTAATGCAGATGCATTGACCGTTTGCTTGCAGCAGCTGTCCTCACTTGAGCTACCAATGTCATCTTCCTCTAAAACGTCCAAATTAGCAATTAGTAGATCCTTGAGCATTCTTACTTTGGCTCTGCCAAAATTAACAAGACTGACTGGAAGCATAAAATCTCCATTCAGATCACTGACATGTACTATACTTCTGCGTACAAAATAGCGTGATTTTATTGTTCTTCTTTAGGTTTCAGTGGCTCTGAAGATCAACTTTCTGTACCTTGCAGTATCAAACAGGACGAATTGATCTTTGGTGCCTGTGTCTGCAGTTTATTGAGTACCTCCTTCATGATCGGTGAACCATGCGACAGTGTAACACTTGTAGCTGTTGACCCTTGTGAAAACAATGTCCCTTCAAGTTCAATTATACACTGAAAGAGTTTAATTTTTGCATGATGTTTATCGAGAAAGCCGAGTCCCAGGATCGCACAATTCCCCTCACTAACACGCGGCAATATTTCTACACGCTCTCAAAAACACTTATTTCCCACGTTAAAACAGAACAGCATTGTTCCCAATGACTTCACGTCATTATCGCCTACTCCACGTAACCTATACCACCGCGACTGCAGTCTCTATCTGCCCAAAAGATCCAGACTGACTACAGACATGTGAGCCAATGTGCCAACCAGAAATGTATGTTCTATACCATTTACTTTGCGTAGCAAACAACACTCCTTCTCTGCATATGTTTCTGGATATGGAGCAGTGCCTCATCGGCTGCAGAAGACAGAAGGCCGGTGCGTATTCGATTTTAGGCATGGCCAGAACATCGAAGCATCAGTTGGCAGCTGCTGCGGGGAACAGTTATTCTCTTCCCTTGGGTATATTACCACCGAGGAAGAACAAAAACGTACTGCAGGTTAAAATTATTGCTAATTCAAGCAATTTGTTTCGCTTATTGCATTTAATTAAAAAAATTAAGAACATTTAAAAGATATTTCATTATGACGTATGAGCGTGCCATAAACAACAATGTAAGTTATTAAAAATTATGTTCTCAAGTTATTATCTGTTAAAAGTATAAGAATATTTTGTGTAGGTATTTTTATGTGATAATATATTATTATTATCTTTGGTTACAGATGATGAGGAACAGATGATCGGTATAGATTGCAGTGATCACGAAAGCGACCAAGCGTTTGGTGGCTACAATGGGGAATATTAAACTATGTAGAATTGGAAGGAAAATCAGCATTGGCCGTATTTTGTTGTTTTATTGTCAGCAAAATCGATTTTCAGTCACTTAGTGACCATCCTCAGTTCTGTAATATACAATTAAAATTGATAGGCACTGGTATCAAGCTATAACCACAAGCTTAGAGCAAAATACGGCCAATGCTGATTTTCCTTCCAATTCTATCCGCTATTTGGTCGTGGTGCACACAACGCTCCATGGAGTCGCCAATCAATTAAACTATGTCTTTCATTCCTCATATGTATTTGCAAATAAATTGTTTTATTAAATAAAATGATTAAATGTAGTTACATATTTTAAGATGATTCAGCCCGAGAGAGAAACAGATATGACGTGACATGGATGCAACGCAATCGCGTGCAGTGACTCGCTTACCTTATTAGTCAAAATTAATAGACTCTTAAAACCAAGATAAAATAAAAGTTGTCTATAACAGTTAGCACGAACAAGAACGTCTTCTGATTTTTTCGCAGTGGCAAAATGCTCAGCTGATCCAGAGAACAATGACGTGCCCTCGCGCATTGCGATGCACCGTATCTGTCAGTCGTCAGCTAAGCACTTTTCCATGGCGAGAAACTCAGGGAAGTACTTTTTTTCATTAAGCTGTTGAAATTATAACAATAATAATAATTACTGTTATTATGCTTGCGTGGGGGACTGCCGCGGCTACGACCACCGCAAATACATTGAAGTTCAATTAGTTTACTACACTACTGGACATTAAAATTGCTACGTCACCAAGATGACGTATTACAGGCGCGAAATTTCACCGACAGGAAGAAGATGCTGTGATATGCAAATGATTAGCTTTTCAGAGCATTCACACAAGGTTGGCGCCGGTGGCGACACCTACAACGTGCTGACATGAGGAAAGTTTCCAACCCATTTCTGATACACAAACGGCAGTTGACTGGCGTTGCCTGGTGAAACGTTGTTGTGATACCTCATGTAAGGAGGAGAAATGCGTACCATCACGTTTCCGACTTTGATAAAGGTAGGATTGTAGCGTATCGGGATTGCAATTTATCGTATCGCGACATTGCTGCTCACGTTGGTCGAGACCCAATGACTGTTAGCAGAATATGGAATCGGTGGGTTCAGGAGGGTAATACGGAACGCAGTACTGGATCCCAACGGCCTCGTATCTCTATCAGTCGAGGTGACAGGCATCTTATCCGCATGGCTGTAACGGATCGTGCAGCCACTTCTCGATCCCTGATTCAACAGATGGGGACGTTTGCAAGACAACAACCACCTACACGAACAGTTCGACGACGTTTGTAGCAGCATGGACTATCAGCTCGGAGACCATGGCTGCGGTTACCCTTGACGCTGCATCGCAGACTGGAGCGTCTGCGATGGTGTACTCAACGACGAACCTGGGTGCACGAATGGCAAAACGTCCTTTTTTCGGATGAATCCAAGTTCTGTTTACAGAGTCATGATGTTCGCATCCGTGTTTGGCGACATCGTGGTGAACGCTCTTGGAAGCGTGTATTCGTCATTGCCATACTGGCATATCACCCGGTGTGATGGTATGGGGTGCCATTGGTTACACGTCTCGGTCGCTTCTTGTTCGCAAAGACGGCACTTTGAACTGTGGATGTTACATTTCAGATGTGTTACGACCCTTGGCTCTACCCTTCATTCGATCCCTACGAAACCCTACATTTCAGCAGGACAATGCATGAACGCATGTTGCAGGTCCTGTACGGGCCTTTCTGGATTCAGAAAATGTTCGACTTCTGCCCTGGCCAGCACATTTTCCACATATCTCTTTAATTGAAAGCGTCTGGTCACTGGTGGCCGAGCAACTGGCTCGTCACAATACGCCAGTCACTACTCATGATGAACTGTGGTATCGTGTTGAAGGTGCGTGGGCAGCTGTACCTGTACACGCCATCCAAGCTGTGTTTGACTCAATGCCCAGGCGTATCAAGGCCGTTATTACGGCCAGAGGTGGTTTTTCTAGGTACTGATTTCTCAGGATCCATGCACTCAAATTGCGTGAAAATGTAATCACATGTCAGTTCTAGTATAATATATCTGTCACATGAATACCCGTTAATCATCTGCATTTCTTCTTGGTGTAGCAATTTTAATGGCCAATAGTGTAGCATAGCAAAAAATCACAACTTGCATACTTTTAGTCATCAAAAGTGACAGCTGGCTAATAATATTGTAATATCCCCTACTAAAACAGGAACTGAAAGAAGAAGGAGAAGAGCTGTATCCGGCCTGGTTGGCTGCGGCACTGCGTCAGGCGGAGTCGGACCCAGAAGCACCGAGCAGGGTGGAGTCGCATTTGTGTCTCGGAATATGAGGCGGCGGCAGAGTGAGGGCGGTGAGATGGGGGTCGTTTAGGCAGCGGCAGTCGGTTCACAGCCCGTCAGGAGTACGCCGTCAACCCCGTGACAGAGACTGGAAGGTCGGATGTCGTGCATGGCCCTGCGCTGCCGATGACCTGCTGTACTAGCGCAGGCTGCACGTACGGCCAGAGCAGGCTGGTCAGTGCAGAAGACAAGCGGCAAGTACTGCGCAGATTGTCAGTGCCAATGGTCACTGCCACGAGAACTGGGTTACAACCTAGGAATGGGCTGATATGTCGAAATGCTGGAACATTGTCTACCCTTCTCCCTTATTTGTTCTATAGTCTTCTAAAGCCCTTTCAAATGCTGATTCCAATACTGGATACCTGATCTGTTCTATATCTACTCTCCTTTTTTCTTCTATCACATCACTCAAGTCTTCCACCTGACAGAGGCCTTCTATGTACTGTTTTCACCTATCCCCACTCTCCTCTGCATTTGACACTGGAATTCTCTTCGCACTCTTAATGCTACCGTCCTTGCTTTCAGTTTCACCGAAAATTCGTTTGACTTTTGTATATGCTGTGTCAGTTCTTCCGACAACCATTTCTTTTCGAGTTCTTCACATTTTTCATGCAACCGTTTCGCCTTAGCTTCCCTGTGCTTCCTATTTTTTTCATTCCTAAACGACTTGTATTTCTGCATTCCTGAATTTCCGAGAACATTTTTGTACTTCCATATTTAATCGATCAACTGAAGTATTTCTTCGCAGTTACCTTCTGTATACCCATCTTTTCCTCTCCAGCTTCTGTGACTACTCTTTTCAGATAGGCCCATTCCTCTTTAACTGAAATGCCTACTGAGCTACTCCTCATCTCATTATCTATAGCCTTAGAGAACATCAATCGTATCTCTTCGTTATTCGGTGCATCCATATTCCACTTCTTTGACTATTGATTCTTCCTGTCTAGTCTCTTAAACTTCAGTCCTACTCTTCATCACTACCGAATTGTGATATGAGGTTATATCTGCTCCTGGGTGCGCCTTACAAGCCAGTATTTGATTTCGGTACCTCTGCCTGATCATGATGTAATGTAACTGAAATCTTCCCGTATCTCCCGGTCTTTTCCAAGTGCATCTTCTCCACTTCTGATTCTCGAACAGAGTATTCGCTATTATTAGCTGAAATTTATTGCAAAACTCAATTAGTGGTTCTCCTCTCTCATTCCTAGAACCAAGCCAATATTCTCTAGTAATCCTTTTTTCTACTGCTTCCAATACAACTGCATTCCATATAATTAGATTTTCATATTGCTTCACGTACTGAATTGCCCGTTAAGTGTACTCACATTCTTTACCTGTCTCTTCATCTTCAGCTTCTGACGTCGTCATGTATGCCTAAACTATCGTTGTCGATATTGGTTTGTTGTCCATTCTGATGAGAACAACCCTGTCACTGAATTTTTCAAGTTAACATACACTTTGCCCTACCTTCCTATTCGTAAGGAGTCCTACTACAGTAATACCATTTTCAGCTACTGTTGATATTATCCTATACTGATCTGACCAGAGATCTTTATCTTCTTTCCATTACACTTTATTGACACCCCCCCCCCCCCTTATATCTAGACTGAGCCTTTGCATTTCCCTTTTCAGATTTTCTAGCTTCCCTGCCACGTTCAAAGTTCTGACAATCCACGCTCCAACTCGTAGAACGTTATCCTTTCCTCAAGGTCACCTCCCCCTTGGCAGCTCCTTCCCGGAGATTCGAAGGGTGACTATTCCAGAAGATTTTGCCAATGTAGAGATCATCGTGACAATTTTTAAGTTAAAAGCCATATGTCCTGTGAACATACATTACGTGTCTTTAAACCAATGGATTCCATTGCCTTTTGAACCTCACGCCGTTGATCATTGCTTATTCTTCCGCCTTTAGAGGCAGTTTCCCACCGCTAGGGCTACACAGTCCTCTCAACTTCTCTCCGCTCCTCCACCCTCTTTGGCCGTTGGCAGAACGATGATGACTTCTTGTGCCGGAAAACTTCGGCTGTCATTGCTGATGATTGTTCAAAATTTGAGATATGGTAGGGTGCTAATTCACGACCGACCCTTAGCCCCGGTAACACTGAAATGCGTCATATCGTTTGCAGAATAGTCTACCTATGCAACACAGGTCTTCACAGTCAATTTTTTTTGCAAAAATAAAAAAAAATTGATACATAATCACACATAAAATGATAATGACAGTATCTTACCTAGAAGAGAAAATACAGATGGTAGTACTCATACGCCTAGCGCTGATTTGCTTTCGAGCACCTCTCTCGCAACCTAAATACGTAATCACAGAATGTCTAGAGGACTATCCCGGGCGAAAAATATCGAAACTGCGAATGAAGGCTGCAGAAGAAATATGAAGAGCAAACGGTAATTTGCGAAACTAATAGCATTCTCCAAAACAGAGAAATGCAGTGTATTTTGCCGCGCGGGAATAGCCGAGCGGTCTAGGGCGCTCCAGTCATGGACTGTGCGGTTGATCCCGGCCGAGGTTCGAGTCCTCCATCGGGCATGGGTGTGTGTGTTTGTGCTTAGGATAATTTAGGTTAAGTATTCTGTAAGCTTAGGGACTGATGAGCTTTGCAGTTAAGTCCCATAAGATTTCACACACATTCGAACATTTTTTGCAGTGTATTTTCAACACACTGGGTGTAACTGTACACGCCACAAAATTGAACTGAAGACGACAGAAGACTGAACTCGTAGACCATAATATTTCAGAAGTAATTCAGCTAAATTTTGAGGTCTAAGTGTCTCAGGTAGGGTAATAGCGTTAATGTGTCTTGAATCTAATAAGAGTCTGATCGATCCATCTCTTTTCTCTACTATATAGAGTGGTCTGTTGGATGAACTAACCGCCGGTTCTATGACGCCTTGCTGTGCCACAGACTGAATCTCAGCTTTTATTTCCGGAAAGCTTTTGACACCGTTCCTCACAAGCAACTTCTAATCAAGCTGCGGGCCTATGGGGTATCGTCTCAGTTGTGCGACTGGATTCGTGATTTCCTGTCAGGAAGGTCGCAGTTCGTAGACGGCAAATCATCGAGTAAAGCTGAAGTGATATCAGGTGTTCCCCAGGGAAGCGTCCTAGGACCTCTGCTGTTCCTGATCTATATAAATGACCTGGGTGACAATCTGAGCAGTTCTCTTAGGTTGTTCGCTGATGATGCTGTAATTTACCGTCTAGTAAGGTCATCCGAAGACGAGTATCAGATGCAAAGCGATTTAGAAAAGATTGCTGTATGGTGTGGCAGGTGGCAGTTGACGCTAAATAACGAAAAGGGTGAGGTGATCCACATGAGTTCCAAAAGAAATCCGTTGGAATTCGATTACTCGATAAATAGTACAATTCTCAAGGCTGTCAATTCAACTAAGTACCTGGGTGTTAAAATTATTGTGGGGAAGGCGAGCCAAAGGTTGCGTTTCATTGGCAGGACACTTAGAAGATGCAACAAGTCCACTAAAGAGACAGCTTACACTATACTCGTTCGTCCTCTGTTAGAATATTGCTGCGCGGTGTGGGATCCTTACCAGGTGGGATTGACGGAGGACATCGAAAGGGTGCAAAAAAGGGCAGCTCGTTTTGTATTATCACGTAATAGGGGAGAGAGAGTGGCAGATATGATACGCGAGTTGGGATGGAAGTCATTATAGCAAAGACGTTTTTCGTCGCGGCGAGATCTATTTACGAAATTTCAGTCACCAACTTTCTCTTCCGAATGCGAAAATATTTCGTTGAACTCAACCTACATAGGCAGGAATGATCATCAAAATAAAATAAGAGAAATCAGAGCTCGAACAGAAAGGTTTAGGTGTTTGTTTTTCCCGCGCGCTGTTCGGGAGTGGAATGGTAGAGAGATAGTATGATTGTGGATAGATGAACCCTCTGCCAAGTACTTAAATGTGAATTGCAGAGTAGTCATGTAGACGTAGATGTAGATGTTGTAAGCAGGCATAATAAGTGGCTTAACGCAAAATTTATTGTGATCTTTGATCTAAAATCTGTACTGAAAACCTGTCATATCTCCTGTACGATGAGGAAAAGCAATTGAGTGTGAATGCAAAATGTCAAAAAGATTCTCTACTTTGTTTTCTCTTGGATAAGACTGTGTATATCTACTTGCTGACCAATCTCATCACAAGAAGTACATAAACAACGTCTGTCATCATAAAAGAATTCAGACAGCAAACGTGTTACATGGTCTGACAAAAAGCGTAGGCGACTGATTCACTTCCTCGTCTTGTCTTGAAATCCAGTCTTCAAATTTCAGAGTAACTGACTTACTTTCAGCTTCTATGATGATCTCACCGTCATTAAAGTTTAAAATTGCTTTATGTTCATTTAAAAAGTCCACTTCCAATATCGTTTCTGTCGACAAAAGCGGCACAGTTAAAAAACACCCTACAAATTTATGGGCTTGGCATGTGAAATCCAAAACAAGTTCAGGCATGTGAAATCCAAAACAGTTTCATGTACATCAACACTTTTGCCTAAAATAGCACCTTGAAGTTTGATTTTCCATAAAGGTACCGTAAGGCAGTCTGTCGTCTTTCTACATCTGTTGAATGCAATTTCACTTATCACAAAGATGGGCCTACCTGAGTCCAGAACAGCAGACAAATTAGTGTTATCTAAAGAAACATTTATTACAGGATGTGCAATAGCATTCCGTGTGTTATGTGATACCTGTAATAAAATATCTCTTAAGTCTTCAAGACGTACGAAATTTATTTTTTCTGCAGCGATGTTTTCAGTCATTGCTGAGCGTTATTTTCACGCTGCTGATTGTTGCTCGGGTTAGGCGATCTCACTTTAACTATCTCCACGTGTCGCGGCGGGCTTGATCTGCTCGCATTTTGCCAATGTTTTGTTGTCTGTTATTGTTTTGTAATGTTCCCCATTTTGATGACTGTCTCGGCAATTTCTGTTTGCCGGCCGGTGTGGCCCAGCGGTTCTAGGCGCTTCAGTCTGGTACCGCGCGACCGCTACGGTCGCAGGTTCGAATCCTGCCTCGGGCATGGATGTGTGTGATGTCCTTAAGTTAGTTAGGTTTAAGTAGTTCTAAGTTCTAGGGGACTGATGACCTCAGATGTTAAGTCCTATAGTGCTCAGAGCCATCAGCCAATTTCTGTTTTGCCATGAGTTCTTTGGGCTTTATATACCAGAATTGTATCCATTAGAACACTAGTTGCGCCTATAGTTGTTATGATTATTGTGATAGTGTCTATGCTCGTTTTCGTAGCGACTGTTCTGTCGATTACCGTCATCATGATCGTCACTACGGAAATAATTTCTGTCACGATAATTGTTTTGGTTTTCCCAGTGTTAATCATACGGATGATGCCTGTTTTTTCGTCTGTAATTGTCTCTGTGATAATGAGTTTTGTGAGAGCGTTTGTCATTTCTATGGTCGTACGGTAGAAATGAATGTCTCGAGTCACGATGTCTGTTTCATATTTTCTAGAGATACGGTTGTCGGAGTCTAGTTCTGTTTCTTGTGGCAAACCTTGGAAAGCTTCTAGGGCGTTATTGCATCCACCTCCTAATATTATGTGACGCGAATGTAGAGGAAATTTTGCTGAGCAAACGCGTATGAACTCAAATGAACTGTACCGATTTGTTTGATATTGGTTCCCACGTAAAATCTCCTCAAAATACCTGACTGGGTCAGAAAAATGTGTTTGATTAAAATTTTTCATCGTTATTACACTATGCTCCATTCTATCCTGAAAGGCTTGCGACCAATACACAGACAAGAAAGCAGGGTAAAAGCCAGCTTCACTTTGACGGTGTCTGACTACAGACCGCATTCTCGCGGTTGGCTCGCTTTTGAGATATGCACACATGAATTCCACTTTGTAGCTGAAATGCCAATTTTATGGTGGAAACCAAAATTGATTCAACCACACTTCGGGGGGGGGGGGGGTGAGCGTGGGATTGGGGGGGGGGGGGTGAATGACATTGCCGAAGTTACAAAAATCTGGAATTTATGAACGGTGAGAAAGTGCTTGTACTCAGTTTCGGTGAGAGCTGGAGTATTTTCTCTGTTGCGGCTGACGTGTGGCTCACTATCATGACTTGGTGAGAAGTATTGTTCTCTGAGAAAAATTATGAATCTTACCAGAAGTTTCATATCGAGGGTGTGAGTGTGAACACGTGACGCGTTGGTATCGTCATTACTATTTGATTTACATTCTAAACGTGTCAACCGTTCTCTCATGTTATTTACACCTTTTTTCTATTGTTGATTGACTTTAATCTGACTTTGTTTAAAGCTCTTAAGAGTTTGATATTTTGTTGTGTCTGTAAATGGTACAGGATGTGTAATATCAGAATCATTGTCGGTATTTTTAGAAAAAGTTAACATCTTTGTTGTCAAATCTTCGACATTCTTTGTTAACGTAAAAAGTTGTTCTTTTTGGTCGTCCGAGTTCAGCATTAATGCCTTGACCTGTTCGCTAATTGTTTCAATAATGATATTAAGGTGGTCACGACGTTTTGTGAATTGTGTGACTACTGCGCGCAGTAAAATGGCATTTATCTTTGTGAGGAGGTTTTCTTTGTCGTTCTGTTGCGTAGTTTTTAAATTATTTTGTTCAGTTTCAAGATTGCGTAGCCTTGTTTCTAGCCTCTTAATAATAGGTTGTAAGTCATCTCTAAGCTACTGTCGCATTGATACAGAAAGGTTTTCCTGTTTTTCCTCAAGTTTCCGATTGTGAGATGGGTGTTAATTTTTCGTTCTTTTAATATCTTTACTTATTTCTTCTTGTGGTTACGTGTTTTGTTCTAGCGTTTTGTCCATCTTTAGCAGCAACTATAACAAAGTTAGATTATTACCTTTCGCACTCAGGTTTATTGCATTTGCAATGACAGTGTGCGTATTGTCAGTAATTTCGCACAGCTGTGGCGACTTTTCATCTGCGGATCCGTCTTCTGAAATTTCGTGTTCACTGTTGCATACCTCTCCTGTTCCACTTCCAAATAAATAACTCTACTGTGTTAGAAAGATATTCTAATTCTCTAAAATCTCAAGTAAGTTATTTATGTGTGTCTACCGTTGTACTTGAAACAATGGTAACTAAAGGTAGGAATATCAACAACGTAGAAATAAAAGATAGATCGCTACTTACCGTAAAGAAGACACATTAAGGTGCAGGCAGGTACAATTAAAAGACGTTTCTATATGTTTATTAATTGCGCCCGCCTGTAACTTAACGCGTCTTCTTTGTGGTAAGTAACAGCCTGTCTCTGAAAATTGTTGTGGTCGTGCGTGCGTGAAGTGTGTTTCTTGTGTGTGGGAATGCTGATGAATACTGATGAAGGCTGTGGCCGAAAGCTTTAAGTAAGTGTCTTTTAACTGTGCCTGTCTGCAGCTTAACATTTCTTCTTTACGATAAGTAACCATCCATCTCTTCCCACGTTGTTGACTGTTGTACTTTTTCTGTTTCATTAATAATTGAGTCATTAGTTTGTGACGTCGTTTACGATGTAGTAGCACGATGGAATAGTTTATCACTAGCCATAATGTGGAAAGGTATAAAACTGAATTAGCAAACAAACTTCCTGTTCGCAGTTAGATAACTGAAAGTAATAAATTTTCTTGCGCAACAGAAACATCTGCGAAAAAACTATATCTTCCTTTTTTTTGAGTCATCAGCCACGAATTCCATCTCAGAGTTGCACTTGGAACCTACATCCACAATTATTTGAAAGATGTATTCAAATCTCTGTCTCTTTGTACAGTTTTTACCCTCTACGGCTCCCTCTAATACCATGGAAGTTATTCCTGATGCCTTAACAGATGTCCTACCATTCCGTCCCTTCTTCTTGTCAATGTTTTCCACATATTCCTTTCTTCATCTATTCTCTGGAGAACCTCCTCCAAATGTAATTCTTCTTCACTTTCACCGAGGATAGCAATGTCATCAACGAATCTTATCATTGATAACCTTTCACGTACAATTTCAATTCCACTCTTGAACCTCTCGCCGCGCGGAGTGGCCACGCTGTTACAGTCCCCATGACTGACACAGATTGCGCGGCCCCTCCTGCCAGAGGTTCGAGTCCTCCCTCGGACATGGGTGCGTGTGTTGTTTTTAGCAAAAGTTAGTTTAAGTAGTGTACAAGTCTAGGGACCGATGACCTCAGCAGTTTGGTCCCTTAGGAATTCCCACACACTTGATTTGATTTTGAACCTTTCTTTTACTTCCATCATTGCTTCTTCGATATATAGACTGAAGAGTAGAGGCGTAAGACTGCTCCCTGTCTTACACCCTCTCTAATCCGAGCATTTCGGTCTTGGTCTTCCACTCTTATTATTCCCTCTTGGTTCTTGTACAACTTGTATATTACCCATTTCTCCCTGTAGCTTATCCCTATTTTCCTCAGGATTTCGAACATCTTCCAGTATTTGGCACTGTCGAACGCTTTTTCAAGGTCGATTCTTTAGTCTTAGTCCCATTATCAACCCTAACGTCAGAATTGTCTTTCTGGCGCCATTACCTTTCCCAAGGCCAAACTGAGAGTCATCTAACACGCCTTCAGTTTTCTTTTCCATTTCTTCTGTATATATTTCCTGCCAGCAACTTGGACGCGTAAGCTGTTAAACTGACTGTACGATAATTCTCACACTTGCAATCTTCGGAATTAAGTGGGTGATGTTTTTCCGAAAGTCTGATGGCATATCGCCAGTCTCACGCACCAAGGTGAATAATCGTTTTGTTGCCACTTCCTCCAATGACTTTAGAAGTTCTGATTGAATGTTATCTATCCTTCTGCCTTATTTGATCTTAAGTCTTCCAAACCTCTTTTAAATTCTGATTCCAATACTGGATTCCCAATCTCTTCTATAGCGACTCTTGTTTTTTCTTCTATCACATTACACAAGTTTTCTTTCTAATAGAGGCCTTCAATGACTGTTTGCACCTATTCCCTGCATATGTGAGTGGAATTCTCATTGCACTCTTAAAACTACCATCCATGTTTCAGTTTGACAGAAGATTATTTTGGCTTTTCTATACTCTGTGTCAGTCTTTCCGAGAATCATTTCTTTCCATGCAGCCATTTCGCCTTAGCTTCCCTGTACTTCCTGTTTATTTCATTCCTAAACAACTTGTACTTCTGTTTTCCTGAATTTCCCTGAATATTTTTGTACTTCCTTCTTTCATCGATCAACTGAAGTATTTCTTCTATTATCCATAGTTTCTTCCTAGTTACGTTCTTTGTACCTATGTTTTTCTTCACATATTCTTCAGATATGTTCATTCTTCTTTAACTGAAATTTCTACAGAGCTATTCCTTATCTCTGTATCTATAGCATTAGAGAACATCAAGCGTATCTCTTCATTCCTTAATAACTGACGTATCCCACTTCTTTGCCTATTGATTCTTCCTGATTAGTCTCTTAAACTTCAGTCTGCTCTTCATCACTGCTAAATTGTGATCTGATGCTTTATCTGCTCCTTGGTATGCCATACAATCTAATACTGATTTCAGACTCTGTGCCTGATCTTGATGTAATCTGAAACCTTCCCGTATCTCCCGGCCTTTTCCAAGTATACCTCCTCCACTTCTGATTCTCGAACAGAGTATTCGATGCTACTAGTTGAACTCTATTGCAAAACTCAATTGGTCTTTCTCATCTCTCCTTCCTGGTATCAAACTCATATTCTCCAGTTATTCAGTAATCCTTTTTTTCTACACCTTCTAATGTAACTGCATTCCAGTGTCCCATGACAATTATATTTTCATATCCCTTCACATACTGAATTACCCGTTCTATATACTCATATATTTTCCCTATCTTTTCATCTTCAGCTTGTGACCTTTTTTCTACACCTTCTAATGTAACTGCATTCCAGTGTCCCATGACAATTATATTTTCATATCCCTTCACCTACTGAATTACCCTTTCTATATACTCATATATTTTCCCTATCTTTTCATCTTCAGCTTGTGACGTCGGCATGTGTACCTGAAATATCGTTATCGGCATTGGTTTGGTGTCCATTCCGACGAGAACAACCCTGTCACCGAATAGTTCACAGTAATACACCCACTTCCTGTTCATATAGAATTCTACTCCAGTAGTATCATTCTTTACTTCTGTTGATGTTACCCTTTACTCATATGAGCAGAAATCCTTCACTGACCCCCACTATGTCTAGACTGAGCCTTTTCATTTCCATTTTCAGATTTTCTAATTTCCCTACCACGTTCAAGATTCTGACATTCCACGACCCGACTCGCAGAACGTTATCCTTTCGTTGGTTATTCAATCTTTTTCTTATGGTCACCTCCTTGTCAGTCTCTTCCCGGAGATCCGGATGGGGGACTATTTCGGAATCTTTTTCCAATGGAGACACTTTTTTTTTTTAAATTACAGGCCACATTTCCGGTGGATAAACGTTATTCGTCTTTCATGTACTGGTTTCCACTGCCTTCTGCATCCTCATGCCGTTGATCTTTGCTGATTTTTCGGCCTTAGTGGCAGTTTCCCATTGCAGGGGCAAGACAGACCCTTCAACCTCTGTCCACTCCTCCACCCTCTTTGAAAAGGCCGTTGGCTGGATGATGATGACTTCTTTTCTCGGAAATCTTCGGCCGCCAGTGCTAATGATTTTTATTCAAAATTTTAGCCAAGGCAGGATGCGCACCCGGAACCGAAAAAGTTCTCTTTACTAACGAATGACACTACCCCAACTCCACGGTAACACAAATACTGCCTACAGTTTGCACAATAGCCCCTCTAATCAACAAAGATATTCACACGTAATATTTTCTGGAAAAAAGAGAAAAAAATTTCATACAATATCAAACAAAAAATGACACCGACACTAATATAGCTGAAAGAGAAAATGCAAATGTCAGTACTTATACGCCTAGCGGTTATTTGCTTTCGAAAACCTGTGTTTCAATCCGAAGACTTAATCACAGAAAGATCAGAGGACTCTTCTGGGCGAAAAATGTCGACATTTGCAAACTTTCTATAAAAAATTGCCTGAATCTGAAAAAATTGAATATAGTGATTTTAAAAACTTTCTCCTCTTGTAACGTTTACTTTAGATATCGTATTCAATTGCTGAGCAAAACTTGTGTTGCGCATGTGAACAGTATCGTGAAATACAACTTTAAACTCCATGAAACGCTAAATTCGAAATAAAGGAAATAAATTTAATTAAATGTCAAAAGAAACTAATTGTGTGCTCACTGAAAACTGTATAACTAAAACCCAGTGCCGAAGAACATCATGAACGTTGCGTGATACGAAGTGCACAAAAATAAATTACTGCTCTACTCGAAAGAAACTAAATGTTTGAAATTACTAACACTGTTCATTGAAAATTAATCTACTTACTAGCACGACACCTGAGTATCCCCACTGCACACTGATTTTGAGAATGTCCGGTGACATCTGCCTTGAAATAAAACTGACTTACCTCTTGCTCAGCATGCTCCTTTTGTGTCTGGTGTAATGAAGTTCTCGAAAGCAAATGCGTATCAGCAGGTACAACAGCAAAAGGAAAATAAACGTCTGACCACTAACTTCTTTTTCTTTGCTTGTCAGGAACAACCTATGTCTTTGTTTGGCGTAACGTGCAATGCACACACGACGAAATATCCAAAATTTACTACGAGTCATGGAGGAGGGTTTTACTTTAAAGACAATCATTCTTGAGAAATAAAACTCTGATTATCTACAAAAACACTGCGCAACTTAAGAAGACTCTGATAATTACAAAATGCTCTCGCAAAAACTGACCACATTTCAACCATTTGAGATATTTGTGACAATGAAAAATGACGAGATCAAACTAACACCAATCATGAAAGCTATTTGAACGTTATTAGTTGTCTGAGGGCCAAAGATTTCCTTCAATTAATAGTTCTGACAAACAAACATTTCATTCTTGCGCATGCCTTTATTATCATTTAAATTCCTCCATTATATTCTCCATCAATACAAAGGAAAGAGAAAATATTATAAATACTATAAATGAGTTTACATCTCCATAATAAAGTATTCCAGATAATTTCTCTCAGATTCACAAATAAAAGGCCTCATTCTCTGAAAAACTGAACTGCTCGCTACTATGCCTCAAATAAGAAAGTCCCAGCGCTGCACATCTGATTGATTAGCAAGTCAGCCACAGATTAAACTAAACATAGAGTGAAGGATCTTATTCACTGCTCATGCAGTGCGGTCATTCGTGTTTGTCCTTGTGGAGTAAAGGTGAATTACTTAGAGTAACAGAAAACATATGGGAGCCTTACAGTTTAAATAAAAATTTAATGTTGAGATGAATTTGGTAACTGCCATTCATCTTGAGTTAAATATTACCTGATAATAATAGGCTGATTTATCACAATTACGAAAATTATTATTCTTCGAATGATATACTTTATTTGTACAAGCACTGAAATAAATAGACGTGTGCACAGAACATCTGAAACAGAGAGTGATTTTTTTTTCAAGAATCTCAATACATTTTTAGGTGAGAGAAGTGATGTATTTTCTATTTTCTCTTTCTTTTTACGAACAATTGAGTTAATCGAAGCGACATTGAACTGAAATGTCATCATCCTTGTTAACCTCTTAAAGACTTTACTCTCTCGTGCAGGAGACAGAGAATCTGCAACACTATTTTCTAAATTAATATTTGCTTCAATGATTCACGTGTTAATAAGAAGCGAGCTTTTTCGGAAATAGTGATAATGTACAAATCGATTATTCCACTCCCTTAGGCGAGTGAGAAGAATTAGGGTAGATTATGGAATTACATCAGCCTAAAATCCGAATTCGCATTCGGCAGATATGTGTATAACATAGACATAAAAAATTGACTCATTGCTCATCATTTGGATAAAATATAGTTCAAATGGTCTATGTAACTGTTATATATTGACACGAATAGTGACTCAAATGCCGAGCCGAACTATGGGGAAACTCCCTTGTGATGGTGGGCGCACATCATCGATCTACCCTGTCATCTCTGGTGCTTATTTTTATCATCACGTGGAACCTACAGAAAGAAATTCCAGAGATCTTATTATTCTCTAAGTACTTCAACCTGGCTGGCCCAATAATTGAAAGATTTCGGGAGTAAGCAGTATGCATAAAATCTTCTTGGAATTTAGGTTGCATCAATTTGCAGTTAAAACTCGAGCTTCGAAGATTAACACCAGCTCCTACGTCAGGAAATGACTTTCTGTGGGAGTCAAGTTTTCTTCCTTTATTGTGACCTTCAAGCTTGTCTTTGGTCGGGTGACGTCACTTTAAATTCTGACCTGTACTGGCGGTGAACTCACGTGAATGGCCGCGCGGAGTGGCCACGAGTTTTGAGGCGCCATGTCACGGATTGCGCGGCCACTCCCATCGAAGGTTCGATTCCTCCCTCGGGCATGGGTGCGTGTGTTGTTCTTAGCATAAGTTAGTTTAAGTAGTGTGTAAGTCTAGGGACCGATGACTTCAGCAGTTTTGTCCCTTTGGAATTCAGACACATTTGAACATTTCAAGTGAATGGTGGGTTTCCACGGGCGGTATGCCCCTCTTCCCTACAAGGCCGCGATTGACGGGTGGAAGGCGAACAGACCTCTTTGGAGTTACGAATTCTGGTTGCGCTTCTTTGAAGACCTCCGTCCAAAGTGCTCATTTCTGCTACCCTCTCACAGTGTTAGTCTTGCTCTCAAGGCCGATTTTATTGAAGTGTTTTGTCTTTACGACTTTTACTTGTGCCTTGTGGTGGGGTGTGGTAACAGTCCTGGCTAAGGTATTTTATGAGAGATTTGAGTGAGACTCCTGGGTTAATCAGAGATTAGTGATGTGAGCGTGTGTGCTTTCATGTCACTAACCATCATTTAATGATTTAGGGATTTTGATTCTGCAATTTCTTGGTTTGTGGCTTCCAAGGCAACTTATAAGTTCATTCAGCTATTGCCTGGTTCTTTCGTAGATAGCTTCGGCGAGATTTTTAAACCTTGTTTTTAGTGGTTGGATATTGTCAGCAGCGTGCAATTCTGCAGCGGGAAAACGGCTGTATACATGTATAGCTCTTTTCAGAGCTCTGTTTTGGAGTGCTTGCAATACTGGAGAGGCACATTCTAGAATGGGGCGTACTAGATTTCAGTACACCCTTACCGCTATGCTAGTTGCTAGGCTGCTTTCTCTCAAGGTGAAATCTAGATTATATCGCCTGTCTCTGTTAAAACTGTGACTGCACATCTAAATTTCTATCGCTTCTTTTAGTACTGAATCGCAGTAGGTCGATTCCTAGAAGAGGACCTGTGTTTTCTCAAAGTTGGTCTTGTGCCCTTCCTTAACGCTATCGCTGACGTCTGAAGATTTCCGCACTTCATCTGCCATCTGTGTTCGGTGCAGCGCTGTGTTATGGTGCGAATTATCTGCCGAACATAACTTTCTCCACATTCACATGGCACATACTGTAGACACCAGGCACTGTCAAATCCCGACTGCCTTTCACTGGAGCCAGCAAATCCTTAATTCCTCGCAGAGTTCGGATTACTGTTCTAATATCATATTTACGTAATATGAATGAAAAATTCCAGGTGGAGCCACCCATCAATGACAAGCTTGAACGATACTATAAAGGAGGTACACCTCACTGCGGGCAAGCAGTCAGCTCCTGACGAAGAAGATGATGCCACTCTTTGAAAGCTCGAGTTCGAATTCCAATATGACGTGGTATGGACACCGAGAAGAATTAATTCAGGGATGCCACCTGTTAAAACTTTGATGTCATAAAAACTAGCATCACTGACTGTAACAATATGCTATGGGAGTAAACGAATACGTGACAAAGGTTTTGGAATCTGTTATGCAACTGAATATTTCTGCTTTCAGGAATCTCATCCGCAATGCGATGGTGGGGTAAAAGATGACGCACATCCCAGAGTCAAGCAGCATGTTCACATTAGCGTAAAGTGACAGGCGTTCTCCGCGACAAACAAAATTTCTCCTCGATTTTATGGCCAACTACACAGAGTGTTAACTAATATGTGGAAAATCTCTGTAGAATGACAGTTTCAAATACACATATTGTCACTTTTTTAAATTTGTTACTTGCAGATATTTTTTGGTTGTTAAATCTTTGCTTCGTTTCCATCTGTTTGTTTTCAAATTGCCAGACATTTCTTTCCTTTTCAAATGTTGTTTGTTTTGCCTTCTTATGTTCAACTTAGTGACCATGGTAATAGTAAATAAACAGATCCTTTTAGTATTGAGAACACAATCAGTATTGGAAGCTTACTCCACTGTTCTTATTGGACTAGTGTTTGGTGTATAGTGAACATGCTTCCCCCAATAGGAAACGAATCTGCTATTTCCGAGAGGCACCATGGAACAGACGTACGTTAGCGACTTCAGCTAGAGATCAACGTCTGTGTATGACTTCCGTTTACGAGCGTGACGGCTGCTACGTGTTATTCCTATTAGACTAGTTTGTACTGTACATTTGTGGCTAAAATTTATTCTTATCAGCACATAGCGGACATGCATCTTATGTATCGACTTGTAAATTTCAATCCGACGTTTGTACTTTGAAATATTTTCTAATAGATATTTACCGAACAATAAGATCTTTCATTGAACACATGAACATCTTGTGGAGCAGAGTCTTCTGAGGACAGATGATTTCACCATGGAAGACCAAACAGTGTCAGAAGATCTGATTTAGAATTTAGAGTGCTTAATCATAGTGAGGACAATAATTGCAGCAGTATCAGACAAGTGGCAAAAACTGAGAATGAGAGTCGTGCGACAACGTGGGAAGTGTTACGGGAGCTACTCCTTTACCCATTTCGTGTTTAGAGAGTGCAACATCTTACTGAAACAGGTTCTGAATCCTGAAATGCTTTTTTTGCTTGGTTACTGGAGATGTGTGCTCAGAACTGTGAGCTTATGAATCAATACTTACCAGGAATGGAGCATAGAGAGTCTTTTTTGCAGTTCTGGAAACAAAACGTCAACAATAGTTTAGCATTAATGTATGGGCTGGCATAATAGGAGACAGATTAACTGGACCTTTCATTTACATCCCGTCACAGGCAATGCCAACATTAAATGAAATTTTCTGTAAGTAACATGATCCTCCTTAATCAAAAGTTTCTCTCCAAAAGGGAATAAAGATGTTATCCATTGGGGGCAGCACGGTGAGTACGCATCCGATACTGTTAAACACTCACGGTTTCACTACATTCACGACAAATTTTGACACTCAGGTCATCATTCTGAGATAGAAAATTACGTTGCTTATAGTCAAAGAAACGTATGAAGATGACAGCGTCACCATCAAAATGTCTTGTGTATTGTAAATGAAACAAAAAATTACCTCACTTAGGGTAAACGTTAAATTGTTTAATATGTAATATCTGTCCCAGGACGCAATAAAATTTCATTGAACTATATGAGAAGTATGCAATTTTTCATTGTCAACCGTCTATTGCAGACAGACATTTTGGTTACCATTTTGTTCTACAAAATTTTAAGTTAAAAATCCGAGATGCAGCATCCATTTGTATGAAGCCGCCAAAATTTACTGTATTTGTTCATTTTGGGTCCACAGTTGAGTTCTAAAAGGGTATACATGGCTGGCTTAGAAAGATAAAATTTCTTATTTCCTTGCACAAGGAGCGCATCGAAAATAAGAACGTAAGCTATTAGCCCCCTAGTGTACATGTCCTCGTCCAGGTTCTTCCAGCCGTATACAGCTATGAACACACACCACAGTTTCTTCCTGACGCACAATTGACAGCAGTGTACTGAAACCGATCGTTTGACCGGAATAAAAAAAGAAATATCTGTTGTTGCCCGCATCTCGTGGTCGTGCGGTAGCGTTCTCGCTTCCCACGCCCGGGTTCCCGGGTTCGATTCCCGGCGGGGTCAGGGATTTTCTCTGCCTCGTGATGGCTGGGTGTTGTGTGCTGTCCTTAGGTTAGTTAGGTTTAAGTAGTTCTAAGTTCTAGGGGACTTATGACCACAGCAGTTGAGTCCCATAGTGCTCAGAGCCATTTTAGCCAAATATCTGTTGTTACTCAATAGTCTCTGCGAAAGTGACCTTGCTTGCTTGCAAGTTGTTTAGATTTTGTGTTAAGAGCACGGGTATAAGGAGCTGCCACGACCTCCGACAGATAGAACTGTAGTATTAATCCGCCATAATAAGAGAGATACCTGCAGAATGCGGGGACGCGGATTCCGGCGTGTGTGAGCGGGCAGCCCACGCGCCCCCACGCTTTCCTCGTTTCGCCTGCTTTCTGTTTGCTGCCGCTGTAAGCGGCGGTGCCACGCTAAGTGCGCTAATTACTGCCGTCAGGGTGACGGTGCACTGCTACACGGATAAGCCAGAGCTGCTGCCGAATGTTGGCCCCCCTGTTTGTCCCACCAAGTAGAGGTTTTCCCCGGGCTGTGAGGAAACACAGTGGACTTCTGCGGAAGTGAGCAAAGTAATCGCACTTGTCGGTTCCCACTAAGTGAGACAGATACGTATTCTTGTGTCATTTCTGTCGTGAATTGTGGTTGCTGTTGAGTATTTGTGGCTATGTAACAGAGTACGCCGGACTGGGATACGAACCGGAAGTTCCATCTTCCGCGAGCAGTATGCTACCCTCAGCGCTATGCGAGCACTGCTGGCTGAACAAACCAGTGCTTCAGTTTCCCACTAGGGTCTCCCCATTCTACATCTACATGTACATATATACTCCGTAGGCCACCTTTTGGAGTGTGGAGGTTGCTATTTCTGTACTAATGTCATTTTCCCCCTTCCCGTTGAAGTTGTGAAATGTGTACTGAAAGAAAGATTGTCAGCAAGCCACCGAATGAGCTTCAGTAACCTTTTTTTTCCAGTTTCACTTGGTAAACGCACGGGAATCTGCCAAGTAGTTGTCATGTATTCGTAATTATCACCCTGAAAATAACGTTCCCTTATTCGCTGGTACGTGTCTGAACTACTGGTACACACTGAAATCCATACATCCACGCAACTGTAACGTGGCACGCAGCTTATGCGAGGGGGTATCGTACAGTTCTAAAATCACCCAGAAATTTTTGTGATCTATTGACTAAATTTTTTCAGTGTTGTTATTGGCTCATCAGGACATGATTTTGGAAATTTCAGGTAATCTTGTTCTTTATTTTCTTACAAAGAGTGCCAGAAGTGACAGAGGTGTAGGTTGGAGAGAATTCAGCCTCGTAGTGTTCTAAAGGTCTTGCGTTTGAAGGATAACATTTGTCGCCTGTTCGTGAAAGAGACTGCCCAGCGTATAACACTACTGTGAAGTGCAAAAGGAATTTCCAAACTGGACACATGTTGCTGACAGACGAGCAAAGTGCAGAACTGAGGTGGAAAGATCACGCTTTCAGTTTTTTTGCGCTGTCTTGGAGTCATCCCCACATGTTTGTTTGCTTGTTTCTTTTATTTTAGGGCGCAAAGACAACTGGAGTCATAACGAGCCTTAGCCAAAACTATAGAACTTGAAGACAGGAGTTAAAAAAAAAGACTATACGTCAATCCCAATTGACGTAAGAAGACAGCTAAAAACAGGGTCGTGGAAAAAGGGCTACAAAGACACTATACAGAAACGGAGGCCCAGAAACAAAAATTAAATGGCCTTCGCCCTATTGCTATGACGGATAAAAAGTAGAAGGTGGTCGACTGCCCGCGTGTCATTTGCTAAAGCGGCCGATAGCTCAGACGGAAAACCCAAGCGGCAGCGTAAACGGTTAAAAAATGGGAATTCCGTCAGGTAGTGGCGGAAACTTAAAACTTGGGCGCAATGTGTACAAAGTGGTGGGGGAGCGCCATTTATCAAATGGCAGTGCCCAATACGCAGTCTAGTTAAAATGGCCTCCTCCCGGCGGGATGGCCGAGAGGAGGTCGTCCTAACCGCTGGGAGAGGCTTAATAAGCCGGAGATTACTCCCGTGAAGAGAGAGGACCACTGGCGATGCCAAGTGACTCCATCTCCTGACAGACGACAACACAGAGATCATTGGAGGGAATATAGGAACTAGAGGGCTGAGGTACGAGGACTGCAGCCTTGGCAGCAGCGTCAGTAGCCTCGTTTCCTGGTAGACCGACATAATCAGGAACCCACATAAACATCACAGTGGCTCCCCAAGAGTGAGCAAGTGACAGTTTTCCTGGACCCGTTGCACTAAAGAATGGGCGGTGTACAGCGCACATAGACTTTGAAAGGCGCTGAGAGAGTCTGAGCAGAGGACACAATTGAACAGTCTGTGTCGTTGGATGTACTCCGTGGCATGATACAGGGGAAAGAGCTCGACTTTAAATACTGAGCAGTGTGCCGGAAGCCGATATCGAAAAAGTTGGCGCCAATGACGAAGGCACATCCGACACCACTGTCAGTCCGAGAGCCATTAGTGTGCACAAAGGTACTATCCCAAAATTCTATGCGAAGGTCGTGAAACTGAAGGCGATAGAGCGAGGCTGGAGTAGTGTCTTTAGAAAGCGTATAAAGGCCTAGGTTAACACGGGTCGCTTCACGAAGCCAAAGTGGTGAAGGGTTCACACCCACCGGGAAAGTTGCAGGTAGTGCGAAGTTAAGCTGCCGAAGCAAGTGCCGAAAGTGGACTCCAGGAGGTAATAGAGAAGAGGGACGCACTGCATACTGGCGATCACAGAAATCATCAAAGAAGGAGGCATAGGATGGGTGGCCACGCATCGCAGACCTGCTGAGGAGAAAGTCATGGCAATAGGACAGTGGTAGTTGTTCACCTTCATTATACAGACTCTCAGTGCTAGTGCAAAAGGCGTCAGTGGCCAGACAGATGCCACGATGATGGATAGTGTTGAGACGGTGTAAGAGAGATGGACGTGCAGACGCATAAACAAAGCACCGATAGTCGAGTTTCGAACGGAAAAGGGACCCGTACAAACAGAGGAGGGTGGTCTGATCGGCACTCCAGGAAGTACCATTGAGGAGACGTGGCACATTGAGGAACCGCATAGAGCAGGCTACCAGGTAAGACACATGGGAGCACCAAGAGAGTTTCCTATCGAGTATGAGCCCCAGGAACTACATAGTTTCAACGAACGGAAGGGCAACAGGCCCAAGATGTAAAGATGGTGGGAGAAACCATTTGCGCAGCCAGAAATTCATACAGACGGTTTTGTCAGTGGAAAAACAAAAATTATTGTATGTTCCAGGAGTAAAGACAATCAAGACATCGCTGAAGACGCCGCTAAGTGAGACACGTCCGTGGATTACTGGAACAGATGGCATAATCGTCAACGAAAAGGGAGCCGGAGGTGCCTGGTGGGAGACAGGCCATTATAGGGTTAATGGCAATAGAAAAGAGCACAACGCTCAGGACGGAACCCTAAGGCACGCCGCTTTCCTGGATAAAGGGGTCCGACAAGGCAGAACCGACAGCTCCTTGAACAATCGGTCTTCTAAAAATTCCTGAATGAAACGAGGCAGGCGGTCACGGAAGCCCCACTTGTAAAGCGTACAGAGGATACCAGTTCTCCAGCAGGTGTCATAGGCCTTTTCAAACTCGAAAAACACAGCCACAGTCCGGGATTTCCGCAGAAAACCATTCATGACATGGGTGGACAAAGTAACGAGATGGTCAACTGCAGAACGGCGCGCTCGAAATCCACACTGTGCAGTCGTTAGTAAACTGCGAAACTGTAGCCACAATGCCAGCCGAGCATAGATCATACGTTCCATCACCTTGCCAACACACCTGGTGAGAGAGATGGAGCGGTAGCTAAGAAGAAGGTTTTCGTCTTTACCGGGCTTAGGTATGGGTATGATGGTGGCTTCACGCCAACGTCCGGGAAACGTGTCCTCTGCCCAGATGCGATTGTATGTATTAAGCAGGAAGTGCTTACCCGCAAGATAAAGGTGCTGCAACATCTGAATGTGGACAGCGTCTGGCCCTGGGGTGGAGGATCAGTATGAACTGAGAGCAGGGAGAAGGAGGTGTACAATCACCCTCGTGCGTACCCAACCACAGGTTACATATTTGGGTGGGTGTCAACAAGACGTTCTGATGTGGTTTAAACGATGACACTGGTAGCAGTGCATCGGGTTCGGAAAGTACAGTCGGACCGTGATAATTTCATAGCCGGCTTTGATCTTGGACTGAGGCAGTGAAAAAAAGAGTGCAGGTGGGTACTACAGAGGAATCTTTCTTTTTCATCACCCGATGGACGGCAGTGACACCCTGATCAGATAGGTATGATTGGATTTCGGCCTCGGTCAGGAAGAATTCAGAGTTCTGTGGGCCTCCACACGAACAGGATAGCCGTGGAGAAATGAGGCGGCAAACAGTTGTTGTGCTTGAGAATCAGAAGTAGTCTCCAAAAGCAAAGTGCCATTCTGTAAAAGAGAGCAGGATTTCACAGTGCCGGTAACTGCATCAACACCTTTCTGAATAATAAACATATTGACCATGGCAAAGGACTAATTATCTTCAGTACGTGAAACCACGAGGAACCGTGGTGCAGCTGGATGGGTCTTGGAATCGTTAGGCACATTCCGTTTACGTTTCGTAGATGTTGATTGTGAAGATGATTGGCTCATTGTGAGAAAATACACCACGATTGCCAGCGTCTCTGATGGCGCGCTCCTTCCAACTGGGGGCCCCCTTCACAAGGGGGCACCCGCCTTAGGTGATTGTTCAGATCTCAGGTCACACCTTCCGAATACCTTACAGAGGGACCAATTTGCAGTTTGGGAAGGTAGCAGCTCAGGCAATCACCCCTCCCTGGGCTGGGCCTCTACCAGGGGGTACGTGCGAATCCCACCTGTCGACACGGGGCTGGGAATTACGCGTTGCCCAGTCACCTGCTACGCGCCAGACGCGTAGGCCGGCCGCCAGAAGCGCATAGGGAGGAAGACGAAAAGAAGAACCTCAAAAGCCTTCCCCTATTCGGGGAAGATCGGCCGCCAAGTGCAAGTCTTATTTCATTCGACGCCACATTGGGTGACTTGCGCGCCGGGTGATGAGGATGAAATGATGATGAGGACAACACAACAGGCAGTCCACAAGCAGAGAAAATCTCCACCACGGCTGGGAATCGAACCCAGGCCCGCTTGGACGAGAGGCAAGCACGTTACTACCCAGGTAAGCAGGCGGACACCGTTCTTAGGTCAGCGACAGACAATGCGGAACATTCCCATTGACACCTCTGACTATTCCCCAAGGGAGGGGATAAAGAATAGCAAGAGGATGGACATGCAGCATGGACAGGAACCCGCCAGAGTGGCGAGCCTCCTGGGCGTGAGGGGGGGGGGGGGGGAGGGGGGGCAGGCATCCACATAGATTACAACCACTGGCAGATATTATAGCAGTCTTCTGGACTAGTCACAAGGAGTTCCGATAAAGAAACGCCACGCTATGCTGTTCAGAAAGGGTTTCGTCCTCTGGCAAACAATGCGCCGCCTCATTCACCTCAAGTTGCAGTTGACAAAACGAGGACATGTGACTTTGAGGTATTGCAGCTTCTGCCTTATTTTCGCGATCTCGCACCAAGTGACTTCTCTTGTTCCCGAGATGAAAAATGTATTGCTCGGGCGGAGATTAGACAGCAAAACTGACGTCATGAACGTGGTGGAAGAGGAGTTTAATGCAAAATCTGCAGATTTGTGCAAGCAAGGTATTTGGAGGTTACATAGTCTGAGGAAAACGTATATTTCTGGATGGTGACCACGGAAAGAAGATTTAACAACAACAGATAACTCGAACTCTTTATCAAGCTTTTAAAGGTGACAATTAGAACTTAGCGATACACCCTCGTAGGAGATAATAGAAAGCGGAACAGCCCATTGCTAAAATGGAGTATCACGCGGTAATTTGTTTTTCTCGTTCGATGAAGAACAATGCAGAAACAGCGCAAAATTTTGTAAAAGACGCCAATGTAAAACACTTTATTTGAGCAATACACTAATGCCATTCCGGCCATACACTCGTTATCAAATGGAAACAATTGTGCTTTAGTACCGTCAAGTCCAATGCATGAATGTGAAGACTACACGCGTATATGTCATATGATTTTTATGTTTCGACGTGTGTTGATGCATAATTATTTCAACTTGATGAATTCTTTTACAGACTCCATTATTAATTCGTGGAAATGTACGGCACCTATGACCCCAGCACATGACACAGTGATTAGGTAGCAGAGACGCTTTCAGTGTGCGCTGATAAGTCTAAATGACCAAGAGCGAAGTGGAACAGCATCTCTCCGCAAAGAATCGTAAATCATAAGAGAAGTCGAGGGTCTGGTGCTCAAAAACTGGCGTATCACAATCGAGTCAAGTTTCGAAAATCGGAAAACGGTCATTAAAATGTTTTAAACATTTTGCACATTTTGAACATGACAAACGACGCTGATCACTAGGTTCCGCGACTGTTCACACCTATTGAAGAAGGCAGACGAACCGAGGTACTGTAGCAGCAGTACCGAGCGAGGTGGCACAGAGGTTAGCACACAGGACTCGCATTCGGGAGGACGACGGTTCGAACCCTGTTTTAGGTTTTCCGTGATTTCCCTCAACCGTAAATGCCGTGATGGTTCCTTTGAAAGGGCATGGTCGACCTTCTTCCCCTATCCTTCCCTAATCCGACGGGACCAATGACCTCGGTTTTTGGTCCCCCCCCCCCCCAAAAAAAAAACAACCAAGCAGCTCAAGGAGCGTATTACCGAAATCGACGACTTTAAATAAGAATAAGAAACATTCAATACTCAATAACCATTTCAATTGTCAAATAAATTATAACAAAAAGTCAGAAGTGATGCGGGGCTCCCAAAAGCCTCATAGAAGTATGAAGGTGCTTTATGTGCAATTACAGGTTACACGTCAGTACAGGCGCATATTCCACGGAGACTCAGCATTCGGAAAGTTAGCCACGTTAAAAGTCATACCACAATGATGGGTTGTCATAACAACATTGAATACACAAGAAACATGTTTTTTAAAAGTATACGAAAGGAACCAGGGAGAAAAAAATCCCATAGGATATGTTATAGGAATTGGCATTCCTTGGAGGCTACCGATGCACCATATCGGCCTTTTAGTACTACTGCAGATGTACGCACATCATACAGGTTTTAAGATTCATTTACGTCGTTTTATGAACTTGGTGTTTATTTTTTTTTTTAAATTTATTTAAACGTGTCTTCATTTTTCCTCCTGTCCCGAAAGCGATAGTTCATATACGTTTTTCTTGTTTAAATAGATGTAGCGCACATTTACGACAATATAACTTATAGACTGCTGTTCTAGACGCATAGGCATTACTTAAAAACGTAATACAATTTTATTTCCTACAACGTACATCACATAAATGACTTTCATCATTGGTGAAGAGTACTGAAGACGTTCGCGGAAGCTCCTTATTACGTCCTCAGTCATTTCTTGAGAAATGGCCTCTATCTCTTTTGCGGCTTTCAAATCATCGGTATTGTGGAGTCGTCGGAAAAAAAACCTATGGTTCTGAGATGGACCCAAAAAACGAGAGCAGAGGCTGAAAGATCAGGTGAACTCGCCGGCCATGCTTTTGGTCAGACTACTAAAGGAAGTTTTTTTTTTTTTTGTATTGGTAAATCCATTCAGATGGAAGTTTGCCTCATTAGACGGCATGGTTAATTCTGTTCAGTAGTGTTGTGCAGAAATTGCGGCTACTCATTTTATCTCCCAGCCGTAAGTGTTGAGCCACTTGCAGGTTATACGGACGGAATCTTAAAGCCTGTTTCACCATCCTCAGCAAAGACCTGTGAGGGATTTGTGAAAAAATTGCCACCGGATAGTTCTGTAGCATGTTAGAACTATCGTCCCCAATTTTCACTGACTAATTCGAACTTCAAATGATAAAAAATATATCTTGTTTCAATCCCTGCGCAGCTCCACGCCCACTTTTCTAGATCACACTCTTTTTGTTTGCGATGTTTTATTACTTCCTGCTGTCATAAAAGCATCGGAAGAATATAGAACGCTATGAACTCGTTTACGTCGTGTTATCTTTGCCTTTCGCTAGCTATCTTTGGCAGCTGTTATTGTCTGTGGTGCAGAAATATAATCATTTGGTTCTGCTGTTAGAGTGAGAATTACGACAGTGTTCAAGCTCTTTATGTGTGATTTACCGTTTAAAATGCCAAGATGTAGTGCTAAAGTGTTTAAGAAAGTGGCTAAAGCTCGCCATTTACGTGTGAATAAACAGTTTCTACAAGTGAGTCAACATAATTCAGAGGAAGAGAATTGTGAAGCTAAGACGACAAGCAGTTCACAGACGAAACTTGGAAATGGTGTATAATTTCAGTCCACTGAAGACGAAGTGAATAGTGATTTTAGGATAATTTATTTAGAAGTTATGTGTTATATTATTAGAAATTCGTGTGTTTCATGTGATAGCACTTGGATGACAAGGGGCCACACATCCCTACACACTGTTTCATCTGTTATAAGCGTTGACACAGGAAAAGTTTTCGATTTGCAGGTGATATCCAAATACTGCTCTACTTGTGTACAGAGGAAGACATTAGACAATCACTAATAAAACACAAAGTAATTTTCAGCAATAATTTCTAATGGCGTCATGCAGCCAGCAGGAACGAAATTAATATTTCATTGGAGCGAAATGAGGCATGGAGTTAGATATGTGAAATATCTTGATGATGGAGGTTCTAGTGCTTTCAAATCTATTGCAGAAAACAAGCCATATGGAAACAGATGCAACGCTGAAAACCTAAAGTGTGTGGGGTACATTCAGAAGAGGATGGGTGGGAGACTTCTGAAATTGAAACGAGAACAAAAAGGTGTAAAACTCAAAGATGTAAAGCAACTGGGTGGGCCACAACGCCTGTCTAACAAAGGGATCCACAATTTGCAAATATATTATGGCAAAGCAATAAGGCAAAACACTGGAGATTTGAAGGCAATTCAAAAAGCAGTGTGGGCATTATTTTTTCACAAGTTGTCAACTGATCACAAGCCAGTACACTAATTGTGTGATATATCCTGGTGCAAATATAAGCAGGCAAAAACAGAAAATACAACCTATTCACATAAACACAGTCTTCCTGAAGCAGTCTTAAACACCGTAAAGCCAACATTTCAGTTTACAGCTCATCCAGATTTGCTAAAGAAATATACCCATGGTGGAACACAAAGCCCAAATGAGAGCTTCAACAGTTTCATTTGAAAGAGATAGCCAAAAACAACATTTAGCTCATCTAGCATTGTTAAAATTGCCACATATGATGCATGTCTGGTGTTTGAAGAAAAAGGACCCTTGCTGGACTAGGACTTGTTGCAGGTTGCTTCACCGAGAAGCAACTGTCTGTGGAGGATATAGCCAAAAGGGCACTCCAGAAACATCAGATAAAGAGGAAACAGGTACACGAAGAGCAAGAAGACCAAATGTATGGTTAGAGTCAATGCTGGTGCTAGTTTATGGTGTAAATCCTTACAAAATATTTTATGTGCATTTCCCGGAACTTTCATTTTTCAGTATGTTAGGATCATTTTCCCCTGAACAATTGGAGATAGAACTTTTTCGATGTACTCCGTCAATCCTATCTGGTAAGGATCCCGCTCAGCGAAGCAGTATTAAAAAAGAGCATGGACGAGCGTAGTGTAGGCAGTGTCCTTTGTAGTCTGTTACATTTTATAAGCGTGCTATCAATAAAACGCAGTATTTGTTAGCCTTCCCCACAACATGTTCTGTGTTTTCCTTCCAATTTAAATTGTTCGTAATTGTAATTCCTAGGTATTTAGTTGAATTTACGGCCTTTAGATTTGACTGATTTATCGTGCAACCGAAGTTTAACGGCTTCCTTTTAGCACTCATGTGGATGACCTCACACTTTTCGTTATTTAGGGTCAATTACCAATTTTCGCACCATACATATATCATTTCTAAATCGTTTCGCAATTTGTTTTTAGCTTCTGATGACTTTATTAGTCAATAAACGACAGCGTCATCTGCAAAAATCTAATACGGCTGCTCAGATTGTCTCCCAAATCTTTTATATAGATATGGAACAGCAAAGAGACTGTAACACTACCTTGGGGAACGCCAGAAATCACTTCTGATTTACTCGATGACTTTCCGTCAGTTACTACGAACTGTGATCTCTCTGACAGCGAATCACGAATCCAGTCACATAACTGAGACGATATTCCGTAAGCACGCTATTTCACTACAAGCCGCTGGTGTGGTACAGCATCAAAAGCCTTCCGGATATCCAGAAATACAGACTCAATTTGAAATCCCTTGTCAATACCACTAAACACTTCATGCGAGTAAAGTGCTAGTTGTTTTTCACGAGAACGATGTTTTCTAAATCCATGTTGACTGTGTGTCAATAGACCGTTTCCTTCGAGGTAATTCAGACTGTTTGAACACAATTTATGTTCCAAAACCCTGTTGCATATCGACGTTAATGATATGGGCCTGTAATTTAGTGGACTACTCCTACTGCCTTTCTTGAATATTGGTGTGACTTGTGGAACTTCCCAGTCTTTGGGTACGGATCTTTTGTCTAGTGAACGGTTGTATGTGATTGTTAAGTATGGAGATATTGCATCAACATACTCTAAAAGGAACCTAACTGGTATACAGTCTGGACCAGAAGACTTGCTTTTATTAAGTGATTTAAGTTGCTTCACTACTCCGAGGGTATTTACTTCCACGTTACTCATGTTAGCAGCTGTTCTTGACTGGAATTCTGGGATATTTACATCGTCTTCCTTTATGATGGAGTTGCGGAAGGCGGTGTTTAGTAACTCTGCTTTGGCAGCACTAACTCGATAGTATCTCCATTGCTATCGCGCAAAGAAGGCATTGGCTGTGTCTTGCCACTAGCATACTTCACATACGACCAGAATCTCTTTGGACTTTCTGCCAGGTTTAGAGACAAACTTGGCTCTTAAATTTACAAGTCTTCTTTAGAGTGGCTGCTTTCTCGATGATGCATACTTCATCCCTTGGTGTCCTCTACTGGAATCTGAAGAAGCATCAGAGTAACCTTCTGTCAGTGAGAAAGTTTTCCTACCACAACTTTTGTTATGCCTCCTAGTGCTGGGGGCCCATATTCTGTAACTCGCCTCATAAATGTCTTACAGGTATGTAGTGCCGTTTCTACAATGTACCCATCAAACTTGCTTTATATTTGTCTGGTTCGTCCCTGTCTTTTCTTCATCTTATTTAGTGGGTACTGTGGTCTTGGTAGGTCTCTGGAGGGAGTTGGCACCACGCCTGTACACACAAGTCGCCTAATTCCCGTACATTCCGGGGAGAAGGGCAATGAGCCCTGACGCCACATTCGATCACATCCTAGATGTGTTCGACTGGGTTCAGATCTGGTGAACTGGGGAACCAGAACATGGATTGGAACTCGCCACTATGTTCCTTGAACTACTTCATCACATTCATCGCCTTGTAATATGGTGCATGACCTTAATGAAAAATGCCGCTGATGTCAGGAAATGTGATCGCCGTGAAGTGGAGTACGTGGTCTGCAACCAATGTACGATACTGTTTGCCCGTCATGGAACCTTGCATGAGCTCAAGTCATATCTCCACAGAGTAGAATGGAGCCGCCGTCAGATTTTCCCTGCCCCAGAGTATTGGTGTCAAGGAGCTGTTCCCCTGGAAGACGACTGATTTACGCCCTCTCATTCGTATGATGACGAAGGTATCGAGATTCATGAGACCATGCAACGCTCTGCCACTGCGCCAACGTCTAGTGCCGATGGTCACGTGCCCATTTCAGTCGTGGTTGCCGATGTCGTGGTGTTAACATTGCCACATGCATGGATCATCGGCTGCAGAGGCCCTTCGTTAAGAGCTTTCGGTGCACTGTGTGTTCAGACACACTTGTACTCTGCCCAGCATTAAAGTTCGCTGCCTATCCTGTTTTACCAGTCTGTCCAGCCTATGACATCCGACATCTATAATGGGGATGGCTGCCCAACCCAACGACGTCTGGATGTGGTTTCACCTTGGTTTCGCCATGTGTTGAAGACACTCAGCACAGCACTCCTCGAACACCCCAAAGGTTGTGCAGTTTCCGAAATGCTCGTGCCGTGCCTCTGGGCCGTCACAGTCTGCCCTCGCTCAAACTCAGACAGATCGAGCGCCTTCCCAAATCTACGAATGGACAGTATGTTCACTGATACTACATGAACAGCGCATGCGTTTGACTAGCAGTCATTCCTCGTCAGGTGAGGCTGCTGTCGACGGGTTTACATCGACAGCTTGTAGATAGCCGTAAGGTTCTGGCCTTACTTTGTATTCTTTGTGTGGTTTCCGGTGACCCAACACGCCCTGCCATCGGCTTATACGACTACTGCTTCGACTCTCATGGGGTGGGGGAGGGGGGGGGGGGGGCTATACACGACGTCTCAAACCTTTCTGGTTATATCGTAACAGATGATAGTGGGTCCACTAACGATTATAAACTACTGGCCATTAAAGTTGCTAAACCACGAAGATGACGTGCTACAGACGCGAAATTTAACCGACAGCAAGAAGATGCTGTGATATGCAAATGATTAGCTTTTCAGACCATTCACACAAGGTTGGCGCCGGGGGCGACACCTACAACGAGCTGACATGAGGAAAGTTTCCAACCGATTTCTCATACACAAACAGCAGTTGACCGGCGTTCCCTGGTCAAATGTTGTTGTGATGTCTCGTGTAAGAAGGGGAAATGCCTATCATCACGTTTCCGACTTTGATAAAGGTCGGATTGTAGCCTATCGCGATTGCGGTTTATCGTATCGCGACATTGCTGCTCGCGTTGGTCGAGATCCAATGACTGTTAGCAGAATATGGACTCGGTGGGTTCAAAAGGGTACTACGGAACGCCAAGCTGGATCCCAACGGCCTCGTATCACTAGCAGTCGACATGACAGGTATCTTATCCGCATGGCTGTAACGGATCGTGCAGCCACGTCTCGATCCCTGAGTGAACAGATGGGGACCTTTGTAAGACAACAACTATCTGCACGAACAGTTCGACGACGTTTGAAGCAGCATGGACTATCAGCTCGGAGACCATTGCTGCGGTTACCCTTGACGCTGCATCACAGACAGGAGCGCATGCAATGGTGTACTCAACGACGAACCTGGGTGCACGAATGGCAAAACATAATTTTTTAATATGAATCCAGGTTCTGTTTACAGCATCATGATGGTCGTATCCGTGTTTGGCGACATCGCGGTGAACGCACATTGGAAGCGTGTATTCGTCATCGCCATACTGACGTATCACCCAGCGTGATGGTATGGGATGCCATTGGTTACACGTCTCGGTCACCTCTTGTTCGCATTGACGGCACTTTGCACAGTGGACGTTACATTTCAGATGTGTTACGACGCGTGGCTCTACCCTTCGTTCGGTCCCTGTGAAACCCTACATTTCAGCAGGATAATGCACTACCGCATGTTGTAGCTCCTGTACGGGCCTTTCTGGATACATAAAATGTTCGACAGCTGCCCTTGCCAGCACATTCTCCAAATCGCTCACGAATTGAAAACGTCTGGTCAATGGTGAACGAGCAACTGGCTCGTCACAATACGCCAGTCAGTACTCTTAATGATCTGTGCTATCGTGTTGAAGCAGCATGGGCAGCTGTACCTGTACACGCCATGCAAGATCTGTTTGACCTAATGCCCAGGCCTAACGGCCAGATATGGTTGCTCTAGGTACTAATTTCTCAGGATCTGTGCACCCAAATTGCGTGAAAATGTAATCACATGTCAGTTCTAGTATAATATATTTGTCCAATGAATACCCGTTTATCATCTGCATTTCTTCTTGGTGTAGCAATTTTAGTGGCCAGTAGAGTATTTAGATTGGCAACCAGTGGTCGGAAATGCATATTTATTGTGTTATGGACATACATAGTGTACTCTGCGTAAGAAAAACGTTGCTCACAGTTATTGTTCAAACTGCATGCAGGGCAACGGTGCATGAAACACTGCCACACTCTCTCCCTATTGTTGTACCAGCAGCCAGCCTGCTTGGACCAGAGCAAGCAGGTATTGATCCGTTTGTACGGAGGTTTCATACGTCAAGGCCTTGACATGTCCTCCGACGAAATGTCCGGCGATCGCGTTGGCCATGGGACGGGGACTCCCCGTTGAAACCAACGACGAGGGTACGTATTGTTTAGGTACTCATGGAGATTAACGTCTTTTCGCGGGCAACAAGGGGTGGAGGCTTCAAGAAGTGTGGCAGCACATCTCACAGCAACAGCTTGTAGCGTGGACAAGTCAGACGGGGAGGCAGCAAATAAGCTATACTGTTGTTATGCGGTGTACATTGGGTGCATCCGTACATAATAAATAGGCATTTCGAAAACTGATTGGTTCAAATGTTTCAGATGGCTCTGAGCACAATGGGACTTAACATCTGAGGTCATCAGTTCCCTAGAACTTAGAACTACTTAAACCTAGCTAACCTAACGACATCACACACATCCATGCCCGAGGCAGGATTCGAACCTGCGACAGTAGCGGTTCCATAATGAAGTGCCTAGGCTCGGCCACAGCGGCCGGCCGAAAACTGATTCCCCATCTCAGTATAATCCGTTGAGAACACACTATCACCTGTTTCAATTTAACTCAAAAGGTTCGAGACACTCTGTAGAGAGTCGAATAGTGGGAAAATGATGCCCCTTGGAGCACTCCTGCCTCTGGTGTGAAGTGGTCTGACGTCTAGTCTCACACGTGTACTCTGCATTGCCTTTCAGTTAACTGCCCTTTTATAATTCGTATTATTTTGGGTGGCGTTTCCATGTTTACGATTTTTATTAGCAGTCCACTGTGCCAAGGGCGTTTCAGCAGGCAGTCTATTTTGAACTGCAAGTGCATCTCTCCAGTCCTTGTTTGGACCGGCCACACACTCGCGCAGCTGGAGACGAGATTTTTCCGCGGGGCGCAGCAGACGTTTCTCCGGCCGGCTGGACCGCATTCCACTCTCGCTTTCAAGGCCTGGGCCGTGGCTTTCTTTCGCCCGGCTCGCCCCGCAGCGCGGCCCCCAGCTACCCAGCTAGCTGGACGGCCGCTGCCAGCGCGCGTGCCGGCGTACACGCAACGGCCGCTCATTACCAGTGGCGGAGCGGGCGGGCGGCCTCCCTGTGGCTGCCTGCTGGCTTTCGTCGCCGCGCCGCGCTGCGCATCGCAAAGTGGCCGCGACGCGACGAAAGCCGCACCGGAAGGCATTGCGCAGTCGCCGCCCGCCCAGGTGCAACACCGCTTCTGGTTTCGTGTTCCGGCACCTCCGATAAAGGGGCACTCGTCGTACTGGGGCACCAGAGAGGAACCAGAGGTACAATTTGACGTACCGGAGAGTACACCCACACACACACTCTGCAGACCACTCGGAAATGCATGGCAGAGAGCTCATAACGTGTTACCAGTGTACAGTGGCACTCAAAAATTTGGAAAGGGTCGAAACGATTGATCGAGTGACAGATACATTACATAAAACGGATTTGTTAAAAATTTCACAGCTCAGCAAATTACATTTGTGAGTTCCATGGATCAACTGCCTTTCATCACCAAACATCTCATAAGAACAAAATCATGAAATTACTGGCCATTTAAATTCCTACACCAAGCAGAAATGCAGATGATAAACGGGTATTCATTGGACAAATATATTATACTAGAACTGACATGTGATTACATTTTCACGCAGTTTGGGTGCATAGATCCTGAGAAATCAGTACCCAGAACAACCACCTCTGGCCGTAATAACGGCCTTCATACGCCTGGGCATTGAGTCAAACACAGCTTGGATGCCGTGTACAGGTACAGCTGCCCATGCACCTTCAACACGATACCACACTTCATCAAGAGTACTGACTGGCGTATTGTGACGAGCCAGTTGCTCGTTCACCATTGACCACACGTTTTCAATTGGTGAGAGATCTGGAGAATGTGCTGGCCAGGGCAGCAGTCGAACATTTTCTGTATCCAGAAAGGCCCGTACTGGACCTGCAACATGCGGTCGCGCATTATCTTGCTGAAATGTAGGGTTTCGCAGGAATCGAATGAAGGGTAGAGCCACGGGTCGTAACACATCTGAAATGTAACGTCCACTGTTGAAAGTGCCGTCAATGCGAAAAAGAGGTGACCAAGACGTGTCACCAATGGTACCCCATACCATCACGCCGTGTGATGCGCCAGTATGGCGATGACGAATACACGCTTCCAATGTGCGTTCACCGCGATGTCGCCAAACACGGATGCGACCATAATGATCCTGTAAACAGAACCTGGATTCATCCGAAATAATGACATTTTGCCATTCGTGCACCCAGGTTCATCTTTGAGTACACCATCGCAGGCGCTCCTGACTGTGACGCTGCATCGAGGGTAAATAACAGCAGCCATGGTCTCCGAGCTGATAGTCCATGCTGCTGCAAACGTCGTCGAACTGTTCGTGCAGATGGTTGTTGTCTTGCAAACGTCCCTATCTGTTCACTCAGGGATCGAGACGTGGCTGCACGATCCGTTACAGTCATGCGGATAAGAGGCCTGTCATCTCGACTGCTAGTGATACGAGGCAGTTGGGATCCAGCACGGCGTTCCGTATTACCCTCCTGAACCCACCGCTTCCATATTCTGCTGACAGTCATTGGATCTCGACCAACGCGAGCAGCAATGTCGCGATACGATAAACCGCAATCGCGATAGGCTACAATCCGACCTTTATCAAAGTCGGAAACGTGATGATAGGCATTTCCCCTTCTTACACGAGACATCACAACAACGTTTGACCAGGGAACGCCGGTCAACTGCTGTTTGTGTATGAGAAATCGGTTGGAAACTTTCCTCATGTCAGCTCGTTGTAGGTGTCGCCCCCGGCGCCAACCTTGTGTGAATGGTCTGAAAAGCTAATCATTTGCATATCACAGCATCTTCTTGCTGTCGGTTAAATTTCGCGTCTGTAACACGTCATCTTCATGGTGTATCAATTTTGATGACCAGTAGTGTACATTACATAAAACAGATTTATTAAAAATTTCACAGATCAGAAAATTACGGTTGTGAGTTCCATGGAATAATTGCTTTCCGTCATCAAACATGTAATACGAACAAAATAATTATTTGCTGAAACATGTTAATTATTCATACCAACAATATTTTAAGATTATTAAACTATTCTTACAACAATTACTGTGCCAACAGAAAAGAAGTTGACCGAAATAAAAATCAACTGAATTCAATAAACAGTTATTCACAAGACTATCACCTAAGCGGTCTGCCAAAACAAACATCAGAGTATTAACAAGTACCAATCACTGGGTAACGAAACTGTACAGCTGATAATTATGCCAAGGTTCCAGTTTTAAATGAAAGAACGTAGGTAGCGATACCACAAAACAGATTTTAACCATCAATATCTTACACCGGTTGTACTCAGAACACCAACCAGCAACGAGCATAATTGTATCTGGAGCCAGATCAACATTAGAAGTTATTATTATTATCAACCAAAATTATTAGAAAGGATTCCTTCTATTTTGCAATGGTCCTTCAATTTCCAGATGCCGTTCGTTACTTGCAAATACTCGTTTGATGTGTTTCTAACTCATAGTACAGTATTATAAGAGACACTACAATATTCCACTAACGTGTGCGCTCAGGGTAAGCTTAACATAAATCAGCAGAGCCAAGTAAATACATTGTACATGTTTTAATGCAATACCGGAAATGACAATCAGTGAATAAATAGGAAAAAATGCCATAGTAATGAACCTAAGCCTAACAGTAACTGTGAAAATAGTAGTTAACGCAGCTTACATCAGTTTCACTCACATTGGCATCACACGCTGGAGGCGGTTATGACTACAGCACAACCAATAAAAGCATGCGTCTGCAATCCAAATGTACATCGAAATCTCACGTCCGTCACCAAATCTAGCAACTGCTTCAAGAACAATTATATTACTTGACAGCAAGACGCCATGACCTGAGACACAATTATCATTAGCCAGTACCTGAAAACACTTAGTCTCCAACACCGTCAAGGTAGACTATTTTCACACGTCTTATTCGTTCACAGGCTTCACTGCTCTGTGCGCTCGTGACCAATATACAGTTATGGCATTCCGTGAGACAGCGCATGGTGTCTTCCGTCTAGAACCAGGTAACGATGTCGTTTCTGACCGTGCATACATCGAGATGCGCACTTTTTGATTATATGCCGTCACTGCATCGAGTTACTTCTCTCCTTCTACCGCTACACTGGCACACATAAGCCCTCACTTCAGTCAGAAAGGTCATCTCAACATCGACAGAGAATGTAGCCAACATTACTGTAGTGTGGAAGACGGCACGGAGGGCGGCTTCGTAGTATACTGTCACAGAAAATAAACTCCTAAAGACTGTTAATGGCACCAAAGTTGGCGTATAGTCACTGACAGATGAAACAGGAACTGAAAATTATGGTAGAACCAAAAGTAGTTATGCTTAAGTCCATTTTCAAATGTACCTTTACAGAGGAAAACCCAGGAATATCGCGCCAATGTATTCCCCACACCACTGAAAAGATGACTGAAATAGCTATTAGCGTCAGTGGTGTTGAGAAACAGCCGAAATCATTAAAATTTAACGAAGGGCCAGGGCACGATAAAATCCCTATCAGATTCACTCGAGGTATGAATTAAAAAACGCCTTCAGTCACAATTTTTCATGTATTATTCAGTACGCGATGCATTTCGAACATTGTGGGTCCATCTTCAGGTGTAATTCGTCTTAATACATGATTTATTTGTTCTCTTGAGTGAGATGAAATGCCTATTCCTGTCACGAAATTGTTTGATGTTAGGATACGAAGTTCATAAGTCAGACGCGGAAAATATGTGTGAAATAGTGGAAAAGATGAATATTGTAAAGATGAATATAATCCAAGAAAAGCGTTTTTAACGTTTTGGTAACGCTGTAAGTTTTTTTCCTCCATCGTTCTCAAGCATATCACTTCATTCAAGAGGCACATTGGCAAGCACATGTTTGTAACCACTTCACAGATATTTTTGTACATTGTGTGGTCAAAGATGAATATCTTTAGCACCATGAAAAATTCATCTTTGACCACACAATGTACAAAAATATCTGTGAAGTGGTTACAAACATGTGCTTGCCAATGTGTCTCTTGAATGAAGTGATATGCTTGAAAACGATGGAGGAAAAAAACTTATACTCTTACTAAAACGTTAAAAACGCTTTTCTTGGATTATTTGGCAAGTTTACAATATTTATCTTTTCCACTATTTCACACATATTTTCCGCGTCTGACTTACGAAGTTCGTAACCTAACATCAAATTTTTTCATGACAGGAATACGCATTTCATCTAACTCAAGAGAACAAATAAATCATGTATTAAGACGAATTGCACCTGAAGATGGGCCCACAATGTCCGAAATGCATCGTGTACTGAATAAAACACGAAAAATTGTGACTGAAGGCCTTTAATAATTCGTACCTCGAATGTATTGAGTACAGTCACGTTTGAATCTGCAAAATATGGATAAAATTAAATCGTATGAGATTCTCAACTGAATTTACGAATGAGTTAGCCCATCTTTCAAATATAATCTATGGTAGATCCCTCGAACAAAATGCCATGCCCAGTAATTAAATTAAGCTCAGGCCATAATCGTCTACAAAAAGGGTGGCAGAAGTGATCCACTAACTTACCGCCCAGGATACTTAATAATCATTTTTATGTGGAATCTTAGAACACATTCTGAGCTCAAACATAAAGAAGTATTCCGAACAGAGCGGTCCCCTCCATGTCAACTAGCATGAATTCCGAAAACATTGATTATGTGAACCCCGAGTCGCACTTTTCTCAGATGATATCCTGAAATGCAGGGAGCAAGATAGTCAGGAGGACGTAGTGTTTCTCTATTTCCGAAAATCATGTGACTCGGTACCACAGCTACGCGTATTGCGAAAGCACACTTATGTTCATAAAAAAAAGCAGAAAACTTGAATGACTAGAGAGAAGACTTTCATATTCACAGGACATGTACATTAGTATGTTCTGCAGGAATTATTAGCATTTTAGTCACCTCGGTTCAGCGTGTGTTCTTTTGCCTAATAGGCACAGAGTCCGCCATGGGTCCTGATAACTTCTATACGGGATGGCATCGACGAGTATAAGGCGCGAATTGCGACCTGCGTTATAGCCATCCATGCTTCATTCACTTGGTTCCAAGGTGCATCTGCGGTGGCTGGTAGTGGTTCACAGCGCTGCACCCATCGTTTCACCACATCACACACATTTCCGATTGGCGACAGTTCTAGAGATCTTATGGACCAGGGATAAAGGCTGACGTCCTGTGATAGCAAGAAGGCACGTGTTCCTGCAGTGACATGTGGCTGTGCATTGTCTGCTGAAACATGGTGTCTGGGGCGTGTGCAGAAAGGGTATGGCTACAAGTCGCAGGATGCCATTCAAATAGGTCACATTGGTCGCAGTACCCTCCTCACGTACCAACTGTGATTTATGGTTGAACCCAATAGCACACCACACCATACGGGCTTGAGTTGGCGCTATATGTCTTGGGCGAATGCAGTCACAGTGATGCCGCTGCTACTGTCAGCGGCGAACCAAAATGTGGATTCATTCGGAAACACTGTCTGATGCCATTTCTGCCCTCGGTGAAGTAGTTCGAGCTATCATTCCCCTCTAGCATGTTTCAGCACTTTCGTCATAGGTAGGAGGAGAAGTGGACGACGCGCAAGTAACACATGCCATAATAGAAGGCGACGGGCTGTCGTTACTTCTGACAGTGGGCAATGTATTACACTGATTCACTGTTGTGCTAGAGCTGAGGAGGACGCAGATCTGTCCTGCAATGCCATTCGGACGAGGTGTCGATGTTCTCGGAGGGTGATGCGGCCTGAACTATCTCTTCGTGTTCCACGGCCTTCGCTAAACCATTCTGCACATTGACTGCAGTGCTGAAACACTTCTCCCACACGAGGAGCAATTTCCTGGAAGGGTGCATCACATTCTCTCACACCAGTACTGCGCCCTCTCTCAGACTCGCTGATCTGGCGGTACGGTTCGCGCATATGTGTGCGAAGCAGCCTGCGCGTCTGCTCAAGTCCCACTGATCCATTACCTTCTGGTTATAGCGACAACGAGAGCCGGGCACACTTTACCGGTAGGTGGTGCTGTGCCGCGATATCGACGTTGACATTGAGCCCGCGCCCTGACATGGTTCACATGCTAATCATTTCCGCAGAACGTACTAATGTACAGTCATGGCCAAAAGTATCAGAACGACCTGAATTGCGTTTCGCCTGATTCGCATGCAACCCGCATAACGCAGCTGCCTAGCAGGTCCTCTAATCGCTCCTTGGTACAGTCGTTTGAATATTGAAAATGGTTCCAACAAGTCACCACTAGAAAACACTGATCTGTATCGCAGTAACTCAAGATGTAAAGTAATACCACGATATTATATATATCGGGGAACACCTTATCAAAGATAAGACTGTCCTTAAGGCTTGTAAGCTCACATTTATTACAACAAATGACATACCAGAAATGTGACCACTCTCATTATTACGTCAATTAGGTAATTCACGTAATAAGTTCATCGTATTCATGATTTCCTCTTCAAAGTATCATACCGTACTTATTATTTAACACAAAATGACATTAAAAATTTAAGTTATTCACGAGCTGCTAGTTGAGAATATGTATGAACTTCAAGTGACACGACGAACCGTCTCATTCTCAATATGGATTCAAACCCAGGTCATGCACTCTAAGCAAAGATTTCGTGACTGACGGAAACTAACAGTCATTCCTGATTAGGCATACAGAGAGTGATATACCTCGATTTTAGACAGTATCAGTTAGCAAATATCAACTTTAAATTACATAACGCAAACTGCTTCTTCATAAGTAACTTACGTGAAATGCCATGACGTACAGATTTGTGTTGGACAGGGATTCGAACCCACAACGTAATCGGATTGTTGTCGAAGCACAATCAATTGCGACATATCGGATTTTCTCGGTAGTACTCTAGATGTTTTAACTGAAATGACGAGACGATATCATTAATTTTTTTCCATCCCAGGACTCCAACTTGGCACCTATCGCTGTTATATTCTAGAGAAAACGAACGTTAAATATGGGTTTGTTGCAACAGCGGCGACATGTGGGCATGTTTGAACTAGAAATAATTTGACGAAGAGTTCAGAGCTGACTGGGAATAGAGCCCCACAAGTATCGTTGTTGGCTACACACAAAGAGACGTCAGCTACCCAATGTTTCTCCGCCAGTAGCTAGGAATAACATCTTGAACTTACAGTGACCTCGCAAATAGTTCTGTGTTCTCTGGGAGTCAAAAACGTCAGATACCGTTAGTGTTGACAACGAATGAAAATACATAAAACATCAAAATTATTATCCACCAGCAGATAGGTGTTCTCATACTAGATCTTGATAATACATAATGAAATCTTTAGTGCCGGGCCAGGATTCGATCCCATTCACGCACAATATGTGGAGATGTTGAGGAATCTGCAGTTTTGAACAAACAACAAATTATAGCCTAGCTGTATTGTCACGAATAGATCAAATTCCGCGTTACGGGCGGGCTGAGTAGCATTTCCAGTTCAGAACCAATTTTATCGACTTACAGAAGCTCAAATAAAAGATGCAATAAGTGTCCTGTGACCCTACATTGCGTTTGTTTCGTCACTAGAAATAAATAACTAGTATAAGAAAGGTTACTGGTGATAAATTTTCTACATGTCGCCACTCCAGACTGTGTTGTGGTTCAACCTAACGTCTACTTGGTAGAGAAGGAATATCATTTTTAATGTGAATTTCAGATTACAATGCCATTATATCTTCTACACTTGGTGTAGCCAGAAGACAATGGAATCAGACTCTCCCTATCTACAATCATTGACAGAAGCTGGAATCGAACCCAGACCGTAGGTATATGAACCTATCATCAGTCCAACAGACCACCAAAACCTCTTCTCTGTGACTCATTTTTCCATCGTAAAGCCGTTGCGCCACACTGGATGAGAATTCTGACACCCAGGCTCCCTGTAGTAATTTGCAGCATGATCAGTAAATTCATTTGCTTGGTCCACCGAATCACCATGAACTAGCTGCCTTGGCTCCCCAGCGCATACATTCGACTCTATTTTGTAACCACCGAAATATCATCGCGTAAATCCCACCTACACAGAACTGCCAACAGTGTAGGATGCAGAAATTTAAATAGCAAGTGTTCCTTTCCACTTGAGCTACTCTATTGCGCTTCCTGTTTGTTGAAAACGTCGTGCAGTGCACCAGAAAAGCTGTAACTGTTTGTCTCTCAGAAGGCTACACCCAGCCTAATGCATTATCTGACAGCACTGTGGAAGAATGAAGAAGGTCTGGAGGAATTGTTGTTGTGTTCTGGAACTGTCGCAGTTATTTATCAGCTAGTAGCGTTATTGTAAGTGTCGCGCACCGTAGATAAGATATCGCGAGTTCGAGTACATTCACTACTACGTTTTTGACAACGCAATTCTGCTGTCTGCTAAAGTTATCAATCTAATGGAACTTTAAACATAATTCCCTTCACTTCTTAACCCAAAATAGTCGCATGTCAAAAAAGGGCTAACTTCTGCTACATTTTGTTCTTTTCAGGTTTAATAGACAGCCAGGCAGCAGATGTAACCTCGAAACTTTTGTATTATGTATGGGAGAGCGCATCGTGCCAAAATACGTCAGAAAAGTATTTTCTACATTATCTGTCATGTGGTAGTGACATTTTATTCTTTTGCAAACCTTGTTTGACAGCTTTAACTCAGAACAAGTTTTCTATATGCGTACAATCAATAAACAGCATGTGCATTGTCAGACTGTTATAGATAACATCAGAGAATTCGCATATATCATTGATGATTAGTTTCTCTCTGATGTTTATTATTGTTTTAACAACACTAAAAGAAACCTAACGAAAATTGTGCACTGTATTATAAGAAATGAAATAAAACTACCCACGATAACCTTACGACGAAAGTCTGTTTCAATAAAACTGAGTATCTGTACACAAGCGTGCTTCTATCGGCACGAATTAGTAAAATGCTACTCACTTACATTTCGATTGGATCTGTGTTTGATTGGTATGCTGTGTCACACTCAAGTGATATGCAAATGTGGCATTTCCTAAAAAAAGTTATGTATTCCTAGAAACCCTAAATTTGTTTGTCATCATGGGAAAGAGGCGTTACCTGTTTTGCAGCATTGTAAGTGTTTCACCATTGCACTATGAGCCGAAAGTATTTTCTTGCGATTTCCTTATTGATGTTTGATCGGACTGCTTGTAGCTCTTTCACAGAAGGGATAAAAACTTTACATTCAGTGAGACTGGATCTGCGAACCATAGCAGAAACTTTTTAACAGGTCAGCACGTTACCAAAGAGCTGGCGAAGAGGTATGTGCCTTTCTTTCCTATTACGAGGCCAATAGTGGCTAGAACTCGTAATCCGCTATTTAAGGGACGGGATTAGTAGCGATTTCCACGTGCAACGACTTTCCTTGGCTGAAAACCGTAAATTTACAATCTTTTGTTACACCTCAAGGGATAATAACTCAGATTATTCAGGTTTATTTCCACGCACAACAGGAAGTAGCTCGTCGATCACAGAGTTACCAAACATTCCTTGCCTTGTTGCCAAATCTCAGTTACCAGCAGGAAAAAGACGAAGCGATGTGATCCTATAGCTTGCTGGGAAGTGACCATATCTGGCCTCCCTAAGTCGCGGCTGCTACGGCCTGGAGTACGTAATGCGTCTGATTCGCACTTCTGTAACTAGTTTTAGGGCTGGAGAGTATTTTCTAATGATACTCAGAACTGACTGCAAACTAAGCATCATAAATCAGTAACTCTAATAGTTGTTTTTATAACACGTTCCACATCATTACAAAATGTCGCATTGCTGGCCGGCGTGGCCGTGTGGTTCTAGGCGCTTCAGTCTGGAACCGCGTGACCGATACGGTCGCAGGATCCGATCCTGCCTCGAACATGGATGTGTGTGATGTCCTTAGGTTACTTAGGTTTAAGAAGTTCTAAGTTCTAGGGGACTGAAGACCACAGATGTTAAGTCCCATAGTGCTCAGAGCCATTTTTGAAATGTCGCATTCATGATCTATGGAACAAGAATTAATCTAATGTAATCTAATGTAATCATATTGATGACTAGCAATGAAGAGTCATGAATTACCGAAATTTTTGCCAATTCCAGTAACCAAATCTTAACTTGAAAATAGAAGAAGACAATTTTTGTGATAAACCGGGACTCCTATCAAGACCCTTTCGTCCCTGTTAACTAACCACGAAAGATGTCCGAAATACCTCCATTCTGAAGTAACAAAGTGTGCATGCATTTAAAGATGAAGTGCATGATGTGGAGTTCTGTGACGGAGATGCGAATCCAACACATAATCGGATTGTTAACTAAGTAAAATCAAATGTTACGTATCGTTTTCTCTTACCAGCCGCTAGGTGTTTGAATCTAAATAAGGATACAAACTTTTGTGCCTAAGCGAGAATCGATCTCCACACCTACCGTGCATCAACGAATATAGTTTAAGTATCAGTTGCTTACTCACAAACAGTAAGATGTGTGCGTGTTTGACCAGAAATAACGGCACCTAATGCGATTGTTGGCAACACATGAACATACATTAAAAATGCACGTTAATTTTCATTAGCAGGCCAGTGTGCACGTAATAGGGCTTCAAATGAAATTATGAATATTTTTGTACTAGATCAGGATTCGGACCCACATACTTACCTTTGGAGGAGACCTAGAGAAGATTGCAGTCTTGGGAAAAGGAACGAAATAATTGAACTACACTGTTCCGAGAGTTTCAGTTCCTCGAAAGAGGAGATACGAATTCTAATCACAGCCCAGCACCAATTTTTTCAATGTCTCTAGTTCAATCACCAACCAGTAAAATACGAGCATTGTTCCTTTAAATGGCTATCGGTTCATCAAATAAAATAAAATTTTCTAACGTAAGTAAGTTTACTTGCGACAGTATTTCTGTTTACCATGACTTCCGCTATGTCATTTCCCAACGTAAACCGGCTCTGCCCAGTTGGTAATGAAGGAAAAGGGGGACGAAATGTCTCCCACTGGAAGGTCATGTTGATTTATTTAAATGATTACAAAATCAGGTAAAACGAACAGTCAGGTTGTCAGTATAAGCACATTACTGTTGTCATTATGATGTTGCACTGCCCAGGGCCTGTAATGAGAAAGGGCCCGTTTAGGTCAGGCATATTGTATACAGAAGTGGAAAAGAGAGCACCACTAAATCCTACAACCCGTATGCATTGCATACACACAGAAATTACTGTTACACTGTACTTATTGAGCCAAATGAGTGAATTGTGTATTTTCCAGTGAGAGAGAGCACTGGCAAACAGTCTTCGCTACATTAGGTTACTTAAACTGGTGTCACTCTGAGCTAGAATTTATGGTCAGCGACTAAGTGTTAGGTCAATGAGTGGGATGCGAGTTCTGCAACTGTGCAATACTTTCCAACATTATAGAAGCGAATATTAAATTTGAACTAATCTTTCGAAAATTTTGTACTTCGATAGCTTAGAATGAAAATCTTTCTGTTTATTGCAAAGGAAAACAATTGATTTTCTAAAACATTGTCTGTCATACACAACTTGAAACAGGTCATGTCGACCAAATCATATGGAAGAACTGGCAGCGGCGTATATCGGAAGGCAGTAAGATCTCTCGCCTTTTGGTTTGGCAGTACGCCATAGCCATTTCTAGGCGCAAGTAAATGAAGAAAGGCACCGCGTTTTTGTTATCAACTAAGGTCTTCATCAATTACTTTAGTTTTAATGTAATCTTAGAGTAATTGCTGATGTTCGATATTAACATGAACAGGATTCCACAGAAGGGGAAAGAACCTGCTCTAGGGAAACTACTTCTATAATGACCAAAAGGCATTAAATGATCTTCAAGCACATCTGTTCAAGCAGCGGTATGAAGAAAATGATAGTAATAATGACGGTAATAATCGAATTATCCGGTAACTTCACACTTCACAGTTGATTTTCTCGAACTAAGAAATTAATTGAATATGTGAAAATTTCAAAATAGCTAGCGTATGATGCCTAGAAGAGTCTTTACATCCTGCTGACATGAGAATAGCATACTCTCTGAGTCAGAAGCTTGCTTCTACTTAACCATTGAACAGTCTCGCATTTTTTCCACCGCGACTAGTTTTGTAAGCTAAGCACATCATCCGTTACAGCACACTCCTGGGGCTGGGAAATGTGGCCACAATGGTCTGGTGGAACGAACTATCACAGGTGCAACGCGTGGGTTCAGGAATTTACTTTTAAGAGGCACAAACAGGTTTACTTTACCTCTGGTAAACTCAGAGAGAAAGACGTTATAATCCAGAATCCGCATTAAAAATCACATTCCTTCATTACCAACTGGGTAGAGCCGGTTTACGTTGGGAAATGACATAGCTGAAGTCACGGTAAACAGAAATACTGTCGCCAGTAAACTTACTTACATTAGAAAATTTTATTTTATTTGATCAACCAAAAATGGCTGATTCAAATGGCTCTGAGCACTATGCGACTTAACTTCTGAGGTCATCAATCGCCTAGAACTTAGAACTAATTAAACCTAACTAACCTAAGGATATCACACACATCGAGGCCCGAGGCAGGATTCGAACCTGCGACCGTTGCTGTCGCTCGGCTGCAGACTGTAGCGTCTAGAACCGCACCGCCACTCTGGCCGGCCTTTCATGATCCGATAGCCATTTAAAGGAACAGGGCTCTTATTATACTGGTACTTGATTGATCTAGAAACGTTGAAAAATCTGGTGCTGGACTGTGATTCGAATTCGTATCTCAGAACCACTCGGAACAGTGTAGTTCAATTATTTCGATCCTTTTCCCAAGACTGCAGTCTTCTCTAGGTCTCCTCCAAGGGTAAGTCTGTGGGTCCGAATCCTGATCTAGTACAAAAATATTCATAATTTCATTTCAAGCCTTATTACGTGCACACCAGCCTGCTAAAGAAAATTAATGTGCATTTTTAATGTCTGTTCATGTGTTGCCAACAATAGCATTAGGTGCCGTTATTTCTGGTCAAACACGCACACATCTTACTGTTGGTGCGTAAACAACTGATACTTAAGCTATATACGTGGATGCACGGTAGGTGTGCTGATCGATTGTCGCTTGGGCACAAAAGTTTGTAGCCTTATTTTAGAATCAAACACCTAGCTGCTGGTAAGAAAAACCGATACGTAACATTTGATTTTACTTAGTTAACAATCCGATTATGTGTTAGGGTCGCATCTCCGTCACAGAACTCCACATCATGCACTTCATATTTAAATGCAAGCACACTTTGTTACTTCAGAATGGAGCTATTTCAGACATCTTTCGTCGTTAGTTAACAGGGAAGAAAGGGTCTTGATAGGAGTCCCAGTTTATTACAAAAATTGTCTTCTTTTATTTTCAAGTATATAGTTGGTTACTGAAATTGGCAAAAATTTCGGTAATTCATGACTATTCATTGCTAGTCATCAATATAACATGATTAGATTAGATTGCATTAGATTAATTCTTGTTCCATAGATCATGAATATGACAGTTCGTAATGAAGTGGAACGTGTTATTTTAATGAAAGATTTCTTTACATACCATGATTCAATTTCTATACAACAATTTTTTTCTCTCTCTCATTCTTTTTTCTCTCTCTCTCCCTCTCTCTCTCTCTCTCTCTCTCTCTCTCTCTCTCTCTCTCTCACACACACACACACACACACACACACACACACACACACATTCTTTATTTATTTTTATTTATTTGTTGTGCTCGGCTACCGGCGAGCACGAAAAGTTCCGAGTATCATTAGAAACTACGCTCCAGCCCTAAACCTAGTTACAGAAGTGCGAATCAGACGCATTACGTACTCTAGGCCGTAGCAGCCGCGACTTGGAGACACCAGATATGGTCACTTCCCAGCAAGCTACAGGATCACATCGCTTCGTCTTCTTCCTGCTGGTACTGTAACTGAGATTTGGCAACAAGGCAAGGTATGTTTGGCAACTCTGTGATCGACGAGTTACTTCCTGGTGTGCATGGAAATAAGCCTCAAGGTTCACTTGATTTTACCTGACATTTCCACTGAATAATCTTATTATCGCTTGAGGTGTAACAAAAGATTGTAAATTTACGGTTTTCAGCCAAGGAAAGTCGTTGCACGTGGAAATCGCTACTAATCTCGTCCTTTAAATAGCGGTTTACGAGTTCTAGACACTATTGGCCTCGTAAGAGGAAGGAAAGACACATACTTTATCGGCAGCTCTTTGATAACGTGCTGACATGTGAAAAGTGTCTGTTATGGTTCGCAGTTCCAGTCTCACTGTCTGTAAAGTTTTTATCCCTTCTGTGAAAGAGCTATAAGCAGTCAGATCAAACATCAATAAGGAAATCGCAAGAAAATACTTTCGGCTCATAGTGCAATGGTGAAACACTTACAATGCTGCAAAACAGGTAACGCCTCTTTCCCATGATGACAAGCAAATTTTGGGTTTCTAGGAATACATAACTTTTTTTAGGAAATACCACATTTGCATATCACTTGAGTGTGACACAGCAAACCAATCAAACACAGACCCAATCGAATTCTAAGTGAGTAGTACTTTACTAATTCATGCCAATAGAAGCACGCTTGTGTACAGATACTCAGTTTTATTGAAACAGACTTTCGTCGTAAGGTTATCGTGGGTAGTTTTATTTCTTTTCTTATAATACAGTGCACAATTTTCGTTAGGTTTCTTTTAGTGTTGTTAAAACAGTAGTAAACATGAGAGAGAAATTAATCATCAGCGATATATGGGAATTCTCTGATGTTATCTATTCATTCCACAGTCTGACAATGCACATGCAGTTTATTGATTGTATGCATGTAGAAAACTTGTTCTGAGTTGAATCTGTCAAACAAGGTTTGGAAAAGAATAAAATGTCACTACCACATGACAGATAATGTAGAAAATACTTTTCTGACGTATTTTGGCACGATGCACTCTCCCCATACATAATACAAAAGTTTGTAGATGCATCTGCGCTCTAGCTGTCTATTAAACCTGAAAAGAACAAAATGAAGCAGAAGTTAGCCCTTTTTTGACATGCGACTATTTTGAATTAAGAAGTGAAGGGAATTATGTTCAAAGCTCCATTAGATTGATAACTTTAGCAGACAGCCGAATTGAGTTTTAAAAAACGTAGCAGTGAATGTACTTGAACTCGCGATATCTTATCTACAGTGCACGACCCTTACCATTACGCTACTAGCTGATACATACCTGAAACAGTTCCAGAACTCAACAACAATTCCTCCAGACCTTCTTCATTCTTCCACAGTGCTGTCAGATAATGCATTAGGCTGGGTGTAGCCTTCTGAGAGACAAACAGTTACAGCTTTTCTGGTGCACTGCACGACGTTTTCAACAAACAGAAAGTGCAATAGAGTAGCTCAAGTGGAAAGGAACACTTGCTATTTAAATTTCTGCATCCTACACTGTTGGCAGTTCGGTGTAGGTGGCAGCTAAGTGATTTTATATCGGTGGTTACAAAATAGATTCGAATATATGCACTGAGTAGCCGAGGCAGCTGGTTCATGGTGATTCGGTCAACCAAGTAAACGAATTTACTGAACATGCTGCAAATTACTACCGGGAGCCTTGGTGTCAGCATACACATCCAGTGTGGCGCAACGGCTTTAGGATGGAAAAATGAGTCACAGAGAAGAGGATTTGGTGGTCTGTTGGACTGATGATAGGTTCATATACCTACGGTCTGGGTTCGATTCCAGGTTGGTTGGTTGGATTGTTTTGGGGAAGAGACCAAACAGCTAGGTCATGGGTCCCATTGGCTTAGGGAAAGACTGGGAAGGAAGTCGGCTGTGCCCTTTCAAAGGAACCATCCCAGCATTTGCCTGGAGCAATGTAGGGAAATCACGGAAAACCAAAATCAAGATGGCCGGACACGGGATTTAACCGTCGTCCTCCCGAATGCGAGGTTCGATTCCAGCTTCTGTCAATGATTGTAGATAGGGAGAGTCTGATTCCATTGTCTTCTGGCTACACCAAGTGTAGAAGATACAATGGCATTGTAGTCTGAAATTCACATTAAAAATGATATTCCTTCTCTACCAAGTAGACGTTAGGTTGAACCACAACACTCTGGAGTGGCGACATGTAGAAACTTTATCACCAGTAACCTTTCTAATACTAGTTATTTAATTTTAGTGACGAAACAAACGCTATGTAGGGTCACAGGACACTTATTGCATCTTTTATTTGAGCTTCTGTAAGTCGATAAAATTGGTTCTGAACTGGGAATGAAACTCAGACCGCCCTTAAAGCGGAATTTGATCTCCTCGTGACAATACAGCTCGGCTACAATTTGTTGTTTGTTCAAAACTGCAGATTCCTCAACATCTCCACATATTGTGCGAGAATGGGTTCGAATCCTGGTCCAGCACTAAAGATTTCATTATGTATTATCAAGCTCTAGCATGAGATCACCTATCTGCTGGTGGATAATAATTTTGATGTTTTATGTATTTTAATTTGTTGGCAACACTAACGTTATCTGACGTTTTTGACTCCCAGTGAGACACAGAACTATTTGCGAGATCACTGTAAGTTCAAAATGTTATTCCGAGCTGCTGGTGGAGAAAAATTCGGCAGCTGATATCTCTTTGTGTGTAGTCAACAACGATATGTGTGGGGCTCTATTCCCAGTCAGTACTGAAGTCTTCGTCGTATTATTTGTAGTTCAAACACGCTCACATGTCGCTGCTGTTGCAACAAACCCATATTTAACGTTCGTTTTCTCTAGAATATAACAGCGATAGGTGCCAGGTTGGAGTCCTGGGAAGGAAAATATTAAAGTTTCGTCTCGTCATTTCAGTTAAAACATCTAGCTACTACCGAGAAAATCCGATATGTCACAGTTGATTGTGCTTCGACGTCAATCCGATTACGTTCTGAGTTCGAATCCTTGTCCAACACAAATCTGTACGTCATGGCATTTCAAGTAAGTTACTTGTGATGAAGCAGTATTTAACATCTTTCGTAGTTCGTTAACAGGGACAATAGATGCTGTGTAGGAATTCGCGTCCTTTAAAAATGTTTACGTTATGTATTTTAAAGTCGATATTTGCTAACTGATACTGTTGAAATCGAGGTATATCACTCTCTGTATGCCTAATAAGGAATGACAGTTTACGTCAGGCTCTAAATCTTTGCTTAGAGTGCATGACCTGGGTTTGAATCCATATGCAAAACGAGTCGCCTCGTCGTGTCATTTGAAGTTCATACATATTCTCAAATAGCAGTTCGTGAATAACTTAAATTTTTAATGTCATTTTGTGTTAAATAATAAGTACGGTATGTAACTTTGAAGAGGAAATCATGAATACGATGAACTTATTACGTGCATTACCTATCTGATGTAATAATGAGATTGGTCACATTTCTGGTATGTCATTTATTGTAATAAATGCGAGCTTAGAAGCCTTAAGGACAGTCTTATCTTTGATAAGGTGTTCCCCGCTATTTGTAGTATCGTGGTATTACTTTACATCTTGAGTTATTGCGATACAGATCAGTGTTTGCTCGTGCTGACTTGTTGGAACCATTTTCAATATTCCAACGACTGTACCAAGGAGCGATTAGAGGACCTGCTAGACAGCTGCGTTATGCGGGTTGCATGCAAATCAGGCGAAATGCAATTCAGGTCGTTCGGATACTTTTGAGCATAACTGTACATGTCCTATGGATGCGAACGTCCTATCTTTAGTCGTTCAAGGTGTTCTGATTTTTGCTGAACAGGCGTGTACAATAGTATGGGGTATCAAGCGAAATTTATGGTTTGTCATCATCATCATCATCATCATTTAAGACTGATTATGCATTTCAGCGTTCAGTCTGGAGCATAGTCCTCTTTATAAAATTCCTCCATGATCCCCTATTCAGTGCTAACATTGATGCCTCTTCTGATGTTAAGCCTATTACTTCAAAATCATTCTTAACCGAATCCAGGTATCTTCGCCTTGGTCTACCCCGACTCCTCCTACCCTTTACTGCTGAACCCATGAGTCTCTTGGGTAACCTTGCTTCTCCCATGCGTGTAAAATGACCCCACCATCTAAGTCTGTTCGCCCTGAATGCTACATCTATAGAGTTCATTCCCAGTTTTTCTTTGATTTCCTCATTGTGAACACCCTCCTGCCATTGTTCCCATCTACTAGTACCTGCAATCATCCTAGCTACTTTCATATCCGTAACCTCAACCTTATTGATAAGGTAACCTGAATCCACCCAGCTTTCGCTCCCATACAACAAAGTTGGTCAAAAGTTTGAACGGTGCACAGATAACTTAGTCTTGGTACTGACTTCCTTCTTGCAGAAGAGAGTAGATCGTAGCTCAGCTCTCATTGCATTAGCTTTGCTACACCTCGCTTCCAGTTCTTTCACTATGTTTCCATCCTGTGAGAATATGCATCCTAAGTACTTGAATCTGTCCACCTGTTGTAACTTTGTTCCTCCTATTTGGCACTCAATCCGTTTATATCTCTTTCCCACTGCCATTACTTTCGTTTTTGGAGATGTTAATCTTCATACCATAGTCCTTACATTTCTGATCTAGCTCTGAAAAATTACTTTGCAAACTTTCAATCGAATCTGCCATCACAACTAAGTCATCTGCATATGCGAGACTGCTTATTTTGTGTTCACATATCTTAATCTCACCCAGCCAGTCTATTGTTTTCAACATATGATCCATAAATAATATGAACAACAGTGGATGTAGTGGACTGTTAAGGCAGCCAGTCCACAGTGAAGTAGCCGAAAGGGCACGCGTCAACTCACGCCGTCTGGCGTTAAGTCTGGAACAGGATTCGTAATGAATGTGATAAAGAAAAGAACGTAGCTACTAGAACACTTAACTTTTATATTGTCCTTTGGTATACAGCATTCTGGATGATACAAGTGAGACTCTATCTTGAGGTACATGCAACGTTACAAATGGTTAATGGCGCCTTGCTAGGTCGTAGCCATTAACTTAGCTGAAGGCTATTCTAACTGTCTCTCGGCAAATGAGAGAAAGGCTTCGTCAGTGTAGTCGCTAGCAACGTCGTCGTACAACTGGGGCGAGTGCTAGTACGTCTCTCGAGACCTGCCTTGTGGTGGCGCTCGGTCTGCGATCCTGACAGTGGCGACACGCGGGTCCGACATGTACTAATGGACCGCGGCCGATTTAAGCTACCACCTAGCAAGTGTGGTGTCTGGCGGTGACACCACAGTGGAGACAGGTTGCAGCCTTGTCTTACCCCTGAAACTACTCTGAACCATGGACTCAATTTACCGTCAACTCTAATTGCTGCCTGACTATCTATGTAAAGACCTTGAATTGCTTGCAAAAGTTTGCCTCCTATTCCATAATCTCTTAGAGCAGACAATAACTTCCTTCTAGGAACCCGGTCATATGCCTTTTCTAGATCTATAAAGCATAGATACAATTCCCTGTTCCACTCGTAACACTTCTCCATTATTTGCCGTAAGCTAGAGATCTGGTCCTGACAACCTCTAAGAGGCCTAAACCCACTCTGATTTTCATCCAATTTGTCCTCAACTAATACTCGCACTTTCCTTTCAACAATACCTGAGAAGATTTTACTCACAACGCTAATTAAAGAGATACCTCTGTAGGTGTTACAATCTTTTCTGTTTCCATGTTTAAAGATTGGTGTGATTACTGCTTTCGTCCAGTCTGATGGAACCGGTCCCGACTCCCACGCCATTTCAATTATCCTGTGTAGCCATTTAAGACCTGACATTCCACTGTATTTGATGAGTTCCGACTTAATTTCATCCATCCCAGCCGCTTTATTGCACTGCAATATATTGACCATTTTCTCCACTTCCTCAAATGTGATCCTATTTCCATCATCATTCCTATCACATTGTACATCGAAATCTGAAACATTACTCATCGTATTTTCACCTACATTGAGCAACTCTTCAAAATATTCCCTCCATCTGCCCAAGGCATCAACAGGATTCACCAGCAGTTTTCCTGACCTGTCCATAATACTTGTCATTTCCTTTTTACCTCCCTTTCGAAGACTGCTAATTACACTCCAGAATGATTTTCCAGCAGCTTGACCCAAAGTCTCCAGCCTGTTTCCAAAGTCTTCCCAAGATTTCTTCTTGGATGCTGCAATTATCTGTTTGGCTTTGTTTTTTTCTTCAACATACCTTTCTCTGTCTACCTGAGTTCTAGTATGTAGCCATTTTTGATAGCCATCTTTTTCCTTTTACAGGCTGCCTTAACTGTGTCATTCCACCAAGCTGTTTGCTTCATCCTACCTTTACACACTACTGTTCCAAGACATACTTTAGCCACTTCTAGTACTGTGTCCCTGTACCTTGTCCATTCCTTTTCCAATGACTGTAATTGTCTACATTCAACTAACTGGTACCTTTCTGAGAGCACTGTTATGTACTTGTGCCTGATTTCCTTATCCTGAAGTTTCTCCTGTCTTATCCTCCTACATATGGACCTGACCTGCTGCACTTTCGGCCTCACAATCCCAATTTCACTGCAGATTAAATAGTGATCAGTGTCATCAAAGAATCCCCTGAATACACGTGTATCCCTCACAGCCTTCCTGAATTCCTGATCTGTTATTATATAGTCAATGACAGATCTGGTTCCCCTGCCTTCCCAAGTATACCGGTGAATGTTCTTATGTCTAAAAAAGGAGTTTGTGATTACTAAGCCCATACTGGCACAGAAATCCAAGAGTTGTTTCCCGTTCCTGTTGGCCTCCATATCCTCTCCAAATTTACCCATAACCTTTTCATACCCTTCTGTTCGATTTCCAATAATGGCATTAAAACCACCCATGAGCAGAACACTGTCCTTGTCCTTTACTCTAACAACAATGTCACTGAGTGCGTCATAAAAACTATCCATATTATCTTGATCTGTCCCTTCACAATGCGAATATACCGACACAATCCTAATTTTCTTGATAGACACTGTCAAATCTATCCACATCAGTCGTTCGTTTACGTATCTTACTGCAACTACGTTGGATTCCATTTCTTTCCTGATGTAACGCCCTACACCCCATTGTGCTATTCCTGCTTTGACTCCTGACAGGTAAACCTTGTATTCTCCCACTTCCTCTTCTTTCTCACCCCTTACCCGAATGTCACTAACAGCTAAAACGTCCTACCCCATCTTAATTATGATTTGTTTGATAAATTTTTGGTACGGAGGACCCAGCAAGTAATCTTGGATGGAGAATCAGTGAGAGATGTAGAAGTAAATCTGGATGACCCAGGGAAGTGTGCTGGGATCCCTGCTATTCATTTTGTCTATTAATGACCTTGCATACGGTATTAATAGTGACCTTTAAGTTTCCGTAGATGATGCAATAAATTTTAAGCCTGCTTCGTTCATGAAGCATCAGGCGTCTAGCAAGTAGCGTATTTAGCTTTTCTGTTTTGTAACGTCCCCTTTGAAAAATTATGAGTGACTGTGCTGGAAAAACTCTTACATTATTTGATTTTCAAACAGCTGAGCAAAACGCAACGTACTGAGACAGTTTTACCTTTACTTATTTTGATCATCACTAAACTGTCACACAATATTTTTAGCGCAATGCATTCTGACTTTCAATAATCCCTACAAAAGAATGGCCCTGACTAACAATTACCTATACCTTTCATGAATCACTTACCTCACAAAAATCTTCGTTACTCGATCTACTGCAATACAGCGAGCGCCAATACTGCCAGCTAAATAAAAGATTCTAACTACTGAAGGCACTAACTACTGATAAGCATAGTTAGCAAATGAAAGATTTTGATAGAGAACAAACAATTATTTACCTTAATAATGCTCAAAAGTCATGATATATATATATATATATATATATATATATATATATATATATATATATATATATATATATATATCAATTAATGACATCCATCTTTTACAAATTTCCTTTTTCTGGCGGACACGCGTCCAGATCGTCCGCTTATAGTAACCTCTCAAAACTCTGGCATCTCTCTATCCACATCCACCACTGCTGGCGGCTCACCTCCAACTGCCCGACGCTACGCGCTGTTCACATCCAACTGCCCAACACTACAATAGCGAATATTCCAACAATGAGTCCAACCAGCCACAGACTGCACACAGCGCAGTCAGCGATTTTCATACAGAGCACCACGTGGCGTTACCAACATAAAACCCTAAACAGCCTACTAACAGTTTGAGTTCACAATTAATTCTTAAACTAATCCATTAAATTTCGGGCATGGAGCCGCGCAAATAAAATTTCCTCTACTGATATTTCGGCCGCGTATCGTCCGGCCATCTTCTGAGCGAGTCACAAGACGCTCTGAAGATGCCGGACGATACGCGGCCGAAATATCAGTGGAGGAAATTTTATTTGCGCAGCTGCACGCCCGTTATTTAATGGATTATTCATTACGCCGCGAGAAGTTGAATATGCACAATTATTAAATTTTTTGGAGTGATTTTGTGCGCTTGCAAAATTTTATTCTTAAATTCATTGCTTTTTTTTTGTATTTGAGAGGTATAGTTTCTGGTTTCAGTAACAGTAACGTGTACATTCGGTCAATCTATATCTTAATATTCATTTGTTTGTTTTGGACGGCCAATGACGGTTGACCACAGCTCAGTCAGCTGGCAGTCTCCGTTAGTGAAACACCAGGAGAGTAGCAGGTCATTTAGCTTTTCCAGTTCGTTTTCATTGTCCAGTTCTTAAAATAGTATTAGTAGGATTAATAGGGTGTATGCAAAACGAAACCCAACTGGTTTAAAGAAACTGAGAAAGACCTAGTAGCATTAAGGATTTCAGAAAATTCACTTATTGATCGAACAGCTAAATTAATTATTAAAGATGAAAACATAAGGTTTCAAGACAAATCTACACAAAAGTCCAAACCCTGAATCTCGGAAGAAGAGAGGAAAAGAAGATCAAAAAGAATGAAGGAATACTGGGCCCTAAGAAAAGAACAAAGAAATGATTGATCCAGCGTACCCCAAAGAGGGTGAAACGAAAGAAGAATAAGAAGGGTGTATGCGTGCTGTGTGTGGATGCAGGAGAAGCTGGCCGTAGTTCACGAACAGCAGAAGATACTTGTGACCATGGTCGGCGTCTGCAGGCTGCTTCCTCTGTGTATAGTGGTGGTGGAGCATCTGGCGCGTCGCATGGGACACGTCACGTGTCGCTTGTTTCGCCCACGGGCTCTGCTGCCGAAGCGCCTTCCAGTGTACCCGACGTAGAGGATCCGCGCTCACTACGCGTTCACTGGTGGGTTGTTACGTAGTCACGTCGCCCAAGGCGGAGAGTCAGTGTGGAGACTGGCCGCCTGGACTCATATATTCGCTCTGTGAGTGGATATGTGGCCGCTCCTTCAGCAGGATCCAAGCAGGCATGTTATGCGACCTCAGCGAAATAGCGTCCAGGGGCGGAAGTAATTCCATTGTGCATTCAGTGCGTCTGCCAAGGCGGGCCTTAATTGAGCTGCGCAGGAGGCCACGCCTGTGGCTATTGAGGGTGCATGGCGAAGTAGTCTGCAAGTTGTTGCTTATGGCAACACCAGTGACACCTGTCGCTTGGGTTCTGAGGCGATCCTCATTTCCTATGTGCGGTTGGCGGAACTGGTGAAGGACGCTGGCCTCACTTGCGTGGAGCAAGCGGAGCTCACAATCTGCGTCCCAAGTCGATCGGGATCTTTTGGTTTGGAGCCGAGTGGAGGGCCTCAACCAGAGGCTCTGTCGATTCTGTGATGGTCAAGGCTGCACACTTCTCGACCTGCGTTATGTGATCGGGAGTTGTAGGACTGCCCATGATACGTCACGGGAGCACTATACAAAGGAAGCAGCCACTGGGGTGGCGGAATACTTGTGGACAAGGTTTTTTTAAGGCTAGGTGTTAGTTTGGGATCCTCTGATGAAAGCTTGCCACCCAATACACTAGGAGCGAATTGGAAATTTGTGGCAAGTCCTATGGGACCAAACTGCTGAGGTCGTCGATCCCTAAGCTTACATACTACTTAATCTAACTGAATATAATTTACTCTAAAGACAACACACACACATCCATGCCCAAGGGAGGACTCGAACCTCCGTCGGGGGAAGCAGCGCGAACCGTGACAAGGCGTCCCATGACCACACGGCTACCTCGCGTGGCAGAAAGCGAATTCAAGTCGCCTATAAAATAGACACACTTCGACCGTCAAAATTTTAACAGTTAATTGTCAAATCATTCGTAACAAAGTTCCTGAATTTACTGCCCCGCAGAAAGGTGTCGCTCTCAAGTTATTCTCAGAACCAAGAGCTGGCTGAAATCCTACATAGGGAGCTCTGAAATACTTAGCGAGAAATGTAACGTATATCGGAAAGACAAGTCAGACGCCATAGGAGACGGAGTGTGGGGATTGTTCATTATTGTCCAAAAAAATATTGTCTATCGAGCTCAAAATTGAGTCTGACTGTGAAGTTATTTGGACACGAGAAGCATGTCTAGGTGAACTCAAGCTAACTATGGGGTGTTTTTACTGGCCACCTGATTCTGCTCTAACAGTCACAGAATCATTCGAGAAAGTTTACGGCCAGTAGTATGGAAATACACGGATCATGTAGTTTTAGTTGGAGGCGACTTTATTCTACCTTGTGTAGATTGGGACGTCAATTGACTTACGAATACAAACACATATTTAGACCTACTAGGTTTCACGTTGTGGCAGAGGTATGTTAAAATATAGTATTTGTAACGAGATATTATTGTACCTGTGTGTATTCATGTTTTCACCGTTAACTTGCAGCATTAATAAAGTGTTTTCAAATGCTTAAATGTGTGTAAACTCCTAAGCGACGAAACTGCTGAGATCATCGGTCCCTAGACTTGCACACTAACTTACACACTACTTAAACTAACTTGACGCTAAGGACAACACACACATCCATTCCCGAGAGAGGACTCCAATTTCCGGCAGTAAAGTGTTTTACATTGTGTGTTGCTGCCGATAGTGTCGAATCTTGGACTTTACTGCGGAGAGAGGAGAAAAGGAGAAATGCTTACAGGCCTATGTGATGTGGATCAGTAGAAGAATGGCAACATTTAAAAGAAGAAAAAGAAACTGGGTAGGACATTGGATGAAAAGATACTGGATAACAAAGGATGCACTGTAACGAATGGTAGCTAAGAAGACAATCAAGTCTAACTCGTCATCTTTCCGCAGCGGCTCGTGGTGAGGTGGTAAAATGTTTGTTTCGACAGATGAGGATGTTAAGTTCGGAAATCTTTTGCGGTTTTCGAGAGAAGTAAGTTGTGTGGTGGCACTGAATTTTAAAGTCTCTCCCTTTGTTTCTTTTCCTTAATAATAAGATAAATATCCAAGATTAACTCAACGCTAGAGTGCGTAAGTAATTGCTACAGTCATCCAGACGACAGTGATATAAATCTGACTCTCTACGTCAGGTTTGTCCAAACGTTCAGCTTCGAGCTAACGCTTACAAGTATTGCCAACCGTGAGCCTTCCTACGTCATTAGGTATGTACAGGGTCCGCTTCCGTAGCTCAGTCACCAGTTTCTATTTGGTGTCACTACTGAGCTGAGAGTAGCGACGTCCGTAAACGAGAGGGAGACAAGGGTGATTTTTACGAAGGAACAATAATACTCTCTACAACGGGAGAGGTGACTAGATCGCTTCTTGCTTATCAGTAACTATAAATTACACTTTTCGCCCGATTTTCATCGTCAGAATCTCTTGCTGCTCGTGTGTATAATAGTATTAGTCTTTTGTCGAAAGACAGGAAGTCATGAAATAATCTGATGATGGTAGTTTGCTAGAGTGCACTATGACCGCTAAACTATTTCAGGACTTTGTATCTTTTATACTGGAATGATTACGTTATTCCGTAACGATTGCAAATATAGAAACCACTTCGTTTACTGTTCAAACAACCGTGAATTTTAAAATTCACACTTCGTTTACTGTATCTATTGTACGAAATTTGAAATCTCGGTATAATATAACTCACCCACGAGCCAAATTTTTATCGTATGACTAATAAGTCGAAAGTTTCGCAACTGTGTGCCACTTTTACCTCTCTTATTCAGAAAATATATAGCCCAACCATCACTGAATCCAACATTTTCAGGAGTAATGTGGTGCATGTTAGGACGTTTTGGTCATTTTTTAACTTACTGCGTCTCCCAACATAGTAGCTTAGAAGAAGGTTTTCCTATGTAGACTTCTCTCGCAGTGGAAGGAGGGGGAATGGAAAAAACCCTACAAATACAGTACGCCCTTCACGTATTTGGGCACCAGTAAGTTTCCTTGCGTCTTGTAGGCTAGCTTTCCGGAAGCTTATGACGAAAGAGCAAGTTGTCCCTCTTCTTCAACACCTGTTGCGTCAGTCATCTGACGCTGGGGAACCTCCTACTTTCACCGATGGCTCATCTCATTCCGTTGGACGTTTCTCCTGCAAAGAGGCTCTTCGGCGAATTATATGCCTGTGGTTGAGTTTCGAGAATACTCATACGTTTACAGTTGCTGGAAGTATTACTTCTCTGCAGGGACTTGCTCAGGGGCTCTTAATTTCAGATTGTCAGCCAAGAGATAAACTGATGGAAGCAAGTACGTGTCAAGACAATATATAAACTTCTGTGTCTCTTTTGTAATCCATGCAATCCCTTTGAATGACAGTTAGGAAAGACTTTCAAACACTGCTCGAAAATCTTCAAAAATAGATTCTGGAATGACAAGTGGTATAGTTTCTGTAGTGTCGGCAGACTTGCCAACACTACGCACACTAATTGAAAGAGGCGGCCAAGATGCACGCGCTAACTCACGAAGGATGGAGTGAGGTCTGAAACAGGAGACTTAATGAATACTATAAAGAAAAGTACGTAGCTTCTGGACTACTTAACTTTTAATCCATACTTTGTATACATCGTTCTTGATAAGACATCTGGAGATTGTGGCGATACAAGTGAGACTCTTTAGATATATGCAATGTTACAAATGGCGCCTTGCTAAGTCGTAGCCATTAACTTAGCTGAAGGCTATTCTAACTGTCTCTCGGCAAATGAGAGCAAAGGCTTAGTCAGTATAGTCGCTAGCAACGTCGTCGTACAACTGGGGCGAGTTCTCGTACGTCTCTCGAGACCTGCCGTGTGGTGGCGCTCGGTCTGTGATCACACAGTGGCGACACGCAGGTCCGACATGTACTAATGGACCGCGGCCGATTTAAGCTACCACCTAGCAAGTGTGGTGTCTGGCAGTGACACCACAGTTTCAGTGTATACCACGTTATTACCCAAAACAGTACAAGCTGCTTTCTATAGAATGTAAATTATAGATACGATGAACGGTTCAGAGGTACAATACTTCCCTTGTAATGTTAACATTGTCTGAGTTGCTGTACAACATACCAAGGACAAATATTAAGAAGTAGTATAATATTTATCAGTTAGACTTGTAGTACATGCATTAGAGAATTTTCTATTAAAAACGATCAGGATAATTGTTGCAGAATTTTGTAGCTTCACAGTTAGTAAAATGCCTGGGAATTGCACATTAATACTGGAGAAACGAAGAAAGTGAATATTCATACGGCAGAAAACAGCCTACATCATTGCTCAGAGATATTCTTCATGATGACTACCAAAATGCAGCTAAAAGAATAAAACTTTGAATAGAATGAAATTATTTTTATTGCTTACATGTTGTTGTTGTGGTCTTCAGTCCAGAGATTTGTTTGATGCAGCTCTCCACGCTACTCTATCCTGCCCAAGCTTCTTCGTCTCCAAGTACCTACTGCAGCCTACATGCTTCTGAATCTGCTTAGTGTATTCATCTCTTGGTCTGCCCTCCAATACTAAATTAGTGACCCCATGATGTATCAGAACATGTCTTACAAGCCGATCCCTTCTTCTAGTCAAGTTGTGCCACAAATTTCTCTTCTCCCCAATTCTATTCATTAGTTACGTGCCGGCCGCGGTGGTCTAGCGGTTTCGGCGCTGTAGTCGGGAACCGCGGGACTGCTACGGTCGCAGGTTCGAATCCTGCCTCGGGCATGGGTGTGTGTGATGTCCTTAGGTTAGTTAGGTTTAAGTAGTTCTAAGTTCTAGGGGACTTATGACCTAAGATGTTGAGTCCCATAGTCCTCAGAGCCATTAGTTACGTGATCTACCTATCTAATCTTCAGCATTCTTCTGCATCACTACATTTCGAAAGCTTCTATTCTCTTCTTGTTTAAACTAGTTATCGTCCATGTTTCACTTCCGTACATCGCTACACTCCGTACAAATACTTTCAGAAAATACTTCCTGACACTTAAATCCACACTCGGTGTTAACAAATTCCTTTTCTTCAGAAACGCTTTCCTTTTAATTGCCAATCTACATTCTATATCCTCTAAACTCCCACCGTCATCAGTTATTTTGCTCCCCAAATAGCAAAACTCATCTACTACTTTGTCTCATTTCATAATCTAATTCCATCAGCGTCACCTGATTTAATTCAACTTCCATAAATAAATCTATATCCCCACATTAATGATAAATAAGGTCAGTGGCGGGTAGAAGAGTAATTTAGAGAAACATACGTTGGACATAGCTTGTTACATGAGCCTAGTCAGTAAAGAAATGGCGATGGGTACTGAGCGATATAACAAAGCTACTGTCTTCAAATCAGTATTTTGTGCTGCAGTTACTCGTTATGATAAGACTCTGCAGTTATAGCACTAAATAAAACGTGTTTCTAGTACGTCCATGGCACAGACATTCGAGAAACCCGTTACTGTTCTGCACGAGTTTTGCTCAGTATTCTGACTTGTAATCGGGCGTTACTATTATTGATAAATATTGGCGCTATCGCTATGATTAATGGTTCTGTTATTACATCATGGAATTCAGCATTTTAACGAAATTATGGGAACGTCGTACAGGACCTCGCTTTACTTTGCTGTAATCAAGTATGTAAATGTAATCGGATTTTTTTATTACCTTTATGTTCTTTTCATCTGCTTGTTACGGAGGTATGTTACCTGTAGAAAATGGTCTCACTGAAGACTGAAGCCGATTATGAATAACCGAACATAGCACACACAACTAAAGCAGTTTCTTTTTCATTATTATTCTGCAGATGTGTGGTAGCTCCTCCTGACAATCTATTGTAGAACACATCCAGGAATGTTCTGAATGTAAGATCTTTTCCATTCTCAACTTTTGGCAAAATTTCTTCCACTCTATTAGGTCGTTTGGTACAGCAACCATACCTAAAATACTTAACAAAAAGAAAACAGTCTTGGTTGCACCTTATTCTTTTATTAAGAATGTGTTTTGTCTTCATGAGGCATCTTCAGATTGTCTATAGGGGTAATAAAATAAGCAAAAATTAGAGTATGATCGTAGCTTGTACGTTTCCGAATCTGAATAGGGAATTGTTACTGACCTTCAAATTTTTCTTTTAGAACATATTAAAACAAAACGTCTCTGTGCTAGACCGAAACACGCGTCGAATCTGATGAACCCATAAGGAACTTTCCCAACATTTTAAAATCATAAAACGGATCTGTGATAGACTGAAACACACGACGAATCAGATGAAGAGGTAGAGACCTAGTCAAAAATAATTACTATCACGTAACCGCGGGACGGAATACTAAATAAATAATCAAATTGATCGAGACATACCTTAATACGTATCATCAGGCCAGAAAAATGTAATGGTAGAACGCTAGGACAACACTCACAAAGCAGTATACAGAATACAAAGTGCTGCCGCAGTAACTTCAAGGCAGGAGCGTTAAGCAAGCGTGTACAGTGTGCGCTCAATGCAATAAGGCTTCATGCAATGCCTACAGACGAAGCACATAGGTTGCGCTGAAAGAATTTACGTGACAACATATTTAATGCTTACAAAAAAGATTTAAAATGGTTGATTCGCTGTAATGGAATTAAGCAGTTACAGTTAATCAGAATACACTCGCCCTTAAGGGAATCTTTAAATTACTGCAGGTAGATAAAATACTAACGTCATCCGTAACTAAAAAGATGGGCGGGATCCCAATAACTCGGAATAAAACAAATTCATAAAACTGAAAGTCCCAACTCTTCTTTAAAAATATAACTTCTAGGACTGAAAAGTTGATGGGTGATGAAGAGGTGGGGGAGGGGGGGAGGGGGGAATAATAAAACCGAAATGGAACCGATTAGAAGAGCATAACCAAATTTATGTAAGAATTTTAAAAACTGACATTATTGAATCGTAACAGCCTTGGTTCCTAGTTGTGAACTGGTCTTTCAGCAACTGTTCGTCGACCGTACACATAAACTTAAGGATTTTCAACTTTTCCAATAAATCAAGCTTCTTGCCTTTACGAGCACAATTTAAGATGCAGAGGTCATCAAACGTGGGTGGCTGGTGGCCTGTAGTCTTTCAGGTATTCAGCAAATGTAGAATGGTGCTTTACTTCACGTTTCTTGGCTAACAAATGATCATTAAATCTCATTCTTCCAGCTTGACCAATATATAATTTATGACAGACATTGCATTCCAATTTGTAAACCTCATATGGAGCATACCAATCTTTAGTAGGCCGCTCATTATGCACCTACGAGTTCTGAAGTTTATTACGCGGTGGAAAAGCTACTCGGACGCAAACATTTTTGAATAATTTAGCTAACTGCTATGATAAATTTCCCCACATACAGAAGCTTTATACATCTCGCTGTGGCGACAAAAGATTTGATTGTGTGTTGTTCCTGTTACCTGACAATTTTCTTTTCCTATGTTCTATATGCCATCCGCGGGTTATAACCATCAGTAGCTGTAATAAGTTGTCGCCGCTACTGAGATATAGAGCTTCCGTTGGTGGGGAAATTATCGTATCAGTTAGCTAAGGTATTCAAAAATCTCGACGTCCGTGTAGCTTTTCCAATGCTTAACGAAGTTCAGAATCCTTACATACATAACGAGCGGCCTACTAAAGATAGGTATGCCTTCTCTAAGGCTTAAGAATTGGAATGAAATGTCTGTCATAAATTCTATATTGGTCATATTAGAAGAATGTTTGAAACGAGATTTAGCGAGCATTTGTTAACCAAAAAAGGTCAAGTAAAGCAGCACTCTACAAAGGACAGAAGTTCATTCCTTATTACAATTTCGCTGTTCGTTTTCCTCAGTACCAGCTGCACAAGAGACACATTTTGCACACAGTGTTCACATATGTCATTTAATGTGCCTGCAAACTTACATCTACATACGAGATATAGGTCACAGTATATTACGTCATAAACACTGAGCTGCCGCATCATGCATGACGATTAAATTTATTACAGTACTAACCCGTTGACGTAGCATTAATAGCTGAAAATCTTGACGACATGAAAATATTGGAAAGAAAGCTGTTTAAAAAAGTAAAGGAAGTAGGATTAGAGGTAAATGACGAGGAAACAAAATTCATGAGGGCACAAAGAAATAACAAGAAAAACGGTGGGAAACCGCACAGATTGATGACCACGTCTTCGAAGAAGTGAAACAGATAAAATGTCTGGGGGGGGGGGGCGGGGGGGTTGGAGTAAATAACAGAAATGATGAGAATCTGGCAATAGAAGCAAGTATAAGAGCAGCATCCAGAGGATCATATTCACTCAACAAACCAATGTTATCAAACATTTTTTCAAGAGGAACCAAAATAAGGATATATGAAACTATAATCAGACAACTATTACTATATCGGGTAGAAATATGGAAAGTAGAAAAGTAAACAGATAGGAAGATAAAGGTTCTTGATAGTAGAATCCTGTGGAAGACATTTGGACCAATTTTTGAGGGAGAATAATGGGATGAAGACTGAGAGATGTGTCGGAGAAGAAACCCGAAGGGCGATCACCTTTTTGTAGACCGAAAATAAGATGTAGAGTCAAAGCGTTGAAGGATCTTCATACAGCTGCAGAAAGGGAAGATTATGACAAGAACAGAATGCTATGGAGAAGGCTGCTTGACGTGCTGAGAAAAATGGTTCAAATGGCTCTGAGCACTATGGGACTTAACTTCTGAGGGCATCAGTCCCCTAGACTTACAACTATTTAAACCTAACTAACCTAAGGAGATCACACACACCGATGCCCGAGGCAGGATTCGAACCTGCGACCGTAGGGGTCGCGCGGTTCCAGACTGTAGCGCCTAGAACCGCTCGGCCATACCAGCCGGCACCTGCTGAGATGTGTAGGCCAGGAGAGTAAGACTAAGTATCCAGCTGAACAGATTTCTATGAAATTTGGTTTTCAGATACCCTGAACATTGTGGAAGAACGGGGACCACTCTAGAAAGTGTGTTGTACAAGAAACTTACTTTTTTGAAGAATATTACGCGATATAAGAACGTAGGCTTCCGCGGCCGGTGTCATAGTGATTCAAATTCTTCTGGGTATTATGCCGCGTCATTGCTGAAAACAAACAACAATAATAAACTAAAACCGACGTTTCAGCCGAACTGCAACGGCCTTCCTCAGGGCACGACTATCGTGCCCTGAGGAAGGTCGTTGCAATTCGGCCGAAACGTCGTTTTTAGTTTATTATTGCTGTTAGATTTTAGCAATGACGCGGCATAATACTCAGAAGAATTTTAATCAGTGTTACTCGAATTAGGAAAACAAGATTCACTTTTTGAAAAAGCTATTTCCTCTTTCTGTTTCCAACTTAACCATATTTATGGGGATGCTTTTCTTGGCTGATATGTGCTACGCGATAAGATTCAAAGTAATGAATTCAGTGTTTACAAAATCTGCATATTATTAATCCCGTATTTCTACACTATTGGTTGCGTAATGCACATGTTGCATAATGTATAGCTACTTTGCGCATTATCCAGTATTTGCGAGGGATCTTAGTGACTTGCAGCATCTTCTACGTCCCGTTTCGTTGCCTTTTATGGCAAGACACCCTCGTCTTACATTTCAATACGATAATGCCCGAACGCACATGGCGAGAGCTTCCACTGCCTGTCTTCGTGCTTGTCAAACCAGCAAGGTCACCGGGCCTGCCCCGAACTGACCTTCCAACCTGCTCGGGATTTTGACGATGTAACGCGCCAGTTTGACAGAATTTGGCAAAATATGCCTCAGCATCTCTGTCATTTATAACTGCTTGCACAAGGGCCAGAGGTGTACCAACGTGTTATGGACTTGCTCAGTTTGTGGAACTCTATCTCTTGAATAAACAATCCAGTTTTTCTGAAATTGTAATCGTTTATTTTTCTGTGCATGTATATCACATCTACCGATTTCCGTCCCATTCGGATAATTCCTACGTGGCGCGCCGTTTTGATTTTCAACTCGCAAATACCTCGTGCAAGTAGGAGAAACGTGTACGAGCATACGTTGGATTTCGCCAGTGGAAAGATGGTCTCCTATATAAACTGAAGTTTATTGGTCAGTGACTTTGATACACGCGGTTCTCGAGATCATAATATTGTCATGAAATTTGGAATCGATGTGTTCTGGAAGTTCATACATACCTTACACACAGCATGCAGGATCTCTCCGGCCGCAGTAGAGTGTCCTAAGAGAAGGAACGCCGTCAGATTATGTCATTTTAGTATTGGCCTAAAACCTGACAAGATGTTGTGAGGTGCCGCTGTGTACACAACACGATCATCTCAGGTTCGTATAGCCGGTAATTTAAACTACGGTCATTTTATTTGTCACGTGTTAAGTCCTCTAACTATGGCCTATCTGCGAGGTCTGTATGACGTCTTTTGAAAAAAAAAATACAAGATTATATGTTGATAGGATAAGGAATGAGAAGATTCTCCGCAAAATCGGAGAAGACATGGATACGCGGAAACACTGACAAAAGAAGGGAGAGGTTCATGGGACGTGTGTTAAGACATCAGGGAATAACGTCCATGATACTAGATGGAGGCTTCAGTCCGCAGCCGCACGACTGCTACGGTCGCAGTTTCGAATCCTGCCTCGGGCATGGATATGTTTGATGTCGTTAGGTTAGTTAGGTTTAAGTTGTTCTAAGTCCTAGGGAACTGATGACTTCAGATATTAAGTCCCATAGTGCTCAGAGCCATTTGAACTTGATGGAGCTGCAGGGATAACAACTGTAAGGGACGAGATCGTAAAACATCCTACAGATAATTGAGGATGCATGGTGCAAGTGCTAAACTAAGATGAAAGGGTTGTCATAAGAAAAGAATTCGTGGTAAGTCACACTGAACCAGTCAGAAGAATAATGACCATATATATGTTATCTGTGCCGTCGTGGCCTGCCTCGATACAGAACGTGTTCGACTGGTTCCTTGGCAAACACGCTCTCCAGATCTCCCACCCGCTGAAAATATCTGGTCATGTGGTTTCCATCACTCGCCAGAAACTACGACTGCTGAATTCTGTCACGGAAGTTGAGAAACGTGTAACAATTTACGCGATCTGTTATCCCAGGTCAGTTCGACTCGATGACCGATGACCAGTAGTGTTGTTGCCATCAGAGCTGGTGGCTCTTTGTACTAAATTTCGCAACTTTTTACCCTAGATAAACCAAAAGTTTAATCATGCTAGCTTCCTAATACGTAATATTTCGTTAGGTAAAGCTCTTTGTCTACATCTAAAAGTAAATGCGGCGAGCGACCTCATGGTGTGTGGCACAGAGTAACCTGTGCAACACTGCCACTTCCATTTTTTTCCAGCTCCACTCGCGAATATCTCGCGGGAAGAACGATGTGTTAGCTGGAATGTGTTAGCTCGAATCTCTTAGGTTTTACTTTCATGGACTTTTCCCGACATATATGTAGGAGGAAGCAACTAATTGGTTGGCTCCTCTAGGAACGTACGCTCTCGGAAGTTTAACAATAAATCTCAACATGCTGCGGAACGTCTCCTCTGCAGCGTTTGCGACTGGACTTGGGTGACCATCTTCGTGACGCATTCGTGCTTACTAAATCAACCTGTAGTGAAACACGCCGATTTATTTGAATTTTCTCTGTCACTGCTACCAAACCTGTCTGGTACAGATCCCAAACAGGCGAGCTGTGTTCTGTGTGTGGATTGTAAGTTACTTCCCAGTGATTCTCCCACTGAATACAGTTTCGCATTTGTCTTACCTTCGATTACTTTTACGGCATCGCCGGCCGGAATGGCCGTGCGGTTCTAGGCGCAACAGTCTGGAACCGAGCGACCGCTACGGTCGCAGGTTCGAATCCTGCCTCGGGGATGGATGTGTGTGATGTCCTTAGGTTAGTTAGGTTTAATTAGTTCTAAGTTATAGGCGACTGATGACCTCAGAAGTTAAGTCGCATAGTGCTCAGAGCCATTTGAACCATTTTTACGACATCGTTCGACTTTAAATCGCTCCCTACGGACAAAATGGTTCAAATGGCTCTGAGCACTGTGGGACTTAACTTCTGAGGTCATCAGTCCCCTAGAACTTAGAACTACTTAAACCTAACTAACTTAAGGACACCAGACACATCCATGCCCGAGGCAGGATTCCAACCTGCGACTCTAGCGGTCGCGCGGTTCGAGAGTGTAGCGCCTAGAACCACTCGGCCACCACGGCCGGCCCGGACACTCGTAGGTACTTTATGGATGTGACTGGTCCAGTGATTGTGCTACAGTCGTGTAATAATACAATAATGCACCTTTCTGCCTATCTGTGCACAATACGTTGGTGGCTATCCATTATAGTGTTGCAGTTTATTAATATCCAGTCGTGTATCTGTACTTCTTCCTACTTCCCCCAGTTCTTTCCTATTTTCTATTGCTCTTCGTCATTTTTTCGCCTATCACAACACTGCTCCCCCATATAAATGTCACCCAGGACACCCGCCCTGGCTGGCAAATCCTGGTTACACCATCGCGCATAAGAACTCGGAGTGGCGCGTAATTGTGGTGTTACATCGAGAGCCTCTCCAGCTCTCCAGCAGCTGCCGGGAAGCCGGGTGGCCGCCTTGGCCGTGGCCTGCAGGAGGCGGCACCAGGGCCGGTTGGAGCGGCAGGTTCAATGTCGTGGGCTATAGAAGCCTAGGCGCGCCGATGTGGGTCGATCTGGCGCGCGGAGAAAGTGACGGGCGGCGGCCGCTGCTGCCGCAGCACCAGTGGGCGGCCTTCCCGCGGGCCGCGCGCCGTAAACCACCGGCCGGGCTGCGCGCTCGCCGCACGCTCCGCCAGGCTTTCTCGGCGCCTGGCGCCTCTCCGCTGCGCCCACGCGCTGCTGCGCTCCCTCTCGTCCCGGTTGCTGGGCAACGTACGCCGCCGATGCTCATTGTCGTCACCCTGTTATGAAAACATGCATACCTTGCTCGCCTTTAGAATTGCAACACGAGGAGCGGTAGCAAATAACGAAATTTTGCTTATTTTAAGTATACAGTACAGCAGGTTGGAGCAGTTGAGTTCCTGCCTGCCCCTCCTGCAACAATCGATTATATATTGACAATCGTGGAATTCAACGAACGCGCGCTCCAATATCGCGGAAAGTTAAACTTTAGTCTCGACAAGCACGATCCTGCTACTGTCGAATTCTGGCACGTGATGGCAGACGTCTAATTCTTACGATATTATAAATAACTGTCAACATTCAAATGTGATCTCTAAACTAAAAACTAGCTAGCGAATGAAAGTTCCTGGCAGATTGAAACTGTGTGCTAGGAACAGTGGACACGGAAACATCCTGAAGAAGATCCCAGCAGAAGGGTCGAAACGTCGATTATTTTAGAAGAAAATATGACGTGGCATAACAACCCTGAAGATTATATATATAGTTTCGGACACGAGAACTGTGAAGTTTTTGAAGGTAGGAGACGAGGCACTGGCGGAAGAAAAGCTATGAAGACGGGTCGTGAGTAGTTCTTCGGTAGACGCTCGCCTACGATGGGCGCAGGTACCGAGTCTCTGTCCGGCATACAGACATTTTTATTCTGTTACGAAGTTTCGTATCAGGGCTCACTCCGCTGCAGAGTGAACATTTCATTCTTTCTTTATACTACGGGAAAGCACGCTGAACGGCATTCAAGGAGGAACCCATATCTGGAGCTGCAAAGCTTGGGTGCTGGAGAGCGTCGTGTACTGTGCTGGGGCTCAGTTTCACGTCACATTATATCGATAACCCCAATATGAGTAATACGTCGTGCTGCCTACATTACTAAAGGGCTTTGAACTGCGTACAGCGTACTTCAATGCAGAGTCCACCTACATCGACGGTGCCTAGCCTCACGCACATGAGCCAATACGTGTAATTGTGTCTGAAGTATTTCAGTCACTCTGTGCACTCTGCAATAAGACCCTCCACTGATGTCACAGGTGGGCCATAATCCATCAGATGACGTCTTTCAGAGTGCGCCATAACCAAAATCAAACACGTGAAAGGACAAATTTTTTATCTGACCCTGCGATCTCTTATTTTCACCTGCTTTTTTTCTTCAAAAAATAAAACAAAAAAATGTTCCGTATCAAGGAACCTAACCCCACACAAGACTCGTCACAGTTAACAACGAGCGGCCAGAATGTTCGGGAGGGATGAATCCCTTAAGCACTAGGTTTAAGCTGCACAATGCAGATTATATGCTTTTCCTCTTACGGGATTTGACTGGTAATACCAAACACAATAAATACAAGCCAACATGGTGATGACCTGACAAATAAGGAATAATCTTTCCGCATCTAGGCACCACTCCTGCGAAGTACAGTCAACTGGGCCAAAACCAAGTGGGAGGTCCACAAAGCCACCATAGTTACAGCCCCAACATTTACCGGAATGGCGGTTTGCCTCATTAAATAAACTACTAAACTAAAAGAATGAGCAGTTTACAACAGGAGTAGCTTCCCATAGCGATTAAAAAAAAGAACCTGCCAAGTTTTAGAACTTATTACACTGTTAGAACAAGCGATGCCAAACTGGCATAGAATAACTGGCCACTTAGGCCCATATAATGAGAAAAACAGCAGTGATATAGAAGATTTGCTACATTACAATTACGTACGTTAGCGACTGGAGACCTCCACTGACTGCTTAGGCTATTACAATGAGGAAAATAGCAGTTACACGAAACAGCTAACATAACTTGGCGAGCGACGGCCTCCTCGGCGAACATGGTACAGGCCGATATGGCGTGTAGAAGCACAGCTGCGAAGGCACTACGGTACAACAATTCCACAAAGCGGCATACTACATGACCCTGGAACAGACTGAAGGCGCGTCTAAGCTCGGGCCACCACTGTGGGCTCAACACTATCGCAGTTACAGCGCCCAGTGAGAAGGCTAAAGTTGAGTCAACGCTATAGTGGTAACGAACTGTGGGTATCACAAAAGATGATAGAATAGAGAAATAATTCCAGAAGAACTGCCGAGTATGGACTAAGAAACCTAAACAGCCAGGAATCTGCAACTCAGCTCGGCCCGGACCCAATCCGATTACAAAGACACCGGGAACAAGACAGGTGGGGCAGTGAGACTCTGACACGGCCGCAACAATCACGCTCACTTGTAATATTTAAAGCTACCCTTCAGCCAAGAAGTGAGTTTCCCACAGTCAAAATTCCCACTAGGTAAACAAGCAAGAAGGGTGCTTAATTTCGCGGCCACGAGCAGCTGCAATGCGCAACTGTGTTACTACACAAAAAATTAATCAATTCCAGAAGGCTTGTATGAGTTCTACACTAAGAAAGCTATTGTACTCACATAGATTTCCCATTGCCTAAACTCAGAATACCAAGCCCCAAATTCGAGCCATGTGGCCCCCTTGACGCCAAGAGAGGACGACGTTGCTACCAAAGCATCGCTGGTCCCAGCTCGCTATTCCCTAGCTTCCCTGATCGCTAAACCAGCACCATGCCCCCTAGATAAGAAACACCGCCGCAAACTCACGCGGATGAGGTGGGTAGTTTATAAATGGAGAGGGAGTCTACATGACTCACATCATACTTTTCATACAATCTCCGAGAAACATACGAGAAGTGTCGGGTCTGGCGATCGTGCTGGCCTTGGAACTGGTCCACCTCTACCAAACCATCTACTGGAATATGCGACGTTGAGGTGATTCCGCACATCGACATCAAAGTGTGCTGGAGCTCTGTCGAGTTGCAGCCACACGTCCATCTGAACATTTAGTGGCACTTTGTACAATAAGGTATGCAAAATATCTCTGACAAATGTGAGATAGATCGGTCCTGTGTATGGCAGAAGATACGGTCCAGCGATACGATCACCAATTATCCCGATCCAGATGTTAATACCGATCCTGTGCTGATAATTTTGAATGATTTGCGCACATGGATTTTCGTCCGCCAAAACATACAATTTTAATATGCCGTCCCTAGTTCATTCATCCATGAATGACACTGAGCTCGGGTATTATTGCTGGAGTACGTTCATTGTAGATACCACTGCGCAAAATGTCCTCCTCCCGTAATGCCTGGATTTTTTGAAAATGGTATGGATGGAGTCAGTGTTCACAGAGAACACGCCACTTGGCACTTTTAGCGCCTGTGCCACCTGCTGAGTACCGTTGGCTGGGTCCTCTTCGAACATTATCCTCAAATTGCAGTGTTCGAGCCTAGTGTGGACGACCTGGTCATGTTTCGGCACTTACCAGAGGACAAACAGTAGACTGAGGATATTACTCGCAAGTACCAAGCATAAAGAGCTACTACTTTACTGTACAATAGACACACCTCAGGCAGAAAATACCTGTCAGCTTTTCTGAGGCGTCTCTCAATGGCCGCGAACGTGGAATGATGAGGATAGGTCTGTTTGAAAAAGACTCTTGCCAAAACCCACCCACTGCAATTAGCTTTTCCGTGTTCAAGCCCCATGTCGGTTGTTTCCGCTGCAGTGTACTGGTACATGTTGCACTGCTGTCAACAACGTTACTGCACAGGCAGACCACACAAGGTCCGCAGTAAGACGCGCACAAAATCTGTGTGGAAAAAATTCAGCTCATGTGCAGGAATATTATTAGGCTCAGGTCGTCCATCCATAGTTCACAGATGGCTAAAGAGCTGCACACCTACCGGTTCCAGGCACCAAAGCGAATCGAAACAACCGTTCGTTCTCAGACCAGACGCCCTCCAGCGCCCAAGTCCTGCATTCCCTGGTATGAGTTCCTTCTTGAAGACCGATCAGTTTGCCTTCCCGCCCAACATACTAGACGTTGTCGGTGTTTTTTGGTACACGCTTTATATAGAGAGTAGGTAGTGCTACCCCCACATACATTGTGAGTTGCGCTGAAATGCTCATGATTTACATGCCACTTTGATATTGTTGCTTGCTGCTTATTTGGTGTTGTAATTTCAATGGTCATCATTCTATTATTTGGCTCTCTGACTGTATTGCTGACATTCTCAGCCGAATATAACTATTTAATGAATAAAAAAATTTAATACAAAAAGCTTTGCTGTTGCGATTTACATTACACAATTAAAATATGATAACTAGCTTCGGGTGCACACTAATCACTTCAAATCGTTCAAATCCTTAAAACGATTGAATTTGCATAGAAAAACGTCATCAGCAACAGTCTTTCAACGATATGCATTAGTATTATGGTCTTCTAACATCATACTATTATAGTCTTGTTGGCCCATAATACGAATGCATGACTGTTGGTACTGAAGAAGTTTTTCAATGCACATTCAAATCGTTTTTACGATTTGAACGTTCTGGAAACAATTAGTACGCACCCGAAGCTAGTTATGTTTTAATTGTATACTGTAAATTGCAGTCTGGCAGTAAAAGTTTTTATGTAGAAATTTTTATTGAATAAATTACGTTGAGACCTCTGTTTCCTCCTTGAAAATGTCAGGCTTCACGAATATAATTAGTTGGTTGGTTGTTATTTATTCATTTATTCGTATGAGCAACAAACACTGATAAATAATGGTACTTAATGTCAAAAATGTAAAGCATATCAAATAGTTTCTGCCTATAATTTTGCTGGATCACATGCATTAGCTCTGCCATCAAGTCGTACATTGTATATCTCAAAGAGCATTTGTTGCAGTTCATTGAATGGGCTGTGGTATGATCTTCATAATATTCTCAGAGCCTGTATAGGCTAGGAAAGCCACACTTTAACGTGCTCCTTTTGGATTTGGGTTTTAAAACACCAGTACAGTGCCTGTTTAACTATTTCCAGGTATACTTCTAAGAGGTCCGAGCAGATGTAATTTCGATGTATTGCTCACGCGCTGCCTGCGATATGCAAGGTATAAGAGAATCTCAGACCAGAGAGCAGTGTTGACTGCAGTAGGAACTGTGTAGCTGTAGCAGTAAGTTGTTGCTTTGTCGCTCACTTATAACTTTTCAATAATTGACTGTGAATTTAACCTGGTAAATTTTGGACGTCAGCAGTGCTGCATCATGGCCCTGAAAGATCATTCTGAATAAAAAAAAGAAAAATTCTTACCTCAGTGAAGTCGCCGGATAACGCATATATATCTGCTCCTACAATAAATTTTTTCTGGCACAGCCCTGTGCAATGCTGGCCTATAGACTTGTCATTTATGAAAGGAAAGAACTGATTTTTTTTTTTGCAATAATCGGGATGATCATGGATTGGAGAAATTAATAAATTCTTTAAATTGAAATGAATGGTTGTTAAAAGTTACTTTTTATGAGAAGGATTATTATTAGGAGATTTTTAAAACATTTACATGGGACTTGAGATAACAATACTACATATGCGCGAGACTGCTTTTACCTTATACAATAATGCTCAGGCTCCGGCATCGCTGCACCACGACCGGCCCAGCCAACACGATACACCAGACCAGACCAGAGCAGACTGCTCACAAGCAACAACTTACTGCTACAGCTACACAGTTCCTACTGCAGTCAACACTGCTCTCTGGTCTGAGATTCTCTTATACCTTGCATATCGCAGGCAGCGCGTGAGCAATACATCGAAATTACATCTGCTCGGACCTCTTACACACTACTGTTCCACATGTCCCGGAGGAGCTGTTCGATAGGCAGCACTCAAACAATGAGCTATTTCTTGTTCTCGTAATTGTATTCTCGAGGCTGAGTACGTTCGTCGTCAATTAAGTTAGTACTGAAAGTACGTTTATTGCCGATTCCAACGTACAGCGAGATGGATGGAGATTGCAGCTTTTTATAGAGATACAGAATAATACAGAACACTTGCATTTATACAAACTTCGTATATTCCAGAACAGACAAACATTACAGACATACGATATTTCAAGAACTTTCCAGGGTTGATAAATACGAAAGACTGGTGTAGGGTTCGAACAAGCAACCCGCAGTAGTCCAGTCATCGCCACTAATCATTACACCACACTACACCACTCTTTATGGTTATCGCTTGTCTTTGATAGGAGTCGACAAGTGCGAAGCAATCACTCCTATTAAGAAAACTCTTACTAAAATCTGACCTTATATTACAAGAAATACTTAACCCTGGAGTAGTGCCTATGACTGTGCAAAAGTAGTAACGCAAGCTCTCGTATATCACCGACTTTGATATTTGCCCTCTGATACTGAAACGAGAAAGCAAGTAATTAAAGTAACTTTCGACTCACTCTTATCCATAATGCGTCCATTGTCTCTCTAGGATGCTTTTCAAACTTTACCAAGGCACTAATTTTGACGTGTTCCACAGTCAGATCTTGGAAACATGGTTCGACTGCGTGGTGGCGAAATGCACTTCCCAGACACAATCGTCATCTATAAAATCCGATTAAGAATTTAAAAGATCTGCAAATACGTAGCGAAGGGAAAACTTGGAAAGGTAACTCAAATTGGACTGTGAATTTATTACAGTGATTGATAACCCACACGAAATACATGACCTAACATTAGATTAGAAATATAATTTGTATAGGTCATTTGTAGAGGTCAGGCTTAAATGAAATTACCAAGGGAGCTGCAACACAGACGATCTAAAAGGTGATGACATTAAAGATGAGAATCCATGAAAAAGGGAAAATAATCCTGCATTAATGTTCAAACATTCACACACAACATAATAACAGAAAGGAATGAAATTTCCAAAAGCGCTACTTAATCACGCCGAAATAAGAGGTCATGCTACGCGGGGACTTAAGGTGAAGTCAAAACTTTTCCATTAAAATTTAATAAATTCCGTCATTTCCATGATATTTGAAAGTCGATATTTAAATTAGAGTTCATTCTGCATGAAATTATTTATCTCATTCATTAATAAGCACTACGCATGACAGAGCTTCGTTTTGTGCACATGTGGCGGTCGAGACGCGCAAAAATTTCTGCTACACTAACAAAGGAACAAAATTTAAATCCCGCAATCGAAACTCGCAACTCACTTAAAGGTTAGGAACTAATCGTAGGAGGTGATAACTCTCACCAAGCAGAAAAAATTCGATCGTGTTTCTGCACGAGACTCGTCACTCGAAATCTTCAGCCTGCTTATACCAAGCCAAGGAATCAAGTTTATATCATCATCATTACGATCGCGAATTTAGAAAAGCACTGATTCGTAGTGTTTCTCAAATATGAACGAACACCAGTGATGATGGTACGCGACCAACGTTGGAATGAACAAAGAAAGAAGTCTTATCAGACGTAACCCACCACAATTGATCAAAAAGAGCTCCGCGGTCTGAAACAAAAAATTCTTAATAAAATAAAAAACAAGGTTCCTAAGCAAAACGAATATGTCATCTAACGGAAACACAAGGATGTGTCGAAACATGTTCCGAAGAGCATCATAGGTTCCACACCAACATTCGCATCAGGAGTGGGGATTCTGAGACGTCGGCCAGTGGCTGTTGCCTTGGGGATCTGCATGTTTTCCTTAAGAGGAGTCGGGCCGATAGTCAGTAGCTCATGGAGGTGGAAGAGCCGGGCACACTGTAATTCGCTGAGAATGAAACTTCTATCATCCGCTAACAAGGGCCATTCTTATTGCTGAAGAGATTAGGGATAGTATTCACTGCTAATGTTTCAGAGAGAGACCAACGGCAACACTTTGACTCGAAAACAAGCACTTTCTCAGACTTCTCTGGAGAAGGTTAGCAGTGTTGGTGCTACACTAGCAGACAACACAACAGTGTCTCTGTTTCCCACACCAACATATTCTAAGACATACACCAACACATTTGCACTTGCAGAGATTACTCTGGGATATGTACTGAATGAGATGGTTGAGGATTACAGAAAGTAAATAGTATCGCATCATTCTCTTCCCGACGGACTACAGCACACAGAAAAGCCATCTGTGCAGCACATACACGATTCTGCAAGGATTAAAGGAAAAAAAAACGAAACGTATCAGTCTGGACAAGATACAAAGACTACGATATGGCTCAAAGAAGCTCTTTTGCGGTTTTTCTCAGTCCTACATTCCACACAAGTGTAAATCTCCAAACTAAGTCTCTCGGGCTTTATCTTTCTGGTCGGCACTGTAGCGCTCTCGGTTCTTCTCTTTGGGTGTCCAGAGTCATCATGCAAGCAAACTGTCTTGCTTCTTCGGTCCTGGTAGTAATATGTTTCAGCTAATTATCCTAAGTATCGTCTGGATGAAACGGTGCATCCAATGTCGTTTCGGCCTCGCGACTGCCGAGCAGAGAGAATCTCGTGAAGCCTGTAGTGTCTTGTTCCGCTATGTTGTATGCAAATGTCACGACGGGCAGTGTTATATGCCAATGTCTCTGTCCGAAAACTACGTACATATACAGCATATCCGTCAATGTATTATTAATGTGTTCTGTGAGGCCATTTGTCAGTGGATTGTAGGCAGTTGTCATCCTGTGGGTGATGGTGCAGCTTGTATCTCGATTGCAAAACTTTTCTACCGTCAAAGCTCATCACACGGGATGCTCCATGCCTCAGTATAATGTCTTCTACAAGGAACTTAGCGATTTTCGGAGCTTCGCCACCCAGCATAACTTTGGTGACAGAATGACAGGTGAGATAGGTCAGTGTAGACTACCATCCATTGATTCCTGTATGTCGATTTTGTGAACCACCTGTAGAGGCCGATCCGGTGAAATGGCGCTGCAGCAAGCGGAACAGGTACTAGATCACCCAGAGGTAATTGCGTCATGTGGTCCCGTCGTTGGCATTCCTTACAGTGGCTCACATAGTATCCAACGGATCGGTAGAGACCTAATCAGTGGTTCGTTAATCCCATTGTGTCTAAAATACTAACAAATTCCATGTGACCAGACACTGGAGCGTCGTGGAAATAATTCAGAATAGCTGGCCGTAGATGAATTGGGATGACGAGTAATCATTTCCACAGTGCAAAGTTCCTTATATGGTTCAAATGGCTCTGAGCACTATGGGACTTAACATCTATGGTCATCAGTCCCCTAGAACTTAGAACTACTTAAACCTAACTAACCTAAGGACATCACACAACACCCAGTCATCACGAGGCAGAGAAAATCCCTGACCCCGCCGGGAATCGAACCCGGGAACCCGGGCGTGGGAAGCGAGAACGCTACCGCACCACCACGAGCTGCGGACAAAGTTCCTTATATCAATTGGAATTTCCCTTCTCCTTCAAGTCTGACTTTAACAGTGATGACTCTGATTTCATCCACGCTGCTGCGTTCCACCAAAGAATTCCATGTATGGAAATTGGCAGACGGCGTTAAATACGCCGGAACATGTTGATGTCCCAAAAAACTACAAGGCAACTCTCGCTCGGTTGTGGAATTGTTCGTCTCTGAGAGCACTGCGGAGGCATAAACTATCACCAGTGTGCGTTTGCACGTGGGAATATTCAGCCACCAGATAATTGTTAAAATTCACAGTGAAATCTTCACCTGACATTTATTTTGCATAATTCTCTACTAGTTTCGGACAACGACCATTACCAATCTTAGCTGGCGTAAACGACAGGGTTTATGGTACAACGTACCTGCCGTTTATGCCAGCTGAGCTTGGTAATGGTCGTTGTCCGAAACTAGTAGCGAACTGTGCAAAATAAATGACAGCTTAAGGTCTGACCATGAATTTTAACAACAAGCTATCACCTTCTCAGCACCTTCCTGAATTTGTAATAGAACTTCCCCTATACCAAAACTGTTGGTGTTGGTGTGCAAGTTAAGCCTCAGCATTGCCATACAATGCTAGAAGATCTTTCCTGCGCCTCGTTTGAGGAAAATTTGGCATCTTACTGCAGCAATTCTTGCAAGGGAAGTGTCTTGATACAGACGTGCTTTATGAATCGCCGGTAAAATTCCAACGAAGCCTCTCACATCATAAATATGCCCAAGAGTCGGGAAAATCTGTGACCGCTCTTATTTCTGCATCTGGACGGACTCCATCGTTATTCACTATGTCCAACATGATTTTTATTCCTCGGGCGACGAAGAGGCACTTTCTCGTGTTCAGGCAGAATCCCGCAGCCTGAAAATCGTCAACACAGTTGTCAGGTGGCTTAAATGTTCTTCAAATGCCTTTGAAAAAACCACAGTGCCATCCAAATAGCAAGCAGCAGGTGTCGAAGCAGATTGTCCATAATATCTTACAAGGTAAGTGGAGCGACATATAGTCCAAACAGCATAATTTTGTACTAATACAGGACGTCAGGAACTATGAACTCATATTTTTTTCGATAAGTTTCGTCGGCCTCTATTTGCCAGTGACCTATCTGGATGTCCATAGTTGAGAAATACTTTGCTATTTTCAAGGTGCAAGGCGTCATCAAATATCGGTAGTCAAGACAGAAACGTCATGTGCCGTCCATCTCCATCCCAAGGACCATCCGAGAGGGCCAAGGACTCTCTGAAGACTTAATGATGTCAACTTGCAGCGTCTTTCCCGCTTCTTCCCAGATTATCCGTCGTTTAGCTAGTGACACTATGTGAGCGCAGGTTAATTGGTGGATGAACCCCTGTATTGATGCGGTATTTTACCATATGCCACTTGGTCTATCTCTTCTCCACTGCGGATATGAAAGTATCAGAAAATTTATGCAGACGTTGTTCCTCGGTCAGGCCAGATGCTATTGGCAGTTCGATAGTAGCTTTCTCCCTTGTGTTGCCTCTTGTGGTAGCGGAGCACTAGTCTTCATCGATGGCCAGCCGGAGAGGCCGAGCGGTTCTAGGCGCTACAGTCTGGAGCCGCGTGACCGCTAGGGTCGCAGGTTCGAATCCTGCCTCGGCAATGGATGTGTGTGATGTCCTTAGGTTAGTTAGGTTTAAGTAGTTCTAAGTTCTAGGGGACTGATGACGTTAGAAGTTAAGTCCCATAGTGCCCAGAACCATTTGAACCATTTTTTTTCTTCATCGATGAGACTAAGCTGCCCTTCTTGAACTGTTAAGGCTGTCCCTACGCATGTGCGTTTAGGACCACAAGTGGCTGCTCTTGACAGTGATTCCAATTTCTCCGTGACCACCTAAAGTGCTTCGTCGCTGGCATATTGCTTTTTGAGCCTGAGTAGCTTTTTCGCAATCGACAGAAGTTTCACAGTTTAACTGAGCATCTCGACTGACGCCTGGAATTCTTTGATAATTGGCGGGATAACAATGTTATCAATAGCAAACAACAGTCCCGTTATGTGTGCTTATTGGACTAATTTCCTTATCCTGTATCTCTGATCTTCTGTAGTCTATGACTGGTCGTAATGCATGCTCCAAGTCCCATCCAGGAATAACATTATAATTACATTCTAACCGACAAATTCGAAGGCCTGTGTTCTGTCCTGGCAGTTATTCCTGGAAGACATCTTCACATCGGATGGATGTATTTTCCATTTGCGATTTTCAGCACAGTCGCTTTCCTATAATGGCGCATAGTCTTCTTCGGCTGACGACAATAATCAAACGACATTAGAAAGGGAATCGCCTTAGTCGATTAGCGCTCGGACAGGGTGGCCGTCGAGGTTGGCGTCTTGGTGTCTGTTGTCCGTGGAGGATTTACATCTATGGCGGCTTCAGCTCCATAGTTGGCCAGTTCGCTTAGTGTTCCTGAAGTCGGCGGCTAGGCTATGGCTGGGATCACTGTGCGATGGCGGAGATCGGCCACGGCTTGTTGGGGAGCGAATTCATTCAGGGTATGAAAATGGGCTTCATTCCACAAGTCGACCATAATCGTCTGTAGGCGACTGGCACGAATAGAACAAACAGTTGCGATGGTTGACGTGTGGCGGTATAGTAGTCATAGAAAAATCGTGTTCTTTCTCCGCAGTATCGTATAACGTCTCGAAGAGGTCCACCAGGGAAGACACACCGGCGTGTTTCCCTCTATGCTCCAAACGTGTGGGGCGTTCTGCTTGGCGTACGGGTTGGTTGTACCTGCATTCGTCAAGTGCTGGGTTGTCATTTGATGGCGGAGTTAGTTCTTTCCAGCGCGTTCGGCTCGTGGCGGAGCTAGACATTTTCCTCAACATTCTGTATTACCTCCTGAGAAACTAGTCGACGTTTAAGGCTGCTATCTCCTGTGTACTCGGTTGGAAATTTCGGTCTGCCAAACACTACTGTCTCTGTTGTCCTACTGTCTGGCGTATTCGAGAGGTAAACTCATGTTGGTCTTGAACAACTATCCACAACTACCATGGGAACCACATTCAGCAGTCGGTCAACCTTTTAGTTTTTCCTCACGTGCTCTCTCTGTTTTCCGTTGCACCTCCTCGATTCGCAGGCACTACTTGTTGAATACCTCCGTCGTTCACGTATGCTGTATGCTATAGATATACCCGGAATCTCCACTGTTGTATCTTGTTGGCATATTATTTGTTGTACTTTAATGGATACGGGACCGAAGAACATATACTGTTCATAGACAGAGAATTCGGATATTAATTTATTCTGCACCAAAATATCAATTAGTAAAAATTAAGCATAACTTTGTTGCTGTATTTGCAGCGTCAGTTGCTGACAGTAGATCCGAATGAAGAAATACACTCCTGGAAATGGAAAAAAGAACACATTGACACGGGTGTGTCAGACCCACCATACTTGCTCCGGACACTGCGAGAGGGCTGTACAAGCAATGATCACACGCACGGCACAGCGGACACACCAGGAACCGCGGTGTTGGCCGTCGAATGGCGCTAGCTGCGCAGCATTTGTGCACCGCCGCCGTCAGTGTCAGCCAGTTTGCCGTGGCATACGGAGCTCCATCGCAGTCTTTAACACTGGTAGCATGCCGCGACAGCGTGGACGTGAACCGTATGTGCAGTTGACGGACTTTGAGCGAGGGCGTATAGTGGGCATGCGGGAGGCCGGGTGGACGAACCGCCGAATTGCTCAACACGTGGGGCGTGAGGTCTCCACAGTACATCGATGTTGTCGCTAGTGGTCGGCGGAAGGTGCACGTGCCCGTCGACCTGGGACCGGACCGCAGCGACGCACGGATGCACGCCAAGACCGTAGGATCCTACGCAGTGCCGTAGGGGACCGCACCGCCACTTCCCAGCAAATTAGGGACACTGTTGCTCCTGGAGTATCGGCGAGGACCATTCGCAACCGTCTCCATGAAGCTGGGCTACGGTCCCGCACACCGTTAGGCCGTCTTCCGCTCACGCCCCAACATCGTGCAGCCCGCCTCCAGTGGTGTCGCGTCAGGCGTGAATGGAGGGACGAATGGAGACGTGTCGTCTTCAGCGATGAGAGTCACTTCTGCCTTGGTGCCAATGATGGTCGTATGCGTGTTTGGCGCCGTGCAGGTGAGCGCCACAATCAGGACTGCATACGACCGAGGCACACAGGGCCAACACCCGGCATCATGGTGTGGGGAGCGATCTCCTACACTGGCCGTACACCACTGGTGATCGTCGAGGGGACACTGAATAGTGCACGGTACATCCAAACCGTCATCGAATCCATCGTTCTACCATTCCTAGACCGGCAAGGGAACTTGCTGTTCCAACAGGACAATGCACGTCCGCATGTATCCCGTGCCACCCAACGTGCTCTAGAAGGTGTAAGTCAACTACCCTGGCCAGCAAGATCTCCGGATCTGTCCCCCATTGAGCATGTTTGGGACTGGATGAAGCGTCGTCTCAGGCGGTCTGCACGTCCAGCACGAACGCTGGTCCAACTGAGGCGCCAGGTGGAAATGGCATGGCAAGCCGTTCCACAGGACTACATCCAGCATCTCTACGATCGTCTCCATGGGAGAATAGCAGCCTGCATTGCTGCGAAAGGTGGATATACACTGTACTAGTGCCGACATTGTGCATGCTCTGTTGCCTGTGTCTATGTGCCTGTGGTTCTGTCAGTGTGATCATGTGATGTATATGACCCCAGGAATGTGTCAATAAAGTTTCCCCTTCCTGGGACAATGAATTCACGGTGTTCTTATTTCAATTTCCGGGAGTGTATATACAGATACGAAAGATCTATAAATCTATCACTCTTCAATACAGTGCATGTTCAGAAGATGTCGATCCATGGTAAATATGAAAGTTTGTAAATATTATTCAGCTGCTCTACATACAAAAAAAAATACAGTGCACGAATGTTCGAACTCAAGTACATCCGCTGCTGGAGATCCGAAGAGGGATGCTTGGATGTGATTGGCAGTGACATCCACCTTTCGTGACAGCGCACTCGTGCCGCGGTGGTGGCTGTAGGAAACGCGGTGGGGTAACTGGCAGCGTGCGTATTTGAAAGTGCGGTCGACCGGATAACGGCCAATACCGCATCCACCAGACAACGTTACACCTAAACTGCAATGTAGTTCACATCCGGTGACAGGGTCGTTGATGAACGACCTAGTACTAACGACCTAGCACTAAATTCGTGTTCGTTAGTAACACCAACGTATTCTGGAGCACAAACTTTGTGGAAGTTGAGACTGTTAAGCATGATTTCCTATGCAGAACCACGACTAGTCCTCACATGGTTTGCCACATCATCGACAGTCACTCTTTCGTTACTAACAAGGGAACCTCCCCATCGCACCCCCCTCAGATTTAGTTATAAGTTGGCAGAGTGGATAGGCCTTGAAAAACTGAACACAGATCAATCGATAAAACAGGAAGAAATTGTGTGGAACTATGAAAAAAATTAGCAAAATATACGAACTGAGTAGTCCACGTGTAACATGTGCAACTTCAAGGGTAATGTGTAATCAGGAGCGCCGTGGTCCTGTGGTTAGCGTGGGCAGCTGTGGAGGGAGAAGTCCTTGATTCAAGTCGTCCCTCGATTGAAAATTTTAATTTTTTGTTTTCAGACAATTACTATGTGTCCGTCTGAAGCGATCACTTTTGGGAGTGATAATCACATCCACAAAAAAACCTAAATCGGGCAAGGTAGAAGAATCTTTTTACCCATTCGCCAAGTGTACAAGTTAGGTGGGTCGACAACATATTCCTGTCATGTGACGCACATGCCGTCAACAGTATCGTATAGAATATATCAGACGTGTTTTCCTGTGGAGGAATCGGTTGACCTATGACCTTGCGATGAAATGTTTTCAGTTCCCATTGGAAAGGCACGTCCTTTCGTCTACTAATCGCACGGTTTCGCGGTGCGGTCGCAAAACACAGACACTAAACTTATTACAGTGAACAGAGACGTCAATGAACGAACGGACAGATCATAACTTTACGAAAATAAATAAAGTAAATTTTTCACTCGGGGGAGGACTTGAACCATGGACCTCTCATTCCGCAGCTGCTCATTCTAACCACAGGACCACGGCGCTCCTGACTGCAAATCAACCTTGAAGTTGCACATGTTGCACGTGAACTACTCAGTTCGTATATTTTGCTAATTTTTTTCATAGATCCACACAACTTCTTCCTGTTTTCTCGATTGATCTGTGTTCAGTTTTTCAAGGCCTATCCACTGTGCCAACTTATAGCTAAATCTGAGGGGGGTGCGATGGGGAGGTTCCCTTGTAAGAACCAAGGCACATGAACGTGTTCGATATTGGCTATAGTTGTGGCTGCAGCTGGACGCCTTGCTCTCTCCTCATCTTTCACGCTCGTGCGACCACTTTTGAACTTTCATCTCACTGGCAATCAGTTTACGAAGACAAAACACTGTCCCTCATTGTACTGGAAATCTTCCACGAGTTTCCGCTTCTGGTTCACTTTCAGATCACAGTAAATGCATTACGAAACACTGTTCTATGGCGCCATCAGAGAGTGACGCAGTCATCCTTACGTCGAAATAGCGCGAAATGGACTGGATGTGATGACGCTGCAACCTATCACACACGAACGCAACGGTGCCTTCTAGCGGAACATGCTTATACGAAGTCGTAGGGCCAACCTAGACAGAATTAGAGCAAAATTGCAAGAACCTATTGACTTACCGTTGTATGTGAACTATCTCCCACTAAACATGACAGACGACCTGGAAGCGACTGGATTTGTGATTTCCTGTGAGAAAGGTCACAGTAGTCATCGACGTAAAGTCATCACGTAAAACAGAAGTGATATCTGCTGTTCCCCAGGAAACCGATATAGGCTCTCTGCTGTTCCTAATCTATAGGAATGTGAGAATTTGAGTCTCTACAGATGATGCTGTCATTTATCGTCTGGCAAAGCTATCAGAAGGTCAAAACCATTTGCAAAATTTTGTGGATAATAAATCTGTTTGGTGCAAAAAGTGGCAAGCGACTCTAAATAATAAAAATGTGTAACATCATCCACCTGAGGAATCCGTTACATTTCGGTTACACGATGACACACGTGAGCATAAAGGCTCTCAATTCAGCTAAATACCTAGGTGTTACAATTACGTAAATGATCACATATAAAATGTTGCAGGGGAGCGAACCAAAGAGTGTGTTTCATTAGCAGAACACTTCAGAGACGAGAAACAGACTGCCTCCACTACACTTGTCCGTCCTCTTCTGGGTTACTGCTACGCGGTATAGAAGCCCTACCATGTAGGACTGACGGAGAACATCGAAGTAGTTCAATGAAGGGTAGCTCGGTTTGTACTATCGTGAAGAAGTGTCACAGATACGGTACGCAAGTTTGGAGGGCCGGAGTGTGGGGTGGGGCAAGATATTTTCACGAAATTTCAGTCACCAACTGCTCTGTTTTCCGAAGGAGAAAGCATTTCGTTGACGTCAAAACACACAGAAAGAAACGATTATGGTAATAAAATAAGAAAAGTTTTAGCTTACACGGAAAGATTTAAGTGTTCGTTTTGCCCCCGCGAAGTTCGAGAGTGGAACGATAGAGGAACAGGCTGAGGAGAAGGGTTCGATGAACCCTCTGCCAGGCACTGAAGTGTAAATTGAAGGGTAGGCCCACAGATATAGATGCAGATATATATTAGTAAAAAGTTAAAGACTTGGAACGTAATAGAAAACGATGTATCCAGAATGCAGCTGAGTGTGCCCAGATATGAAACTTTCTGAAAGATTAAAACTTTGTGTCGGACCGAAATCGGGGCCTATGCCAAAATGAAGTATCTAACAGGGTACCGGTGTCAGTAACGTCAGCAGAGAGCAGATTAACGTTTAACTTAAGCAAAACGCACTGTGGACGTTTCTTTCAGGAGCTCTGGTAAAAGGGAAATTTTATTGTCCCTGTCTTACAATTTTCTGTGATATAGACACGATCTGGCCCAGATAACTGATGATATATAGTTTTGCTCTTCATTGCTGCACGTATCAGGAACACCTGCTGGTGACTCCTGAACCACGTATATGCTCCTCTGTCCCTTGCACTAACTCCACCTTTGGAGAACTCAGTCCAGGCGTGTAAACATGTAAGCGTGCACCACGCACGTCTTCGTGTATACCACATTTAAAAATCAGGGTCATCATCTCTCCATCATGAGTGAGATGCTGAACTCACTAGAAAGTCAAGATTTTACCATCATGTAGTACTGATCTTAACACACTTTGACCTGCATTAAGAGAGAATGCCCCGGGAGATACAGGGGATAGACAAAATAATCTGAACACGTGTACTTACTTGGGACTGATTTATTAATGACGGGTTAGACTCCCATTTGCCCGTAGTATAGCTGCGATTCTTCTTAGAATACTGGCATATAATGCTTGTATAATCTCCCGTGGAATGTTATGCCACTCTTTCATCAGAACCTCTTCTAAATCCTGTAGTGACGAGGGAGGCGGAAGTCTGCTCCGGAGTCTGCACTCCAATACCACCCACAATGGTTCGATAATGAGATTTTCACTCTGCAGCGGAGTGTGCGCTGATATGAAACTTCCTGGCAGATTAAAACTATGTGCCGGACCGAGTTCGAGTCTCGGTCCGGCACACAGTTTTAATCTGCCAGGAAGTTTCATGGTTCGATAATGTTCCACTCCAGGAACTGTACTGGCCAGAGAAGACGCTGCAGTTCAGTTTCATGCTCCTCATACGACGACTGTATTGTCCTGGCTGTGTGAATGAGTGCATTATTGTCCGGAAGTATGGCATCAATGTTGGGGAACAACACTTGAATTATGGGGTGCACCTGATCACCTAAAATGTTAACATAATCGTTGGCTGTAACACGGCCTTTGAGCGTAATGATGGGACCAGCAGGACACCATGATATGGCTGCCGGCACCATTACACTTCCACCTGCATGCTTAGCCGTTGGAATCAAGCAGTCAGGATTGTAGGCTTCTTTGGCGTTCTCCAAACGTAAACCCAGTCCGATTTTGGAAATAACGAAAACGTTGACTCGTCGGACCATATTACGTGTTTCCACCTATCAGTCGTCCAGCATTTATGCTCCTGGCACCATGTTTTACGCTTCTTTGCGTTGATTTTCGTCATTAATGGTTTCGCTACAGCAGCTCGTCCATGAGTATTCGCTTTATGGAGTTCTCGGCGGACAGTGTCGATAGGTATGGGGTCTAGAAAAAGGTTATTGACCTCTGCAGTCACTTTAGCCGCCTTAGTTTTGTGTTGTATTGACACAATTCGTGTTAGCATACGACGATCTCTGTCATTTAGTTTTTATTTCCGCCCAGTATTACGTTCACGCGATGATGTCTTTCCACGTTTGGTATAGGCTGTCATTACTGTTGACACAGTTTCTCTTGAAACGTTCAGTAAGTTGGCTTTCTTGATTACTGATGCTCCAGCTAATCCGACACCTACAATCTGACCTCTTTGGAACTCTGTTAGGTCTTTCATTGCACGCCTACCTCGGCCTCTGAATGCATATACGAAGTATGGTTCAAATGGTTCAAATGGCTCTGAGCAGTATGGGACTTAACTGCTGTGGTCATCAGTCCCCTAGAACCTAGAACTACTTAAACCTTACTAACCTAAGGACATCACACACATCCATGCCCGAGGCAGGATTCAAAATGGTTCAAATGGCTCTGAGCACTATGGGACTCAACTGCTGAGGTCATTAGTCCCCTAGAACTTAGAACTAGTTAAACCTAACTAACCTAAGGACATCACAAACATCCATGCCCGAGGCAGGATTCGAACCTGCGACCGTAGCGGTCTTGCGGTTCCAGACTGCAGCGCCTTTAACCGCATGGCCACGTCGGCCGGCAGGCAGGATTCGAACCTGCGGCGTAGCTGTCACGCGGTTCCGGACTGGAGCGTCTAGAACCGCTCGGCCACTCCGTCCGGCCTACGAAGTGTGCACTACTCGTAAACAACCTGCACTGACACCTAGTCCGTACTGAACACGTACAGTCCAGCGCGACACGCGTCTTACCTGCGTTGTTGACTGTCAAACGCAACCAGAGCACTACTGATACTGTTCACATTATTTTGCCAATTCCCGGAGCTGAAAGACTAAAAGTAAAAAACCGACGAGACCAGGCTAGGCAGGGGCGGTTGAAACTACTTTTAAGGAAGCATGATACGATTCCCCCATCAACGTCGGAATTACTACCGATTAGCACTTGGAAACTGATTACTGACCACGCTGTATTCTGCCGCGAGATCAATGGGCGCTATCGATGTAACCAGCATGTACATCTGTGCATCTCACTCGTGGAAGGTGGTCACGAAGTTTTGTGTCCCAAGACCCAAGGACAATGTCTGCTTTCACCGACAGGAAAAGGAGCTCTGTGACTAATCTAACAAGTGCGCCTTTCGCAGATGCCTTCCGGCCCTTGACGGCAGTGCCGGCGCCCTTACAGTTCGGACGCCTGGAATAGCGGCAGGCGGCGGGGTGTGTGCCCTGCAGCCGCCAGTGAAGAAGAAAAATTGGAACTAATGGCTGCTTTAGCTTTCTAGTAGTACGCCATATTGTATCAGTTATAAATTAATGAAAACAGGCGTCAGAAAATTACAATCTGTTTACGAGCTGGAAATCACTTTGTTAGGCAAGCCTACGGAGGTCCCTAACTCCCGGGAAAAATTCATTTGATATGATTCAAACGGCAATTAGTGAATTTGATTTATAAACTACATTGCTGCTCAGCCCGTAATATATCAGTCGACGCGTAATACCCTTTGTCAGAAGCTTAGATTAGCTTCTGCTTTGCCTCCACGTATTCTTTAACTGGGTAGTACAATGTACCAGTGCTACAACATGATTTTTTTTTGTTAAAGCACTGGAATGTGACAAGATGTTGTTAGTATCCTGTTTCATTATTAACCTCTACTCTGAGTCATCTAATTAATTTTTGATTGTGTATTATGTGTTCCTTACGAAGAATGTCTTGGCAGCCTTCTTAAACAAATGTATTTTAGAAAACTTTTTCATCTCCTTGGGCAATTTGTTGAACAATGTTATTCCGTAATAGAACATGCTTTATTGAGTGTGTCGTTTGTTTTCCTTGGTAAATGTAAATCACAACTGGCTCTTGTTCCATATGTATCGGAATACTAATATGCACAACAGACTAGTATACTTACTCACGTGATGCATAAAGGATACCCAGTTTTCCAACAGGTATTTACAAGAGCCCGACTACTTCTTCTAGTTAATATCCTGAAGGGTCTTCTAAGCAGTTTAAAAATTGTCTCCCTGTTTTGCGCTTTCGGTCCCCAGGGAAAAAACCCATAGGTAAGAATTAAGTGCGCGCAGGAATGGAATGTCATCACGAGATTGTCTGTTACAAACTGATAACAGAACCCGAAGAGCGAAACATACTAATGACATTTTTTTGCCAGCATACTTAAGTGTTCATTCCACGTTCACTATCAAGCAATATACATTTTTAAAAAGTTCGTGTTTGATGCAAAATCTATAGATTTATCAGCCATGCAAATGCTTCAGAATTGGTTTCCCTCTTTATGCTTTATTACATACCGCCTAGTCGTAAACATTCTTGAGAGTTTCAATTTGCTTTCTCTGATAGGGGTTCTGCTATTTTATCAGTGATGATAATGTTACGATCATCAGCAAAGAGAATTTTGAATATTACGATGGTATCTGCAAGTGATCGTAAACAAAGGATCTTCCTTCATTTTCCTCATTCTTCGGCAAAATGAGGCACGCCTACAGATACAGAAGGTATTAACGACATACAGTCGAAATAATTAGGGGAACGGCCTGATGGTGATATGAAACAATCGGTTTTTCTCGGGTTTACCGTTAGACAGCGGACGCATGCACTGCTTGCAATAAAGCGTAGACGTCGCTCCGTCCATTGATATAACTTGAGTGATGTTGTTGTTGAATTTCTGTCACAAGTAAATTGTATTTATTTTCTAATGTCGATGTAATTGTTTTGTAATGTCGAAGCAGGTGAACGCTGTGACATTTTAGTGTCGGTTTCTATTTTTAAACGTAAGAAATAATATTACCAAACAAATACTAATATGAAAGTACACTACTGACCATTAAAATTGCCACACCAAGAAGAAATGCAGGTGATAAATGGGTATTCATTGGACAAATATATTATACTAGAACTGACATGTGATTACATTTTCACGCAGTTCGGGTGCATAGATCCTGAGAAATCAGTACCCAGAACAACCACTTCTGGCCGTAATAACGGCCTCGATACGCCTGGGCATTGAGTGAAACAGAGCTTGGATGGCGTGTACAGTTACAGCTGCCCATGCAGCTTCAACACGATACCACATTTCATCAAGAGTAGTGGCTGGCGTATTGTAACGAACCAGTTGCTCGGCCAGCATTGACCGGACGTTCTCAATTGGTGAGAGAACTGGAGAATGTGCGGGCCAGGGCAGCAGTCGATCATTTTCTGTATCCAGAAAGGCCCGTACAGGACCTGCAACACGCGGTCGTGCATTAATCTGCTGAAATGTAGGGTTCCGCAGGGATCGAATGAAGAGCACAGCCACGTAACACATTTGAAATGTAACGTCCACTGTTCAATGTGCCGTCAATGCGAACAAGAGGTGACCGAGACGTGTAACCAATGGCACCCGTACCATCACACCGGGTGATACGCCAGTATGGCGATGACGAATACACGCTTCCAATGTGCGTTCACCGCGATGTCGCCAAACACGGATGCGACCATCATGATGCTGTAAACAGAACCTGGATTCATTAAAAAAAAAATGAGTTTTGACATTCGTGCACCCAGGTTCGTCGTTGAGTACACCATCGTAGGCGCTCCTGTCTGTGATGCAGCTATGGTCTCCGAGCTGATAATCCATGCTGCTGCAAACGTCGTCGAACTGTTCGTGCAGATGGTTCTTGTCTTGCAAAAGTCCCCACCTGTTGAGTCAGGGATCGAGACGTGGCTGCACGATCCGTTACAGCCAAGCGGATAAGATGCCTGTCATCTCCACTGCTAGTGATACGAGGCCGTTGGGATCCAGTACGGCGTTCCGTATTACCCTCCTGAACCCACCGATTCCATATTCTGCTAACAGTCATTGGATCCCGACCAACGCGAGCAGCAATGTCGCGATACGATAAACCGCATTCGCGATATTCTGCAACCCGACCTTTATCAAAGTCGGAAACGTGATGGTACGCATTTGTCCTCCTTACACGAGGCATCACAACAACGTTTCACCAGGCAACGCCGGTCAACTGCTGTTTGTGTATGAGAAATCGTTTAGAAACTTTCCTCGTGTGAGCACGTTGTAGGTGTCGCCACCGGCTCCAACCTTGTGAGATTGCTCTGAAAAGCTTATCATTTGCATATCACAGCATCTTCTTCCTGTCGGTTAAATTTCGCGTCTGTAGCACGTCATCTTCGTGGTGTAGCAATTTTAATGGCCAGTAGTGTAGTATAATGTAGACAGCATAGTAATATTGAAATTTCGCGCAATCCTTTTTTTTCTACCATTTTTTACTATGAAGTTTCAGTCAGGTCGTGCGAAACATACCAAAGTCCGGCCGCATGAACCATATAAGTAAGGTTTTCTTTTGTTTTAGCGTGCAGTGCCAAACTTGAAGGAGAATCCTACCGATAAGGATTGATGAGCGTGGTTCAAGATTGCAGAGAAGAAGTGGTTTCAAGTGTTTTGGAAGGCGAAAAGACCGAAAGAGCTGGTTCCGATCAATTAATGTTCCTAAAGCTACACTGAAAAGGAGGTTAAAGTCATTGTATGGAATCAGCAGACGTCTATGTCAGCTCAGATGGAGGTTTCTAAAACCAACATTTGAGGAAAATTACGAGGAAATGTGTGTAGCACACATGAAAGATTTAGATACCAGGTCAGTGCCGCTAACTAAGATAGTTTTAAAAGTTAACTTACGATTCATAAAATTTAAAACTGTCCCACATGTTTAACAGAGGAAAGAAATGGGCATATAAAGATTTGTACCAAAACTTTATGACAGTGTACCAAGAACTGTCACGCAGAATACCTCGGGCCACAAGTTTAATGCGTTTCCAGGTTCATTCGATCCCAAGACGAAAGGTCGTTTAACTCTTTTTTTATTCTCTAGTAGTTAGATCTATAAAAACCCCAACAACAATATTTTTATTTTAAAACCTATGTTTTGCTGTCTGACCCACAGTAACAAACACTTTTCTTAACATCTTGTAATGTAAGGCTTACAACATCTTTTCTTGCTGTGTGTGTGGTTTTGGTTAGTATCCTATTTTTGATCGTTTGCACCAGAACAAATGCTCAAGTAAAGGTTTTATGCAGTCATGAAGTATTTCAAAACTATAAGTTTTGTATCAGTTTGGTTTAAAGTTACACAGACTATGTGCCGTTCCCTTTTGACTGGAATTGAAATCTGGCACATTTACAATTACAATTTAGGCTCCGACGAGAGGGTCCAATCGACGTCAAATTTAAAAGTTATGAAACTGAAAGCGGTTACGAATCAGAATAAAGATTTAAAATCTCAGACACAGCACAATGACGCGATGTCACAAAACATCATCAACTTTTCATATTCGATAGCGACCTTCTACACAGCAGTTGGGTGCCACTAGGTGGTACGCAGAAAGTTCCTGTGGTTGGTCAGGAGCAGCGACAGTGTTGCGGAGAAATTTCGGTGCCGGTGACGCGTCGTAAGGGCGACCACAGAGCGGTCTGGGCGCCTCCTCAAAAACAGCGGGAGCTGCGTAGGGGGCCACTTTCTAGCAGGAGCCGTCCGACCGAGTGGAAACCCTACGCGCCTACCGAGCACGCTCTGCCCTGTTACTGGAGTACCTGCGCGGGGCCACGGGCGGTCTGCCCGCCGTGCGATCGTGTTCTCTAAGCCTTCTGGACGGGCAGAGCGCCAACATTTGCTCCCAGCCGCGCAGGATTAGCCGAGCGGTTATGGACTGTGCGGCTGGTCCCGGCGGAGGTTCGAGTCCTCCCTCGGGTATGGGTGTGTGTGTTTGTCCTTCGGATAATTTAGCTAAAGTAGTGTGTAAGCTTAGGGACTGATGACCTTAGCAGTTAACTCTCATAACATTTCACACACACACTTGCTCCCAGCGGTGCAACACTCTTCACCATCCTGCTCCATCAACAGCAGCATTTTCTAAATTGATCTATGCAAAAGCACCCCACTCTGGAATGCTATTCGTCATAAGAGGACAGAAACTATAACTAATGAACGTATTTGATACCACAACTACCAATTTTTTCACCATTGTCTCAAGTATGTGCTACATGTAATGTCGTTAGACATGTCATGCAGTTATTTCACGTTGTATTTGAAATTGGGGAAACGTGTATACGAGAGTCATTTAATTCATTTGACTAGCATAGTGACATGGGGAGCGCAGGACGTTGGGGAGTCACTTGTGGGGCAGCTGGCCCACTTAAATCGGCCATTACAATTTCGCTATGAGCGAACAGGAATTTCCGATGTCAATAGCGCAACAGATATTATTTTGTTTTCTCGCCAGCGAAAGTGTGAAATCAGGTAACAATTTGAAGAGACTCCAAGCACAGTTTGGCGATGTAAATACCAAACGTACATTTGAGCCTAGAATTTTCGAAACAGTGGTCTTAAAGTGGAAATTCAAAGCTGTAAACGGTATCTGGCTGTCAGCATCAATGAAGACACAACTTAAGCTGTGCATGAGCTTTGAAAGGCGATCGACACTTTACTGTTGCCGAGATTGCGTCACGAATGGAGATTAGTCTTGTAAGCACCCATACCATTTTATCGCAAATTTGGTTCGGTAAATGGTCAGCAAGTGGGGTTTTACATCTTTTCACAGAGGTACAAAATAACCAGTGGAAAGACAGCTTTCAACGACTTCTGAACCGCTCTGAAGAAGATGGGGCTTTTCTAGGCCATATTGCCAACTGTGATGAAACTTGTGTGCATTATGCGGTGGTTCGCTTGTGACATGACGACCGTCTGTCAGTAACTTTAGTCCTGTCGTACACCATACAAATAGGAGATTTTGTCGATCAGTGTTGCTGACCGGTCACTCGAAACTACAAGAGGGGAATCTTTCTTGTGCTAATGTTTATAGAAATACGTTGCGGGAAGTATTCATTGTAACGATGTCACGTAGAGTCCAGAGGTGCCTGAGAATATGAAACTAGTTGGCTCTCGACTGCATGAGCAACGACAGGAGGTCGACAATACCGGCTGCCAAACAACGTCGGGACGCCGTTGCTGACGAAATCGAAAAACAGAAAAATATTATTATGTAATGTCAATCATTAGAATGTATCCTCTATTGACAGACGTATTCATTTAATTCCATGCCAGGCCAAAGATTAATATTTAATGCCGAATATTATTTAATTTGAACTGAATTTAGTGATGGACTTGAATAAAATCGAGCGAGTTGGTGCAGTGTTTAGCACACTGAACTCTCATTCGGGAGGACGACGGTTCAAACCTGTGTCCGGCCATCGTGATTTAGGTTTTCCGTGATTTTCCTAAATCGCTTCAGTAAAATGCCAAGATGGTTCCTTTCAAAGGGCACCGCCGACTTCCTTCCCCGTCCTTCGTAATCCAATTGGCCGATGACCTCGCTGATTGGTCCCTTCCCCACAACCAACCAACCAACTTTGACTAGTGACACTCAAACGAAAACGAGACTGGTGGAAAAAAAGAAAGTAAACTGTTTATTATTTCAGAAGTAATCGCCTTAACTGTTATTAAATTTACCCCACTGTGAGGCAAGTCGGTCAGTGCCTACAGTGCCTTCATGGAAAAATCTTTGCGGTTGCCTACGAAGCCATGATTGTACCTAGGGCTGCACTCTATGTCCGAAGCAAATCGACGGCCGCAACTGTCTTTCTTCAGGGCTCCGAAAGTGTGGACACAGCATGTTTTGAGATCGAGACTTTGTGGAGGATATGTGAAACGGATTCCCAGCGAAACTTCTGCAGTGCAGTCAAAACAATCGCGGCAGCGTGTGGGCCGATACATTTATGTACGACGAGCAAATTTTTATGTTGTCTTTTCCAAACAATGTATTATTTTTTCATACGAATTTATTATCTTCACCTCTTCCTTTCTTCAAGAATTTCACTACGTGTTACAACTATCTGAACATGCATAATTGAGATCTTCTTCATAAAAACGTGGACCATTTACTGTCTCCTCAGTTCAGTTATGCATAATGCACCATAAATACGCAGCGCATTCAGTTATCTTATATAATAATTTTACAGCACCACAAACGGATAAGACTACATAACGCAGCGCTTATAGACATCTGACGGCCGAAACAGCGTCATCGGAACTTATTTCATCCACGAAACAATCTCAAAGACTTACTGGTTGTTGAACAGTGAAGGCTACAAATGACGAAAGATATTTGCTCTGTCCACGTTGAAGCTTTAAGGGTCAATTTATTATACGTAAAGCAGTGTGTAACGGTGTTTTTAATTAGTATTCTACTTTGAATTTCAGATGTGTTACTTCCAAGTAACCACTCCATTTTTGTTGCGCTTTACGAAAGTTTTGTCACCTTCGAAACTTCACCATAGTTGTCGGATTGTGTTACTGTTGGGTCATGCATAGCGTCTGCGGGTATATTTCTAGATAGAAGCCAGGTTGATAATCTTAGATGAATATTCAAGGTCAGTTTCAAATGAAGTGTCTTGCTTTCATCCTTCAGACTTATATTTGATAAGTGACCAGTGTTATTAAAATAATTTGAAATAATCAATTTTCTGCTAATTATTTCAGTATGTACATACTGAATGTGATTTTATTCAATTAAACATGTTGTGTGACACCTGAGTTCCTCCCTTCGTAAACAATTTTCAAATAACTTAAGCGAATGCAAGTGGGTGACGACTTCGACAACCACCGATGTTTCGACAGGTGCACGCCTTGTCCAACAAGTCGAAACTGCGGGAAGTAATCGACGGGCAGTCAAAACTGCGGCAAGTAAGCGACGTCCAAGCGAATTTGAAACCTCGGTTTACAGAACAATTCCGGGAAGATAGAAAACACATACCCTGTACACTGGTGCCACCGCAGAACCAAAGGTGGCCCACGTCAGAAGTTATCCATAACGACAATTAATAAATAATGGGTGAGGCAACATTAATTTTTTTTCACAAGGGAGAGAGCGGGATTTCACACTGAATTTCAACAGAAACTTCTCTCTATTTATAAGGTTATTTGCTAATTTAACCTCAATGCTTCCATAATAACACTATCCCAATAGATGGAAGTGTATGCCGTAGTTTCAGTGTTGTTATATTCCATAGGATGACCGCTGTCAAGATGGTTCAAATGGCTCTGAGCACTGTGGGACTTAACTGCTGAGGTTATCAGTCCCCTAGAACTTAGAACTACTTAAACCTAACTAACCTAAGGACATCACACACATCCATGCCCGACGCAGGATTCGAACCTGCGACCGTAGCGGACTCGCGGTTCCAGACTGTAGCGCTTACAACCGCTCGGCCACTCCGGCCGGCCCGCTGTCAAGAAAATGTTCAGCATTACCAGATTTGTTCGGCTGTTGCAAGCGTATGTGACGCTTATGTTCAGTACACTGGTCCTCCACGATCATGGTAGTCTAAGCTATGCATGACATGCCAGAACTGGATGGAGTACGGTGGGCACCCGGCCTAAGCAAACTAAGATCACCCTTCAAGGTACCTAAAAGGACCCTTATCTTAGATGATGATTGAAAAATACATTTCATATCATATTTCCACAAAATACGATCAGCTGTGTTGGAAATATTCCCTACATAAGGCAAAAAGGTTATAGACTTTGCCGCCACCTAGGTATTACCATCACTCATATAGTGCCCGATTGGTCGCTAGCACAATGCACGTCTCATCTGTCTTTAACTGTAACCATTCTAATGAAAGGTGACCTCAAGATGGGCTAACTCAGCTGACAAGCCCTCAGGTTCTGAGACGACATGGGCCCAATGAACCAAGGTGCGTAAATCATGTCCCTTCACACTGAGCTGGATGGTGACAACTATCAGCCTTTAGATACAAGTCAGTGAGTAGGCCAACAAGGCCCACGTCATTTCACATCCTGAGATGAGTTAGCCCATCTTGAGGCAACCTTTCGTTAGAATGATTATAGCGAAAGATAGATGAGATATGCGTTGCGATATCGACCAATCGAGCAGTGGGACAGTGCCAACGAAGTCTACGTCCTTCTTGTCTTACAGAGGATTGGCCGTTTTTTTGGATATATGATGTGAAACGTGTTTTTCGACCGTAATTTAAGATTAGAGTCCTTTTAGTTCCTGCAATGGTTGACCTTGGTTTGTTTAAGGAAGGTGTCTATCGTAATTCTTGCAGTCAAATGAAAATCGAACACCCGCCACAACGGGTCTATTGAATGGATCCATACAAAAGTAATCACCACATGCGTAAAAGCCATCTATCCGACTGGGGGACGAGACGATCAGTTTTTGTCTCGAGATAGCGATCAGCCGCTGACAGAACAACAATCGCACCCACTTTTGTACTTCATCGTCCGAATGGTCCTTCTTCAGGTCGCTAAAACTGTAAAAAAAATCACATGCTAAAAGACCGGGGTACTACGGAGAATGTTACAGTGCTTCCTCACCCAAACCGCAGGAGCATAACCTTCGTTCGATTGGCATTGTGGTGGCGGGTGTTATCGTACAAGACGATGATTCTGTCTGACAGCAATCCTCGGCGTTTTGACTTTTTGGCGGAACGCAAAGTGTCTTCATAGCGCTGCGTATTGGTTGTGGTTCCACGCTCAAGGACCTAGAGGAGCGAAGGACCCCTCCAGACAGAGAAGAAAGTGACCATGATTGTATGAACAGCTTAGGAATTATTTGGCGGGGGAGATGTGGTATGTTCCCACTGTTGACTTTCCCGTTTGCCCTTTGGCTGTCGGAATGCTGTCGAACTGAATCATCCTGTTGCACGATAACGTTCGCCCCCAACACTGACAATCAGACGAAAGTCACGCTTCAGTGTTTTGGTTGTGAAACACTGCAACATCCTCAGTTCAGCCCGGATATTTCACAGTGTGGTTCTCACATTTCTGGCGGCCTGAAGAAAGCCATGCTTGGACGCCAGTTTCCGTCGGAGGAAGAAATGCAAGAGTGAGTGCGGTTGTGGATCCGTCTGCGGCCGACCGCGTCCTACGAAAGGGGAATTGAGAGTCTCGTCTTCCAGAAGAATAGATGTCTTAATACACGTGGCGATTACTTTTTAATGGAACCCGCGGTAGTGAGTGTTCGGTTTTCAGTTTGGTGCCGCTTGCACATTTGTCGCAGCGGCAAGACTGTGGCTGATCGATGTACTGAGCCGAAGTGTCACACAGGCTTACAACAACCGAGCAAATCTGGTACTGCAGAACATTATGTTCGTTGATGTCATCCTATGAAAAATAACACAGAGATTATGGCATGCACTTCCAGAAGTAGGGCTAATGTTAGTAAAGAAGCAGTTGAGAATAATATCCATCTTTTTGATTTGCAGCTCCTTGTATTGGCCGTGTTTGCAGTTAAAATTTTTGGGATTTGAGGTCCCCCAGTTATGCAAAACACCGTTTTTCTCAGTACCCAAACATGTTTCGGCACCACTGTGCCATTATCACTGGGTTTTCGTTTCTATTTATTCTACAATGTGAACATATTTGTTACATGATTATACAATTATGTACATTTTTAGTTCAAACAACAGATCTTTTTTTTGTAAATGTTGTGTGTGTGTGTGTGTGTGTGTGTGTGTGTGTGTGTGTGTAGACTATCTGTTTATGCTGTTTTTATTCGTGAAGTTCCTTTACTGTGTTAAATAGAGCACACTATTTAACACATTAAAGGAACTTTACAAATAAAATCAGCACAAACAGATAAAGTCTACACACACACACACACCCACACACACACACACACACACACACACACTCACATACACACACATACACACGAAAAATAATTACACTAAAATCTGCAAAGACGCACCATTTACACACAAATAGGAATACCATATAAAAGACAACACACAAAGCTAAGAAACACACAGAAAACACACACACAGACGCGCACATACACACACGCGCGCACACACACACACACACACACGAAGATGAAATGCAAATAAAATTCAAATTTGGTGCCAAACTCTCTGGTGAACAAATGAACACCGACTGGGCTGAGACACATAACAAACCACAATCACACTGTGTTCTGGTGTAGTGAAAAGCGTTTTACTACGTTATTTGTGGAAAATACTTGTTGTAGCTACGTATGCGTCACAACATCTCAGCATGACGCGGAGAATGGAAGTGCTTGCCACACGAAAACGTAAGTAAATACGAAAACAGGCGCGAAAACATCGCGAAAAACTAAATTACACTCTAGAAGAGAGGTTAACTCTCAGCAAAAAAACTTTCTCGTCAACATCGTTTGGTTCCAGATGACAAGCTACCTGTAATAATTAACACAAAAGTGGTCCAGAAAATTCATGCTCACCAAATGTAAAGATATTTACAAAAAGAAAACGATCTGTTGTTTGAACTAAAAACGTACATAATTGTATAATCATGTAACAAATATGTTCACATTGTAGAATAAATAGAAACGAAAACCCACTGATGATGGCACAGTGGTGCCGAAACATGTTTGCGTACTGAGAAAAACGGTGTTTTGCATAACTAGGGGCCGTCAAATCCCAAAAAAGTTGAGATTAAATTTGCAAATAACCTTATAAATAGAGACGGAGGTTTCTGCTTAAATTCAACGTGAAATCCCGCTCTTTCCTTGTCAAATAATAGAGGGACAGAGTTAATACTACCTCACTCTTTGTTTATTAATTGTCACTATCGATAACTTCTGACGTTGGCGACCTTTGGTTATATGGTGACGAGAGTGTCATTTTCTGCAGTAGTCGTACGTTTCCTTTTCTTCGGTTTCGTTTTGCTTCGACACTGAACGCTTTATTCCCAAACTATCTGGCAACCGATTACATGGTCATTGTGATATAACCGCTCGGGGTGTCGAGGTGTTACAAAACCACTTATTTCCATTTAACAAACAGCTTACGGCCAGTTGTCTAAAGGAACAGTAATGCCTCAGCTTAGAGTGACAGGATCGCTCCTGTTTTTCACGTACACAAACCATCAGTCGGATATGCTGAACACCAATCTGAGACTGTTTTCTAATGACACCGTTGTGTATGGGAAAGTATCACCGTTGAGGAACAGTATGTGGATTCGGTATAACGTGGAGAGAATTTCTCTTTGGTGCAATAAATGACGACTTACTTCAAAAGTGAATGAATTTAATTTCATGCAGATGGGTGAGAGAAACATTCATATAATATTTCAATGAGTTTTAACAGTGCGCTGCTTGAGTGTTACGTCAATTAAATCTCTAGGCATAACGTTGCGAATCGACTCGGAATAAGTGAATAATGTAAGTTGTAGGAAAGTCAAAAGACCAACTGCGGTTTATTGAGAGTGTTCGGGAAAAGTTTATCGCACCTATAGTGAACACAGGTGAGAAAACGCACACCTGGCTCATTCTTGACTATTGATCGACTGTTTTGGATTCACTCTAGGCCGTATTAAACGGAGACATCGAAACAACACAGAGGAGTACTAGAAGACTTCTCACTGGAAATGTTCTGTGAACTTAACTTGGAACTGGAGAAAGGTAGACGATCTCTTCGTGAAACGCTGCTAGACCCAACTAGAGTGATGGGTGCACATTTTTCGATTGGTTTCATCATGCTGTTGAAAACAAAGACACCCACTCCTCGTTTTCTGACTTGAGCAGCACTTCTTAACAGCAGTGTTCAGACACTTGTCCTGTGTTTTCGATATGGACACATTCGATAAGCAACCCTCGGCTTAATGGTGAGGTTGCAGGGAAAAGTTAGCATTCCGGTCTAATTTATATGATTGGATACCGTAATAATATTTATGTTAGGTGAAACAGCCATCTTTAACGTTCGATTTTGCATAAGGACTTGCCGTGCATAATGGTGGGTCTTTGTTCTCGCTTTCAGTTGCTTTGGAACACGTGGTGATTGCTGTCGGGCTCTGTGATTGTAAACGCAAGTCACAAACAGCTTCTCTTACTCGCGAGTATATTTCCAAACAGCTTGTAAAGTTACTTTTTCTCATAGTTCTGTGACTGAAGTTCAGAAGTTAAATGTGCTGACGCGATGGCTGCTCGTAGCCACAATCGCTAATTCGTACAGCTGATCTGCTTATCCATGATACTCGGTTTTCCATACATTTGCATTTTGCAGATTACTTAACCCTCATGTCTGAATAAGTAATACTGGTTTCATGCAGAACGTGCCCCCACTTGCTGATAGCACAGTGGACTCGCATCGGGAGGACGACGATACAAATCTGCTTCCGGGCATCGATTTAGGTTCTCCGTAATTTCCCAAAACCGCTTCAGGCAAATGTCGGGATGGTTCCTTTGAAAGGGTATGGCTAATTTCCTTCCCTATACTTCATTAATACGACCTTGTGCTCCGCTCCTAGTGACCTCGTTGTCGGCGGGATGTTAAACACTAATCTTCCTTCCATTTTTCCATTCACTTAACTTGAAGTATGCTGAGGGGCTACACTCTACATGCATGCCACGCTTGCAGCTATTTTTCTTAAGAAATTTCAGCAATCCAAGTAAGCTGTCGTTGATGCAGTTCTTCGAGATATTCGACGGGGGAGACGACTAGTTGTAAATTATTACTTTCGCCACTCAATCTCCCTATTGTCAGGTTATTATGTAGTCCAAGCAGCAGACGACAAACACATTAACCCGTCTTTGCACAAATCGGACCTACAAAGCGTGTAATACCACATTTGTAGTTAATGTTATAGTTCAGTACTCCTCCGCCCTCCCTTTCTTTGTGCTTTATAGAAGCTTTCTCAACTCTGGACAAAATTTTCAAAGTCAGATATTGTTATTGCTTAAGATAGATTTCAGGGCAAAACAGTGTTCATAGTGTCGTATGAACACTCGGTATAGCTTCGAAAGGTTCGATAGCTTACAAGGGTTCTTACTAGCAGTCATTTCTCCCTAGCTCAATTTCAGAGAGCAAAAGGGCAGGTAATAACTCCATGACACTGTAGTTTACTGTTAGTAATAACAGGGTCGTGAAAGCAGTCACAGGTAACTAACAGCCAGTCGGCATGAAAGGTGAGCTAGCACAATAGCCTCTGATACGCGAAGGCACGTTCGAGGCTGCAGACTGACGACGAAACTACTAGGAAGTCCCAGAGAGAGACGCAAATGTGGCCCACTTCCTTAGCAAACGGCATTGGTCAAGAGCCGAAAAATTACAGCTGTATTCAAAAACATACGAATGAAATATACTAATAAATAGGTATGCAGATTCCATGGTGACAAGTGCACTTAGTGCAGCGGGACTAGCAAGTCTTCTGATTGCAAGATCTCTGCACTCACGCTACAAGTAGCTTAATGGAATTTTGTATTATTTTTTAAAATTTGTATTTATACTACGTAAAGAAACATCATATGAATGCTAGCTGTACCTCAGATGATACCCGTTATTCACAATACGTATTTTACACAGTGCGAAGTATACCAATATAGCAGCACCCTTTTTACTTGAAGAGATGCGTGACTCGCGCTTTAATAAGCCGACTGCGAGTGAATGCTGACACCGACAACCACAGTTGAGGTAAACGGTTTTTGATGTTGCTGACCAACAGTCATACCATTATTTCTAAATGGCGAGTCCCAATACAAAGGAGAACAATAGAGCAATATTAGGATAAGTAGATTTCACGTAGGGTACTGCTGAATTAATTAACAATTATATGTAGTCATAATTATCGTAACTAGAGTTTTGTGATTAAATTAGGCTGTAGTGCCAAAGTAACAGTTGCAAATTATGAACTCGTTACATCAAGTACAAGCAGTAATAACTTATTGTATGGTTAGATAGTAACTGCACAATAAGCATAGGTAACATAGTACAGATTGTGCGTTAATTAGCAGATCGTGGTCTTGTAGTTACACTACTGGCCATTAAAATTGCTACACCACGAAGATGACGTGCTACAGACGCGAAATTTAACCGACAGGAAGAAGATTCTCTGATATGCAAATGATTAGCTTTTCATAGCATTCACGCAAGGTTGGAGCCGGTGGCGACACCTACAACGTGCTGACATGAAAGTTTCCAACCGACTTCTCATACACAAACAGCAGTTGAGCGGCATTGCCTGGTGAAACGTTGTTGTGATGCCTCGTGTAAGGAGGAGAAATGCGTACCATCACGTTTCCGACTTTGATAAAGGTCGGATTGTAGCCTATCGCGATTGCGGTTTATCGTATCGCGACATTGCTGCTCGCGTTGGTCTAGATCCAATGACTGTTAGCAGAATATGGGATCGGTGGGTTCACGAGGGTAATACGGATCGCCGTGCTGGATCCCAACGGCCTCGTATCACTAGCAGTCGAGATGACAGGCATCTTATCCGCATGGCTGTAACGGTTCGTGCAGCCACGTGTCGATCCCCAAATCAACAGATGGGGACGTTTGCAAGACAACAACCATCTGTACGAACAGTTTGACTACGTTTGCAACAGCATGGATTATCAGCTCGGAGACCATGGCTGCGGTTACCCTTGACGCTGCATCACAGAGAGGAGCGCCTGCGATGGTGTACTCAACGACGAACCTGGGTGCACGAATGGCAAAACGTCATTTTTTCGGATGAATCGAGTTTCTGTTTACACCATCATGACGGTCGCATCCGTGTTTGGCGACATCGCGGTGAACACACATTGGAAGTGTGTATTCGTCATCGCCATACCGATGTGTCACCCGGTGTGATGGTATGGGGTGCCATTGGTTACACGTCTCGGTTACCTCTTGTTCCCATTGACGGCACTTTGAACAGTGGACGTTACATTTCAGATGTGTTACGACCCGTGGCTCTACCCTTCATTCGATCCCTGAGAAACCCTACATTTCAGCAGGATAACGCACGACCGCATGTTGCAGGTCCTGTACGGCCTTTCTGGATACAGAAAATGTTCGACTGCTGCCCTGGCCAGCACATTCTCCAGATCTCTCACCAACTGAAAACGTCTGGACAATGGTGGCCAAGCAACTGGCTCGTCACAATACGCCAGTCACTACTCTTGATGAACTGTGGTATTGTGTTGAAGCTGCATGGGCAGCTGTACCTGCACACCCCATCCAAGCTCTGTTTGACTCAATGCCAAGGCGTATCATGGCCGTTATTACGGCCAGAGGTGGTTGTTCTGGGTACTGATTTGTCAGGATCTATGCACCCCAATTGTGTGAAAATGTAATCACGTGTCAGTTCTAGTATAATATATTTCTCCAATATATACTCGTTTATCATCTGCATTTCTTCTTGGTGAAGCAATTTTAATGGCCAGTAGTGTGCATTGCCGGCCCTCGATCACGGGTCTGGGGTTGGAATCCCTTCTGGACTGGGGATTTTCTCCACTCGGGACTGGGTTCGTGTTGTCCTCGTCACCATTTCAACGTAATAGGCGTGCGAGTCACCGGAGTCGCCTTAATGGCGTCAAATAGGATGATTTACAACAGATGGCCAGACTCCGCAGAAGTGCACTTCCGGCCAAAAGTACTATCTGTAAATCTCATTTCTGCATCACTTAGATTAACTTTTATTTGAATTCTTTTGATTTCTCACAAGAAAACACATTGTGGAATACCAATTTGATCAGCGACCGCAGGCGCTTACTTTGAATACCTGGTTGATCAAAGAACACTTTGTAATCGATGTGCACTTATAAATACGTAGTTTTGATACGTTAGTTACCCTTACAAGCCACTTGTAAGGCTAGGACACCGCCTACCTATAGGGACAGAGAGGTGCGCTCCGGGGAGGGGTCACTTTTCAGTTAGGAGTTTTCGGCGGAATAGCTAGATTTTCGACGGAGATTCTTCGAGTACAGACTTCTGTATCTATTAGAAATTTGTTGTTCTAGTTAAAGAAACGTTGAGCAAAGGATGAATCTGACTTCTTTGGTCTCCAGCTTCAGTTAAGTTCTCTGAACGTAGTACAGTCATCAGTAGGGTGACCAGATGCAATTGTTTAGAAAGGTGGACAAAGGAAGAAAAAAGAGGACACATCAAACAAGTAAACTGCAGATGAGGATACCACCCGTCAGCTTTGGACAAGTCTCGTGACTGCCGGGAATTACCGGTAAAACTAGTAGTTAATTGTTCCTGGTGGTCAGGTGGTGATTCACAGAGCAATGTTTTTTTTATTTTAAATTAAAAACATTGATTGTGGTGACAGTGTGGCATCAATTGTTTTTATATTTACGCGTAGTTTTAAGATTTAACATAGACGGCTGCCTAAGCGCCACTCCTGATTGGCTAGTTTCATGTGACTTGTCCAAAGCTGACGGGTGGTATCGTCATCTGCAGTATTCCCCATCAAACATACGTTCAATTTTAATAAATGAGTTTATTATTTATAGACATAACATACATATATTCCTTAATAATTATTGATACTTTAAGAAAAGAGCAGTAGAACGGGACGAATTGTAAATTTTCTGTATTACGCTCAACTTGAAAAAGCCGGACACTGTAAAAATCCGCCCGGACCCTGGACAAAAAGCTAAAAAAGAGGATATGTCCGGATTAATCCGGAAAGTGAGGTTAATAAGATTACCTGCCAAGAGTGCCTGTTCTGCAATAAGGGACGGACTGTGGGGGGTCAAGATGTAACTGGAGAACATCGAAGAAACTGCAGATCAAAGACGCCGGAGTCATCATTTGCTGAACATTGCTTAAACCAGAACCACAATACACTTAGACGGAAAGAGCACAAAGCTTACTCAGAAACATCAGAATTAAGAAAACAGATGTGTGCCTCCCCACCTTTACTATTGAATGAGAAGACTCAGTTCTGTTATTAATCTCTTTGGGATAACTGTGCAGCTTCTACACTATGTAGGAGTGGAACTTTGGAACCTTCATTCATAAATAGATAATCACACAAACGCAGTAAATATTCCTGTGTATACAGTGTATGATTGTTCATAAAGTGAATGCAATCCTAATGAATGTCATAAGGTTGTACAGCCCAAATGTAATTGCGTCGAAATAGTCAAAAGAGGCAGCTTTTATAACTGAACTAGAGAACTTGATTGATTAAGAAGCTGACTTGCATTTATCTATGTTTGGTTGCCATCTTTGGAATCACCTGTGTACTGCAAAATGGGCTTACAACGTTCAACCTATGTCGCACTAATACAATAAAGTCTTAGACAACAAGACAAAAAAGTTTTATTTAGTTAAAACACTATAAAAATACATCAACTATAAAATCACTACATTATTCCTCGCTCAATTTGAATTCAATTAACTACATTCTGGCGCCCAACATGGGGCCATTTTCAGATCAGTCCCTCAAACCAATTTCATTCACTACATATTTGGACCTTAAAGTAAGGCCGTTTACAGTTCAATATCTCATTCAAATTTCATTTCACTACATTGTCGAACAAAATTCGGCCATTAGAATTTCACATTACTCAGTTCATTCTTTTCACTACGTTTTTGGTTTCCAGTGTGGGGCGACCTCATTTGTAGACAGACCACTTTCCTCAATCAAGTTTAATTCAGATTTTCGTAAACCTCATTTGCAGGTCCCATTCCTAAATGAAACTTGCAGTCACACCATTTTAGTGCCTAGTGTAAGGCGACCTAGTTTGCAGGTCAATTTCCTCAATCAAATCATAGTAGTCATTAGCAATATTAACTCTGTATCCTGCTGTGCAGACAACGTCACTCAGTAACGCCTAGCCGGCCGGAGTGGCCGAGAGGTTCTAGGCGCTACAGTCTGGAACCGCGCGACCGCTACGGTCGCAGGTTCGAATCCTGCCTCGGGCATGGATGTGTGTGTTGTCCTTAGGTTAGGTTTAAGTAGTTCTAAGTTCTAGGGGACTGATGACCTAAGAGGTTAAGTCCCATAATGCTTAGAGTCATTTGAACCAGTAACGCCTACCGCTCCTACACCTTGACAGTGAGCAAGGTGAACGAGAACTGTATGTCCCAGATGCAGCTGGGTGCTAGAAACCGGTCAACCGTAGTTAGAGTGTAACCTGAGATGCTGTACCGCCATATATTTTTATTGACTGTGAATACTGAAAGTTTGAAGCTATACTAAGCAATTTTTATTCGAATAAGATACAACATACTCGGTATATTGTTCAATTTTAAACATGATACGGTGAGAATAGGAATTCGAATCTGACATAATATCTTCACTTTATTTAAAGATCATCTGTTGGTTGTGACAGGCAAGCGATAGGGCCTTAAAGGAAGTATTCTACAAATGTATCGTCGAATTTAATTCCGGTTTATTATGTCAAACTCAGTTGATAAAGTTGTTAAAATGTGAAAACCCACACAACAGAAAATTTATATTATCTCCATTACGTACATTCCGTTCCCTGAATCACTGTCGCCAAAACCCTCACTAAGGGTACTATCACAATTAAAGTATTAAAGACTTAAGATTACAGCAGCCGGTACACTGAACTTTTGATTTTAGCGTTATATATTGCCTCGAGGCAGGAATAATGTAATCACTATTAATAAAAAACGTGCTATACATCAACCACTCCGATGTAATACCGACTGCGTCGAACCGTCGGGATTTTGTACATCTTGTACACCTACTTTAGGTTCCAAGGTCTAACAGATATGTTACTAGACAACGAAAAAATCTTATAAATTCTATACACCTGGTGTTTCATTTTAGTACTACTCACACGGTGTCTGCAGGAATTTTTTTGTTATGTACTAAGTACTTCTGTACCTAGCACACCACACAGTTTACTCACGCAAGATGTTACGTAAATAAAATATACTCATACTCAGATTACTCCCTTATCTGCAGTCATATGAAACTGCCGACCATTTGGTATTCGATTGTTCTTCTGGTTTAACAGAGAGAACTTGATGTATACACGCAGGCTACAGCGATGAAAGAAAATTTGTGTCAACGAGAGGTTTCGAATCCAGGTATCCTGCCCACCAGGCAGATGCGCTAACCATTACGTCACCCTGGCGCAGTTGCATTGGTTATCGGCACGGACTACACTAGCACACCTCCCTCCTTAATCAAAATTTCCATTTATGCCTCAGTCCACTTGGGTTTCCTGCTACACTTTCGATCAGTACTTTCTCCTCCCAAAATATGGAAATGAAGACCTTGCTGTAGAAGAAACTTGTTGCATAGTATCGAAGATCAATAAGTGCTCGCACATCTTAAGACATCCAATTTAGAGCCCAGGTTTACTGGACTTTTTTACTTATTTTTGTATAAGGATCCTGTCCCTAAATTTTATCGGTGATATTTTGAGAGACTGTTTGTTTTAACTTGAAACAACGAGATATGTCGAAAACGACGCATACACAAGAAAAAAGGCTGCAGCTGAAAAGTTAATCTTAGTAAATGGGACATCTGTCTGTTCTACAACTGGTCACCTCCTAGCCACCCCACCTGCGTGGGCTGGGTCAGCTTTGTATTTTCAAACGGGAACCCAACGTTTTTACTGCATATTCGGATTCTACGCCAAAGATTATTTACGGTTTATTCAAGCCATTGTTTCCCATTTGTGGAAGGTGACCCTGTAATCGATAAATATCTGGTGTTGTGTTGGCTGAAGAGCCAACACCGTGTTACTAGAGGAGGCCGAAAAGCGAGCGTTTAGCTCACGCAGGCTGGCGTGCAGAGGGAAGAACTATACCGACGTGAGGTCTGGAACATGACAAGGAATGAGAATTCAGAAAGTGGACGTTATTAGTTTCATACTTAACTTTAATCCATTAATGATGAACGTCGCTCTTGACGGTACATGATTCACAATATTATCTGTTCAGAATAGTAACTTGTGGGGCGGCGGATGGAATTATTAGTTTAATAAAAGTTTGAATGTAGAAACAGTTCCTGGCATTTAGTATGTTATTTATGCTGTCTTTCGCCGTTCTCAACACTGGCTCTCTAATTACACTTTAGCAACCAGAAAGTGATTAGCAAAACGTGAAGCCTGTAATTAGAATTCCTAGTGCCCACTTCATCTGAGAATACAATTATAGCTGCAGCTTATAGCTCTGAGGAATTAGGAGATTGTCCGGGATTTATAACCAAAAACGATATTCCAAAATAGTTGAGTATATTCTCAAAGTCACAGATGAAAAACAAAGTATCCATACAACCTAACTAACAGAGCAGTTCAGAGTCTAATGCGCTGATGCAACTATAATTGTCCGTAGTAAATGTTAAAATGAATGCTCGCCATAATTTGATGATAATATTTCATCAAACGCCACGCTAAATAATGGTAGAATGTCTGTCCCGCGACGGCACGTGAAAATACGACAATACGCAAACTGAAGCTAGATAATGAAAATCATCCCAGAATTAACACTTCACTTGAAAATGATTTCATGGTTACGCGTATCTCGAGTAACTTAATACGGCATCCGAGGCTGTTTGTAGCAGTGATACCGACGCGACGCGACTCCCGACACAGATGGCGTGTTATTCAGCGTCTGCAGAGAACTGGGGCCTTCTTTCCTCGCGCAGCGTTGTTATATATAAAGCCGCGGTGCGGACGGCTAAGGGAACGCCTGATCAAATCGGCTCTCCCGACTAGCCGCTGGGCTAGTAATGCACCACTTTAAGTTACCTAATAAATCGTAGCTTCTCTTGCTGATGGCCGATGAAGCTCTTAATTTAAATGTGCATTCAGCACGCAGTTAAGTATTGATAATAAAATTTTGACGTGGCTAAGATAAATATTTTGGGCGAGAGAATTAATTTAATTACACTGCACGCAGTAGATGAGCTCTGAACTGGCCCTTTGGAGATACGCTATCGCTATAATTTTATAGGTATTCAAATGAAACTTTTCACATGTTCATAGTTATAGCGGATCTCCCACCTATTTAAATCTAAACATCCTAGCCTTATTTATTAGCCTACTTAATCTATATTGCTTCCTTAAGTTTTGAGACGAAAACCAGAAAATCATGAATTTCCACTAAAATTTTAATTTGTGAAATCCAAAGTACTGTTTTTATTAAATTATTATGAAAGATGAATTTAAATATAAATTTTGAAGTCTCTAGCTCTTTTCAGTTGCGCCAATGATTTTTACAGAAAAACGTTCAAATTTCGAAAATGGCTAAAGTTATCGAACTGATATTCAACACACATTAATTTAGGATTACTCCTGACATGCTAGAAAAGTTTTATGTTATTTGCTTGATTTTTAAAGTATTGCGCAACATTTATGACGTCAGAGCTAGTTACAGCAGACTGGCTGGCACACAATGGAAAAACTGCTGTGAATTTACTACAGCGTGAGTAGGGTGCTTCCCTACAAACTGAATATGGCGCCTTGCTAGGTCGTAGCTGAAGGCTATGCTAAACTGTCGTCTCTGCAAATGAGAGCGTATGTAGTCAGTGAACCATCGCTAGCAAAGTCGGCTGTACAACTGGAGCGAGTGCTAGGGAGTCTCTCTAGACTAGACCTGCCGTGTGGCGGTGCTCGGTCTGCAATCACTGATAGGGGCGACACGCGGATCCGACGTATACTAACGGACCGCTGCCGATTTAAGGGCTACCACCTAGCAAGTGTTGTGTCTGGCGGTGACAACACATTCCTCCCCCGCAAATCGGTGGACGGTTGTGGTATAAGGCCTCCGCCCGCCGTGGGGAGGACCCCACGTTGACGTATGTGACGAGGTGGAGAGCCTAACAACAGGCGAGGCTGTGACACCCGCACCCTGTCATTCGGACCGCGGGGAGCTAGGGAACGCCTGAAAACCTGCTCGAAGGTGCACACCAAGATGCTGTTTACGCGCCCGTAGAGAGACAGGAGGGGCCGAAGGGTCGACCTCCATCGGGCCGGGGCACGCGACGGGCGAAATGACATATGGTCCGGAGCAGGCAAGAGTTCCATGTCGGAGGACAACTGGTCACGGGAAGCGATCGGCGACGCGTAACCCAGGGGGTCGCCCGGCGGCTGCAGCGACGCGTCCACTGCGGGCGTCGCCGGTGGGAGAACAGGCGGCGGCGGCGGCGGCGGCGGCGGGGGCGGCGGCGGCGCGTCGCAATGGGGCAAAATGGAAGGCAGCGTCGGTAACACCTGGGGCTGAGGCGAGCCAGTAGATGGGTCCCCGGGGCGCTGACCGGATGGCACCGTCGCTGAAAGCAGATGGCGAGCGGCAGATCCCGTGCGACGACAGAGGCGCAGCCGATCGAAATGCCGGCGCACCTCACCAGAGGCCCCCAAAACCAGATACATAGCGCGTCCGAGGCAGCGAAGAATGCACTCTTCGAGCCAACGCCGTGAACCTCGATAGTGGTGGTAGTAGGCAACGACGTCTGGGGCAAAAGCAGGTGTCTGCCGCTGCACAGGAACCGGATGCGGCGGATGTAGCAAAGACATCAAGGTTCGTTGATGGCGACCGTGGAGCAACTCAGTCGGCGAGCGACCATCCCGGGGCTGAGAGCGATACGAGGACAAAAAGAGCAATAACGCGTCCACCCGAGAATGCGACTCTTCCAACTTCACCATCTGTGAGTTGAAAGTCCTGACCGATCGTTCAGCGGCACCGTTCGACTGTGGCGAAAACGGCGCGGACGTCAGATGTTGAATACCATTGGCCTTGCAGAATGACTGAAATTCTGCGGACTTGAATTGTGGGCCATTGTCGGAAACAATTGTCTGTGGAAGACAATGCAAAAGATAGCAGATAACGCTTGGATGGTGGCAGATGATGGCGCGGAAGACATCCGGACAACAAAAGGAAAATTACTGAATGAATCTATCACAACCAACCATCGAGTATTCCAGAATGGACCTGCAAAATCGATGTGTAAGCGTTGCCAAGGGAAAGCGGCTTTTGGCCATGCAAAGAATTGTCGCGCTGGTGCTGAATGTTGTTTGGTACACACCATGCAAGAAGAGCACATAGTCGTAATCGCGCAACTACATTGACTGATTCTTTGAAATATGCATCTAATGCAGACAAAATTTCTTCGTAGGACAGAGCTGCTACGTCGTGTCGGGGAAATAATTTGACTATCACACGGTATGTTTGCACTCCGACGGACGACGAAAGAAAAGGCTGTCGCTCGTTACCTTGAATTCTGTTGGCGGCGAGATGAAAACCAAATTGGCGTGACCACTCCGTCCAGCTTTCCAGTGCAGCATCAAAAGGCTGAAAGTCGGTGCAACGGCGTGTTGTGGCTGCGTAAGCGGTGGAGCGGCGGCTGCCGCATCGTTTTGCATTGCACGTTGACCCTGGACGAGCTGTCCAAGGGCATCCAATAAGGCCTGCGTCTGCTGATTCTGTAAGCGATAAAATTCGGACAGTACATCTGGAGATTGTGGCGAAGCCATTACACAAGTAAATCAGGGCAGTATAGATAAGAACACCGTTTTGACTCGTCGCCAATGTTGCGTTGGCTGAAGAGCCAACACCGTGTTACTAGAGGAGGCCGAAATGCGCGCGTTTAGCTCACGCAGGCTGGCGTGAAGACGGAAGAACTATACCGACGTGAGGTCTGGAACATGACAAGGAATGAGAATTCAGAAAGTGGACGTAATTAGTTCCATACTTAACTTTAACCCATTAATGATGAACGTCGCTCTTGACGGTACATGATTCACAATATTATCTGTTCAGAATAGTAACTGAATATGGCGCCTTGCTAGGTCGTAGCAAATGACGTAGCTGAAGGCTATGCTAAACTGTCTTCTCTGCAAATGAGAGCGTCTGTAGTCATTGAACCATCGCTAGCAAAGTCGGCTGTACAACTGGGGCGAGTGCTAGGGAGTCTCTAGACTAGACCTGCCGTGTGGCGGCGCTCGGTCTGCAATCACTGATAGTGGCGACACGCGGGTCCGACGTACACTAAAGGACCGCGGCCGATTTAAAGGCTACCACCTAGCAAGCGTGGTGTCTGGCGGTGACAACACATCTAGTGTGTCTGTTTTCGCAATTAATAAGCGAAGCATTTGTTTCTACGTTTCATTTACGATGTAAATGTAGACCTTTGTAACTTTAACGATTGATATTTGTGTTCGAAGTTTACTTTAGTTTTGTAAATTTGATTGTACTGTACAATAATGATCCAATGTCTGGCTAGAAACTGCATGTAGCTCGCTGAGGAACAACGACGTGGGTGTAATAAGTTCTCTTTTCCCATTGAGGTGCTTAATTTCGGTGGGTCCCCTTATCTTTCACTATTGCAGTGCTTGATTTTGGTAAGTTTTCTTGTCTCTCACCACTGGATTTCGATGAGTTTCTATGGCAAGTGGGTCTGTTGTTATCAGTTAATCGAGATTTTACATTATTACAGTGGTTGTTTGTATTTGACATGAGGTCGCGTAGTTACCAGCGCGAGAGTTACAGTGATTGAATGGAAACACACAGCAAAATCAATTACGCTAATAGCAGCGTTTGAGGGCGGCAACCGAAATCAAGCACTCTGATGGTTTGAGGACTCACCACAGTCAACCCCGTAGAGAACAGAAAAATACGTCGCCATACAAGTAGCTTATTTGCCAGAAATGTCAATGTCTAGCCGTATTATTTGTACTGTGCAATCTCATTTGCAACACTCAAGTAACCTTTGATGAACATCAACCGCTAGAATACAAACTTTTACATTTACATCGTAAATGAAACGGAGGCTCAACAGCGTTCTCGATTACAAAAACATGGACACTTGATATTTCTCGATTGCAGCGCCATCTATCATGTGTGGGAAACAATGGTTTGAGTAAACTGTACGTATTTTTTTGGCGTGGAATCCGAATACGCAATAAAAATAGGGAATTCCGATTTGAAAATACAAAGTTGACCCCACCCACTCAGGACGGATGATTAGGAGATGGCCAGTTGTAGCACAGAAAAATGTCCCCTTTACTAATATTAACTTTTCACCTAGACCACTTTTTTTGGTACGATACGTCGTCTTCGACATATTTAGTTGCCTCAAGTTAAAAGAAACACCCAGTGTATGTACAAAACCGATAGAAATAAATAAATGGGCGAGACAAGGCGGTAGTTTATCCTCTATGACGTTCAGTATTTATATTGAAGATGCAGTTCGCCGACGGAATTCTAATACAAACACCAGGGTACAACTAAACATTTCGGTGAAACTGAAACTGATTTTACACTGTATACTGATGATCTTACACCCATTATTTCAAGAGAAGGCTATTTACAGAAATTAATTTATGCACCAAATAAAATACATACCGAATATAGGATAAAAATATCTTCTAGTAAATATACTGTAAGTCGATGGCATTTTAAGGAGAATATTCAGTGACAGTTAAGGTTGTAGCTAGAGAAAAAAAAAGAAAACAAGCGAACAGGTAAAATATTTAAACTATCCTTGATGTCAAATATCTTATGAGTACGGATATATGTAGATTAAGTTGAATGGGTTTGGAAGTACACGTAGAATAAATAAGAGAACTTCAAAGCATCAAATACGGGAAGAAACCACTGAAATTTTAGAAAATAATCGCATATCCAAAACTATTATGTGGAAGCGAGCACTGGGTACTGAATAAAAGACTGGAAAATCAAATACAAGGGGGAGAAAGAAGATTCCTTAGAGCCATGGTGAATGGAAAAGAATAGATAAAATACGAAATGAAGATTTTTGACAGGACTTGAAAACTAAGAGCGTGGAAGAAAAACTGTATGAAAACAAAAGAAATGGATTAAACGCCCACAAGGAATGGATCCGGAGAGACTACCACGTCAGATAACGAACTTCAAACCAAAAGGAAAGCGAAATCCTGGCGGCCCGAGATAAAGATAGAAACCGTAACAGACGACAATGGGCCCAATACAAGAAGTCCAAAAGAAGAGGGATTATCCTGGAATTTGCTTCATGTGACTTATGGAAACTACAGAGAACCTCCATTTGGATGGCCGGACGATGATTTCAACTCTGAAAAGAGTCCGGTGAGTTATCACTGAGCCATCTTGCTTGGTGATAGTAGAGGGAAATTCAAAAAGAATAATAACTATTACAGATAGCTATATTTACTTAATGCATGGCGAAACAGCGCTGAGAATTACAGAGAATGTAAAGCAAGGTTCACTTTCTTACAGCTGTGTGTTTCCCCTTGGTCACACGAACAACACGTAAGTCATACGCCACTTCGTGCTGTATATTCTGAAGCAAATGTGGTGTCACCAACGCCAGGGATTTGAAATACGCATTTTCATTTCTGGAATTGCGTTAGGCGCATATACAAGGTCCTTCACATATCCCATAATACAAAATCCGTGGGTGTCAGACTCTGATCTAGGTAACCAAGAGAAAGTGTCATGTCCAGTACGAACGATCCAACGATTTTGACTTAAAAAAAAAAAACCATACATAACTTCTTATCCCAACATGGTAGCGCTCCATCCTGATGCAGGATGTAATCTGTAGATTCACATCAAGCTGTGACATCAGCCATTGTTGAATCTTGACCAGTAAATGTTTCTTTAAACAGTTAGCTCTATGAGGAAAAACGAATAGTACAATTTTGTGCTGACATAGCACAGAAAGCGTCAACTTCGTGTCAGTCAAGCTGATGTTCAATTACACCTATCACACTAATGTCCAAGGCACGTGAAGGCCTTTCTGTTTCCCATATTTGACTCTTGTCGAACCTTGTGACTTATGTAGAAGGTTGCCTCACTGCCAAAACTGAGACGTTCAGCAAATGTTTCTTCCTTCATGGTTTCCAGAATTGCGGATCATGATTCGTACGTTTGATGTAATGTTCCTTAGTTTCCTGCTGGCTTCGTAACACAAATTTCTGTGGACTGCGTGCAAATGATGCTCGAATTATTTCAGCTTTTTGTGTTGATACGTGTGACCAACTCGTACTTTTCCCTCGCAAAAGTATTCTGATTGTTACAACTGCCGATGACGTCTGTGGATGTTGTTAGCATTTGGAGGTGCTTGCTTTATCAGTTTATCTCTGACGAAATAGCACTTGTACTGTGATGGCAGAACGAGAGTTTTTTTAAGTTCTACCGCGCGGAATGCCTTCTGTACAGGATCAGTTCATTTTCACTTACTACACAGAACGTTTCACTTATGTGACAGCTTCCGATTTACTGCACTAGCGCAACGATCTAAAATTTGACTTTTATCCATAATTCTTATCGATACATCGCTGTGCATTACTAATACTCATTTTTAATCGCTATGTTTGTTTCGAACTGCACTGTTACTTTGAACTTCAGATTCTCACCTTCCTTTTGCAGATGCTGGACCGTCAGTAACTCATTCTAAATTTCAGATTACAATAAAATCCAGGTTACTCATAATGGGAGTATACTTCTGAAGATCAGACTTTATTACTTTAAATGTCACGATGTCACGTTACTTGTTTATGCTCTTAAGTAATGATAATGGTCTACATGGCTTTCCTGTAAACTTTTACCTAACATTTCTTTCTATTCGTCCTCCATCCCTTCTATTATCACCATGAACAGCTCTTGTAATCCATAGGTTTATTGGCAAATGTTCGCCATCTCTTAAGTCACTGGCGAAGTTTTCGTGAGTGTCTGTGCAAATGGTGCCCGTTCCTCTATGTCGGTTGGCACGTTACTGAAACCCGAGTGGGGTTTTGCTATCGGTTAGTGTCTAGCGTCATATTCCTCAGGGATGCAGCCGCGAGTCGGCGGCGCAGCTGGAAAAGTTGCGCCGAGAGACAACAGCGGAAAGCGTGTTGGTCGCGTTGTGTGTACTAACGCCGGTACGGTAGCTTAGCGCTTTCGCTCAGAGTGTTAGCTGCCCTCTATAACAAAAAAGTGGGTGAACAGATCAACGAAGAACCTCAACGGGTGCTATCGGACGTCTGCTCCGAACCAATTCGACGAACAATATACAACAACATGAGATCAGCAAGAAAACGGCGGACTGGGATTAAAATTGTATGAAATCATGTGATACGTGGACTTTAGAAAAATAATACGAATGTGAATTCGCACTAGCATAGCTACCTTTGGTTGTGGCCAGCGGCTGATACGAATTGTGTTGATGAGCATCCTGTTGTCGCTTGATTTTTAGAAGACATTCCGGCGGGATAGTGCCGAGCAGTTTTCGGCTTCTGAAGCTCTCCTAAAGACACTGCAAGTGAGGTGCTGTAGTAGAGTGCTGCAATGAGTAAGCGTCGTATGACTTCGATCTGCCCAGATGTACAGGGAGCCTGGGGGACAAAGACCTCAGAAGTACGAGTGAAGGACTACTTATTGTTGATCTGTTGGATGCATGGCATGTTAGGAAATATTCTCACTACGAGACACGGCTACAGAATTCTACCGGATGCACTGTCTCATCAATGAAAGATACGTGGAGTAAATCACGGTCTGTCATATTGGTGCCTTATGTAAGCACTCGTTAATAGATGGTATGAAGTAAGGTTATTAGTAATTATTTTAAGACAGAGTCATCTATAGCAGCTTGCAAATGTTAAGTTGGGGGAGGGCCTTCGGAATTTATGGTCCGCATAATTTTCTGTGTTTTGGCTTTAATGTAGTGGATCATCTGTTCTCAGAAATGCTTGGATAACATCCACTTTTCCTTTTAGAGGCTGCTATTTACTATGGAGGAACAGCTTTTCATAATATTTGCATGTTAAGATTTCATTTTGTGTTTTGAGTCAAATAAACAAATCTCTCCACGAACTTCCATCCTGATTAATTTAAGCGTACGTTAAATTTCAACGACACACCATGTTGAACTTTCTCATTTTATACCTTACATCCAGCAATGTTATCCACTATAATTGCATTAAAATACACATATAATGGTGCCGCTTTTATTTATTTGTCTTTTGCATTTTCTTCCGTTTACCTTTAGTATTTTTATGTGCTTCAAGCTGCAGTTTCTGGAAGAATCCAATTATTAATTCTCCATCTTAAGATCAATAGATTTTTTCCTAGGCGAGAACATTCTTCGAAAGTACCACCCAATTCTTTTTTTTTTTCGCCACTATCGTGCAATTTTTTTCCATTACGTAATTTTCAACTTCTAACTGTCTCATTTTATTTTTATACTACTTCTGTCTACTGACGAGTGTTTATAACCTTTAATACAAACTAAGGCTGTCATATAATTCTTCCAGAGTTATTTTTATACAGTGGATATAAAATCATCTATTAAGAATAACTTTGATATTCGTTCAATTTCAGCTTTGTCATTCCTCCATTGCACTTAAATCTCGTTCTTCATTCGTGTTATAATAAAGAATTGAAGACAGAACCATATTAATCAACAACAACCCTGGCTTACATTCTTTTAAAAATAAAAAATAAAATGAAAAATCCCACAAAGTCAGTAGATATGATATTGACTTTTCCATCCATTACGAGAATTAAATTAAAATAAGATCATAGTAGCCAGTAATTTCCAAAGCAATTTGATCATTGTCCGCTGTTATTACAAAATTCAATTATTTAATATTTCTAAGAGTGATATACTAAACCGTCGTGCAATGCTTCTCGTTTCTGCAAATGCTTTCTTTAGAAGTGTAAGGATAACACTTTCGAGAAAACGTATCGGGAATTTTTGAGAAAGAGACATTGTACATATTTTGCCCTTCGGTCACGATGTCGGCTAAACGAAAACAACAAACATCCCTCACGTTAACGTGATCGTAGATGGCCTGAATTTACATTAAGGGGCTCCGGAACGCCTTATACTTGCAATGTTAAAATCACGCTTATAAATTACATCTTTTCTCACAAAGTATTTGAGGTAGGAAGTTGAACTTTTTACAGATTATTTATTGGAATATGAGCTACAACTTAACACAGGGATTTTACAAAATTTTAGTTCAGTTATTAAAGATGATTTTTTTACAATTGTAATGAAAATTCACAACATTTTTTTGCAATTTTTTATTTATATATTCAAAAATATACAGTTTTTTGGAAAAAGGCTGTGTTAAATTATGCAGAAGGTACTGTGTAACATTTACTGAAAGTTTGAAACAAATATGTTTGGAAGATCCTTAGAAAACATGTAATTAGTATGAGAAAATAAAAGTTTTGGGAATCGAGCGACAAAGATTGGATTAACTTTTTAGTGCATTCCAGGTCCATAGGATGGATTATCTTCATCCTCTGCAAACTCCTCCTCCAGCTTCCTCTTGTTCCTCCTCCTGTTTACTCTTGCTTGTATTTCTAGACTCTTTACAGCCCTGTCTGCAGCCCGAAGGCGTTCCTTGTCTAAAGCAAGCATCGCTCGTACCATGTTAGAACCTATCTTCATTCCGATATTTCTGAATACCTTTGGCTTTCCAACATTTCTCCTTTTCTTAAAAGCCTTCAGAGGATTTCTAATGACTTTACTTTTACTCATTATTATACTTCAACAAAACAGAGACTCAAGAAACAGAATTAATTACGAATATTTTCGAGATAACGACAGAGTAAATAAACATGAAACAATCGACAATCACACCAGCGATATATATTGAACCATCACAGGTTAGCCACAACACATACTTTATCTCACATCACTAAAATGTACCTGATGAACACGGACGTTAATAATAACACCATTTGACAGCAGTTTAACAGCGCCACAGTGGGTCACGCCCATGTAGAACACATTTCAAAAAAAATTTAAAAATAGTTGTAGTCTTCGGAATTGAATAAATTATATATCTATTAAAAGGTAATAGTCTGCAGATTCAGAAAACGCAAAAAAGTAAAAATTGAACTTTTCATGATTTTGAGCCTTTCCGGAGCCCCTTAAAGGTAGTAAAGGTTCATCAGTAGAAAAAAGTAACAAATGACGAATGAGACAATTACGAATTAAAAATGATGTAGTAGATATAATTTACATATTGTGGGTGAAACAAGGCAACAAGATGAAATTTAGAAAGCAAAATGGTACTTCAGAGGATTCAACGCAAAAATGATTGAAACCTATATGAAAAGTAACTGACATTAACTCATTGAAAGAACCTTTATCGATACTCGTTTTATTTGATTCGGTATATTCCCTCAACTTCAGGCAAATGCGTAACATCATTTACTTTCTAAAACACAGTTTTTTTTCATTCTATAGATTTTCAGTGTATCTTTGCTGTTAATTTATCTACTGTCTTGATCGTGTTCTTTATTTCTCATCTGCATACTTTCTCTTCGCAATGACAGCGTACAATAGCGTCATCCATTTTAACGTATTTCTGACCTGATCACTTATTTTTGGTTTCGATTCTTTATTTCTTTTCGTTCTTCGTTGTAATTTTGCCAGTTGCATTCGGTGTAGTTCGAGAATTCTTGCTTTTGTCAATAAAGCAGAGTGATTATCAAAGTTTCACGTGACCTTCTTACCTCTGATTCCCTTATATCCACTGTTATCTAGTCTTAAGTAATTCTTAATTATGTTACATTCCGATTATTGTGAGCTCTTGCTAATGTCTTAGTAAGCTCAACAGTAACGACTTCTGAAAATACAAACTAAGAAAAAAAGACGATGCACCACGAAGGAGTTATCCGAATGTGATGGAAATCCGTAGATCTGATGGATGTGTGCAGTCAAAAAATTATTAAAATTTCAGAAAATTTGGATGATTTATTCAAAAGAAAGAGCTGCACAAGTAGAGCAAGTCAATAATGCATTGCTCCATCTCTGGCCTTTATGCAAGTAGTTATTCGGCTTTACACTGATTGATAAAGTTGTTGGAAGCCTTTCTCAGTGATACTGTGCCAAATTCTGTCCAATTGGGGCTTAGATCGTCAAAATCATCAGCTGGTTTGAGAGCCCTGCGCATAATGCTCTAAACGTTCTCAACTGGGAGAGATCCGCTGACCTTGCCGGCCAAAGGTATAGTTTGGCATGTGCAAAGACAAGCATTAAAAGCTCTCATCGTATGTGGGTGGGAATTATCTTGCTGAAACGTAAGCTCAGGTTGGCTTTACATGTGAGGCGCAGAGTATCGCCGACGTACGGCTGTGCTGTAAAGATGCCACGGATGACAACCGAAGGGGTCCTGCAATGAAAAGAAATGTCGTCCAAGACCATCACTCCTGGTTGCTCGAACCGTATGGCGGATGTCAGTCAGGCTGGTACCTCACTGCTGTCTGGGGCCTCTCCAGCCTCGTCTTCGCTGTTGATGGGAGGCTCAGTTCGAAGCGGGACTAATCACTGAAGACAATTCTATTCCAGTCAATGAGATTCCAGGCCGAAGACATGTCTAGAGATGCCCCTGACAGTGGTGGGATGCTAACCTGACTATCGCCCGCCATACGGCCCGTAACCAGAAGTGATTGTCTGGCGTGCCATTTCATTTCAGAGCAGAACTTTGATTAACATCCGCTGCACCCTTAGATCAGAATACATGTAAGATATTCTAGGCCGCTTTATGGCACTTCATCCAGAGCTTACATTTCAGCAAGGTTCCCGCCTGCGCATAGCAAGAGTGCTTACCAAACCCTACCTCAGACAGCGAGGGGACTCAGCATCTCCGCTAATTGGTGAGTGACAACTACGTATCATTTTCATAATATTGCTAAACGCTCTTGGTTTGTTGTTTAGAACTATGGTTCAGCTGTTACCTTTGAATATTAAGGTTCCGTAGCGCAGTCCCTTAAAACGGAATCCTTAGAGGATCACTTTGTAGTCTGTCCGTCCCTCTGTCTGTCTGTCTGTCCGACTGACTGCTAAGATCCTTTTTCTCAAAAACAGGTAGATGTATAAAGATGAAATTTATGTCATCTTCTAACGGTCCCTTGATAAGTGTGCGAAATTTAAGCTTCTGAGACAATGCAATTAAAAGATAGGGCAATTTATGTCACAAAAATTTGATCTAGAACCATGAAATTTGGCAAGAAACAAGTTTTCATGGTACAGTAAAAGACATAATCCGAAAGTGTTAATTCGTAATTATATCACACGAAAAAAAATTTTTGGTCAGTTCTTAATCTCTATGTCTGACCGTCTTAACAGACCTCTTATTCTCATGAACGGGAATTTGCCTCACATACGGGGGTCTACGGCCCCTAGCGGTGTAAAAGCTTTAAGTTTCTCAAACAATGTAATCAAAACATAGTGTCATTTATGTCGCAAATTTTGATACTGGCTGAGACACTCATCATAACCGATAGGGTACCTCTCGATGACATTGAATCATGAAATTTGGCAAGAAACAAGGTTTCACTGTACAGGCAACCTAAAAAAAATTCGAAAGCTGTTAAACTGCTATTATATCACACACAAAATTTCTTTCGGCCATTAGAACGTACATTGCATTCATCATACGTCAGGAACATAATACAAAAATATTATTGCATGAAAACACAAAATGTAACTTGTAGACTGTCTGAGCAAATAATTGAAATTATTTTATTAAATCTTCTCTCTGTACGTATATGAATTGAGGTCCCCTCCTCGCATCATTTTGACCACTCATGCTCATGAATTAAGAATAATTGCAGAATGTGGTGCCACACAACGTGGCACTACACAAAACTGGCGTTAATTGGATAGGCGCGTATGGAACACGCAAGACACAGATCTGTAAGTCCACGGTATTGGTGATAAGTTGAGGAAACAGTGCCAATACAAATATGCTACAAAACGCCACTGTTTCCTGCGCATGTACCCCGACATCAATGTAGGATATGATCACCATGCACACGTACACAGGCCGCACAACGGGTTGGCATACTGTGGATCAGGTGGTTGAGCAGCTGCTGGGATATAGCCTCCCATTCTTGTACCAGTGCCTGTCAGAGCCCCTGAAGTGTCGTAAGGGTTTGAAGACGTGCAGTGATACGTCGACCGAGAGCATCCAAGACGTGCTCGATTGGGTTTAAGTCTGGACAACAGGCAGGCCACTCCATTCGCCTGACATCTTCTGTTTCAAGGTACTCCTCCACGATGACAGCTCGGTGGGCCAGTGTGTTATCATCCATCAGGAGGAAGGTGGGACCCACTGCACACCTGAAAAGGTGGACATACTGGTGTAAAATGACGTCCCGATACACCTGACCTGTTACAGTTCCTCTGTGAAAGACAAGCAGCGGTGTACGTGCACCAGTCATAATCCCATCCCACACCATCAAACCACGACCTCCATACAGGTCCCTTTGAAGGACATTAAGGGGTTGGTATCTGGTTTCTGGTTCACGCCAGATTAAAACCCGGCGAGAATCACTGTTCAGGCTATACCTGGACTCGTCCGTGAACATAACCTGGGACCACTGTTCCAATGACCATGTACCGTGTTCTTGACACCATGCTTTACGGGCTCTCCTGTGACCAGGGGTCAGTGGAATACACCTTGCAGGTCTCCAGGCGAATGTCTGTTCAGTCGTCTGGAGACTGTGTGTCTGGAGACAATTGTTCCAGTGGCTGCGGTAAAGTCCCGAGCAAGGCTACCTGCAGACTCCGTGGACCTCTGCGTGCACTGATGGTGACATACCGGTCTTCTTGTGGTGTTGTGCACTGTGGATGTCCCGTACTGTAGCACCTATACACGTTTCCTGTCTGCTGGAATCGTAGCCATAATCTTGAGATTATACCTTGTGGCACACGAAGGGTCCGTGCTATGACCTGCTGTGTTTGACCAGCCTCCAGTCGCCCTAGTATTCTGCTCCTCATAACGTCATCAATATGTGCTCTTTGAGCCATTTTCAACACACAATCACTATTAGCACGTCTGAAAACGTCGGCACACTTACTCGCGGCTCCGTACTCTGACATGCACCAACACACCTCTGTGTATGTGGACTGCTGCCAGCGCCACCGTGCGACGACCGCAGGTCAAATGCACCACATGGTAATACTCCGAGGTGATTTAAACCCGCAAACCGCTCACCAGAGCGTTGTTTCACCATGTATCAGCATTATCCTCAATTTATGAGCATGAGTGTATGTTCGTGTTAGTCTCAGGAACTAGTGTAGAGACTCTGATCCAGTCTGTAATCGATATCGGTAACAGGCTAAAATCGTCGAGATCCTCGATGGATGAACTGTCCATATACATAATTAAGTCTGTACGGAACCCTCAGTGCGCCAGTCCTACTCGCACTTGGCCAGATTTATATTTTTCTTAATGTAATATCTGCAGTACAATTGCATATAATAGGCGTTTAATGTGATTTTACTTATGCAGCTGGCCTTTTACCTTCTTTATTATCCGCATCTTTCAGTATTATGGTATGCTGTCCATATATTTAGCTTAACACTGAAAACTGAAGTTTTTTCTGTTATTGCAGAGTAACGCAGGATATGTCTTTTACACATAGCTTGTTGCCAGATATCAATATAAGATAGCTCCCCTGTCTCTTAACTTTATTCCCATGTTATTTTTATGTTTTTAAAATTACTTGGATTTAAGTACAAGCTGTTTAAGATATTTCTTTTTTGGATTGTTCGCCTAGGTTTGCAACCTGGCTCGCTCCCGATGATACTTTTTAAAGAGTACTGTCCTAGTCTTTTTGGCCCTTAACACAAATGCACGTCACTGAATGACTGTTGCTAATGTTAATGTTTTACACTGCATACACAATTCGTTTTTGCGATTTGAACGGTACGTCGTCTTCAACGCAGTGAAATATTACTTATTTAACACTGTTAACTGGGTCTGATATTTGTTCATTTTTACTATTGCAACTCTGTTCAGCTCCTACATTGTTTTTATATTTCCACTGTCCTGTACAAAATTTTCTTGTGACATTTTTGCCTCTGCTTGGTAAGTGATCTGAAGATGAATGTTGCACGCAACCGACCCCAATTATCATGTTTTAATTGAACAACGTAAACTGTTATTTAAGCATTAAATATTTTTGTTCAATAATTTAGAAACCCGTCGATACTCCGAACGTCCATGAATTAGCATTGATTTCCGAGCTTGTCTTCTGTGAGATTTATTTATTTAATTTTTTAAAGATTCAGGCAATGTATATTCCTGTTAACATTTCTATTGCACCGTCACTTTCACTTTTTTATTACTAGTCTCAAACGAGTGTGACGACAACAAAAATTAAGATCTTTCGCGCTGTATCTTCGCTTTCCATCTGAGTGATTCATAGAAGTTCTACAAGTCACCGCAGTAGTAAAAAAACAAAAAAAGGGACGAAGGAAAGAAACGGGCGTCGTCAGATGCGTGGCGACTGTATGGAGATCAGAAACAACTGCGGCGAAGGAGCCTTTGTCGTGACGCTGTGTGGACCATTCAGCGGCAAAGTCACGACGCAGCACGTCGCTTCGTGTCGATTGCATCTGCAGACAAAGTGAAAGAGGAAAAAAATTGCGTCTCTCTCTCTGTGCCAACGAACGGGAAAGTTCTGCACAGTCTTTGCTTCGAACTTTCACTAACCATATGTTTATATTTTTTATTGTTTGTCTGGGCAATAAATATAGTAACTGCTTTTCCCTTGAAGGTTCTTGCGTCGTTAAAAACACAGCTTGATCGATATTTTGATAATGTGTTGTACTTTAGAACTATCTGAAGAGTTGAAATCAAATCTACACTGCTTTGCATTATACTTCGCTTCACGTCACGCATAACCGAGCCAAATAATCTTTGCTCAATACAGTCATTTGTTTCCAGGGCGAGCTGTAGTTGAGCAGCGTTCATGATTGTCATTTCGCTGTCTGGTGTCAGTGACACAATTGATAGAAGCTATTGTAAGGGGACTTCTGCTCTGGTATCTCTCTCTGCTAGGATAATATTTGGGCTACACTGGGTGTTCGGCCAGTTTTATTTTATTGCTGGAAAGATAGGGCCGTACCGGTAATCACCGCGCCCCCCGTTCTCTTACAGATACAAACTCTCATGTTCAAGACGACGTATCCCCTGAACTGTGAGTCGTACATTGATATAATTTTGAAAATAAATTCAGTGGAATATTTGAATACTGTCTGCCACATATATTGCGAATAGATGTAGTAGGAAAGAAGCAATAAATTAAAATAACATGCCAGAGGCCGAAGTTTTACTTCATCAACAGTGAAAATGTCATAAACGGTAAACTTTTCTCGTGTCATTCTTTTGTGGGTAATTTCTGAGATAAAAGCTATCGGAAAGTTCGAAATTTTGTTTTAAGTTTGTGTCAAATACTGTATGAATATAATCTACTTACGATGCCTCCAGACTTGCATGCAGTTTCTAACTTGAGTACTTGACTTGTGTTAAACTTTTGAGATAAATTATACTTGTTGATGAATAGGCTATGGGAATATTTAAAAACTTTTATTTCGGTAAATAATGTTATGGTATATTGCAAATAAAATTATTCTTACCTGTGGAATCCGTTAAACAGGCAGCTTGCGCTGGCACCCAACGACCTTAGCCGATTATGAATATAGATTTCACGAATCTGCCATCCCCTACTATTACTTGGTGCTCGTCTGTGACTCATCTATAGTGACATTGACGTGTCAGAGACACTGTAGTGACACCTAGCCCGCTGAAATTAGATTCTAGTGAATAATCACGAATCATGCTCAGCGAACGAAACGAGTAATCTATCATACGGGAAACTGAACTGTACATAGATGTGTGACGGTGTTTGCTAGGAAATGGAAATTTTGTCACACGCACAAGCACATACACTGATGAGTCAAAATATTTTGATCACCTGCTTAATAGCTTGTCTGTCCGTCTTTGGTAAGAAATACGTCACTCTGTGTATCAGTTATCCGACAATTTTTAGTAGGTTTGTAGAGGTATGTGACATTAGATGTCTACACACAGGTCATGTAATTCGTGTAAATAACGGGCCACTGATTTCCGTATGCGGTAATGGCACTCGACAGTGACCCAGATGGGTTTCATAAGATTTACGTCAAGCGAATTTGGTCATCGAGACATCAGCGTGAGATCACTATAATGCTTCTCAAACCACTGCAGCACGGTTATGGCTCAGAGACACGGACAATTATACTGCTGAAAGATGACATCACTGTCGCGCAAGAAATGAAGCATGAAAAGATGCAGGTGGATTCGAGTCGCAGTTAACCTCGATGACAGTGTTTGTGGAGACGACCATCGACCCGGTATAGCAAAAATGCGATTTATCCGAAGAGCCGACAGGTTTACATTGATCGACGGTCGAATTCCGATGGTCCCGTGCCCACTGCAATCGTAACCGATGATGTTGTTGGGCCAACATCTGAACATATAGGAGTGGCCTATTACCAAGCTCCATGTTCAACAATTTACGATGAACGGTGTGCTCCGAAACACTTTTGTGTGCTTTTTCGGCAGAGATGCCGAAGCAAACAAGCTTCCGAACCCTGCGTTTTGTGAAGCGTCGTGGAGGTCCAACCATTTAGCACCTAGTGGTAGTTTCACTGTGCTTGTGCATCTTTCAGTAGATGCTCACAACAGTAGCACGTGAACATTAGACCAGTTTCGCCGTTTTCTAGATACTCGTTCAAAAGCTCTGTGTAATTATAATCTGCCCTTCGTGAAAGTCGCTTATCTCAATGGATTTCCCAAATTGCGGCCTATATCCTCGCTCTGGTGAGGATCCGTGTCTGATCCGTTTACTGGGTGTTGTGTGATGTCCTTAGGTTAGTTAGGTTTAAGTAGTTCTAAGTTCTAGGGAACTGATGACCATAGATGTTAAGTCCCATAGTGCTCAGAGCCATTTGAACCATTTGATCCGTTTACATATATTTGTTACCACATCACAACTCCACCAGCCGACATCCAACGACACGGTGGACAATGGTCGTAATGCTTTACCTTATCAGTGAATATGCGTGTTGCTGTGGTGGTTGTTGAACAAGTCAGCCGAACGCTGTTGTGAATGACGAAATTTTACTCCCATTTGTACAGCCGGTCTCGGAGAAAACAGCTGGCCCATTACCGAGCTGAACAGGAATTTTTTATTCTTTTGTAACTTTTAAAAATGTTAATCGCTATTAATGTTTATCTTTATTTTATATCGAACGGTAGACTATCGTTGAAAAGTAATTATTCCTATACTGATTGGAATTATTCACAAAACAATGAAAAAACGGGAAAGATTGGTTAAGGTTCCGGAGAGATGAGGGAGCATCGTAGGCAATACTGAGGCTACGACACATCTTGAAAGATAGTTTGTAGGTTTAGAGAATGTTTTAGACAATGCTGGGTAGAATAGACTCGTTGAAATTCAGAATATTACAGAGATAAAATACGGAGAATGAAAGGTTATTTACAACTTGGATAGGAAACAACTGTGGTTACATGAATCAAAATAATCTGGGAGAAGTATTTGAGAAGGGACTGAGAACTATTAGTATGAACCGCTGAACGGAATGAATAGTGTCTTGAAAAGAAATTCTAGGATGAAAATCAATAAAAGTAAAATAAAGGTAACGGAATGTAGTCGAACTATCAGGTGCTGTTGAGTGAATTAATTTAGAAAATGAGACAATAATATTAGTGGATTAGTTTTATTATAGGATCAGCAAAATAGCTGACGATGTAAAAAGCGGAGAGCATATAAAATTCAGACTTGCAGTAGCAAGAAACACGTTTCTCAAAAAGTGAAATTCGTTAACATTTAACGTAAACGTGTCAGGAGTTCTTTTCCCTGAAGATATTTGTCGTCAGTGTAGTCTTGACTGAAGTGAAAAACGGTCGTAAGTAGTTCAGAGAAGAAGAGAACAGAAGTCAGAAGTGGTCTGCTGAAGACTAAATGTGTAAATCAGATAACAAATGAGGAGGTACTGAACCAACTAAAAAAAACAGCTTTTGTGTCACAAATTAACTAAAAGAAGGAACCAGTTGATAGAACACCTCCTGAGTCCACAAGGAACTATTAATCTGGTAATTGAGGGACGTGAAGGCAAAAACTGCAGAGGCTGATCAAGACTTTACTACATTACTACAGCAAGTAGGTTCAAATAGATCTAACTCGTAGTAGTTAAGAAGAGATGAAGACGTTTGCTCACAGCACAGCATGCATGGAGGAGTGCCTCAAACAATTGGTTCAAATGGTTCAAATGGCTCTGAGCACTATGGGACTCAACTGCTGAGGTTATTAGTCCCCTAGAACTTAGAACGAGTTAAACCTAACTAACCTAAGGACATCACAAACATCCATGCCCGAGGCAGGATTCGAACCTGCGACCGTAGCGGTCTTGCGGTTCCAGACTGCAGCGCCTTTAACCGCACGGCCACTTCGGCCGGCCTCAAACAATTGTTCGGGTGTTCGGACTTAAGACCACGACATCAGCATTCGCAATGTACCGGGATAATAATTAAACTCCTAGAAAATTAGTAAAATGTTACATTTACCTCGGTTCAACATCTTACCTCGTGCTAAATAACGAAGCTATAAAATATTTTTTAAAAGTGCATTGGAATCATGGTTCAACGATTTTACCATTGTTTTACGCCACGGATATCCTTCAACGCCAAGAGACGAAAATTTGATTTTTACAAAACTAGTCTACGTTAACGTAGATGTGATAAAAGTTACCTGCTGTGACGAAAAATTTTGTTGTTGCATACTCTGAAAAAGACAAAAATACACACGAGCGACCACTTAGTGAATCACAGTACACCGTATCGTTACAACAAGGAAACTTAACCTCGTTTCCCACAGCATGAGGGGCAATTTCTTGATCAGCCTACATTACTCAAACAGTTCAGGTGACTCCAAATACGTTACGTCAGGCTTAAAGGCTTTCACCGACTTCGTATGCCATCAGACCCCGAAATAACGTTCCCCCAGATGGCTAAATCATTGGTCCTCACTGTACCTTCAGCTTCCACCATTCTGCGATGAAGTAAAAATGGGCACCGTTTGACCTTTTCGTTTACCTCACGTCGTGAAAGAGGAGCGGCAGGCACGTCGTTGCTCATAATACAAGAAATTACTCCCAGATTTGAAAAGTTGCGCTTATCTCTATAAGAATTTTATTACATAGCATAAAACTTAACTATAATGTAGCCAATGAAGTTCAAAAACTAGAATGTATGTTCCAATATAGGTTTACATTTTCTTCAGCCCCATCATGAAGGCCTGGCAAGGTATGAATGATTCCTCTACTCTTCCCCTTCAGGAGAATGTTGACTCGATTACTACGTCACTCACAAAAAACCAAAAGGAAGCAGCCCGTGAATAACGACTGAATAAAGTCACAGAGACGTTTATGTCCCTCCCAGAATCTAAAGCAGACAGATCACTCTTTTACCATTTAACATTTTCGAACATCCTCCCCGTAGCCCAGATTCTGTTTCAAATAATTTTGATCTGCTGCCCTAGTTGCTGTTGTCATCTTCAGTCCTACGGGTGGTTTTATGCAGCTCTCCATCCTGATGTATCTTGCGCCAGACAGTAAACTGTGTATATTTTGACCGTTTTTCAGATTCAAATGTGATTATCATGACTATTTTTCAGCTTCTCCGATATTTATGTTAGTGATCATAGAGGCTTGTATGAAAGAATTACATAACAATTAGTCCAACGCGTTTTCTAAAATGCAGAGGATGTTATGGAGCAAAATGTAGGTGATTAAAGTTAGCACTGATCCGGGGATTCCTTAACCGCCATGTATTTCCACTACAACTATCAGTTATTATTCCATTTGCGGCCAATATTTCGAAAGCACAATGAAACTTTGGTCACTCAGAAATAAATACATTGATATAAAGTTTTCTTAAGTGCTTTATTAAGCCTCGTAAATGAAAAGACCTAGTACACTACAAAAACAGGGAGTTCCGTCATCAAAATTATGAAAATAATAGAAGGTACTAGGATGGAGTACCAAAGCCATAGCTACAAATTTAGTTGAGCATAATACCTTCAATTTCATCCATCTTAGACCTAAATCCTCGTCCGAGAACATCCATTGCTGTCAGACGTAAGCTTATCTGTTGTTCATTTATCGAGACAATACCTGACCAAATAAACATCATTCCTTGTTTCCGGGGACATTTGGCGTTTGTAATTAAATCACTGTCTGAAACACAACAGATTGCAATTTGGGCAGTATATGACTGACATTTGTTTTTCTTAGTTGTAGGCACATTAATAATTACAAATGAGTTTTCACCTATAAACCGATGATTGTTGAATGTATTCCTTGGCCCCACACTGTTTTTGGCGTCAACACCGTTTAATAAATTGTGTATCGGTATCCCTGGAGTAGCAATTACCGCTTCTCAAAGTAACCCCGAAACATAGAAGACATGCACATGACCTTAGAAATCGTAACAGAGAGAGAGAGAGAGACATATGTGATACGGTTGAAAATACCAATCGCTTCGAAATTAAATAATATGAGTGGATTCAGCACAATCTGATTTTAATACACCTTTCCGTATACAGTTATAAGTCGCAATAGCTTAGCCAACTTTTGCGCAAGAAGAAAATGGAAACTTCACGGTGTCATTTAGCATATACTGGTGGAACTTTACCACCAACCAGCATATGGTGAACACCCAACTGAAAACCAGCAGAGAGCTGTAGAACTTTCGGTGTGTAAGTGGTCAAAGTAACCCCGGCGGTCAAAGTATACCAGGTCTATCGTAGTACATCTACATCTACATCTATACTCCACGAGCCACCTTACGGTGTGTGGCGGAGGGTACTTATTGTACCACTATCTGATCCCCCCTTCCCTGTTCCATTCACGAATTGTGCGTGGGAAGAACGACTGCTTGTAAGTCTCCGTATTTGCTCTAATTTCTCGGATCTTTTCGTTGTGATCATTACGCGAGATATATGTGGGCGGTAGTAATATGTTGCCCATCTCTTCCCGGAATGTGCTCTCTCGTAATTTCGATAATAAACCTCTCCGTATTGCGTAACGCCTTTCTTGAAGTGTCCGCCACTGGAGCTTGTTCAGCATCTCCGTAACGCTCTCGCGCTGACTAAATGTCCCCATGACGAATCGCGCTGCTTTTCGCTGGATCATGTCTATCTCTTCTATTAATCCAACCTGGTAAGGGTCCCATACTGATGAGCAATACTCAAGAATCGGACGAACAAGCGTTTTGTAAGCTGCTTCTTTCGTCGATGAGTCACATTTTCTTAGAATTCTTCCTATGAATCTCAACCTGGCGCCTGCTTTTCCCACTATTTGTTTTATGTGATCATTCCACTTCAGATCGCTCCGGATAGTAACTCCTAAGTATTTTACGGTCGTTACCGCTTCCAATGATTTACCACCTATGGCATAATCGTACTGGAATGGATTTCTGCCCCTATGTATGCGCATTATATTACATTTATCTACGTTTAGGGAAAGCTGCCAGCTGTCGCACCATTCATTAATCCTCTGCAGGTCTTCCTGGAGTACGTACGAGTCTTCTGATGTTGCTACTTTCTTGTAGACAACCGTGTCATCTGCAAATAGCCTCGCGGAGCTACCGATGTTGTCAACTAAGTCATTTATGTATATTGTAAATAATAAAGGTCCTATCACGCTTCCTTGCGGTACTCCCGAAATTACCTCTACATCTGCAGATTTTGAACCGTTAAGAATGACATGTTGTGTTCTTTCTTCTAGGAAATCCTGAATCCAA